>NC_140072.1:79397732-80010142 GCF_964194135.1 Talpa europaea | reverse complement strand
GAAAGCCTCCCCTTTACCATCTGGAACAAAACAAGGATGTCCACTCTCACCACTACTTTTCAGTGTAATACTGGAATTCCCAGCTAGAGCAATTAGGTAAGAGGAGGACATACTAGGAACCCAAATAGGGGAAAAAAGAAGAAAACTATCACTATTTGCAGATGTTATGATAATATGTAGAGAGAACCCTAAAAACTCCATGGAAAAAACTAATTAAAACAATAAACCAATTCAGTGAAATAGCAGGTTACAAAATGAACACACAAAAATCAGTAGCCCTCTTAAAAAGAAATCAAGAAAACCACCCCATTTACTATTTTACCCAAAAAAAAAAAATAGGGTCTCCCTGGTGGCGCAGGCGATTGAGCACCGCACTGTGAAGCTGTCTGCAGCCTCTGCAGTGAGGGTTTGATCCCAGCCAGCAGGTGAGAATCCCACATGGCGAAGCAGACCTCTCCTGTCTCGCCCGCTGCTCCCCTCAGCCGTGTATTTCTTCAGTCTGCCTGTTCTGTTCCCTGCTCTGTCTCTAATGAATCCTCTCACTCTCCTGTGCATCTGGCCTGTACCTGGCTCTTATATAAAAATAAATAAATCTTTAAAAAAATAAAATAAATTAAAAATAAATATTTGGGAATAAACCTAACAAAGGTGGTGAAAACCTATACAAAGAAAATTACAAAACATTGTTAAAAGGAATAAAAGGAATAGAAAAAGACCTAAAGAAATGGAAAGACATTCCCAGTTCATGGAATGAAAGAATTAACATGATCAAAAATGGCCATCCCATCAAAAGCAATTTACAAATTCAATTTAATTCCAATAAAAATCCCAATGGCACCCTTCAAGGAAATAGAACAAATATTGGGCCTCCCAGGTGGTGCAAGGGGTTAAGCACAGCACTGTGAGGCAGTCCACAGCCTCTGCAGCACAAGTTCAATCCCCTGGGTAACCAGGGAGCTACCCACATGGTGTAGCAGACCACTCCTGACTCCCCCGCTGCTCCCTCTCAGCAGTGTATTTTGGTAGATCTGCTTGTTCTGTTCCCCACTCTATCTCTGGTGAATCCTCTCACGCCCCCCTTGCACCTCTAGCCTGTACCCCAGTTCCTGTATGCATAAATAAATCTTTTTTAAGAAAACAGAACAAATATTCATGAAATTCATATGAAATAACAAAAACCTCAAATAGCCAAAGCTCTCCTGACTAAAAAGGGGATGAATGGAGGTATTACTTCAAACTATACTATAAAGCCGTAATAATTAAAACAGTATGGTACTGGAACTAAAATTGACACACAGACCAATGTAATCAAATTGAAAACCCAGAAATAAAGCCACACATGGTGAACTAATTATGACAAAGCAGCAAAAATGTGCATTGAACAAGGAAAATCTCTTCAATAAATTGTTCTGGGAAAACTGGACTACTGCATGCAAAAGAATGGTACAAGACTGCTACCTCAGGGCCTCCCTGGTGGTGCAAGGGGTTAAGACACAATGTATGAAGCTATTGGCAGCCACTACAGCACAAGTTTGATCCCCGCCAGGGAGCTGACCCACACAGCACAAGAGACCTCTCCTGACTCACTGGCTGCTCCCCTTAGCAGTGTAGTTCAATCAATCCACCTGTTCTGATCCCCACCCTGTCTCTGGTGAATCCTCTCACCCTCCCCCCCACACACACACACACCTCTGGCTTGTATGCTAGTTCCTGTACATATAAATAAATAAATCTGAAAAAAAAGACTACAACCTCACCCCATACACAAAAACCAATTCAAAATGGATAAAAGACTTGAATGTAAGACCTGGAACTATAAAATACACAGAAGAAAACATAGGCACAGCACTCCATGACATACATCTCTGAATCATCTTTGAGGACTCATCCCCAGAAGAAAGAAAATGAAGGAAAAGATAAATAGCTGGGACTACATCAAACTAAACACTTCTGTACAGCAAAAGAGACAATAACCAAAATGAAGAGACAACCCACACATTGGGAGAAAATATTTGCACTCCATACAACTGATAAGGGAATGACATCTACAAAGAACTCATACAACTCAAAAAAACAAATAACCCAGTCAAAAAACTGGGCAGAAAAGCTGAAAAGACACTTTTCCAAAGAGGAAATGCAAACAGCCAACAGGCATATGAAAAAATGTTCAACATTACTATAATTAGGGAAATGCAAATCAAAACCACAATAAGACACCACCTCACACCAGTGAGGATGGCCCATATTAAAAAAATTGGCAACAGCAAATGCTGGTAAGGATATGGTAAAAAGGAACCCTCTTACACTGCTTGGGGGAATGTAAACCAGTCCAACCACTACCGAAAGCTTTGTGGAGTTTCCTCAAATTACTAAAAATGGATCTACCTTGTGACCCAGTGATTCCACTCTTAGGAATGTACCCAAAGGACACAAAAGCATTAATTCAAAAGGAAGCCTTACTCTTATGTTTATTGCAGCACTATTTACAATAGCTAAGACATGGTAACAACCTAAATGCTCCCAAACAGATGACTGGATGATCAAGAAGATGTAGTATATATACACACAACGGAATACTATTCAGCAATCAGAAAAGATAAACTCAGGGCATTTGCAACAACATGGATAGAGCTGCAAACATTTTAGGACTTTAACTGGTAATGAAGAAAGAGGATAGAGTGTATGACATCATCTAAACATTTCATCATTAGAAACAGGATTGTGTGATAGTTAGCAGACACTCATCTACTGGATTCAAGAAGGGGATTATTTGAAATTAAATTGTTGATGTAAATACTATAACTTGCTCTGCATTTCAGAGGGACTACAAAAGAAGATAAAATTGATTGAGCCAGGCAGTGTGGAACTTCACATACAATTGCTTTTTTAACATTCAGAATAACCTATGAGAGTGGGCCTCCCCTGGTGGCGCAGCGGTTGAGTGCTGGGTTGTGAGGCTACCCGCAGACTCTGCAGCGCCAGTTCAATCCCCGGCCACTGGCGAGGGTCCCACAAAAAAAAAATAAAAAAATAAATAACCTGTGAGATAGGTATCTCCATTTTCATAGATGCAGAAAATGTCCAACTTCATATGGCCAAGTGGCAACATGAGGACTCTAACTCACTTTTCAACCATTCCCCTACATGGTGTTTCTAGAATTAAGTGTAGGTCTAACCTCATATTTAATTTTGTATCAGAGTTAATTGAGTTAATCACTGTTGCTGTATCACATGTTTTCATGTCTATGGGCCCTGTACCTCTTCTGTATTCTTTTCCTAGATTCTGAGAGCTATTTTCACTTGCTCACTTTTCAAGATATTCTGGTAAAATAATATTTAAAGTTAAAAAATATCTGTGGAACATTTGTTACCATTACGTTAAAATTCTAAATTAATAGAAGAATTGGCATTTTATGATATTCCGTCTTTCCATTCAGGAATCTGATCTCTTTTCAGTTTTCTTGTAATCTTGGGTCTTCTTTTTATTTCTCAGGCAGTTCTGTAGCATACTCTTCAAATACGTTTTAACCAACTCAGACTTTCTTTAAACATGAGCCTTGAAGGGAAGGGCATCCATTTCAAAAGCATCTTAATCCTTCTATAATATTGCTCCCTACCTATGGCCCCTCTGCTGACCCCACAATCTAGGCCCTAACTTGTGCTTTCCTTTTCCTACTTCTTTTTTTTTTTTCTTTAATTTATTTATTTCTTTATTTATTTGTACAAGCACTGGGTACAGTCAGAAGCGCGGGAGGGTGAGAGAATTCACCAGAGCCAGAGCGGGGAGCAGAGCAGGCAGAAGGACCAAAGTACACTGCTGAGGGGAGCAGCGGGCGGCAGGAGAGGTCTGCGCGCCATGTGGGACCCTCCTCCGGCAGCCGGGGAGCAGCCGGGGATCGAACCGGTGCTGCAGAGGCTGTGGGCAGCCTTGCAACTCAGCGTTCAACCGCTGCACCACCGGGGAGGCCCTCCTTTTCCTATTTCTTGACAGATTTTTATATCTTATTTATGCTACTATCTCCAGAAGTCCTCCAGCAAGTTCAGACCCTTCAGTTCCTTCTCTTCACCTCTATCAACACATCATCTAGAACATACCCTACAACTCCTTCACCCCTCTCCATTTTACTCCCATTTTACAGGATTACTGCCCTCCCCATCCCCACATGTACACACACGCACAGGATTTGCTATTATTGGAATGCTGCCCCACTCACATCCTGACACTGCTCATCTCCTTTGGGATTTCCTTTCTCACTCTCTACCCTCACCAAATAAGACAAAAACCATCCTAAATAACTCTACATCCCCGGCCTATCTGACCCACACGATAGAATATCAATAAATATCTCATCTCTTCCCCTGAAGTTTCTTTGATAGAGATGGTACATATTACTTAATAAAGTAAAATAATACTGTTTTCATCCTTCTGTACTCTCCGAAAATATCATAACTTCCTTGTCATTTTTAATCCCAACACACATAAAGCACAAAGAATGTTGTTAACAAGACAAGGTAGTGGCAAGGCAGCAGAAGCAAGTTAGCAGTTGATTTGTGCAAACATTCAGAAATTCCTTGTTTATATTCAAGAAGTGACTATCATTAATGTGTTATTGAGACATTGTAATTTTACTTAAATATGTGCGTTTATAAACTTTAAATACTCTTAAATGTGGTTTTTATTTCATTGTTTCAGAATAATTCTGGAGGTTTCTGTTAAATCTGTATTTGTTTTTCTCCCATTAACTACTTCTCTCATTTGACAGTTAAATCCAGTGAGTTAAATATAGGATAAAGGAACTAGACAGCAGTATTTCTGACTTCTTTCATTTTCCTTCTATCTATAAGGCTATAATTATTTGTTGACATTTACTGAGTATCCACTATTTATTGAGTGGGCTGAACACTGCAAGGAGCTGTAAAAAAAAGACTTGTGATCCTTAACCTTCAAAAGTTGACATTCATGTGAGTGGGGGTGAGGTGTACTGCAACGGAGATTATTTTTCCTCAGTCTCTACTCTGATTATAGACCCAGCTCCAGAAAATGTGTGAAAGGGAAGATTTTCAGCCAGGTGTTTCATAGGGAAATAGAAAAAAAACCTAATAAAGAGTTCCCCCAATCAGTACAACTGTCTTGATGAATGGAAACCAAATAATCATTTTATCAGTCATGTGGAGCTCAAAGGATCTGAGATTCAAAATGAGGGAGTGAGTCCTTGAGTCTGTCTCATCTACAAGAGTATGCACACTTTAGTGTCTTTACACACCTGCTATTTGAAGGTACCTAAACCATACCTCTTCTAAGGCAATAAGAGCTAGTACATACTCTAGTCAACTCTATTCACTATCAAGCCAATAAATCTCAAATAAACTCAAGCAGCTTCACCTTATTTAGGAAAAAAAATCTTTATATTATTGACTCAGCATGTGTTGGTTTAGAATGAAGAAGAACATGGCATTTTTACTAATGGTATGTAACTCCTAGCTACTAGAAGGCCTACAATTTTGCAAGGTTCTTAGTTGGTTCTAATGTTTGAGCCCTCATTGTCTCTCCCTCAGACCACTGCAGCAGCCTCCTGGCAATAGCATACCATTCCTGCCCTGTGAGTCAACAAATGATATAGCTGATGTGTCTTTTAAGTCCTTGATTCAATATGTTGATTATAACTGGTATTTGGCTCAATCTGATTAAGAAATGCAAACATAGTTATTAGCTGAAGGAAACATTTTCATTGATTTGCTGCAGTTGGTCTGACCACAAGCTATTAATGGGCTTCTCACAGGGAAGTACCAAGCACAGGACTGGGCCTGGTGGTGGTGGTAGCTCCATGAGAAGGGATACTCAATGCTCTCTGCCTCTGAGGAGCTTGCAGAGCCATTGGGACTACAGACATGGAAAGAGGTCTTTATGGGGTTGAAGCCAATGTGCACTGTTATCATGATTACAGCTGCTGCTGCTGCGACTGCTCACCCTGGTAACCCTTAAACCACCATGAGTTCTTGTCCCATCAAACTGCAAAAGAGAATTTGCAGACAAACCCTCAGATAAATAAGTGGAGAGAGCAAATCCTTATTTAGAAAGTAAAGAAAAGTTTATCTAGAGAAAGAACAAAAGCAAAGACTCCAAGGCAGCAAAGCCAAGTAGGGGTAAAAGACACTGTATGGGGGCCTCCCCGGTGGCGCAGCGGTTGAGCGCTGGGTTGCGAAGCTGCCCGCGGCCTCTGCAGCGCCAGTTCGATCCCCGGCTGCTCCCAGGCCACTGGAGGAGGGTCCCACATGGCGCGCAGACCTCTCCTGCCGCCTGCTGCTCCCCTCAGCAGTAACTTCGGTCTTTCTGCCTGCTCTGCTCCCCGCTATGGCGAATTCTCTCACCCTCCCGCGCTTCTGACTGTACCCAGTGCTTGTATAAACAAAACAAACAAACAAACAAATAAATAAAACATGCCTGTAAAAAAAAAAAGAAAAAAGACACTGTATGGGCCAGTGTCTAGGGGATATTTAAACCTGTTTGTTCTCTGCTATTCGAAAATCTCATCATCCTCTCTGTGACTGTCTCTCAGTGGCTGTACTTCCCCTGGCATCTGTGTCCAGCTTTACAGCTCTTATCTTTGTCTTTCTTTCCCTGCCCCTGTCCAAGGTCTCTTAAAATTTACTCTTAATTAATAGCCTTAAAATTTACTGTCCTCATTAGCCCTCATGTATTTCTCTGTTTTTACCTCAGAAGCTTTTTTAACTCTCCCAAGTCCCTGCCTGCCCTGTCCCTGAAGTTGCCTACTTAGCCTTAGCTTGCCCTAGGATTCAGCGTGATGGTACAAAGAAAGTTTAAGGGTATAAAGTGGGAGGCAATTAGCTTTTTCTTTCTTGGAATGGGGAAGGAATATTGGAATGCAAATTTAAAGAGTGGGAAGTTATGCTCCACCTCCTAGTGAACACAGTATCTACATAATTTATTTGAAAGTCTTCTGCATCATTGGAGATTTGTCTATTTTTCCTCTACTGCTATTTATTCAGTCATTTATTTCAGTGTGACCCATCACTATTACACGTGATCTTAGCCAAAAGGCCGAGAAGCAATGACCCATCACTATTAATTTATATTTTGAGCTATAATCCAATACTCCTTTTTTCTTTTTTTAAAGATTTAGTTACTTATGCATATAAGAGCTGGGATATAGGCCAAAGGCGCGGTGGGTGAGAGGATTCACCAGAGACAGAGAGGGGAACAGAACAAGCAGATTGACCAAAGTACACTGCTGAAGGGAGCAGCGGGCAAGTCAGGAGAGATCAGCAATCTTCGAGTAATATCTAACAGCAGTAACTCTCAGATGCATCTGGATGGCTAGCCAAGGAGAACAGTAAAGAGGAAGGAATTGTTTTAGACCAGCCCTGGCACAATTTTCTTAGAACAATTGTCCCCAAAGTATGTCTCTGGACCAGCAGCATAGAACTGGTTCAAAATGTAAATTCTCAGGTCTACACCTACCCTATCAGGAACTCTAGGACAGAGCCCAACAAGCTATGTCTTAGTAAGCTCTCCAGATGATTCTGACTCAAGTTTCAGAACATTGCCCCCAACGCAGTATTAACAGTTGAAGTTTCCCTCTTTTCCTGATGTTTGCTGTGGTGAATAATAATGAACCAACTTGTCTGATTGTCCTAGGAGCAACCCTATCACTTCTGGGACAGGGGAGGATCCATCTTTGTGTCCACAGAACAAAGTGCCTGGCATATGGAGGGTGCTTGATAAATGTTTACTGGAAAAAAGAACGACTGCACAATAAAAGAGAAAGAATCCCTGGAAGAGATTTGTAAAAATTATCAGAGTGATCCTTAAATTTGGGCTTGGAGATTTTTCATGATGCTACTGCCTGATGTTTTCAAGTGATCCTGAGACTGACTCAGAGCCCCTAACTGCTTGGTGCTGCCACACTCCAGCTACCCCCAGGCCCTCTGGGGTTGTTGGTGCTCATCCCACTTCATCCAACAAACAGCACTCTCAGCTTACTCTTCTCCTAAACAAGGCTGAGTTGAAGAAAAACAGGAGAAAGAGAAAGGAAAGAATAGACAGAAGAATGGATGTTGACATGAAGAGGAAAGAAAATCCAGTAGGGATTTTGTGACTTTATTGCTATTAGGAAGAAATAAGGACAGATCCAGCTTCATGAAAGCTAAAGCTTTTTCAATCTGGGGCACCCTCATTAAGAAAAATAATAGAAAACCACAATTACTGACGAAATTAGATGTGAAACTTAATATTAAGAATGAGACAAAATACAAAGCAATTAAAATTTTTAAGTTTATAAATACTACAAACATAAAATTCAGAAAAATAACATTTTTATAAACTGATGATTAAGTCACCATGATACTATTATTTTTTTCACATTTTTTGACTGCATGCTTTTTAACCATCTGCTTATAAGATCATTGTATTTTTTTCCCTGACAAGATGTTTATTTGAATTTTGCGTTGGTATGGGATGGCTCTTACTGTATCCTAGAATCCCAGGGCTCAGGGAGGTGGTAAAGTGTCATTAGTGAGTTTAGGGAACTGGTCTCCCAAAAGTACCTGGCTCTCTAGCCCCGATTCTGCAATGGCTGCCAGGCCGATCACTCCTCCCCTGGAGCCGTCCTGCTCCAGGGTCAAGAACGAGCACCTTAGCAGTGAATTGCAGATGTTCTTCCTTGGTCATGACTTCCCGGCAGAAAGCATGAACATAGCCATAGGTACAGGCTGCCCAGAGCCCCCAACGGCAAGAACTGCCTCTCCATCATGCCCCCATGGGCACTGAGTACACCCGCCCTCCTTCTTGAGGGTCCCAGCCCGCAGTGATGATTCCTGCCATCAGGTCTTCCCGGTATCTGTGACACAGCTCCTGAAAGAGGCTGGCTGCTGTGTGTACCAGCGGGGGCTCATTCAGCTCAGTGCTGTGGAAACCTAGCTGTTAGGTGACTGCATCAGCCTCTGCCTGGCTCTCAGCTGCTGAGCCTGAGCGGCAGTAGAAAATACAATCATGAATAATGTGTCAGCTTGTCAGTCATTCGATTGGCGATGTAGGACCCAGTGGTGCTTCTGGATTCCCTGCCCAGAGCAACATCCGGGTCAAACTGCATGGTGATTATAGTGGCCCCTGTGGAGACTGCCTGATTTTCCAGCCCAGGCTAAAGGCTGCGCTGGCCCTGCTCCCCTAGAAGGTACTACGGTGGCTACCATCTTCCTCTGCAGGTGCTGCCACCTGTGTTATTTTTATAGCGAGAAGAGAAAGATAATTCAGTCTTTTCCCTAGCATAATTGATTGAAATTTGTTTTTTGTTATTGATAAATTAGAAAAGTTTCCTTCAGTTACAATTGTGTTTAGGACTGTTCCATAACTTGGAAGGACCTATATCAAGTTTCTTTTCATATTTGAACTCTAAGATTTCAAGGGATGATCAAGCTTATTCCTCACAGTAGAGATCCTTCTAGTCCACAGAACCAAATTCTCCCCCCACAGTTTTCATCTTTAATGATCTGAATGTTCCACAGATTAGCTTCTGGCTCTGTATTGCAAATCTTGCTTTTCTTCCAGTGCCCATTTACTCCTGGTGCCAAGCATTGTAGGACAGGTCCTGAAGTAATATAACCTCTGGCCCTGCCTCTTCATGTCACCGTATCTGGTAAGTTGGCAATGTGGATGTCTAGGGAAAGCCTAGAACTGCTCCCATATGTGGACAGCTTGCAGTAATTTAACTATATGTGAAATAACTTAGATATCTCCCACAAAACCCTCAGACATGGATTCCCCCAATTCACCTTCCCCTTAGCTAGGTCCTAAAAGTGCCTGTGGACACTCAAACACTATGCAGCGCAGGAGAAGTGTGACAAAGGGAAGTTGGTCTGAAAAAAAAACACAACCACTAATCCATGTGGTTATTTTGTAAAGTTTACAAAAACATATGACCATATGAACATGTTGCAAGAGCTTTTCCAGAACTCAGAAGGACCTGTACAATGAGTGACCCAGAGCTTCAAAACCACACATTCAATGAATTAAATAACTGAGTGAGAGAATAAATGAATTAATAGATTGAAGGATGAAGGAGCATCCTCTAGTTGTGAGAGCTGAATGACCTGACCAAGCCAGAAGGGTAATCTAATCTCTAGACCCTGGTTCAGTTTCCATTTCCTGATGTGTAATCCCAGATAAATGTATTATCTGTTGTTCTCTTCATTCCTTTCTTCAAAGGTTAATAATTTAGTGTATATCCTTTCTACATACACATTTATATACATAAACACACAAAATGGTTACATTTATTCCTTCAATTTGAAGTTAAAAAAGCCCAACTCTCCCACTAACAGTGCAGAAGAGTTCCTTTTTCTCCACACCCTTGCCAACATTTGTTGTTGCTAGTTTTTTTAATATGTGCCATTCTCACTGGTGTGAGATGGTATCTCATGGTAGTTTTGATTTGCATTTCCCTGATTACAAGTGATGTTGAACATTTTTTCATATGTCTGTTGGCCATTTGCATTTCCTCTTCAGAGAAGTTTCTTTTTAGCTCTTCTGCCCATTTTTTGACTGGATTATTTTCTTTGTTGTTGCTGAGTCTCATCAGCTCTTTGCAGATTTTTGTGATCAGTCCTTTATCATTAGTGTTGGGTGCAAAAATGTTCTCCCAGTTGGTGGGGTTTCTCTTTGTTTTTGTTATTGTCTCTTTTGCTGTGCAGAAGCTCTTTAATTTGATGTAGTCCCAGCTGTTTATCTTTGCCTTCACTATCACTGCTTTGGGTGATGTGTCTGTAAAGATGTCTTTGATGTGCAAATCCCGTAGTGTTTCGCCTATATTTCCTTCTATGTATTTTATGGTTTCAGGTCTTATGTCTAGTTCTTTAATCCATTTTGAGTTGATTTTTGTGTATGGTGTGAGGTAGTGGTCAAGCTTCATTCTTTTGCATGTAGCGACCCAGTTTTCCCAGCACCATTTATTGAACAGACTTTCTTTGCTCCAATGCATAGTCTTTGCTCCTTTGTCAAAGATTAGTTGACCATAAATCTGTGGGTTTATTTCTGGATTTTCTATTCGATTCCATTGGTCTGTATATCTGTTCTTGTTCCAATACCATGCAGTTTTGATGATTATGGCTTTGTAGTATAGTTTGAAGTCTGGGAGTGTGATGCCTCCATTTCCTTCTTTTTTTTTTCAGTAGAGCTTTGGCTATTCGGGGTTTTTGGTGATTCCATATGAATTTCATCAATAATTGTTCTATTTCTTTGAAGAATACCATTGAGAGTTTGATTGGAATAGCATTGAATCTGTATATTGCTTTTGGTAGGATGGCCATTTTAATAATGTTTATTCTTCCAATACATGAGCAGGGGATGTCTTTCCATTTCTTTGTGTCTTCTTCTATTTCTTTTAACAGTGTTTTATAGTTTTCTTTGTATAGGTCCTTTACCTCTTTTGTTAGATTTATTCCCAAATATTTGATTTTTTTTGTTTCGATAATAAAAGGGATGGTTTTTTTGATTTCTTCTTCTTCAGGTTTGTTGTTTGTGTATAGGAAGGCTACTGACTTTTGCGTGTTGATTTTGTATCCTGCCACTTTACTGAATTGACTGATGAGTTGAATTAGTTTTTCTGTGGAGATTTTGGGGTTCTCTATGTATAATATCATATCATCTGCAAATAGTGATAGTTTGACTTCTTTTCCTATTTGGATTCCTTGGATGTCTTTCTCTTGTCTTATTGCTCTGGCTAGGACTTCCAGCAAACTGGTCCAACCACTATGGAGAGCTGTGTGGAGATTTCTGGACCTACTAAACATAGAGCTTCCATATGATCTAGCAATTCCACTCCTAGGTATTTACCCAAAGGACACAGAAACATCAATTCCAAAGAACACCTGCACCCCTATGTTTATAGCAGCACTGTTTACAATAGCTAAGCTTTGGAAACAACCCAAATGCCCAAAAATAGATGACTGGATCAAGAAGATGTGGTACATATATACCATGGAATATTACTCAGCATTCAAAAAAGATAAACACATGCAATTTGCAGCAACATGGATGGCGCTGGAAGGGATAATGCTCAGCGAAATAAGCCAAAAAGAAAAAGAAAAATACCGGATGGTCTCACTCATAGCAGGACTCTAGAAAACTTAAATAAGGGACCAGGAAAATGAATATAAGAAAGTGAAAATCAAAATCAACAAAAAACTATGAACCAGAGACACTTTTTGGGGGGTGGGGGGCGGGAGGGGAAGGATTGGGGTCAGAATGGGGCATTTGCAATTGTATGGGGGAATATAAAAATAAAATTTATTATTTAAAAAAAAAAAGCCCAACTCTATTAAATACAGCTGTTCACTCATAATTCTTAAGATTGTAAAAAAAAAAAAAAAAAAAACCCTATGAAGCTATTTTGCCAAAAATATTGAACCTGAATCCAGTCAATGTTCTCTGCCTAACTACCAGCTTACAGGAAATTACTAACCAACACCACAGGGAGATGATCTGCAAAATCCAGCCTGTGGGGAAACTGCAGTACAGATAAACATGAATTCCACATATAAATTACAAAGAATGAAAAGGAGTAAAGGGGCAAACACAGATTTAAAGATATTTTAAAGACTTATAACTAGTTCAATGTATGGACTTCATTTGCATCCTGTTTTTTTTTAAACTATAAAAAACCATTTTGGCATGTATGAGACAAGTGGAATTTGAACACTGACAGTCTTAGAGATACATACTGGGGGAAAAAGTAAAATTGTCAAGTGGAAAGCAATGCATAGAAAGACTACCATCTTTGAAAACTCATCGTTTTGTAATTATAAAATAATAAAAGGTAAATGTATTAACTGTTGTTCTCATTCCTTTCTTCAGAGGTTAATAATTCAGTGTAGGGCCTCCCCAGTGGTGCAGCGGTAGAACGCTGGGTTGTGAAGCTGCCAGCAGCCTCTGCAGCGCCAGTTCAATCCCTGGTTGCTCCCCGGCCACCAGAGGAGGGCCCCACATGGCGTGCAGACCTCTCCTGCCGCCCGCTGCTCCCCTCAGCAGTGTACTTCGGTCCTTCTGCCTGCTCTGCTCCCCGCTCCGGCTCTGGTGAATTCTCTCTCCCTCCCACGCTTCTGACTGTACCCAGTGCTTGTATAAATAAATAAAAATAATAAATCTTTAAAAAAAATTCAGTGTATATCCTTTCTATATACACATTTACATACATATATACATACACAAAATTATATAACAATTATAAATCAATTTAACATATAATTTTAATAAGTATATAATATTTATTTTTAATAGAACTAAAAAATCTGTAAATAAATATTGAACTCCAAGTAATGCTATGCATGCTGATATGTTTAGAAGTGAAAGTTACTGGTATCTGCTACTTTGACAGGTCTAGTTGCTACCCTAACTCAAAGAGTATCTTCTGGCCAAATCCCATTCTGCCTCCATCCTGTTTTTCAGTCACTACCAGCAGAGCAGGCCTCATCTCAACCCACCTGTCTGTGTTGCTGTGTCTGTTCCCTAACTAGCACAGCATTGCCTCTCCCACACCTTGCTGTGTTACCAGGATCTCAAATTCCCCCACATCCTCCACCTTTTCTCCTGACTTAATTAAAATCTGGTTATTCCTGAGGACACTGTGGTACCCAAACAACATCTTCCTGGCTGGCATTGTTCCTCTAAAGAGCAAGTCATCTAGCCTTCCTCAACTTCCTCTTCTGTGGACCTGTTAGCTTCCTTTTGTCCATAGACCTCCATTCAGGAGAGATGCTAATATTTAGCTTCCTCCTTTTCTCTCTTCCCCAACTCCCTCATATCATTCTTACCTATTCTCAGTGACCTCAACATTGATGGGTTGGAATCTCCTAATATCAAGAGTTGAGCCATTCAACACTCTAATCGCTATGTCTTTAACTGGCATGCCTCCAATGACCTTTAATTGTAACTGAGTTATTGGGTGTAATAGCAAAAAAGCCACTCCCACTTCCACCCCTTGATACTGCACCTATGTGTTCTGGGTATGTGGGAAACAACAGGGCTCGTCCTCAAACAGGACTAGCCTCTTGTTTAATCAAGGAGCTTTGAATCTGTGAATTGACTTAGGTCTAGAAACTGGATAAGAGCTACAATTGTCCCTGGTGGTAAACCTTGTCTGTTTTTTAGCCACCAGACCTATAGATTTTTCCTCTTATTTAGGTCAAGTAATACTCCAGTAGACTCCCATCTATTCCTAGGAACACCATGTAAAACTAACTCTCAAAGATCTCTGCAGTCCAAGGCATTCTTGTTACCCTTCACAGTAGATGCATCTACTTTGTCTTTTCTGACTGCTATCACTATATCTGCTACTCTGAAATCCCACCATCTTCACTAGTTGTGAGAGCTGAAAGACCTGACCAAGAAAGAAGGGTAATCTAATCTCTAGACCCCGGTTCAGTTTCTACTTCACTGGATTTGGGGAGACCATGTTAATGGTGATATCCTTTATCTAGTCTACCAGGGAGACCAACCACAGTGCTGTCCATCTAGAGAGCTTCCAGGTGCTCCACCAATGCATTTCTCAACGCTCTAATGAAGGAGATGTCTCTTCATGCAGCATTGGGGAGCAGGGCTGAATAATATCAAAATGACTTGGATCATCCTATGGGCTCTGTTCACAATTGAGTCCTTTTTTCCTAATAATGTGGACTGCTTAGATATTTTTTATTTAAATTTTTTCCAGTTTTATTGGAAAATAGTTGACATATAACACTATTTTTGCTTCAGGACTGCTTAGCAACTTTAGAGCAGATAGAAGATAGCAGAAAACAGGGTATTTCATGAATCAAAGGAGAGGCAGAAACAGGGAAGTCTCTAGGTTCCTCAGCTGAATTTGTTTGTACTTCATCCTTTTAAAGAATCTGCTATCATTATGACAAATCTCCCATCCTTCATCTTGGTTTTCTCCACACAAACTCTAGAGAAAAAAGGTTGATGCCTTTTTCTCCTATTTACCAATAGTCTTGGTATCTACTGATCAAAACCAAATTCAGTAACAAGGTATAATTTGTATTAAAATTATAGCTGGTTAACATGTATTTTAAAGAGTAAAAACCTTTCACATCAACTTCCACAAATGCATCCAACATGCTTTTAAACTGGAAAAAGTGCCTAGAGAATTACACAACTGTATGCATAAAGCTGAACAGGCTGTACTCACAAGGAAAAATATGTGATTTATCTAAGCATAGTAAATACTTCAGAGCCTAGTTGTCAGAGTAGGAATGTTTCATGTAAACAGTCGCAGTGACTATCCCTATAGCAAAATTTCTAAGCATGAAAAAACATCAAAATTTTCTTAAAGAACGTTTGCTCAGTAATGCTCTCAGCCTCTCATTTACATGGTAGAAGAAGGAAGAAATATGAAAAACATACTTACACTACATTCTCTGTTTTCATATCCTTTCCTTACCATAAAAATAAATATACTATGTACTGAAATTCAAGACCCATACCATGTCACTAAAGTGTTCAAGTTTTGCAAATACATCATTACAATTCAGAGCTCCTTGAACCATAACCTCTTCTCTCTGAGTGTGGGTGTCCCTTAAGCCTCCCAGATCTCTGAGACAGTACAGCTTCTGAACAACACACCAGCCAGATCTTTAAAGCAGAATTTTAACCTTTACATATAGTCAAATGAAACAGATTCCTGGTCTGTTAACTCTGTCTTGACCTTTGCTTACAGAATGTAGGGTCCTCGAGGTGCTTGATTTACATTGTTTTTAAAACTGAAAAGCAGGGCCTCCCCATTTGAGCGCTGGGCTGTGAAGATGCCCTCTGCAGCGTCGGCTCCATCCCCAGCGGCAGGCAAGGGTCCCATATGATGCGCAGACCTCTCCTGCCGCGCCCACTGCTCCCCTCAGCAGTGTATTTCATCAGTCTGCCTGTTCTGTTCCCCACTCTGGCTCTGGTGAATTCTCTCACTCTCCCGCGCTTCTGACTATACCCAGTGCTTGTATAAATAAAATCAATAAATCTTAAAAAAAGAAACAACTGAAAAGTAGCTTCATCATTTCAAAAACAGGTGGGAATGCTTGCTGTGAACATAGCCAAAACGTTACATTCTGAACCATGGGCAATAAAGTCTGGATTTTCCTATTTTCTTCCACCTCTTTTTTGTTTTTGTTTGTTTTTTATCCTGGTTATAACCCCTGTTTATGTTCTCTGGGTTGTGGTTTCATATTTTTTGGCTATCACTTCCTGCCAAAGCTATTTGTTATCTTTACATTCCTAAGAGGGTTCCAGGAACTTATACCCTTCCTTTTATAGGAATTGGCCTCTTCTTTCTTTTTTTCCATCAACTAAGCTAATTCCACTGGATTTCATTGAACTTTCAGTCTCTGGGTTCCTTTAGTTCAATCAATTGAGCTTTCTAACTAAATTGACATACTACGTCCTGAATAAGTCAAACTTGCATGTTTGATAAGATTGGTTAACCACACTGCTAATCTCTGAGTTAGCTTGGAGAAAAGTGGTTCCAACTTCCAGGCCCTCATGGAAAACAAAATGAGTTAGAAGTTTGTAGAATTAAAAACCAATCTGAGCAAGTCCAGGGACTTTAAGAAATGGGTAGTCTCAGGGATATAGAAACAGATTAGGAACCATCATAATACTGTTTTTTTTTTAATGATTTATTTATTTATGCATACAAGAACTGGGGTACAAGCCAGAGGTGTGTGGGGGGAGGTAAGAGAATTCACCAGAGACAGAGCAGGGAACAGAACAGGCAGATTGACTGAAATACACTGCTGCAGGGAGCAGCGGGTGAGTCAGGAGAGGTCTGCTGTGCCATGTGGGTAGCTCCCTGGCCAGGGAACGAACTCATGCTTGCAGTGGCTGCAGATAGCTTCATAGGTTTCATCTTAACCCCCTGCACCACCAGGGAGGCCCATAATACTGTTTTTTATGTACTCTCTTCAATGATCCTTTAGTGGCCTCTTGTAGTAGATGTGATCATATTGCTCTAGATATACATATAGATGTAGTTACGGATAAGCAATCATGAATTCACCATCTACAGCAAGAACTGGGCCTCCCTGGTAGCACAAGGGATTAAGATGCAAACTGTGACGCTGTCCGCAGCCTCTGCAGCACGAGTTTGAGTTCCCAGCCAGCCAGGGAGCTACCCACATGGCGCAGCAGACCTCCCCTGACTCACCCGCTGCTCCCCTCAGCAGTGTACTTCGGTCGATCTGCCTGTTCTGTTCCTCACTCTGTCTCTGGTGAATCCTCTCTCACACACACACCTCTCCCCCGGCATCTCTGGCCTGTACCCCAGCTCCTGTATGCATAAATAAATAAATCGTTTAAAAAAAATCATCATCTATCCCAAGGTCTGTGTCTACCTTTTTTTTGGTAAAATAAGCATTAAATATCTTTGAAGAGGGAAGTTGTGTGCTCAACCTATCAATAATTGAGAAAAGAATATGGAAGTTGCCCATTGTGATGGATATACCCATTTCTATCATTTTGCTTCCTTTATTTTGCATCCCTTTGTTTATTAAGTGCATACATGTTGTATATCTTCTTGCTGTTGTCTTTAAGTCAATTTTATCTATTATTACTGTACAACAACCAACTTTATTTTGATTATTATTATTTTTAAAAAATTAATTTGTTTATTTACACAAGCATTGGGTACAGTCAGAAGCACGGGAGAGAATTCACCAGAGCCAGAGTGGGGAACAGAACAGGCAGAAGGACCGAAGTACACTGCTGAGGGGAGCAGCGGGCGGCTGGAGAGGTCTGCGCGCCATGTGGGACCCTCCTCTGGTGGCCTGGGAGCAGCCGGGGATCGCACCTGTGCTGCAGAGGCTGCGGGCAGCTTCACAACCCAGCGCTCAACCGCTGCGCCACCGGGGAGGCCCTTGATTATTATTTTAAGCGGTTGAGCGCTGGGTTGTGAAGCCACCCACAGCCTCTGCGGTGCCGGTTCTATCCCCGGCTGCTCCCCGGCCACCAGAGGAGGGTCCCACATGGCGCGCAGACCTCTCCTGCCGCCCACTGCTCCCCTCAGCAGTGTACTTCGGTCCTTCTGCCTGCTCTGCTCCCTGCTCTGGCTCTGGTGAATTCTCGACCCAGTGCATGTATAAACAAAACAAACAAACAATAAAATAAATAAAACATGCCTCTATTTAAAAAAAAAGAAAAAAGATATATCTTTTTCCATTTATTTATTTACAACCTTTCTGATGTCCTAGTGCTCTAGGTTTTTCTTTTGTTAACAGCACATACTTGAAGTTCAAAAAATCCATTTTGTCACTCTTTTTCACTAGTTCATGAATTTAGTTTATATACTTATTATAATTGTTTATATATTTGAACTTGTTTCTTAATTTTTTATTTAAATCTGACCCATTTAAAAATATTTATTGTTAATCCTTTCTATACATTAATAGCTACATCTAACCTCCAATAAGAACAAAACTTTTACACTCATATCTTTCCAGCTCTGCTCCTCATACCCACATCATGTTATTACCTACACTTTAATACCAGCTTATTGTGAATATGTGTCCTCTTTTTTTAATAATAGCTATTCTTTTCAGTTAAACAAATTTTATCAATGTACATAATTATCTTTACTTCACATATCTCTTTTAATATCTATTAGATTTGCTCTTCCCTTATTTAAGCCCTTTGTCTAAAACATTTTCCAGTGTCATTTTCTGAACATTTTAATGCCAGAGAATATTTTTATCCTGCCCTTGAATTTAAATGGCAGTCTGGACATTAGGATAGAGGCTGGTTCTAATATCTATTCTTTCAATACTTTGAAAATTCCACTTCACTATTTTTTAAAATCAATTGTTGCTGTTGAAAAATATGTCAGTTTGACTTTTGTCTTCCTTTTGTATCTTCTCTTTTTCTTCTTTTTTTGCTTTGTTTTCTTTTCATTTAGAACATTCTCTGCTTTTTTGAAAATTTTAATTCCACTATAAAATATCTTGGTGTAGATTTTTTCTTATCTCTCCTTTATAGCCTTTTCAATCTTTCATGTTTTTATAATTACAGAAAATTCTCAACTGTTCACTGTTTGTTTTCCTCTCTTCCTAGCAACTTTATTACTCACATATTAGTACTTCTATTTCTATCTTCCAGATAAGGTAGCCTTTTTCTTTGTATTTTATGTCTTCATCCTTTCTTTCTTCTGAAAGAGTTCCTCCACTGGGTCTTCCAAGTCACTAATTTGTTCTGCAGCTTTATCCATTTTGATATGCATCCATTTGATGTGTTTATGTCAACAATTATATTTTTCATACCTTATTGGTTTATTTTCTTATTCTTGCTCATATTCTCTTATATTTTGTATGCTTATTAGGCCAATATTAAATTATTAATTCCTCAGTTTTCATATATATATGTGGATTCTGTAATCTAATATGTCAATTTTCATTTCAAATAGTTGTGCTTCTCAAATCTGTTGTTACTTTGATGCACGAATTCATTTTCCCATGGTTCCTCTGTCTGATCATGCATATAGGGAAAGGTATGTCTTAATTAGCTCTTTCTAAGTCAGAAAGTGAGGATGGATTAAGCCCAAAGTAGGGAAAGGAATTAGGGCAAAAGAAAACTAGTCACTCACTCTCCATCTCACAAACAATGAAGTCAGGACTTCACCCTTTGTCTTCCAGGGGTATTCATTATTAGGAGAACTGCTTGAACTGTAATTTGCTAACCCTGAGAGTATAGAGGGGAAGGGGAAACATAACCCAGGGCTACTTAATCTCACATCAATCACATGTATTGAATCAATAGTTGTGGATCTCATTTGATGCCTTGCTTGATATACTGGGAGGCAAATCTCTGGCAGGTTCTACATCATCAGGCACTATTTGTACCAGCATTCCTCAGTGGGTACCAGGAGATCTCCTTTGTCCAGAAATATCTCTTTTTCAGGAATTTCCCAACTCCATATCCTATGCCTTTGCATTTCTTCCCCTGTGATTCTTTCCCTTCCTTTTTCAGACATTTATTAAGGCCTACTGTGTGCCAGGTGCTATGTTAATCCTTGATTCTGACAGGTGTGAGAAAGAAATGTGCTTAAAGGAATAAAAAGGGGGGAAAGAAATAGGGCCAAGATTAGGGCATAAAAGACAGATTTGGCTTCCTTTTCCCTAGCAGTAAAGCAAAGAGAGAATGCTGCCCTCCTTTGATGCAGAGTCTTGAAATAGTGATGCAATAGTGGTCTAGACCAGTGTTTCTAAACTTGCCTGCACCTAGAACCTCCTGGAGAGTTTTTAACATCTCAATGTGCAGATACACACAGTGTTGATTAAATCATAATCAGTAGGAGTGGAACTGTTACAGGGCAACCCTGATATAAAACAGGTTGCCTGACTGGGTCCTCACCTGCATGCTTTAAAGGGACTTATACTGCAGGCACACACAAAAGGTTAACAAAGGTTTATTTACAAGGGAGAGGCAAATGAGGAAATGTACAACTCGGAAAAAAGAGAGAGATAAATTCTTAAATGCGCCCCACCCGTTCTGCCAACATGGAATCCCAAATGACCCGCAGAGACCAAACCTGCCAAGTGTCCGAGACCCCACTCACATGGCTGGTTTTAATTACAAATAGAGAAAATGGCTGCTTAACTCTGCCCTTAGGTCCTCACAACTTCCCTTTGGGGATCATTGGTGTAGGGTAAGGAAAAATGTCAGGCTTTTCTGCCCTCCTGCCATCAGGATAGATGATGGATCCTTGCGGTCCTGAATGCATGCCTGATGGCGGGCACCTGGAATAGGGTGTGGGCAGAGGTAGATGGGATTCACCTGGGCTGAGACGGTGCTTTTAAGTGCAGCATCACGGGGACGCCAGCAGAAGCCGAGCGAGAAGCAAGAGAAGCAGAAGTCGAGAGAAGGCTGGGGAGCCCAGAGTGAAGACCTGCTGGGGCCTGGGAGGCCTGCTAGCCTCTCGGCCCCCTAGCACCCCTGTCTGCTGTGTACCTGGTAATCCCAATAAAAACCTGCAAAACCACTGAGGAGTCTGACTCCTCCTTTACCTGGTCTGCTGGATCAGAAAACCTGCTCAGTGGCCATTCCTGACCCTACAATGGGATTTGTAGTTCCCAGTGTCTTAGATGGAGTGGAGGTGGCATCCATAAAGCCTGTATGGAGTTTGCTCAGGACATCCTTTCCCCCTAACAGAACCTAGGCATCAACATTTTTAAAAATTTCTCCAAGGCAGAACTTAATCTGCATGCCTTAGTTTATGGTGCCTCCCTCAATCACTTTTCCTTTCTCCCCTGCCCCTCCAAATTTCCCTTAATTAAGCTATTTAAGAGGTGTCTGAGGTCACATGGGCAAGTTATTTGGTCATGTTGGGTCTTTCTTGTGTATTTTTAAAATATACATGCTATGAGTAAACTTCTTTTTAATGTTTTCTCTTATTAAACAAATAGACAAATCCTATGTACACCCAAGTTTGAGAATCACTGCTGAAATACATAGACAAGTACCAGGCTTTGAATGAGGAGTTCAGGGTTAAGTCATGTTATGGGTTGAATTATATCCCCCCAAAATTCCTATGTTGAAGTCTAACCCCCAATGCCTCAAAAATGTGACTTTATTTTGGAGATAAGATCTTTATAGTTGTGATCAAGTTAAAATGAAGTCCTTAGAGAGTGTAGAGGCAGGACTGACCCAGTGCTGGTTCTCTGATCCCATGCAGACCGGGTAAAGGAGGAGTCAGAGTCTTCAGTGGTTTTTTGCAGGTCTTTTATTGGGGTTCAGCGGGTACGTGGCAGGCAGGGGTGCTGGGGGGCTGGGAGGCTGGCAGTCCTCCCAGCCCCCAGCAAATCTTCACTCTATCTGGGCTCTCTGGCGTTCGTTTTGCTGCTTTTCGGCTTCTCTTCTTTTTCGGCTTCTACTGCTGCTACTGGCGTCCCTGTGACGCCGCCCTTAAAAGCCCAGTCTTAGTCCAGGTGAATCACATCTACCCTGTGCCCACACCCTATTCCAGGTGCCCGCCATCAGGCATGCATTCAGGACTTCAAGGAGCCATCATCTATCCTGATGGTGGGAGGGCAGAAAAGCCTGACATTTTTTACCTTACCCTACAGAGAGTTAATCCAATTTAATTCCTGGAAATTTGGAGGCAGACCTATAGAGAACACCACATGAACACGAGGATGACTATTTACAAGCCAAGGAGAAAGACCTGGTACAGATCTTTCCCTCATTGCTCTCAGGAGGAACCAATCCTACCTACACCTTATTTCAGACTTCCAGCATTGTAATGGTAGGAAGGGCACAGAGCAGGTTTTCTATGATTGGAGCAGACAGGTAAAGGAGAGTCCTGGAGCCTTCAGTGGCTTTTGCAGGCTTTTATTGAGCTTCTACATGTAGTGCAGCAACCAAGTACATGGCAGGCAGGGTTGCCGGTGGGAGTGGGTCATGGAGGCCGTCAGGCCTCCAACCTCCTCCCACCCCAATTCACAGTGGGCTCTCTGGTACTCTTTCTCCCCTTCTCTCTCCTATTCTCTCTCCTACCTCTGCTTCTCTTTTTTTTAAAGATTATTTATTTATACAAGAACTGGGGTACAGTCAGAGGCCGGGGAAGGTGAGAGGATTCACCAGAAACAGCAGGGAGCAGAACAGGCAGACTGACTGAAATACACTGCTGAGGGGAGCAGCCTGCAGGCAGGAGAGGTCTGTTCCGCCATGTGGGCTTCTCCCTGCAGCCATGGCCAACAGAAGTAAACAATAACAATGTAACAAAATGCAGGTGCCCGCCATCAGGCATGCAATGCTAATGGAGGGAAGGCAGAAAAGCCTGAAAATCACTTACCCCACAAGCATCCATTAACTGTAAGACAAGGTATTTCTGTTGTTCAAGCCAACCAGTTTTTGGCCCTTTGTTATGGCAGCCCTAGCAAACTAACACAATTGTGATGTAACCGTGTTTCAATTGTGTGTAAATAACTTCCTTAGAGTACCTGTAAGAGGCAGGACTGGACACTGGGCAGGTTTCCTGATCCCATGCAGACCGGGTAAAGGAGGCGTCAGAGTCCTCAGTGGTTTTTTGCAGGTCTTTTATTGGGGTTCACCCGGCATATGGCAGGCAGGGGTGGGGGCTGGGGGGCTGGGAGGCCTGCCAGCCTCCCAGCCCCCAACAAGCCTTCACTCTATCTGGGCTCTCTGGCGTTCGTTCTGCTGCTTCTCAGCTTCTCTTTCTGCTTCTACTGGCGTCCCTGTGATACTGCCCTTAAGAGCAGTCTTAGCACAGGTGTACCCACTTCAGGTGCCCGCCATCAGGCATGCATTCAGGATCACAGGGTTCCCTCATCTATCCTGATGGCGGGAGGGCAGAAAAGCCTGACATTTTTCCTTACCCTACAGTACCTTTTTATACCCTATGTATATTAAAAGGAAGATAAACCCTCCCTCACAAGGTTACTGAGAAGCTTAAAAGAGATAACAGAAGTGAAAGCACCCAGCACACAGATTAGAAACATAGTAGGATGTCAGTAAACATTAGTTGAATCTGAGTCTTTCTTACTCAGATTAGCCACTGTGGTCATTTTGGCAGACAAGGATCCTGGCAAATACGGACAGCATCTGTCCTAGACCTCCAGAAAACAGACTGCCAGCTCTGGGTAGCTCCTTTTCACCCTGTGCTTTGGCCTAGCGTGCCCCCAGCGTTTTTTAGTCAGCTGTTTTGCAAGCATCCCTTGTTCCTGAGGTCCGTCTCTAGGGGGCGCGCTGTCTCCAGAACCCAAGTTTGAACTCTGCACCTCCCGGGAGTGTCGAGAAGGCGAGAGCGGCTCTCAGGCTCCAGGAGTCATCCGTCCTTCCAAAAGACTAGCGACCACAACGTGAAGCCACTGACAGGTGTACCTGGTCAGGTGTCTACCCACAGGACATTTGTGATCCTGCAGAGTGGTGCTCAGGGGAGAACTGGCACCCAGAGCATATTCAGAAAAAAAAAAAAATTAATGAAGGCGTTGCTTATGCAAAAGATACCATCTTTTTCTGGGATTTTTATTTGGTTTTGTAGTAATTCAGTTAAAGAAGACTGGAGTTGTTAGAGGAACAGCTGAGAGGCCAGGATTCTGGTTCTCTCTATTGCACTTATCAACCCTCAGCCCGTGACCTGGCTTCTGTGTTTGCCATACAAGAAACATGGGCTGATGTCAGGAGCTGCTGTAGCTGTGAAACTCTTAAAAATCTGTAAAGCCAGGACAGTAACATCCAGCTCACATCACAGAACCCTGTGCAATGTGGTAAATATATATTTTGTGTGTGTGTGAAGAGTGTTACCTTCCCAGGAGTACTTGCATTTTGCCAGGGCACAGAGTCTGGCCAAAGTTATAGCCTTTAGGGTGAATTGCAGGTCATAACCAGGACCAAAAAAATCCATTTGGAGAGATCGATCATCTTTCCACTGCCTTTCTATCATAGGAGGTGGGCGGCTTACCAACCTGAAACTGCAGTTATTTCTGACTCGAATCATGACAATAATTATGAGAATATTTAGGACTCTGCCTTATATTTGTAAAATGATTTGGAATTATCAATGATATTTTATCTGCTTTGGCTCATTTGACTCTAAGAGTGGCCCCTTGGGACATTTAGGACAGGGATGGTATCCACATTGCAGAGTTGTGAAGACAAGAGCTCACAGAAGTGAAATGAGTTGCTTAGGGCCTCCCTGGTGGCGCAGTGGTTGAGCGCTGGGTTGCGAAGCTGCCCGCTGCCTCTGCAGCACCGGTTCGATCCCCGGCTGCTCCCTGGCCACCAGAGGAGGGTCCCGCATGGCGCGCAGACCTCTCCTGCCGCCCGCTGCTCCCCTCAGCAGTGTACTTCGGTCCTTCTGCCTGCTCTGCTCCCCACTCTGGCTCTGGTGAATTCTCTCACCCTCCCGCGCTTCTGACTGTACCCAGTGCTTGTATAAATCAATCAATCAATCTTGTATAAATAAATAAATCAATCTTTAAAAAAAAAAAAAAGAAATGAGTTGCTTAGAAGTGATTTAAACCCAGGGACCTGACTCCTCTGGATTCCAAGTTTGTGGTCCTCCCAGCTATAAATGTGAAATATATTTTTTAAAAATTAATTTACTTATATAAGAACTGGGTACAGGCCAGAGATGCAGCAGGGCGAGAGAATTCACCAGAGATAGAGCGGGGAGCAGAACAGACAGAGGATTGAAAACACTGCTGAGGGGAGAAGCAGGCTGGCCAGGAATCGAACCCACGCTGCAGAGGCTGCAGACAGCTCCCGAGCACTGCGCTCAACCTGCTGCACTACTGGGGAGGCCCATAAATGTGAAATATTAACAGATTTAACCAGCCACGTCGTGGGATGACACGGTCACACTACATCCAACAGTGGCCGGTGCACCTTCCCTGAAGCACATCTCCAGTCAGATGCTGGGAACAAGTGTAGAATGTGGTTCTTACACATTTTACTTTTAGCCAGTTTCTCCAGAACATATTTGCCCTGTACCAAGAACAGAACGAAACTTTGACCTTGCCCTGCAAGTTGGCTCCATCCTTCCCATTCTGGTGCCCTATATCCTACCTGTCCTTTTCCTTGTCCTGGAAACCTGGCATCTCCCACTCCCTCAATCACACATCACATTACCCTGTCCTTCCTCTCCCCTTCTCTCTCAACTACCCTGATACAGACCACCATTTTCTTTCTTTTTTTTTTTCTTTTTAAAGATTTATTTATTTATTTATACAAGCACTGGGCACAGTGCTTGAATTCACCAGAGCCAGAGTGGGGAACAGAACAGGCAGACCAACGAAATACGCAGCTGAGGGGAGCAGCAGGCTGCAGGAGAGGTCTGCACGCCATGTGGGACCCTTGCCTGGCGATCGGGATCGAACTGGCGCTGCACAGGCTCCTGGCAGCTTCGCAACCCAGCGCTCAACCACTGTGCCACCGGGGAGGCCCAGACCACCATTTTCTTTTATCCAACTTTAATTTGCATGTAATCGTGGGGAGAGTGTGTTAAAACTCAGAGATTCAGGGCCTCCCTTGGTGGTGCAGGCGGTTGAGCGTAGCGCTGTGAGGCTGTCCGCAGCCTTTACAGCGTGGGTTTGATCCCGGCCTGCAGTCGAGGGTCACACACGGTGCAGCAGACCTCTCCTGTCTCGCCCACTGTTCCCCTCAGCAGTGTATTTCGTCAATCTGCCTGTTCTGTTCCCCACTCTGTCTCTGGTGAATCCGCTCACCCTCCTGTGCATCTGTCCTATACCCCGGTTCTTGTATAAATAAATAAATAAATAAATAAATAAATAAATAAATAAATCTTTAAAAAAAACAACAACTCAGAGATTCCGTAGGTCTAGGTCAAGGGCCTGGGTATGTGCATTTCTAACAAGTTCTCAGTGCAGCTGATACTGCTGATCAGGGTTCCAACCCTTGACAACCTCTGTTCTAAGTAACTCTAATAGTGTTCTAATGCCATTGACCACCCTTCAGCCCCCTCACTACAAAGCAGTGAGAGGACTCTTTGTAAAATCTCAATTAGATTGTGTAACTTCTTTGGTTTCATATTCCATTCAGACTTGTATGACACACTACTGTAGAGTGGATAACTTATAAACCGTTCTCAGGTTTGAGAAGTCCAAGATCAAGATGCCAACAGAATGAACGTCTGGCGAGAGCGTACTTCCTGATTCACAAACTACTGTGTCCTCACATGGTGGAAGTGGTAAGAAGGGGGTTTCTGGAGTATCTTTTACAAGAGAACTAATCCCACTGTGAGAGTCTGGGTCTCGTGATCTAATCCCATCTCCTAATACCATCACATCGAAGGTTAGGATTTAACAAATGAATTTACAGGAGGGGGCATCCAAACATTCAGCCCCTAGAACTTGCCTAGAGCTTTTCATGTCTTCCCATTATACTTAGGAGAGGGACAGAATCTGTCTTGAATCCCCAGCACCTGGCAGAGAGCTGGCACAAAATTCTTTTGCAGTTCATGCCATCAGTTGAAAATCTGCCACGCCAGCTTGTTGCCCTCATCTTCCAACCTCATTGTCACTTCTTGTTCCATCCAGACTTGAGTACCAAGTTCACCGTCTTCATTTCCACCAACTTCTCCTGTCACTGTTTAGGGAATGATTCATCCAACACTTTTGTTCCCCCTTCCTTGACCTCCTGTCTCAACTGACTTGAACATCCCACTCTGAAGTCATATGCGTGACCTTGTCTTTGCCTCTAAATCTCAGCTGAAGTCCCTAACTTCCTGATCACCTCTCCCTTCTTCTATTTATTGCCTCTAAAACTCCCATTGCTGTAATTCTTTGATCTCATCAAGGCCCACAATTTATTGACCTTATTTTTTTATCATCCATCTTACCTCGGTTTTTCACTTTCTTCCTGACCTAGTTTAGGTTAAACGGTGCTTCATCAGAAATACTTCCTAATAAACACCACTAACTCCCTTACTCTTTTCAGCTTTGATTAAACCCAACTATCCCTTGACTCCATGCCTGTATCCAAGCAGTAAGAGGAAAATACCACCTCGGAAGAATGTTCTCACTTTAAATTGATGGCCACAAACCTGCATACATCCTGCTATATCCCTTCCTACTTTAAAGGTAGTGCTGGCCCATCGGCATGGGGGGTTATTACAAAAGCATAAACTCAGGCCCCACTCAGAATCAGAATCTGCATTGTAACAAAGTCCCCATGTGATTCATTTCCACCTTAGAGGCTAGGAAACATTGTCCTGTGGTTTCATTTCTGGATCACCAGAAATTCATCTTTTTCACTATTTTTCTTTCTCCTTAAAAACTTCTGAACCTGGGCCTCCCCTGGTGGCACAGAACTTGAGCCCTGGGCTGCGCAGCTGCCTGCAGCCTCTGCATGCCAGTTCGATCCCCGGCCGCCGGCAAGGGTCCCACATGGCGTGCAGACCTCTCCTGCTGCGTCCACTGCTCCCCTCAGCAGTGTATTTTGTCAGTCTGCCTGTTCTGTTCCCCGCTCTGGCTCTGGTGAATTCTCTCATCTTCCCGTGCTTCTGACTGTACCCAGTGCTTGTATAAATAAATAAATAAATCGTCAAAAAAAAAAAAAGAACAATAATGTAAAAAAATTTAAAAAAAAATTTTTAAAAAGGGCCTCCCTGGTGGCGCAGCGGTTGAGCGCTGGGTTGCGAAGCTGCCCGCAGCCTCTGCAGTGCTGGTTCGATCCCCGGCTGCTCCCCGGCCACCAAAGGAGGGTCCCACATGGCGTGTAGACCTCTCCTGCCGCCCGCTGCTCCCCTCAGCAGTGTACTTCGGTCCCTCTGCCTGCTCTGCTCCCCGCTCTGGCTCTGGTGAATTCTCTGACCCTCCCGCACTTCTAACTGTACCCAGTGCTTGTATAAACAAACAAACAAACAAATAAACAAATAAATAAACAAAACATGCCTCTATTAAAAAAATTAAAAAATAAATAAAAATTTAAAAAAATAAAAAAAAAAGAAACAACCTTCTGAACCCTTGTGGCCCTCACTCAGCCTCAACTTTATTGAAAGTTCAAGCAGCTGTCACAGGGAACGCCTTCTCTTCCCATCACTCTACCTTCAACCTGCTGCCGCCTGTATCCATGTGCTGCCTTCCAGTCTGTTATGTGGGGGGCAGGTCTCCTAAGACTTTATTTTTGTAGATTCTCTATTTTTTTTGAGTTTTTAATCCCTGTTCTAAAAGTCTTTGTTGTTGATCACATCAATTATATACTCATGACCTCAATCGTTAATAAAGTGACTCTACAATTAAAAACGACATTGGAGGGGCCTCCCCGGTGGCGCAGCGGTTGAGCGCTGGGTTGCGAAGCTGCCAGCGGCCTCTGCGGCGCCGGTTCGATCCCCGGCTGCTCCCCGGCCACCGGAGGAGAATCCCACATGGCGCGCAGACCTCTCCTGCCGCCCGCTGCTCCCCTCAGCAGTGTACCTCGGTCCTTCTGCCTGCTCTGCTCCCCGCTCTGGCTCTGGTGAATTCTCTCACCCTCCCGCGCTTCTGACTGTACCCAGTGCATGTATAAACAAAACAAACAAACAAATAAATAAATAAATAGAAACATGCCTCTATTAAAAAAAAAAAAAAAAAAAAAAAAAACGACATTGGAGGGAGCCCTGTTAGCTGGACAGAGTCTGTCCCTGGCCAACTTCCTGGCATTTGGGATTTGTGGGCCACTTATAGACTGGCAGCCACTGTGGCCTGCAGCTGTTGGGGCTTATCACAAAGGCAGATTTAGGATCATTGTTGAGTAGGTCAGGGATTCAGCCCCAGTTCATTTCTCTCCATCTCCCTAAACTCTCAGGAACTGTAACATGAATAAACATTTTATTAGTCCATTTGCATTAGTATGCAAAATTAGAGAGCAAATCACAGTGAAGTAAATACAGAATTTCTCAGAAGAGGCTCCTTATTCTTGTAATCATAAAACATTTCAATTTTTCAAAAGTTACTTTTACAAGGAGCCTGTTAGACACATTAAAATCTTGGAGATGACAGTGTTTCTATTAAGGTTCACATCCCATTAAGAATATCTAATTCAAAACAAAACTCCCTAACAGGACACTGTTATATTTGTTTACTTTATTTTTTAATTTTTTTTAGAGTCCCATTTATTTATTTATACATGCACTGGGTACAGTCAGAAGCGCAGGAGGGTGAGAGAATTCACCAGAGCCCCAGCAGGAAGTAGAACAGGCAGACTGATGAAGTACACTGCTGAGGGGTGCAGTGGGCGTGGCAGGAGAGGTCCGTGTGCCAAGTGGGACTCTCACCTGCGACCAGGGATCAAACCGGTGCTGCAGAGGCTGCTGGCAGCTTCGCAGCCCAGCGCTCAACCACTGCGCCAGCAGGGAGGCCCGACACTGTTATATTTATATTAACAGCTTTTTTTTTTTAATAATGTTGAAGTTATAGATCAATAATAGGTTATTACATAATACATTTTATTTAGGTTTGACAAAAGAATTTTGATTCTGTTGCAAAAACAGTCTGTATCTGGTAGAGACTGTGATAGATTGAAACTAGTCACAGTACTTGTAGTTCCTCTTATCAAAGGAAGGAATCTGCTTTCCCATCCCTGGGATCTGGGCTGACCTGGTGATTTGTTTAGACAGAAAGAGTAAGGTAAAGGTGATGCTGTGCAGTTTCTGAAGCCCAGCTCTTAAGGGTTTTTATAGTTTCCACTTTTACCCTCTTAAAATGCTGCTATTACCAAGTAAAGAAGCCAGAATTAAACTATTAAATGATAAGAAGGGGCCTCCCTGGTGGTGCAAGCAGTTGAGCACAATGCTGTGAAGCTGTCGGCAGCCCCCACAGCTCTGGTTCAATCCCAGCCAGCTGGCGAGGGTCCCACCTGGCGCGGCAGACCTCTCCTGTCTTGCCCGCTGCTCCCCCCAGCAGTGTGTTTCAGTCAGTCTGCCTGTTCTGTTCCCCGCTCTATCTCTGGTGAATCCTATCACCCTCCCGTACATCTGGCCTGTACCCCAGTTCTTGTATGCATGAATAAATAAATTAAAAAAAAATAAATGATAAGAGGTAACAGAGAGCCCCAGCTGACAGCCGGCACCATGACAGCAGACAGGGAGGTAAGGCCACCGCAGACCTCTACCTCGTCCAAGCCATGGGGTGACTGCAGCTGCGTGAACTACCAGCCTCCACTGCAGAAGTGTGAGCAATGTGAGGACAGACAGACAGTAGTCTTGGGTTTGCTTAAAAATAATCTGGTGATCGAGTTCAGTTTGGTGGAGATATAGATGAAATAAGATGGGCTGTAAGTCAATAGTCGTTGAAGCCAGTTGCTGAATATGATAGATGGGTTTGGGAGCTGGAAGTCATCACTCTAGTCTCTCTCCCTTTTAAATTTTGTTGGGTCTGTTTCTATTAATATAGTCATTGGACACAGTTCCTGGCAGCCCGGGAGGCTACAGAAGGTGACATGAAGGATGCATAGAACTGACCTAGTGACTGGCAGAAGGTGGAGGAGAGCGTGTCAGGGAGGAACACAAAAGCAAAGGCTGGAGCAAAGGCTGAGAGGGAACCAAGTGAGAGTAACTAAAGAGACTTCATTCAGTTGGGATTTAGGAGGCAAGTGTGTTGGGGGAAGGGGCAGAGACAGAGAGAGACAGAGTGTGGGGGAGATGGGTTAAGATACATGCATGGGTTCTTCGATCTGGTCTAGGACCCCTCCAGGCTTTGAACACATCCTCTAACCTCTTTAACTCCAGTGCCCACGAAAGCCATCCAGAACAGGAATGACAACTGGGATGTAGGCTAGAGGCTTTACCTGAGGGGAAAGATGAAGGAGGTTCTTGGGGCCACCACATCTACCATTGTCACATAAGATTACAGATCTAAGTTTTTCTAAAGAAGCCAGAAATTTGATGTTGCTGGTAAAACACCCTTTGCAGGCCATATTGGAATTCAAAGGCAATAAAACCTGTTTATCTCCATCCAGACCCTAGTATGTCAGCTGGCATCTTACTCCATCAACTTCTCATACCCCTGTGTGAGGGGCCATCCTTTTCTGTCCTCAGTCTCCAGTGGGGACAGTCTCTCAGTGTCACCATTTGTGATTAGGGGGCAATTCTGGGTTTGGAATTTTTAAAAGGCCAAAGCTGCCCTCTTCAAATGCATTGATTCAATTAGAGCTAATACAGTCGAGGGATTTCCTTTTATCCTGTTTCTCCCTCTCATTTTGCTTTTGTTACTTTTGCAACTTGTTTTCTATATGCCTTAAAACATTTGTTCTTCTTTTTTTATATTACTGTCTTCTTTTGTGTTTAGTTTATTTTTTTGTACTGAAACACTTAAATTCCTTTCTTATTTCCTTTTGTGTATATAATTATTTTCTTTGTAGTTACCATGGAGGTTACATTTAACATCCGAATGTTATAACACTCTAATTTGAATTTGCACCACCTTAACTTTAATAACGTTCAACAACTCTGCTCCTTATTTCTATAGCCAACAAACCTGTGGTTATTTGTCACAAAATAACACCTTAATACTTTTGTGTGTGTGTGTGTAGAACTGGGGTGTGGGTCAGAGGTACAGGGGGTGAGAGGATTCATCAGCAACAGAGTGGGGAGAAGAACAGACAGATTTACTGAAATACACTGCTGAGGGGAGTAGCAGGGGAAACAGGAGAAGTCTGCTGCACCATATGTGGGTTAGCTCCCTGGTTGGGGATGAAATGCAGGCCTTAGTGGTCATAGCCCTGAGACATAACCCCTAGCCACCAGGGAGGCTATTTATACATTTTGTGCCCCAAAATATAAACTAGTAATTCTTTTAAATGCATAAGTTTCTTACAATATGTAGAAAATAAAGTGAAGAATTAGACACCAAAGTTATAATTATTCTAGTTTTTAAACTAATCTTTGCTTTAAAAAGTATATTAGTCTTTGGCTTTCCGGGTAGTGCAGGGTTTAAAGTCTCAGCACTATCAAGCTATTGCCAGCCCTGTGGCATGAGTTCGATCCCTGGCCAGGGAGCTTACCCACATATGGCGCAGCAGACCTCTCCTGTCTTGCCTACTGCTCCCCTCTGCAGTGTATTTCAGTAGATCTGCAGTTCTGCTTCCCACTCTGTCTCTGGTGAATCCTCTCACCCCCTGCATCTCTGGCCTAAATCCCAATTCTTGTATGCATAAATAAATAAAAATAAATCTTAAAATAAAATGAAAAGTATGTGAGTTTTTTAAAGCACACAATATACAGGGCCTCCCTGATGGCGCAGCGGTTGAGCGCTGGGTTGCGAAGCTGCCCGCAGCCTCTGCAGCGCCGGTTCGATCCCCAGTTGCTCCCCGGCCACTGAAGGAGGGTCCCGCATGGCATGCAAAACCTCTCCTGCCGCCCACTGCTCCCCTCAGCAGTGTACTTCGGTCCTTCTGCCTGCTCTGCTCCCCATTCTGGCTCTGGTGAATTCTCTCATCCTCCCGCGCTTCTGACTGTACCCAATGCTTGTACAAACAAACAAACAAACAAATAAATAAATAAATCTTAAAAAAAAAAGCACACAATATACAAAAAGTGGAGTTACAAACCATTGTTATAATAATACTAACTTTCATAACTGCCCTTGTGTTACCTTTATTGAGGTATGAATATATTTAAATACTACTCCCCATAATACTTAAGTTAAATATGGATTCACTCTGTAACTGGCCATCATATAGTTGGGTAATAATTGAAAAGAGTACCCATGTCATAGTCAGTATTTCAATAGTTCTCTTTTGAGGACTGTTGACTTGTAATCTTGGTACTATGTATATTTGTTAGAGAAAATTGAATTTGCTGAAATACTTATGGTAAAGAATGTGTTTGTTTACTTAAAATTGTCACCACTGCATTTTTTCTAGAAGGTCAAATTTGCACACCAACTGTCATAAATACCTACTGAGCATAACCTCCATGATCTAATTACAAATCATCAACAGCTATTTAAACTTTTTTTAATTAAGGAAAATATCCGAAAGCCTTTCTTCTTGCAAAGGGAGTTTTTGCATGTAAAATAAATTAGTGGTTCTAAGGGATTATTTTTATAGCACAATCAAAGAGTCTGATCCTTCTTCAGTGTAATAGCTTATGTGAGACTGTTCAGGAAGCATGAAGAACGAGAGGAAAAGAGGGTGGAGCAGAGTCATAGGATTATGGCTGGTTAGGGTGTATGGGGGTTGGCATCTCTGCCTCTCATCCCCTGGCGCATTGTTTTCTTTAAATCCAGTCACTGATGTGGCAGTTGGTCAGGCAGGTACAACCCAGCCCTCCCCTCAACTGCCACTTGACTCTTTCTACAGAGGTGGGTGGTGCTTCTCTGCTGCTACCCCAATGCCCAGTGCCTGTGGAGACCCACTGGGTCATTTGGATGTGTATGAGGCCTGGAAGTACTAGGAAGTCACATACCCCTCCCCCCCCACCCGCCCCGCTTTGAGCAACCCTTGAGCAGCTGGAGGCAAACAACACTGAGGTCCATTTTCCCTGGTGTCAGAGTCCCAAATAGGACCACGCCCCAGTTGCCCACAGTAGAGACAGACTTGATAATGCAGTTTTGGATTTATTCTTCCACCCTCTATGTTTACCGAGAACCTACTCCCATTCTTTGAGGTCACTTCTAAATAAACTACACACAAGTCCCTTCTCAGGTTCCAAGCAGAAAAGCAGAAAGCACTGAATGTTTTAAACAGAGGGAATGTATTCAGCAAAATGGGTACAGATGTGATAGAAGAAACTGAGAACCCAGCAGGGGGCAGGGAGATCACAGTCAGATGTCATTGGCGCCTTTGGGAAGACAAAACAAAGGGCAGAGAAGATGAAAGAATCCCAATGGGCCTGTTCAACAGGAGCTGGAGCAATAGAGGGGCTGCCTCTGCTGCTGGAGGTGGCACCTGGCACTTCTGCTGGCAGGACACCCAGACAGAAGCTGCTGACAAGGGAACCTAAGAAATGCAGCCATCAGAGATCAGCTCTCCCAACAGAGCACTGCAGGGAAAGGAATGCAGGACAAACTGGTCTGAACTGGCACAAAGATACAGGTGATAAATAGAAAGCAAAAGAGACTGAGTGCCCAGAGAAGTTTAAATTGTTTCAGTTTTTTAAAACTTGCTTTGTAAAGTTAAAGGAGCTATTCCAATTAGCATACACTAGATACATCCTTGCTCTGTCAGCTGAGAGGGCCTGGAAGCAACAACATGTCCTCAGTAGCTACTGAGGAGAGCTCACTGTGTGCCTGCACTACACCTTGGTTTCTGATACTCTGCTGGGGTAAAAGGAATAGGGCTCCTTGGAGAAGCCACTGATCCAAGAACTAAAGAGGGAACTATGCATCCTATAGGGTCAGAAAGTAAAATCCTAAAACAAGTAAGACAGGCAGCACCATGATGGAGGTATGTCAATGGGACAAATGAGCCAAATAAACGAGCTCCCACTGGTCAAAATTGGGATTTGAGCAACAAATAAATAAATATAGTTGGACTGTGACCTGAGGTATAAATTAGTATCTCTAAGCCCATACTGACATAATAAATGACTGAATAAGAAGAAAATGGGAGGGGTTAAACAAATCTTCCATGTGGAAAAATTCCAAATAATTTATGTAGAAACTCAGCTCTCTGGGAGGTGGAAAATAACTCCTTGCTCCTTGCATGGGCTGAGCATACTTTCTTCCAGAGCACAGTGTGGAAAGGAACTTTTGGGTGGACAAATCTGACAACCAGGTTATCACTTTTAACCAAACAGGTTATCACTTTTAACCAGGTTATCACTTTTAACATCTCAACCAGGTTATCACTTTTAACATCCACAGTGATCAATCATGTTAACAGGATATTCCCTTGACAAGATATGATAAGAATGGCACTTTACCACCTCCGTGATCTTCCTCTCAAAATCCCATAACCAGTCAAATAAGAAGAAAAACATAAATCATAGATGGACATACTGTTACAGAAAGGGATCTCAGTAAAAAGGAGAGGTTCCATGTTCCCTGCCCTACCCAAGGAAGGGTGGGGCAGCGTGGCCAGAGAGAAGCAGCGGCGACTTGGATGAGGCACACGGAGCAGAGGCACGTGGAGAAGTCATGCTTGCTTTCAGCTATGAACTTGCACCAGAGACTTGGGAAACATGGAAGGAAATACATGGAGTAGAGATGTGTAGGGACACTTGGAAAAGACATGGGTGAGAGACATGGGGAGGCTGACGATGGCAACATGTATTTTGACTTGTACTTTGAAATTGATCTTTTCATCCCAGACTTGCTTGGCTCCTCTGCCCCTATTTTATAGTTCTTCACCGGAAGGTGCTTTGACTGTGGCAATCTTCCAAGCCTCAGTGGCCCTGTTTTGGGCCAACCATATTTGGCTGGGTTTACCCACAAGGGGATGGGCTACTTTGGGTGTTTTTTTTGGAAAACTATTACGCTTTTTTCTCTTCTCTCTCCATGCACACTAATCCTATCAAAGTTCTTTTGCACTAGGCGCATGTTTTGTCTGTATGTGGTAGATAGTAGAACCCCTTTAGAGCCTTCAGTTTTGGGATCCTAGGGTGCCCCTCAGTCTGCACACTGTTAATACTGCAGAACACACGACTAATACTCCTTAAAACCATCATGGAAATGCAATACAAAGAAAGTCTGAGAAACTGTCATGGTCAAGAGAAGCCAAAGGAGACAACTAAAGGCAATGTGGTCTCCAGCAATTCCACTTTGTAGCAGCAGGAAGGGCACACAGCAGGATATCTAGGATCCCAGCAGACAGGCAGGTAAAGGAGAGTCTTGGAGCCCTCGCTGGCTTTCTCAGGCTTTTATTGAGCTTTTACATGTAGTGCAGCAACCAGGTACATGGCAGGCCGGGGTGCTGGGGGACCAGGAGGCAGGCAGGCCTCCCGGCCACCAGCAAGTCTTCACTCCCATCTTCCTGGCATTCTTTCTCCCCCTCTCCTTCTTTCTCCTGCCTCTGCTTCTCTTGGCGAATATCTCAATACTATACCCATGGCCCACAGAAGTAAAACAAATAGCTTATAACAATGTAACAAAAACCCAGTGCCTCATCAGGCCTGCAATCCTAATGGCAGGTCAGAAAAGCCTGAAAATCATTTACCCTAGACACTTGGAGGCTTTCCTTTAAAGGAAATGAAAACAGTAGCTTGAAAAGATATCTGCATCCCATTGTTCATTGAGCCATTGTTTATGATACCAAGACATGGAAGCAAACCTAGATGTCCATCCATAGATAAACAGATTAAAAAATATATATAAATTATTCAACCATAAAAAGGAAAAATCCTGCCATTTGTGACAACACAAACCAACCTTAAAAGCATTATGCTAAGTAAAATAAATCAGAGAAAGACAAATACCATACGACCTCATTTATATGTGGAATATGAAAATAAAAACAAAACTCGTAGATACAGAGAATGAATTGGTGGTTGCCAAAGATGGGGCATGGGGCATAGGGAGGTGAGTGAAATAGGTGGAGGTGGTCAAAAGGTACAAACTTCCAACTATAAATATTGGAGATAAAATGTACAGCATGGGAACTATTGTTAATAATACTATATTATGCATTTGAAAGTTGCTAAGAGAGTAGACCTTAAAAGTTCTCATTGAAAGAAAAAAATTATAACTGTGTGGTAAGGGATGTTAACTAAATTGCTGTGGTTATCATTTCCCAATATATGCAAACATAATTGTATAGGTTATATAGCTTGTATACCTGAAACTAATATATCAATTTTATAATAAATAAGTAAGTGGACCCTCCCCAGTGGCACAGTGGGTTGAGCGCAGTGCTGTGAAGCTGTCCGCAGCCTCTGCAGCGTGGATTCAATTCCTTGCTGGCCAGGGAGATACCCACATGGCACGGCAGACCTCTCCTGTCTCACCTGCTGCTCCCTTCAGCAGTGTTTTTGGTCTGTCTGCCCATTCTGCTCCCCACTCTGTCTCTGGTGAATTCTTTCACCCTCCCGTGCCTCTGGCTTGTACCCCAGTTCTTGTATAAATAAATAAATCTTTAAAAAAAAATGAATAAATGTAGTGTGGTATCCTGGGCCAGAAGAAAGGACATTAGGTAAAAACAAAGGAGATCTTAATATACTATGCACTTTAATATTGTATCAGTATTGACTCACCAGCTGTGACAAATGTACTATATTAATGTTAAATATTAATAATAGGGGAGACTGGGTACAGGTCATATGGAAACTTTTAATACTACAGTTAGAATATTTTTATAAATATAAAACACTTGTAAAATTTAAAAATAAAAGTGACTGCTCAGGTCCTCCCTGGTGGCACAAGGGGTTAAGCACAGCACTATGAAGCTATCCACAGCCTCTGCAGCAGGAGTTCAATTCCCAGCCAGCCCAGGAGCTAACCCACATGGCGCAGCAGACCTCTCCTGTCTCGCGCGCTGCTCCCCTCAGCAGTGTATTCAGTAGATCCCCCTTTTCTGCTCCCCACTCTTTCTCTGGTAAATCCTCTCAGCCCTTGCATCTCTGGGTTATATCCCAGTTCTTATATGCATAAATAAATAAATCTTTTTTTTTTAAAGTGCCTGCTCAAGAGACAAATTATCATTCATTTCTATGGGCATTCATTATTGCTAGACAGAATGTCTGGTCCAAGCAGACCCTGGCTTTTCAGACACTTGTTTTGTCTTAGCTATCACGTGTGACCCACACAGGCCTGCCCCCTGCTACATACATGGAGTTATGGCTTCTTCCAACATTTTAGATTCAGATGAGGTGCCAACCACAGGGCATGTCAAATAGACATGCCCCAGAAATGTGGGATTGACTCCCTGGGAGTAAACACCAGCCAGCAGGAGCAAGATAGGGGAGAGCTGACAACAAACCCTCTTGGTTTTTTTTTTCCACTAGACCATTTTTGCACTGTTTTTTTTTCTCACACAGTCTATGTGGAGATAGTCCACAGGCCACACAGCTGCTCCTGCCCCAAGGCCAACTGAGATGCCCCTTGGCTCACAGTACAGTGGCAGCCAGTTTGGAACATATCACCTACATTACTCCTCAGCCCACCCTGCCTTGAGTCTCTCCCCCCCCACTCCAAAGAGGATTAACCTCTGGCCTTGACTTAGATTCCATGTTGTAGGGGCAGGATGGGCACAGGGCAGGTTCTTTATGATTCAGCAGACCGGGTAAAGGAGAGTCCTGGAGACCTCCGTGGCTTTCTCAGGCTTTTATTGAGCTTTTACATGTAGTGCAGCAACAAGGGACATGGCAGGCAGGGGAGCCTGGGGGCCAGGAGACAGGCAGGCGGCCAGGCCTCCAGGCCCCCAGCAAGTCTTCACTCTGGGCTTCTCTGGCATTCTTTCTCCTCTCTCCACTTCTCTCTCCTGCCCCTGCTTCTCTTGGTGACTATCTCAATACTGCTGTCATGGCCCACAGATGTAAACAACACAGCTTACAACAATGTAACAGCTGCAGGTGCCCCATGGGGTAGGGCAATCCTAATGGTGGGAGGGCAGAAAAGCCTGAAAACCATTTACCCTACACATGTTTTTCAGGAAACTTAAATAAGTTATTGTCTCTCTGAGCCTCAGTTTCCTTATCTGCAAAATGGAAGAGGTAATAACCTATCTAATAGAGATTGCATTAAATAATTTATTAAAGGGATATAGCTCAGCCCCTTAGTAATCAGTGGCAGAGATAGAATATGACCTAAAAGTCATGTGCTTCTTTCTTACACTTGGGGGAAATCAAGAACATAATAGTGAATATTAGTATTTATAAACTGAACAGCTAATTGATTTTATGTTAAGGAGGAGGTCTTTACCTTGGGCAACTCTCCCACAAGATCATGTAATGGACACATCAAGTTGTAGTATCTGGGCCTTCTTTCCAGACATGCACAATAGAAGATTATATAATCTCAAGGAAATTGAGTTTTTTCTCATCCATTGTTTGCCGTCCAAAATTCTACCTTCCGTGATTGTTTTCCAAAAGGCTTTGACTCCTGTTTATGGAGGGAAAGATAATACTTTGAAGTTTTTATTTACGTTATCTAACACACCTGTTTGTGCATAGACAGCCCTATAAAATAAATATTACTGGGTAAACAAATTTGTAAGAATGTTTATTTACACTTTGGTAACTAAGTCACATAATAAAGGTGCTGGAGAATGACTCATGAGAGATGAAGAGGCTCCAGAGTTTGAAGAGGAAGTGGGAGATACCATCAATTAGTAAAAAGGTGAAGTCGGGGCAAGCTGATGGTCTAAAATTTGATGTTACTCTTCAAAAGTTTTCCTAGTGACAACTGCAAGATTGGTATGAAGATAAAATAGGGAGATGAGGTGGAGGATCCTGGGGTGGGGGGACTCTGCATTAACTGTTGAATCAGAAACTATCTTTATTCTCTCTGCAAGAAGTGTGATCAGTGGTTTCTCTTTAATGAACATCTTGCACTCCTTTTTGCCTTACCTCTTTCTCCATTCATAACTCGATTTAAGTCAGTGACCATTTTGGTTTTGATGTGGTTCTAAAATGAACAACCAGAAAGCAACAACTAGAGGGAGTCTGTTTCCCAGAGTATGAATTACATCCTAAATCTTAGGACTAAATCCAAATTCAGCCTGACCTTAGGCTGTGGGTCAGTCCCAAGACCTTTCTCTGAGAATAAAGTAAGTTTGCTCTATTCCACACTCCCCACCAAAATGGGAAATACTGGAGATGAGGTGTTGCTGGGCCCAGGATCCTCAGCCTCCTATTCCCTCCTCCCCATGGCATGGATGTTGAACTTTTATGCTTTCCCACATCCCACCAGGAAAAGACAAACAGCCATTGTTGAAGATGTGCTTGGAGTTGATAAAACCTTTGAGACTGGAGAGAAGACTCCTTGGACAATTTCCAGAACCTGAAGTAAACTGCCCTGGGCTTTCTAAACAAGCCCATTTTCACATCTCATAATGCTATCACAGCTAGGGTGTAATCTGCTAAGTGTCAGCCAACTTAAGTACTTCACAAGTTCTTTCAAGTGCAATTGTCTCTGGGTGTCTGTTGACACCCTTTCCTCTCCCCTTATCCCTAATCCCTCCAGCGAAACTTCCTAGGAGATAAACACGTCCTTCTAAAGCAATCCCTTCTTCAACTCCCATCTATAAATCCTTCTTAGAAACCCATAATTAGATAATTAGGTAATATTGGTTTTCTCGGTGCTTCTTTTTCTTTTAAAATAAATGACATATATATTCTAAAAATTGCAAAAGGGTCTATAGAAGGAAAATGTTTCCCTTCAAACTCTTTACCATTCTGTTAAAAACTCAAACGATTTTTGTATTTTCAAGTCTTTTCTTTTACAGAAATGGTAACAGAGTAAAGAGTCTGTTTCTCACCTAATGTATTGAGAAGTCCATCTGGACTTTGTTGCCAGAGCATGTTGCATTTAATGGATAGACCAGTTTGGATTGATGATTCTTGCTAAACTTTGACCTCACATGATATGTTTCACCGTCTTGCAGTAGATTCATGGGTAAAACCTTAAGGACAAAACTTCTTGATTAGAAATCATGTAATCAGGGGCCTCCCCGGTGGCGCAGCGGTTGAGCACTGGGTTGCGAGGCTGCCCGAAGCCTCTGCAGCGCCTGTTCGATCCCCGGCCACAGGAGGAGGGTCCCGCATGGCATGCAGACCTCTCCTGCCGCAGACCTCTCCTGCCGCCCGCTGCTCCTCTCAGCAGTGTACTTCGGTCCTTCTGCCTGCTCTGCTCCCCACTCTGGCTCTGGTGAATTCTCTCACCCTCCCGCGCTTCTGACTGTACCCAGTGCTTGTATAAATAAATAAATATAAATCTTTAAAAAAAAAAAGAAATCATGTAATCAAACAATTATTTGATTACAGGAGACTCTAGGAAACAGCTCTGGTGGAAGAGGATGGTCTAGGCTAAGGGTCAGTTTCCCTTCTCATCATCTCCCCTCTTAGTTCTGAGTCAAGGCAAGAGCTGTCTGGATGGGAATTAGATGTGTACTGCCACAGGAGAGATTGTCTTAATCTTCATCTGTATCAGGATGATAATTGTTTTCAATTGCCATGGATTTCCTTTAAGCTATTGACCTTCTCTTCCCTAATGGGAACACTGAGGCTGTCTAGGGTTGGGGAGAAGTCGGATCAAATAAAGATGTGAGGGGCAGGGCTCCCAGGTATGAAAGCTGACAGCTTTGAGGTCAGGGGGAAGGGAAAAAATGAGAAAGAGAGGAGTGGATACTAAGTGCAGGTAGATGCCAGGTATTAAGGACTCAGATCAGATACTAAGGACCCAGGCAAGCATTGTCACATGGTCACTCTAAGGCCCCCCATTCTACCTCACTTGGTAGTCCATTAGCTCTGAAGCTTCCCTCCCCTCTCACCAGCTCCTAGAAGAGGGGACTTACCGGGATTGGTGTTGCCCAGGTAGGAAAAGCTTTTCTCTAACTCCCGCTGAAGGGAATGCTCCAGTTCTCTAAAGTCTGAGATGGCCCGATACTGCCAGAATAATGGAAAGACCAGGTTGCAAATCAAAACATGGCTACACTGTTACCCCCACAACCAGTAACAGGCACCCAGTAATGCCAGTCACATTGTTTGATTTATTGATTCATAAATTATAATTATATATGAGTTTATAAATTAGCATGGTGCTATGCATATGTGTTGGTTTTCATCTACATCCTAGGAGTGGCTAGCTGTTATTTCTAACCCCGCGGCCATCTTATTGACCCACTATCAGCCCCTACGGCAGCTGTCCATTCCCTCTCCCCTTGTTAGAACACTTCTAGGACAACACACTCTCCAGGGCTGCTGCTGCCCCCAAACCACTGCTTCTCAGCCTCCTTTCTGAATCCTGGTCTCCCTGTGACTCAACGATGAATCCTCAAACCTGATTTCTCTTTCATCTCTTCTCATCCTGTCATCTCACAGTTTAAAATACCATGCCTGTGTTGATGACATATTTATCAGTCCAGGCAGAACCTGTTCTCTGAACTTGAAACACTTCTGATTTCCTGCTTCACATTTCCAGTATCTCGCTGGCTTCTCAAAACCAACATGCCCCCAAACAACATGATTTCCCCCTCAAAACCTGCTTCTCTCATTTTCTCCCCCAGTTCAACAAATATCAACTCCACTCAAAAAGTTTTGGTTTGGTGGGTGTAGTGGCAGGATGACCACAGAGCAGGCTTTCTATGATCCGAGCAGACGGGGTAAAGGAGAGTCCTGGAGCCCTCGGTGGCTTTCTCGGGCTTTTATTTTATTTTTTTTTAAAGATTTATTTCTTCATACATACAAGAACTGGGGTACAGGCCAGAGGTGCGGGGGTGGGGCGTGAGAGGACTCACAAGAGACAGAGTGAGGAACAGAACAGGCAGACTGATGAAACACACTGCTGAGGGGAGCAGCGGGCGAGACAGGAGAGGTCAGCTTCGCCATGTGGGTTGGTCCCTGGCCGTCTGGGGATCGAACTCATGCTGCAGAGGCTGCGGATTGCTTCATAGTGCGGTGCTTAACCCCTTGCGCCACCAGGGAGGCCATCTCAGGCTTTTATTGAGTTCTTACATGTCGTGCAGAAATCAGGTACACGGCAGGCAGGCCTCTAAGCCCCTGGCAAGTCTTCACTCTGGGCTTCTCTCTGGCGTTCTTTCTCCCCTTCTCTCCTGCCTCTATTTCTCTTGTCGAATATCTCAATACTGCTGACATGGCACACAGAAGTAAACAACACAACTATGACAACGTAACAAAATGCAGGTGACCCATCAGGCAGGGCAATCCTAATGGTGGGAGGGCAGAAAAGCCTGAAAATCATTTACCCTACAATCCATCCCCTCAGGGTTTTCTGCTATACAGTCTACATATGAGTTCTATACAATTTTCCCTTAGCAAACATAAACAATGCAGCCATGGCCCACAGAAACAAATAGACAATACAAAAAACACAAATAAGTCCAAGCAGGGCACCAACCTAGTGGCAAAAGACTATTATTGGCCCCAGCAGATGAGCCACCACTTCTGCTGCCGAAGGCATTGCTCATTCAAGGGAGGGGACCCACTCAGGCACCTGCTGTAACACACCAGGGGCTGTCAGGCTTCCTGGCCTTCTCTGGCTATGGCCTCGGCCACAAGCCACACGCCGCATCCACCCCCAGGATGCACTCACTCTGGGAATGGCGATTCTGTACTCTTTGGGGTAATCACCCAACCCTCAGAGTTTTTGTCTGTGGTCACTCCAACACTTGGATTGTTTCATAGCCACCGATGTGACACGCAGACCCCTGCACTCAGGCCAACCCGTTGCATAAGTACATGGGTCAGGGATCTGTGGATATAAGCTCCACATGCGGCCTCTCTTGGGTCCTCTCTTTGGCTGTGGGCTCCACCACAAGCATGTTCCCCACCTGTCCCCCAAGGATAGGTTCCTTAGCTCCTCACCCTCACTCAACAATGAGCAGTGCATGACTCACAGGCGATTTTTTTTAAATTTTATATATTTTTTACATCTTTTACATTTGTGCACAATGTATGCATTTTTTTTTTTTTTTTTTTTTTTTTTTTTTTAAATATTTTTTTTTTTTTTTTTTTTTTTTATAGAAGCATGCTTTATTTATTTGTTTGCTGGTTTGTTTGTTTGTTTTTGTTTATACATGCACTGGGTACAGTCAGAAGCGCGGGAGGGTGAGAGAATTCACCAGAGCCAGAGCGGGGAGCAGAGCAGGCAGAAGGACTGAAGTACACTGCTGAGGGGAGCAGCGGGCGGCAGGAGAGGTCTGCACGCCATGTGGGACCCTCCTCCGGTGGCCGGGGAGCAGCCGGGGATCGAACCGGCGCCGCAGAGGCCGTGCGCAGCTTCGCAACCCAGCGCTCAACCGCTGCGCCACCGGGGAGGCCCAATGTATGCATTTTCAATTTGGTTACAGTCCCCACACAATTCCCACCCTCCTTGTTTTGCTCCTACTCTCTCTCCACCTCTGTAGTGTGTCTCTGTTTTATAATTGTTTGTTGATTTTGATTTTTACTTTATTATAATTAGTCTTTTTCCTGGTCCCTTATTTAGGTTTTCTAAATTCCTGCTATGAGTGAGACCATCCGGTATTTTTCTTTTTCTTTCTGGCTTATTTCACTAAGCATGATTACTTCCAGCTTCATCCATGCTTCTGCAAATTGCATGAGTTTATCTTTTCTGATTGCTGACTAATATTCCATGGTGTATATGTACCACATCTTCTTGATCCAGTCATCTATTTTTGGGCATTTGGGCTGTTTCCAAAGCTTAGCTATTGTAAACAGTGCTGCTATAAACATAGGGGTGCAGGTGTTCTTTGGAATTGATGTTTCTGTGTCCTTTGGGTAAATACCTAGGAGTGGAATTGCTGGATCATATGGAAGCTCTATGTTTAGTAGGTCCAGAAATCTCCACACAGCTCTCCATAGTGGTTGGACCAGTTTGCACTCCCACCAACAGTGCAGAAGAGTTCCTTTTTCTCCACACCCTCACCAACATTTGTTGTTGCTAGTTTTTTTAATATGTGCCATTCTCACTGGTGTAAGATGGTATCTCATTGTAGTTTTGATTTGCATTTCCCTTATTACAAGTGATGTTGAACTTTTTTTTTTTAAAGATTTATTTATTTATTTATAGAAGCACTGGGTACAGTCAGAAGCGTGGGAGGGTGAGAGAATTCACCAGAGCCAGAGGGGAGAGCAGAGCAGGCAGACTGACGGAGTACACTGCTAAGGTGAGCAGTGGGCGGCAGGAGAGGTCTGTGCGCCATGTGGGACCCTTGCCCGGCGGCTGGGGATCGAACCGGCGCTGCAGAGGCTGCGGGCAGCTTTGCAACCCAGCGCTCAACCACTGCACCACCAGGGAGGCCCGTTGAACATTTTTTCATATGCCTGCTGGCCATTTGCATTTCCTCTTTGGAGAATTTTCTTTTTAGCTCTTCTGCCCATTTTTTGACTGGATTATTTTTCTTTGTTTTTGTTGAGTCTCATCAGCCCTTTGTAGATTTTTGTGATCAGTCCTTTATCATTAATGTTGTGTGCAAAAATTTTCTCCCAATCGGTGGGGTGTTTCTTTGTCTTGGTTACTGTCTCTTTTGCTGTACAGAAGCTCTTTAATTTGATGTAGTCCCAGCTGTTTATCTTTGCCTTCAGTATCACTGCTTTGGGTGATGTGTCTTTAAAGATGTTACTAAGATGTATGTCATGTAGTATTTTGCCTATATTTCCTTCTATATATGTAATGGTTTCAGGTCTTTTGTCTAGTTCTTTATTTTTTTTTTTTATTTTTTTTTATTTTTATTTTTTTTAATTTTATAGAGGCATGTTTATTTATTTATTTGTTTGTTTGTTTGTTTTGTTTATACATGCACTGGGTACAGTCAGAAGCGTGGGAGGGTGAGAGAATTCACCAGAGCCAGAGCGGGGAGCAGAGCAGGCAGAAGGACCGAAGTACACTGCTGAGGGGAGCAGCGGGCGGCAGGAGAGGTCTGCGCGCCATGTGGGACCCTCCTCCGGTGGCCGGGGAGCAGCCGGGGATCGAACCGGCGCTGCAGAGGCTGCGGGCAACTTCGCAACCCAGCGCTCAACCGCTGCGCCACCAGGGAGGCCCTAGTTCTTTCTTTTTTTTTTTTTAATTTTTTTTTAAATAATAAATTTTATTTTTATATTCCCCATACAATTGCAACCCCCCCATTCTGATCCCAATCCCTCCCCTCCCGCCCCCCACCCCCCCAAAAGTGTCTCTGGTTCATAGTTTTTTGTTGATTCTGATTTTCACTTTCTTATAGTTATTCATTTTCCTGGTCCCTTATTTAAGTTTTCTAGATTCCTGCTATGAGTGAGACTATCCGGTATTTTTCTTTTTCTTTTTGGCTTATTTCGCTGAGCATGATCCCTTCCAGCGCCATCCATGTTGCTGCAAATTGCATGTGTTTATCTTTTTTGAATGCTGAGTAATATTCCATGGTGTATATGTACCACATCTTCTTGATCCAGTCATCTATTTTTGGGCATTTGGGTTGTTTCCAAAGCTTAGCTATTGTAAACAGCGCTGCTATAAACATAGGGGTGCAGGTGTTCTTTGGAATTGATGTTTCTGTGTCCTTTGGGTAAATACCTAGGAGTGGAATTGCTGGATCATATGGAAGCTCTATGTTTAGTAGGTCCAGAAATCTCCACACAGCTCTCCACAGTGGTTGGACCAGTTTGCACTCCCACCAGCAGTGCAGAAGAGTTCCTTTTTCTCCACACCCTTGCCAACATTTGTTGTTGCTAGTTTTTTTAATATGTGCCATTCTCACTGGTGTAAGATGGTATCTCATTGTAGTTTTGATTTGCATTTCCCTTATTACAAGTGATGTTGAACATTTTTTCATATGCCTGTTGGCCATTTGCATTTCTTCTTCAGAGAAGTTTCTTTTTAGCTCTTCTGCCCATTTTTTGACTGGATAATTTTCTTTGTTGTTGTTGTTGAGTCTCATCAGCTCTTTGCAGATTTTTGTGATCAGTCCTTTATCATTAGTGTTGGGTGCAAAAATGTTCTCCCAGTTGGTGGGGTTTCTCTTTGTTTTTGTTATTGTCTCTTTTGCTGTGCAGAAGCTCTTTAATTTGATGTAGTCCCAGCTGTTTATCTTTGCCTTCACTATCACTGCTTTGGGTGATGTGTCTGTAAAGATGTCTTTGATGTGCAAATCATGTAGTGTTTTGCCTATATTTCCTTCTATATATTTTATGGTATTTTATGGTTTCAGGTCTTATGTCTAGTTCTTTAATCCATTTTGAGTTGATTTTTGTGTATGGTGTGAGGTAGTGGTCAAGCTTCATTCTTTTGCATGTAGCAACTCAGTTTCCCCAGCATCATTTATTGAACAAACTTTTTTTACTCCATTGCATATTCTTTTTTTTTTTTTAAAGATGTATTTATTTATTTATACAAGCACTGGGTACAGTCAGAAGCACGGGAGGGTGAGAGAATTCACCGAGCCAGAGCGGGGAGCAGAACAGGCAGAAGGACCGAAGTACACTGCTGAGAGGAGCAGCGGGCGGCAGTAGAGGTCTGTGCGCCATGTGGGACCCTCCTCCAGTGGCCGGGGAGCAGCCGGGATCAAATCGGCGCTGCAGAGGCTGCGGGCAGCTTCGCAACCCAGAGCTCAACCGCTGCGCCACCGGGGAGGCCCACCATTGCATATTCTTTGCTCCTTTGTCAAAGATTAGTTGACCATAAATCTGTGGGTTTATTTCTGGATTTTCTATTTGGTTCCATTGGTCCGTGTGTCTGTTCTTGTTCCAATACCATGCAGTTTTGATTATCATGGCTTTGTAGTATAGTTTGAAGTCTGGGAGTGTGATGCCTCCATTCCCTTCTTTTTTTTTTTCTGGAGAGCTTTGGCTATTCAGGGTTTTTGGTGGCTCCATATGAATTTCATCAATATTTGTTCTATTTCTTTGAAGAATGTCATTGAAATTTTTATTGGAATAGTAGTGAATCTGTAAATTGCTTTTGGTAGGATGGCCATTTTGATAATGTTAATTCTTCCAATCCATTAGCAGGGGATGTCTTTCCATTTCTCTGTGTCTTCTTCTATTTCTTTTAACAGTGTTGTATAGTTTTCTTTGTATAGGTCCTTTACCTCTTTTGTTAGGTTTATTCCCAAGTATTTGATTTTTTTGTTTCAATAATAAAAGGGATGGTTCCTTGCTTTCTTCTTCTTCAGATTTATTGTTTGTGTATAGGAAGGCTACTTATTTTTGTGTGTTGATTTTGTATCCTGCTACTTTACTAAACTGATTGATTAGTTTGATTAGTTTTTCTGTGGAGTTTTTGGGGTTCTCTATGTATATTATTATATCATCTGCAAATAGTGATAGTTTGGCTTCTTCCTTCCCTAGTTGTATTACTTGTATGTCTTTCTCTTGTCTTACTGCTCTGGCTATGACTTCCAGTATTATATTGAAAAGCAGTGGTGAGAGTGGACATCCTTGTTCCAGATCTTAATGGAAATGCCTTTAACTTTTCACCATTGAGAATGATATTGGCTATGGTCTTGTCATATATGGCCTTTATGATGTTGAGGCATGTTTCTTGTATCCCGAGAATTTCAAGGGCCTTTATCATAAATGGGTATTGTATGTTGTTGAAAGCTTTTTCAGCATCTATTGATATTATTATGTGGTTTTTATATTCTTTTTGTTGATGTGTTGGATTACATTGATTTTCAGATGTTGAACCATCCTTGTGTCCCTGGAATAAATCCTACTTGGTCTTGGTGAATTATCTTATGTATACATTGTTGGATTCTATTAGCTAAAATTTTTTTTAAAAAAGATTTATTTATTTATTTATTTATTTATACAAGCACTGGGTACAGTCAGAAGGGTGCGGGAGGGTGAAAGAATTCAACAGAGCCAGAGCAGGGAACAGAATAGGCAAACTAAAGAAACGCACTGCTGAGTGGAGCAGCGGGCACAGCAGGAGAGGCCTGCGTGCCATGTGGGACCCTCCCCGGCAGTCGGGGATCAAACCGGCGCTGCAGAAGCTGCGGGCAGAATCGCAGCCCAGCGCTCAACTGCTGCGTCACCAGGGGAGGCCCTATTAGCTAAAATTTTATTGAGGATTTTTGCATCAGTGTTCATTAGAAATATTGGCCTGTAGTTTTCTTTTTTTGCGTTGTCCTTGTTCGGTTTTGGTATTAGTGTAATGTTGGCTTCATAGAACATGTTTGGTATTATCCCTTCCTTCTCAATTTTTAAAAAGAGTTTATGAAGGTGAGGCACTAGTTTGTTTCTGAATGATTGGTAGAATTCTTTTGTAAATCCATCTGGTCCTGGGCTTTTGTTTTTGGGGAGGGTTTTGATTACCATTTAAATTTCACTGCTTCTAATTGGTCTGTTTAGGTGTTCTATTTCTTCTTTATCTAGCTTTGGGTGATTGTAGAGTTGTAGGAATTTGTCCATCTCTTCTAGATTGTTGAACTTGTTTGCATATAACTGTTCACAGTAGTTTCTGATTATTCTTTTGTTTTATGCTGTGTCTGTTGTGATTTCTCCTCTTTCATTTGTGATCTTATTTATTTGTGCTTTCTCTTGTTTTTCCTTTGTGAGCCTGGCTAGGGGTTTGTCTATTTTGTTTTTTTTTCAAAGAAATAACTTTTGGTTTCATTCATCTTTTGGGTTTTTTTTTTTTTTTTAGTTTCTATTTCATTTATTTCTGCTTTAATTTTTATTATTTCCTTTCTTCTACTGGTTTTAGGGTTTTTTTTTTGTTCTCTTTTTAGTTCTTTGAGATGTGTGATTAGGTTGTTTTTTGAGTTCTTTCTTATTTCTTGATGTGAGCCTGCATTACAATATATTTTCCTCTTATCACTGCTTTTGCTGTGTCCCATACATCTAGGAAATTGGTGTCCTCCTTGTCATTCAACTCAAAGTATTTTTTAATTTCTTTTTTATCTTCTCATTAGTCCAGTTGTCTTCCAGTAGTACCCACAGGTGATTTTAAGAGACGCACTGTCCTTCTTTAGCATACTTAGGCTGCTTAATAGCCACTTGGGCTTCCCAGTCTCAGCACCAGCATTTGCCTTTCTAAGTTGGCTTTTTTCCTCTGCCTAGCTGCTGGGCAGTCCAAGCTGCTTTTAAACACCAAGGTCTACTGGCCATCCCCAGATTTCCATCTACTGGGGTATACAACAATACCATTCTCCCCCAGGGTCCCCAAAACATAACATTTCCCTGCCATAGTTCCTTCGCCTTCTGGCAGGATTGTCAGACCAACTTCATCCATTGTTCCTTGTGTCAGCACTGGTGAGCTCTGAATTGTGGTCCTTTTCTTCTCCAATAATTCTGCTGCCTCAGAGGTCGTGGGCTGGTCCTCTGGAGCCGTCTCCTCCTCCATGCAAGGTCTTGTCCCGCAGCTCCCAGACCTCATCCACCTCCTATACTGCCATGATGCCTCCAGAGTTGTCACAGGTTTAGTCTGCCACTCCTTAGTCCCTCCTGAGGTCTTCAGAGGGCTCCATACCCATCTGCATCAGATCATCCTGCTGACTACACCAATTGTAGTGGAAGGATGACCACAGAACAGGTTTTCTATGATCCGAGCATACAGGTAAAAGGAGTCCTGGAGCCCTCTGTGGCTTTCTCAGGCTTTTATTGAGCTCTTATGTGTAGCGCAGAAACCAGGTACATGGCAGGCAGGGTGCTGGGGGCCAGGAGGCCAGTAGGCCTCCAAGCCCCCCGCAAGTCTTCATTCTGGGCTTCTCTCTGGTGTTCTCTCTCCCCTTCTCTCTCTTCTGCTTCTCTTGGCGAATATCTCAATACTGCTGCTATGGCACACAGAAGTAAACAACACAGCTATGACAATATTACAAAATGCAGGTGCCTCATCAGGCAGGGCAATCCTAATGGTGGGAGGGCAGAAAAGCCCGAAAATCATTTACCCTACAGTGGGGAAAAAAAGAAACCACCAAAAATAACTAACCCTAGATGACCCTTGCCTCATGTCTTTCACTCTGCATTTTGCTCAGCAACCTTATAATGACTATGTGGTTCACAAATGTGTGTCATTGAATTTAATTTCATAGACTTGATAGTGAAATAATGGTGGGAAATAATGGTGGGAATAATGAAATAAAGTGTTACTTGCCCCCAAGACTCTAATTTTTGGAGAATATGGGTGTTTGCTATAGAGTCTAATACTTGAAATACCACCTAAGTTTAGGTAAGTCACAGTGCCAGTATTCTCTTTTAATTCATTTCTCTTGCAAATATTTACTGGAAACCTTCTCTGTGCCAAATCCTGCCCAGGATATATTCTGAGCAAAATAGAAGACTCGTCCCTCTTGGAATTTACATTCTAATGGAAGAACATATTATCAAGTAAGTTACATAATATTAGAGGCAAGTGCTACTGAGAAAACTAAGGCAGGGAAGAAGGATAGAGAATACAGGAGGTTGGTGTTCTATAGGGTAAATGATTTTCAGGCTTTTCTGCCCTCCCACCACTAGGATTGCCCTGCCTAACAGGGCACCTGCATTTTGCTACATTATTATAAGTTACTTTGTTTACTTCTGTGGGCCATTGAGATATTTGCCAAGATAAGCAGAGGCAGGAGCGAGAAGAAGAAAAAATGCCAGGGAGCCCAGAGTGAAGACTGGATTGGGGCTTAAAGGCCTGCCAGCCTCCTGGCCCCCTGGCACTCCTGCCTGCTGTGTACCTGGTTGCTGCACTACAGGTAAAAGCTCAATAAAAGCCTGAGAAAGCCACAGAGGGCTTTCAGGACTCTACCCAGTCGGTGCAAATCTTGGAAAACCTGCTCTGTGTTCATCCTGCCCCTAAATATTCCCATGTTCATCATTGGATAGGGTGGCCAAGGGTGGTCTTGTCTTACCAAGCAAGTGACATTTGAGTAAACACCTGGAGGATATGAGGAGTGAATCAGTAGGTGTTTGGGGAAGTGTGTGACAGGCATAGCGGACAGCAAGGCAAGGACACAGTGCTCAAAGAAATTGTCTGTACTGTTCTTTTTAGTGATGATAAGCAAGGAGAGGGAGTGCCTTGAATGGGGTGAATGAGAGCAGTAGAATGAGATCAGAAAGGGAGTCAGTCTAGTCCAGTTACTGAAAAGTTCTATTAACTGGTGGCTGTCCCAGGAGCAATAAATTCCCTTTTCACCCAGATTGTGGCCTCTCAATTCAATTTGTCAATAAAGGGAAACAGGGCTTCTTTGGATAATCACCAATTTCAGAGCTGGGGCAAGAAATGGACATTTTATCATACTAGAAAGCATTCAAAGACATTTGGGTTGTGTCCAAAACACTTAGCTTAGGAGCCAATGTAAAGAGACCCTCAACATTTAAAGATGGAAAAATTTTAGCATCTGCAATGGATTGAAATACATCAAATATGTTAAAAATCCACACGTTTATAATTATACCAGGAAAAAAAATGCATAGGTCACCTTTACAGGTTGCTAGGGAACCAACTCATTACTCTGAAAACTGGTTTAAAAAAGGAACAAATCAAGCATTTGTCTTGTCTTTTCTACATGAACTGTATCTCAGGATAGTTGCATTGTTGTTGAGGAAAAGTTCTTCTTTTAGAAGCATTCCTGCCAATGATGAAGGAGGAATAATGAATTAGAATGCCATACTTCTGCAATCTAATAAAAAAAAAATAGAACTAAGCAATGATCTTAGGTAGCTATTAGGAACTGTCAGGGGAAAGGAATATGAAGAATTTACAAATGAATGGATAATGCTGGCAATGCCCGAATCCACTAGTCAATCTTAACATAACAAAAGAGGAGACAAGCAGACATCATATGCTCTTGATATGGAGTAGGAAATTCATGCACTATCCATGACGTCTCCTTGTCAAACAATGGAAGTTGAGTTAATGAGAGCTCCAAATCTAACTAATCTTTCCCAGGAAATACAGGACTTAGGGGAATGTGCTGAATGGCACTGCAGGAATTCTAGCAGCAAAATACAGTTTGTGAGATAATCTATAGAACAAATAAAAACAAAATAAGGCAGGGAGCTTACAAATTAAAAGAGACCTAGAAGAGATAGTAACTATATGCAATGTGTGGACCATGTTTGGATACTAATATAGAAATAATGAGAAAATTGGGAAAATTTCAACATGGTGAATATTTGATGATAAGGAATTTTTTAAGGTATGATAATGACTCATGATTATGGTTTTTTAGAGTCCTAATCTTTTAGAGAAGTAATACTAACATATGTGTGAATAAAATGATGTGAAGTCCAGGATTTATCTCAGAATAATCCAATGAGATAGGATGGGGGTATAGACAAAATGGAATTTCTGTGTATTGATAATTGTGGAAAGTTGGTGGTGTCTATTACACCTTTTTTTTTTTTTTTTTTTGGCCTGCTTGCAATGTTCCATAATAAACAGCTTGTTAAAAAAAAAAAAACAAAACAAAAAATCCTCTGAGGAGGGGGCACTCACATACACAGGGATCAAATGGCAACAATAATCCCTGTTTTCTAAGTCCACATTCAACAAATAGATTGCCCATTACACAGTTTCTCCTTTAGCAACCAATAACTTATATAGTAGAACCTACAAGACTTTTTTTCCAAGGAAGATCTATTTCTTTCCTGGACAAAAAGGTTAAAAAGTCAGGTTTGTCCCGGAATCTGATTAATTGAGGTATGGGTAGACTTTGCAGGATCCAAGCAATGATCAGGGCCAGAGCGGGTCTGGAGGATGAAACCATCAGCCACCTCCTTCCTCTCCGTTCTTCCTCCCTTGTTTGTTCTGCTTTACCACACTCAGGAGCAAGGCTACATTAGATGGCCTGACAGGCTGTGCACTGCACAACTCCAGGGAACCGCAGAACCTGTGTGAACGCTTTCCCAGGCCTGGATCAGATGGCAGCCCCCACTAAGAGCCTGGTCTCATGCTGTCTCTGAGTTTGGACCTGTTAGTTCAAACCAGGGCTCTTGCCTTAGGATCCTGTTTTCAGTCTCTGCTAAGATCAATGGGTAATAAATATGTAACTTTTCTTAGTTGGTAATTTTCTAGTATTTCTACTACTATTTTTATCCTAATGATAAACTCCCATATGTACTAGTCATATGGAATGGGAAGGCTGACCGAGCCCAGATCTCAGTGATTTAACAAAATAATGGTTTGTTTGCTGCTTCTGTCACGTCCGGTGTGAGACTGGGGGAGAACAGAGACTGGGGGAGAATCTTGCTTTTTCAGGCCCCTTCCATCTAGGGTATCCATCATCTCCTCCTCCTCCATCTACCTGGTTCACTGGATCTGCTGCAAAGGAAGAAAGAGCACAAAAAGGCATCTGCACCTGACCAGAGGTTACACGTACCACATTCACTCACATCTCATCAGCAAAAACAAATTGATGAGGGCCTCCCCGGATGGCGCAGCGGTTGAAGGTTGAATGCTGGGTTGCGAAGCTGCCCGCAGCCTCTGCAGCGCTGGTTCGATCCCCGTCTGCTCCCAGGCCACCGGAGGAGGGTCCCGCATGGTGCGCAGACCTCTCCTGCCGCCCGCTGCTCCCCTCAGCAGTGTACTTCGGTCCTTCTGCCTGCTCTGCTCCCTGCTCTGGCTCTGGTGAATTCTCTCATCCTCCCGCGCTTCTGACTGTACTCAGTGCTTGTATAAATCAATCAATCAATCAATCTTGTATAAATAAATAAATAAATAAATCTTTAAAAACAAAAAACAAATTGATGAGCTGAGCGCCAAGGAAGACAACACTGACATTTAGGAAAAACAGCTAAAATTGGGGTCAGAATGGGGGATTGCAATTGTATGGGGAATATAAAAATAAAATTTATTAATTAAAAAAAAAAAGAAAAAGAAAAACAGCTAATCTTAGCTAAGCCATATGGGGTAGCAATGCCTTATTCTGGTTAAATGAACATGTCTCCACACGAAACACTAATACAGACAGAAGTTCCTCGCCCATGAAGGAGGTGAAGGAGAGAGAGAGATTTCTGGTGAGATGCTTTTATAGTTCAATGCAAACACACTTCTCATTCTACCTGTCAGGTGATAACTGTTTCAAGGTCAGGAAAATTTAGATGAGAAAGTATTCAGTTATATCCCCTTTACTAACTGGAAGTTTGCCTTTTTTTTTTTTTTTTTTTGAAGGGGTGTGCTTCAAGGGCTTGGTGATTCCCTGGAAATCATATGAAAAAATTTATGTTCATGTATACAATTTTCTGGAAATAGGTCCATAGTTTGGTACATGGAAGGCATTTAATAAATATTCCTGATAAAAACTCACAAAGAGGTCTGTGTTGCTCCGGGTTCTCTGGAGAAACAGAACCAATAGGAGACACACACACACACGCACACGCACACACACACACAATTTATTTTAAGAAATTAGCACATGCAAGTCCAAAATCTGTAGGATGGACTCGCAGACTGGAGACCAAGGAAGAGATGATGCTGCAGCTCAAGTCCAGAGGCTGTCAGGCTAGAGAAGTGCCTCTTGCTTTGGCTTGGTCAGTCTGCTGTTCTTTCTAGGCCTTCTGTTGGTTGAATGAGGCACACCCATATCACTGAGGAGAATCTGTTTTAGTAAGTCACTAATTTAAATCTTAATCACATCTAAAAACACCCTCACACAGACATCCAGAGTAATGCTTAACTAAATAGCTTGAGGCCCAGCCAAGTTGACATATATTATTAACCATCACAAAGTCCTGGACTCAAACAAAAGAAGAGGTTAGGAAGTAAGTACTGTTCTAAAACACTGGGGGAGGGCCTCTCCGGTGGCACAGCAGGTTGAGCACCGCCCTGTGAAGCTGTCCAAAGCCTCTACAGCACAGCTGGCCATGGAGATTCCCACATGGCATGGCAGACCTCTCCTGCCTCACCCACTGCTCCCCTCAGCAGTGTCTTTGGTCCATCCATCTGCCTGTTCTGTTCCCCGCTCTGTCTCTGGTGAATTTTCTCACCCTCCCGAGCCTCTGACCTGTATCCCAGTTCTTGTATAAATAAATAAATCTTTAAAATAAAAAATTAAAAATTGGGGGCCTCCATTATGGCCAGGGGTTAAGTCTCAGCACTATCACCACTATAGCCTGAGTTCAACACTTCTGCAGGGAGCTAACACACATTTGGCACAGCAGACCTCTCCAGTTTAGCCCACTTCTCTCCTTACAGGGTATTTCAGTAAATCCACCTGTTTTGCTCCAGTATATCCACTCTATCTCTGGTGAATCCTTTCACCCCTCTCCCCTGAACTTCTGCCTATACCCTAGTTCTTCCACACTCTCTTTCTTCTACACCTTAGTTCTTCTACACACACACACACACACACACACACACACACACACACACACACAATTCCACTGATGTCTTTCCTTCTCCCTAGTCAAGTTTTAGTGACCACTCAAGGTTCTAGCTGTAGAATAGTTTTCTTATTCTGATAGCATGTAGAAAAATCCACCTAACAACTTCCTTCTAGCAATTTCGTCTATTCCACACTGAAAGAATTGGGGCAGGAATTCCCAATTCAGCTTTAGTAAGTTAAGGAATGTTAAAGAAAGTATTACTTTTCTCTTGGAAAAAAAAAATTGACAAAATCTCCAGAGATGTTGCTTAATCAAAACATTTCCACTTTCCAATCCTATTTATGTCAATGATAGTATAAATGGCTAAGGCATATACCTTAATATTTATTTCTTATATCCCTGCTTCTAGTCATTGGTCTTCAATAAATCTTCCAGCAAAATAAAGTGTGTTAAAATCACATATTATACTTTATTCCTTTGCAATTTTCTAGTGTTGAAAATGCTACGGCTGAGGCACAAGTTCTGTTTAACTGGTGATGTTGTCACATTCTGTTTTGTTTGACTCCACTAATATTAAACCACCAGCTAGCCATAGTATTAAAAATAGCTCAGATTTATCACTCAGGATTGTCACCTAATTTTGACACGTCTATCTGTTACAATTTCATATAAAGAAGACTGAGCCTGGGTTGGGGCAAGAATCTTCTTACTTTGTGGCTATATCACAGCATAGGTACAGTCTGGTGATTTAAGGCAGATATCCTCTCCCTTAACTTGATTTCCAGTTGAAAGAGTCCAAGGAGTTCTGGCTACCAGAAAAAGACACTGCCCGTTGTTCCGCAGTGCCCCTACTTGTACTGTAATGCAGAATGGCTGTGCTTCCCTTTCATTGCCCCAGAAAGAAAGGATGTTCTGTTTTGTAAAGTGCTGAGGGACCCGGATGGTCAACACTGCTCTATTAATATAAAATGAGATTATTCACCAGCTGTTGTTCCATTGCTTTCAGCAGAGCCATTGAAATGTTTGCAAAATTACAAAGGGTTCCAGATGGGAGGAGCCGTTGTTCAAAATCTGGACCACCCAAGGGGCACATCAGGTAATGAGTTTTGCTCCTGACCAGTGCAGAAATTCAATAACACATCAAGGGTTTTGCATGATCGGTCTGTGCCACTGGGGAAACACAGCACCCTCCTTTTCCTTCCCACTGACTTTTTACCCCCCTCTTAAGATTCCCCCTTCTTTTGAATGTTCATAGATCGCCCTAAAAATCTATTCAAAGGAATTATTAGATAAAACAGAAACATGTCCAATTGAAAAGATAGCAAATTTTATTTGATATAAAATGTGTCTTTTTGAGTCTACACCATGATCTACTTTTGTGTTTGATCTTCATGGACTCATAGAACATTATTCAGGATGGGAAGAAGAATGCCAGGAAAAGGTAATTTGGAGCAGGATGCTCCTCAAACTCCATGTGCACCTAAAACACCTGGGAATCCTGTGAAAACGCAGATTTTTATTCAGTAGGTCTGGGGAAGGGCCTGAGAATCTTCATTTCTGAGAAGCATTCAGGGAACGAACAACTTTTTGCATGGCAAGGGTCTATGATTCAATGTTATTAAACTGTTTCCATTTTGCAGAACATCTGTAAATCTGTCCAAGTTATAGGAAACACAATCCAAGCAGATGATCAGGGTGGGAAATTTGTTTTCCTTAAAGCTGAATTCTTAATAATTTGTTATAGAAATATGTGAGAACAGAGCATTACACAGTATCCATTTGAAAAAATGATTCTCCTTGGGCCTGCCTGGTGGCACAGGGGTTAAAGTCTCAGCACTATCAAGATAGCATCAGCCACTAAAGCACCAGTTTGATCCCAGCCAGGGAGATACCCACATGGCGCAGCAGACCTCTCCTGTCTCACCCGATGCTCCCGTCAGCAATGTATTTCAGTAGATCTGCCTGTTCTGTTCCCCACTCTGTCTCTGGTGAAGCCTCTCACCCCCCGCACCTCTGGCCTACACTCCAGTTCTTGTATGCATTAATAAATAAAAATAAATCTTAAAAAAAGATTCTCTTCTCCTTTCTACTGATGGATCATTCCATCTGATGGCCAATTTTACAGGACTCTTATTCCTCATTGGATCCATTATAACAACCTATAATTACCTCTTCCACAAAATAATGTGTTTACTGGAAGTGGATTCCCTAAAAGGCATGGGAAGGGTCTGAACCTGCCTCTGTGACTTAAGAGCTGAGAGACTTTGGACTAGTTGCTGAACCTCTCCGATCCTTAGTTTTTGCACCTAAAAGAGTGGTGGAGTAAAAAGAGGGACCAAGACATTTTGTTGAGAAGATAGAAATATCTACTTCACAGGATTATTGTAAACTTTAAACAGATAAAGTATGCAAATTACTATCTTGCACAAAGTAACATACATTAGTCTGGTGAAATACTCCTTTAACCAAGCTTCAAAGCAAACAAACCCCTGAAATTTATTTAGAATGGCTACAATGTTTTCCTGCAAAGCATTTTGGAAGGAAATCTTTCTTAAATATCGCTCACCCCTTCCTTGTGGAACAGTGTATGGTGAATACAATTTAGCTCTTTGCTCATAACTGAGGGTCCTTGTTTTGAACTTGAGTGACTACACTGTCTGGGAACACTGGGATGACCTCAGTGAGGGCACTGATGATCTTGGTTTTTCTAACATTCATTCCTTTGCCCTCATTCCACTAACACTCCCGCAGCCCTCTGTTCATAGTTCCATAATAGCACTTACCACACTGAAGCAAAAATATCTGTTTACCCAGTTTCTTGGCCTCAGACCCTCTTTTTCTCGGGACAGGGGCCAGGCCCTTAGTAAATAAATGTTTGCTCTTTAATGAAGATCTCCCTAGACCCCACTTAAAGGGTTGGGTGTCAGGAACTCAGAAGCATGACTGTGTTCATTCATTCAGACACTTTAAAATGCCTTCATGTCCTCAGCCAAGTGCTAAAAGCCCTGCTCAATTTTATCTTTTAAAGATATCCAAGGACAGAAATTACATACCCCTTTAGAAACTTATACTGGTTTTCAATCACCATAGGGCCAAGAAGTTATTCACCCGCTGGTAAATTTTAAGCCCGTGGTTTCTTTGGTTCTTTGTTTTCATTCTTTGTTCTGCTTTCACTGACAGCAAGGACACCAAAGTCATACAGTCCTAGGTTAAAACACTGATCCACAATTTAGTAGTTGTTCGACGTTGTGCAAGTCATTTAAATTTTCTGCTGTTCAATTTCCAAATCTTTAAAATGGTGTAATAACTCTTAGTCTGCAAGAAATACTATCTACATACATGGAGATGACAGTGAAAGTATATGTAGATATCTGTTTAGGCAGGAATTTTGATATCCTCTGCTTTGATAATCCCACTAGGGTTAGGGGCAGGGATGGGACTCTAAGGGGTCTCCTGGGGCCTCCCAGGTGGCGCAGGGGTTTGGGACGCAGCCTATGGGGCTGTCCGCAGCTGCTGCAGTGCTGGTTCGATCCCAGACCAGGTTGCTGCCAACATGGGGCAGTGGACCTCTCCTGCCTTGCCCACTGCTCCCCTCAGCAGTGTGTTTCAGTCAATCTGCCTGTTCTGTTCCCCACTCTGTCTCTGGTGAATCCTCTTACCCCCCCCCCCCCCGACCTGTATCTCAGTTCTTGTATGCATGAATGGATGGATCTTTAAACAAATAAATAAATGAATGAATGAATGATGAATAAATAAATAAAATAAGGGTCTCCTGAGTAATATTAGACAACTATGAAGTTGATTTCCAAAAAACATGGCCTATTAACAGTTGGGCATTTTACTTAGCAGATCACGAAAATAAACAGAATACCAAGCTGCTCTGTATGAAGAGACTGGTGGTTCTCTTCTCAATGACTATTCTTTCCCCACTCCTCCTCCTTACTGCCAGAACCCACTTTCCAAGACTAAAACCTAAAAAGGCCAATATACACTTTTATTACTAAGGCATGAACACGTAACAACCCCAGTGAATTTTTAAAATAAAATAAGTCTTTTTTTTAAAAAGATTTACTTTTTTATTTATACAAGCACCAGGGTATAGTCAGAAGCGCAGGAGGGTGAGAGAATTCACCAGAGCCAAAGCAGAAAGCAGAACAGGCAGACCGAAGAAGTACACTGCTGAGGGGAGCAGCGGGTGGCAGGAGAGGTCTGCGCGCCATGTGGGACCCTCGCCGATGGCTGGGGATTGAACTGGCGCTGCAGAGGCTACGGGCAGCTTTGCAACCCAGCGCTCAACCACTGTGCCACGGGGGAGGCCCTAAAATAAAATAAGTCTTATGGGATGTTTCTGATTTGCGTGTGTGTGTGTATGTGGGGGGGGGGGGGTTGGAAGAGAGGACAAATCTCTCTTTTTTTTTTTAAAGATTTATTTGGGGCCTCCCTGGTAGCACAAGAGGTTAAGATGCAACCTTTGAAGCTGTCTGCAGCCTCTGCAGCATGAGTTCGATCCCCAGCCAGCCAGGGAGTAACCCACATGGAGCAGTAGACCTCTCCTGTCTTGCCTGCTGCTCCCCTCAGCAGTGTACTTGGGTTGATCTGCCTGTTCTGTTCCCCACTCTGTCTCTGGTGGATCCTCTCATCCCCTGCACTTCTGACCTGTGCCCCAGCTCTTGTATGCATAAATAAATAAATCTTTAATAAAATAAAATAAAATAAAAAAGATTTATTTATTTATGCATTTAAAGAATGGGGTATAAGCCAGATGTGCAGGGCAGAGGTGAGAGGATTCACCAGAGAGTGGGGAGCAGAACAGGCAGATCTATTGAAATACATTGCTGAGGGGAGCAGCAGGCAAGATAGGAGAGGTCTGCTTGTGCTATGTGGGTCAGTTCCTTAGCCGGGTGATGGATCTAATTTGTGCTGCAGTACCTGGCAACAGCTTGATAGCACTGTCTTTAACTCCTGTGCCACCAGGGAGGCCCCTCCCTTTCTATCTGTAGGTGTAATTATCGCCAGATGTAATTCTTAGAGCTGAGGTAGCCATACTGTGACCATGAGGGACAAGTCTGAGGATGAAAACCTGCAGGCTGTGGATGACAAAGAGAAAAGGTAGAAACTCCTAGGTGGGTGCCTAATGGCATTGTGCCTCTGAATAAACAAAACCTGAATACCTTCAAATTTGATACCTCCAGAGATAAAAATCCTTATTGTATAAGCTATATTTAGTTACATATACCTGTTCTTGTCTAACATAAAATTGAAAAGGCTACACCTTACAAGCAAAAGGAAAAGGAAGAAACTTGATGGTAGCACAACAGAAGATATCAGAGAAAAGACACTTCTGTTGAGGAATTTGACTTCTATTAGATGTACAATGTAAACCTTTGCTCCACTCCTTTGGGGAGACTGGTAATTTCCACATTGTTTTAGAATACTTTGGTTTGAATGGATTGTTCTGGGGACTTAAGAGAGGGTTGAGATCTATTTCAAGAATGGTGACCAGTGAACACAGACATGAACATGGGAATAGCTGGTAAGTCTAGATAAGGATTAGAGAGTACATCTTTCAAGCACCTAGAATAGGACACATGCAATATACTGTTCTATATTACCACTATTATTATTGTAGCTCTGATAGAGAGACGGGCCGTCGCAATTAGATCCTCATGGGTGGGGCAGCCATAATAGGCATTATAGAGAAGGTCTATGGCGAAGGCTGTTTGAAGGTAGCAAGACTCCCAGTATCAGTTGGCAGCAGCCCTGACAGGTGAGCAGCTGATGCCAGGGAACTACCACAGAGTTACTGTGACCCTACAGGTGGGCCCGCTGTACCCAGTGGCTGGATGGAGAAGGAAATGAGGAGCTGTTCAATGAGTCTAGAGTTTCAGTTAAGCCAGATGAAGAAGATCTGGAAGCCTGTTGTACAGGTGCATATAGTTGACACCACTGTACTACAGACTTAAGAATGAATAGGATGGTAAATGTTATCTATGTGCTTCTTACTACAATTTAAAAAAAAGTAAGGTCTGAGTGTACCAGCCCCCTGCATTTGCCAGGAATCACAAATCGTGCCAGAGAAGGAGGAACAGCTCACAATGCTTGCTCGGGCACGGGTAGAAGAGGGAGAGTTCTGCCATCAAGGCGAACTGTGGGCCCCAGGAAAGGATGGGCCTGCCAGCTGGGCTGTTTGAAGCCAGCAACTGTGCAATCTGTTCCTGGAATTGAGTAAAGACAGAAGGAAGGCTCAGCAAACAAAGGTTAAGATGGGCATGTAGGGGAAGAAACCAGCAACATACAAAGACTCGGAACCTTCAGGGATAGCTCCCATCGACCTATCCACAGCATCACTATCCTTGTGGAGCCTGTCATAACAGTGCTGGACTAAGTCTGGCCACCAGTTCCTGATGTCCCAGAAAGAGCACCCCAAAGAGATGCCTGCCACTACCGGTGGCACAGTGGCCCACAGTGCATAGAACAAATTAGAAAACAAACAACAGGGAGAAGGAAAAATACAAATAACCAAGTAAGCCCTCTGGGGAAGGACAGACTACAAAAAGAGAACACAACAACAATGACATGGAAGAACATCTCTGCCTACTAGATAGAGAATTCAGAATTAGCATGATTAAAAAACATAAAGAAGATGAAAAGGAAAAGAATATGAGAAATATAAATTAATGAACTGAAGAATGAAATTGAGTCTTTAAATAAGGAACTGCAGGCTATTAAAAGATTAATGGAGGAGCTAAAGAACTCTGGGAAAAACAATGAAAACAGAAGTGATGAGATGGAAAAATGAATCAATGTTCTTGAAGATACAGATATAAAAAGAACCAAAAATGAAAAGGGTAGAGAAGTTTAAAGGAAAAATAATGAAGAAACACTTCAAGAACTATCTGGCACCATAATGAAAGGAAATATAAGAGTCACAGGAATCCCAGAAGGTGAGGAGAGAGACAAAAGAACTGAGAAACTATTCAAGGAGATAATCAAAGGGAACTTCCCAAGCATGAAGAAGGAGATGAAAATAGACAGGAAGCTAGAAGAACACCAGATTGCCACAATGAAAGGCAAACTACAGCAAGACACATAATAGTAAAGCTTCCAAGAGTCCAAGACAAGGATAAAATAATGAAGCTGATGAGGGGGAAGAAACAATATCCTTTAAAGGAAAACCAATAAAGCTGATTTCAGAATTCTCTGAAGAAACCCTATGGGCAAGAAGAGAATGGAGTGACATATTCAACAAACTCCAAGTCAACAAATGCCAACCAAGAGTACTTCACCCTGCAAAGCTCTCCTTCCTCTATGAAGGAAAAATAAGGACCTTCTCAGACAAACATGATCTCCAGAAATACATTACTACTAAATCCCCCTCCAAAAAGTACTATAAGAGGGTCTCCCCTGGTGGTGCAGTGGTTGAGTGCCGGGCTGCGAAGCTGCCCGCAGCCTATATAGCACGGGTTCGATCCCTGGCCCCTGGAGAGGGTCCCACATGGCACGACAGAGCTCTCCTGCCGCTCCCGCTGCTCCCCTCAGCAGTGTATTTCATCAGTTTGCCTGTTCTGTTCCCCGCTCTGGCTCTGGTGAATTCTCTCACCCCCCTGTGCTTCTAACTGTACCCAGTGCTTGTATAAATAAATAAAGAAATCTTTTTTCAAAAAAAAAGTACTACAAGAAGTCTTAAAGCCAAAACCAACAGAGGAATGAATAAGAACAGAATAAGGTAAGGAATATAATCACAAAAAGATAAATAAAATCGCAAATACAGACACCAACATATCAATATTCACCCTGAATGTAAATGGACTAAACTCATCAAAAAAAAAAGACACAGAGTATCAGGCTAGATTAAAAAAAATCCAAAATCTAACCTTCTGTTGTCTCCAGGAAACACATTTAAGTACAAAAGATAAACAGACTGAAAGAAAAAGGTTGGCCAACAAAATTAAATGGACCAAAAAAGAAGGCACGAATAGCTTTATTTATATCAGATGAAATAGACTTCAAACTAAAAAAGGTAAAAAGAGATGTAGATGGACACCACATTATGATTAAGGGGACAATACATCAGGAAGATAGAACATTCATCAACATATACTCGCCAAATAAAGGTGCACCAAAATATATCAGACAATTATTATCAGTCCTGAAAAAATTAGAGACATTAGACATTAGAGAAAAAATATATATAGTGAGAGACTGCAACACCCTACTTCCACCAATGGACAGGTCAACAAGACAAAAAATAAGCAAGGACACTAGGGCCCTACATAAAGATCTAGACTTCATGGGCTTAACAGACATCTATAGGACACTGCACACAAAAAAAATCCAAGGACACATTTTTCTCAAGTGCACATGGATCATTATCCAAGATTGATTACATATTAGGTCACAAGACAAACATCAACAGATATATTAAGATCAAAATCATACCAACTATCTCCTCTTATCATAAAGACATCAAACTAGAAATAAACCATGAAAAGAAAGCAAGGAACCTTCCCATTTCATGGAGATTGAAACCCACACTACTGGAAGACTATTGGATTAAAGAGGAGATCAAAGAAGAAATTAAAAAATACTTCGTGATGAATGACAATGAGGATACAACTTTCCAGAATGTATGGGACATAGCAAAAGCAGCAATAAGAGGAAACTGTATAGGGCCTCCCCGGTGGCACAGTGGTTGAGCACTGGGTTGCGAAGCTGCCCGCAGCCTCTGCAGCGTAGGTTCGATCCCCAGCTGCTCCCCAGCCACCAGAGGAGGGTCCCACATGGTGTGCAGACCTCTCCTGCGGCCCGCTGCTCCCCTCAGCAGTGTACTTTAGTCCTTCTGCCTGCTCTGCTCCCTGCTCTGGCTCTGGTGAATTCTCTCACCCTCCCACGCTTCTGACTGTACCCAGTGCTTATATAAATAATAAATAAATAAATCTTAAAAAAAAACCAAACCAGATTTATTAAAAAAAAAAAAAGAGGAAACTGTGTAGCAATACAGGCTCACATTAAGAAACAAGAAACAACTTAAAGAAACAACTTAATCTCCCATCTCAAAGAACTAGAAAAAGAACAACACCGCCCCCAAAAAAGGAAATAATAAATATCAAAGCAGAAATTAATTAAATAGAAATTTAAAAAAAATCCAAAAGATCAACAAAACCAAAATTTATTTCTTTGAAAAAATAAAATAGACAAACCTCTAGCCAGGCTCACAAAGAAAAAAAAGGGAGAAAACATAAATAAATAGGATCATAAGCAAAAGAGGAGACATTACAACAGACTGACTAGAAATCAAAAGAATAATCAGATTACTACGAACATTTATATGCAAACAAGTTCAATAATCTAGAAGAGATGGACAAATTCCTACAACAATATAATCATCCAAAGGGAGATAAAGAAGAAATAGAACACCTAAACAGACAAATTACAAGCAGTGAAATTGAAACAGTAATCAAAACTCTCCCTCAAAACAAAAGCCCAGGACTAGACAGCTTCACAAATGAATTCTACCAAATGTTCAGAAATGAACTAGTGCCTATTCTACATAAACTCTTTCAAAAAATTGAGAAAGAGAGAATACTACCAAATATGTTCTACGAAGCCAACATTACTCTAATACCAAAACCAAATAAAGACAACACACACACACACACACGAAAACTACAGGCCAATCTCCCTAATGAACACTGATGAAAAAATCCTCAATAAAATCCTTGCCACCATAATGCAACAATACACTGAAAGGATAATACACCATGACCAAATGGGATTTGTTTAGGGGCACAAGGATGGTTCAAATATCATCCAAAAATCAATTAATGTAATCCACTACTTTAACAAAGAAAAAACAAAAACCATATATGATCATATATCAATAGATGCTGAGAAAGCATTTGACAAATTTCAACATTCGTTTATGATGAAGGCCCTTGAAATTCTTGGGATAGAAGGAACATACCTTAACATGATAAAAGCCATATATGACAAACCCACAGCCAATATTATTTTCAATGGTGAAAAGCTGAAAACCTTTCCTTTAAGATCAGGAACAAGACAAGGATGTCCACTCTCACCACTGCTTTTCAGTATAATACTGGAGGTCCTACCCAGAGCAATAGACAAGAGAAAGACATATAAGGAATCCAAATGGGGAAAGAAGTAAAACTATCACTACTTGTACATGATATGATAATATACATAGAGAACCCTAAAAACTCCATAGAAAAATTAATCAAAATCAAAATTATAGACCAGTTTAGTAAAGTAGCAGGATACAAAATCAAATACAGAAATTAGTTGCTCCTATATGCAAACAATCAATCTGAAGAAGAAATTAAGAACACCGTGCCATTTACATTTGAAAAAAAAAATCATACCCATAACCTATACAAAGAAAATTATAAAACATTGTTAAAAGAAATAGAAGAAGACACAAAGAAATGGAAAGACATCCCTTGCTCATGAACAGGAAGAATTAACATTATTAAAACTGCCACAGGTCTCCCTAGTGGCACAAGGGGTTAAGCCACTATCCGCAGCCACTGCAGCACTAGTTCAATCCCTGGCCAGGGAGGTGACTCACATGGCACAGCAGACCTCTTCCGACTTGTCTGCTGCTCCCTCAGCAGTGTATTTCAGACAGTATGCCTGTTCTGTTTCCTACTCTGTCTCTGGTGAATCCCTTCACTCCCTACACCTCAGGCCTGGACCCCAGTTCTTGTGTGCATAAATAAATACATCTTTAAAAATAAATAAATAAATAAAACAGCCACCCTACTGAAAACAATTTACAGATTCAATGCAATCCTGATAAAAATCTCAATAACACTCTTCAAAGAAATATAACAAATATTGATGAAATTCCTACAGAGACAAAAAAAAGCTCAAATAGCCAAAGCTCTCCTGACTAACAAGAAGGAGAATGGAACTATCACATTCTCAGACTTCAAACTATACTACAAAGCCATAATAATTAAAACATTATGGTACTGGAACAAAAGTAGACACACAGACCAATGGAATCTAATAGAAAGCCCAGAAATAAAGCCATACATATATGGAGAACTAATCTTTGACAAAGGAACAAAGAATATGCAATGGAACAAGGACAGTTTGTTCAATAAATGGTGCTGGGAAACTGGACCACTACATGCAAAAGAATGGAACTAGACTACGGTCTCGCACCATGCACAAAAACCAATTAAAAATGGATAAAAGAATTGAACAAAAGACCTGAAACTATAAATTATACAGAAGAAAATATAGGTAAAACACTACATGACATACATTTCAGTAACATCTTTATTTATTTTTAAATATTTATTTATTTATGCATACAAGAGCTGGGGTACAGGCCAGAGGTGTGGGGAGTGAAAGGATTCACCAGACACAGAGTGGGGAACAGAACAGGCAGATTGACAGAAGTACACTGTTGAGGGGAGCAGCAGGCGAGTCAGGAGAGGTCTCCTGCACCGTGTGGGTTGTTCCCTGGCCGGCTAGGGGATCGAACTCTCTGCAGACAGTTTCAAAGGTTACATCTCAACCCCTTGCACCACCAGGGAGGCCCTCAGTAATATCTTTGAAGACTAATCCCCCAAACCTGCCTGCTTTAAATAGGTTTGGTCATTTGCTTCGTCAAGAAAAAACATTCTAGTGCATAAGAACTAAAAGAATGTCACCAGGATTCACTTGTTGATTTTTTTAAAATTATAGCCAGTGGAGACACTCTCCCTACTGGGTTGTTTTTATTTATTTATTCATTCATGCATTTATTTATTTATTTATTTATTTATACAAGCACTTGGTACAGTCAGAAGCGTGGGAGGGTGAGAGAATTCACTAGAACCAGAGCAGGGAGCAGAGCAGGCAGAAGGACCGAAATACACTGCTGAGGGGAGCAGCGGGGGGGGGGGGGGGGGCAGGAGAGGTCTGCGCGCCATGTGGGACCCTCCTCCGGTGGCCGGGGAGCAGCCGGGGATCGAAACGGCGCTGTAGAGGCTGCAGGCAGCTTCGCAACCCAGCGCTCAACCGCTGCGCCACCGGGGAGGCCCTGTTTTTTTTTTTTTTTTAAGATTCATTTTATTTATTTATGCATACAAGAACTGGGGTGTGACCAGAGGTGTGGGAGGTGAGAAGATTCACCAGAAACAGAGTAGGGGGCAGAACAAGCAGATCTACTGAACTACATTGCTGAGGGGAGCAGTGAGAGAGACAGGAGAGGTCTGCTGTGCCATGTGGGTAGCTCCCTGGCCTGGGATTGAAATCATGCTGCAGTGGCTGCCATAGCTTGATAGCTCTGGGACTTTAACTCCTCAGCCACCAGGAAGGCCCTACTGGGGGTTTTGAAGACAAGAAGGAGGTTTGATGATGATAATAATCTCCAACCAAATGTTCTGGGCCTCCTTCTTTTAATTGGTTTCCACAAACAACCATAGATACAAGGTATTAGTTTTGGTGTTTGGTTATAAGTTTGTGTGTACAAAGAACTGGTGTTTATGTGAGTTTAATCATTGTTCTAACTTCTAACAGAGGCAAGAATGAAGTAAAATGAAGTCAGAGTGCCCAAGCTTAGTATCTGGTTCTCACATGGACTGGCTGTGTGACCTTGGGCCAGTCATTTAATCTCTCTGTGCCTCATTTCACTTATCTGTAAAATGGGAAATATTATCTGTCTACCTTGTACATTTATTTTGATTACTATTGAAGATATTTTTCAGAATTATCACCATTTTAGACGGCAGGGGTTGGCTTGGTTCAGATCTTTCAGTTGGCAGTGAGTAACCAGAGCTGCATCTATTCACAGTGTGTCAGAAAACATTCTTACAGCATTTTTCCATGTATTTTACTTGCCCCAGTCATGTTCCCATCAGTTACTGGGCTGTAGTGCTGTAAGAGAATTCTCCCCTTTATTTATATTTCTTTGGTATGAAAGAAAACATAAGAAAAGCTAAGGGTCGAAGGAGGGGACAAACTAAAGTTTTCTTTAATTAGTATATTGTGCAATCCAGCTTTGAATAGCTACGACAGAGTATTGACCTCTATCTGTTTTTGTCATCTCATTACATAATCTTGCTGCATCTTTTTCTTTTTTCTTTTTGAGACACATAGAAAAATGAGAATTTCTGAGTAAGTGCAACGTTAGCAATCCATATCACGATGAGTTGTAGGTTAGGCATAGCTTCTCTTCTGGTTATTTTTGTTTGGGTTGTTTTGTATAGTTGTGGTTGATAGAGCAGTTCTGCTCTGAGACTGGAATTATGTTGACTCCGGCAGCTTACATTCCTAACTGTATGCATCCCTCCGTGAGAGTGGCAAGATTAAACTGTGGGTACTTTATTCACAGCTTGCTGGTTCTCTGTGTAGTTTTGGATGCAATTACACAAGGCTCCACATTGATCTGAAAAGGGTGGGGGGAGCGTGTGGGACCCAAGGGACACTTAGATAAGTTGAAGTACTATCAAAAAAGAAAAGTGCTGGGATGTGTAACTTCCTTGGATTTAATCTCCAAGCTAAAGGGTGATGGGGGCAGGATTTTTGTTGTTGGTATTGTTTTTACCTCATCACTCTGCAAGTCAAGCTTAGATAGCCGACAGAATTCTTGTACAAATACAAACCTTTGCTGAATTGAATTTCAGGGGTGGTTTGGGAATCAGAAATCTTCTGGGTCAACTTAAAGGATTAAACAGTGACTAGAGTCTCAGGTTACTCCAGAGCAATTTAACTTCTCTTTCCTATAGAAATTTGATGTTGCTCCTGCTGTCTTCACAGAAGATTGTCAGGCCTGAGAACCAGAGAACCAAGTTCCAACTATCCTGGAGGGAAAAGATGAACATTCCAACTGTGCAGGAGGATTAGAAATGATGTGTGTAAATGCCTGTACATAGTAGGTATTCAGTAAATGAGAACTCATTGCTACTTTAGCTTTCTTTACTACGAAGGTTTTTTAAGAGTACTGTTAGGTGGCTGGGTTGATATATTTGAAGGTCATTTTCATCCATTTTCTGTATTTGCTTTTTGTCTCAGGTGTCCTTAAAGAGTTGTGAAATAGCTAAATTGTGTTCATGAGGGAAAGAAGAAGTTCATTTATTCACTTGTTCATTTATTCACTTGTTCATTCATTCATAAGACAAGCATAAAATCCAATTATTGTTGACCAAGAAACAAAAATATATACAAGCTATTTTAAGGGTTGAGATGTAATTGAGAGAGAAAAAAAATTGTGGCAGTACGAAACAATAGGTATGTTCTTTGGTTCAAAGAGAAAGCTATCACTTCTGGTGGAAAGATAGTAACAATTATTATTAATATAGCAATTTCAAAACACTTCCACATGTATTTTAAAACTTGAGTCTCACAAGAATCCACCAATTCACAATCCTTATTTGAAGATGAGAAGAAGATTCAGGAAAGATAATTGACTTGCCTGGGCTTGCTCTGGTTGGAAGTCAGACCTGAGGTGTGAGTGTTGAGATTCTGAAGGTCCTTCCAATGTACCATGTTGGGAAAGCAGCCTATTGGGCTGAGTATTTAAAATTTTGACCCCGAGTGATAGGGTCACAGCTTTCTAGGTAAATTAAACAGTAAAGATGGGAAAGCTGGAAAGGCGAAGGCATATTTGGCAAAGGATAAGTCAAGCATGTTAGCTAAAATAATAAAAATGTGCAGTAATGTGACAAGATCACACAAGATCTTAACTACCAGACTGAAGAATTTATAAAGGATTCTATAGACTATGGCAGAGGAGGAGGCATGTCCTGAATCACAGAAGATTGGAGAAAAGTGATTCAGATTGTTGTGGAGAGGATGGAGGAGGCAGAGAAATCAATTAGGAGGCATCAAGGTAGACTTGTGGATGGCAAGCTAAGAGCTGGACTCGAGAAGCACTGAATGGTGAATAAACACAGTGATCAGGAAAAGGAATTGAGAGAGATACAGGGAATAAAGATGTCTCAGTTTGAAGAGCAGTCCTTGGAAGAACTATTGTCATTCACAGAGCTAGTGAATTTGCAGAAGGAACAGGTTTAGGAGGAAAATCATCAGCTCCTTCTTGGGTCTGTTGTGTTGTCTTCTGCATATTGCCATGCAACTGGCCAGTAGGAAGGTAGGTAGTGTGTCCAAAAAACAACAGCTTGAGGGTCTCCCTGGTGGAGCAAGGGGTTAAGACACAACCTATGAAGCTGTTCACAGCACAAGTTCAATCCCCGGCCAGGGAGCTATCTACGAGGCACAGCAGACCTCTCCTGACTCGCCCACTGCTCATCTCAACAGTGTATTTCAGTCAATCTGCCTGTTCTGTTCCCCACTCTCTCTAGTGAATCCTCTCACCCCCGCATCTCTGGCCTGTACCCCAGTTCTTGTATGCATAAATAAATAAATCTTTAAAAAAAGAACAGCTTGAGTAGTGGAAGGCCCTTCCCTCCTGTCTTCATTCTGTTCCCCTCTCTTCTGCCCCTTTATGAAAATACATAAGTGAGGGGGAAAAGGAGACGGTTGATAACAATGAGAAGCACCAAATTTGAGTAACTAGAGGGAATCATATCCAAGAAATTAAAGACTCTAGGACCTGGTGGGGGCTACAAGTTGTAGAAACCTGGTGGAATTAAGAATGTAGATAGAGGGCCTCCCCGGTGGCGCAGCGGTTGAGCGCTGGGTTGCGAAGCTGCCCGCGGCCTCTGCGGTGCCGGTTCGATCCCCGGCTGCTCCCAGGCCACTGGAGGAGGGTCCCACATGGCGCGCAGACCTCTCCTGCCGCCCGCTGCTCCCCTCAGCAGTGTACTTCGGTCCTTCTGTCTGCTCTGCTCCCCGCTCTGGCTCTGGTGAATTCTCTCACCCTCCCGCGCTTCTGACTGTACCCAGTGCATGTATAAACAAAACAAACAAACAAACCAGCAAACAAATAAAGCATGCCTCTATAAAAAAAAAAAAAAAAAAAAGAATGTAGATAGACTCTGGGGTCAGGGTCCCAGATGTGGATGCTGCAGTGACCAGGGGTGACAACCAAGAGTAAAAATGACTGAGCTAGATCCAGGCAAGAGGGCGTCATGCTCTGGATCCTGACCCTTAAAGGACCTCTCTTTGGCTCTCTTCTGCTGCACCTCTCTCCACGAGGAGCCCTTTGGGCAAGAAGTCATGCTGTAGACCCGCTCTGGGTACCAGGACCATGTGATTCCATGCTTAAATGGCCAAGCCTGTTTCCAGGGTCTTCTTTCCAGGCCTCTCTCCAGGGTTAATCCTACTTGGTACACATAATGCCACTGCTTTGCATACCCCAGACCTGCACAGTAGCTAACGTGCACCTTAGTTATTGAGGCTGGTAGGGGGATATTAGTAGAACTTTAAGGGTGAGTGGCAGGGTTGGGGTATGCACAAATGTTCTTAAGGACTATTTCAGTGTGAGCTGGAGCCAGAACATGTCAGAGAAGTGTAATGAAAAGCAAGTTCCAGGAGGTGCAAGTGGGGTCCAGGGGTTTGTTTCCAGCCCTCTTTGCATCCCTTTTTAAAGCACAAAGTTTAAGAGATTTGGAAACTTAACCCAGACTTTAAATTCACGCCCAAACTTTCAAGTTGCAAAAGAAGTGCATTTGTTTATGAAAGAGATTAGAAGATATTTAAGTTTGTAAACTTGATTTAAAGTTTTTAAATATTTAGACATGTGATATGTAAACCTCCATTAGGAGCCTTAGAATTATCAGGTTATAAAAATCTTCCTGTTGTGAATCTAGATCATACTTCCTCTTTCTTGACACCCACCACGCTTTTTGGGTGATAACTTGTTTCATTGTCTGTCTATCCTAATAGACACAAAGCTGTGTGGAGACAGACACCAAGCTGTATTGTTTACAAATACATCCGTGTTAGTGTAGTGACTGATATATGGTAAGTACTTACTCATGAAGTATGCCTAAAACTCTAAAATGATGGAAGACTCACACATTGGTGAGAGCAAACAGGGTGGAGAGAAGTGTTAGAAAGTAACCTGAGAAGAGATTATCTTGATAAATTATAATAGCAACTAAGCAACAGTCCGTGAGTTGCTCCAGTCAATTAGGGAGAGTGGCAACCACACAACTTCTGTTACCTTAAAAACCATAGTTGGAGTAATCTATTAATTCTATTTTAGGTGTTTTGCTTTTTTTCTCCTTTCAAATGAATGATTGGGCTAGGATCATATATTACAAAGTGAGTATCTAGAGTTCTTAGGTGTCCAATTAATAAAGTGCATTTAGAAACATAAATTAACACTTTTAAATGAAGAAAAAAAGAAACCAGCGTTTTGGTTTCCCTGAAAATTTGGGCCTTTGGCTGCTATACAAGCAGCAGCAGCAGTGCCAGGGAGGGGTGCGCAGAATGATGTGGATGCACACACTCTTAACATAAGGGAAACAGGAGCAGAGAAGTTGGGTTTTCCCAGCAAGCCAGGTCCCCAGAGAAAGAAACAAGGGCACTGTGCTTGGCTATGCTTCCTTCCTTCACTCCTTGGGACTAGTACTGACCATGTGAGGGTCACTGAAAACATTCAGGGACAGCAGAGTCTCGGGTCTGGAATACCGGAAAGGAGGACCATGGATGGTGGCACAAACCCGAGATGCTCCCAACTCAGAGATTTCACACCAGTGGACTGACCTCTCCAAGCCTCTCCCCCTATCCCTTGACTAGTGAATAAAGAGCCTCAGACCTATGGAAGCCCAGAAAGGCCAAACATCAAAAATCATATATAAACTACAGAGCCGTCTGCTGAGAAGGTAGAAGTAGCTCAATTCGCTAAGATCTTAACAAAACATCATACCAAAAAATACAACAAATGGCAAACTTGAGACCTCAAGAGAAGATGACACTACAACGAGAGAACAACAGTCCAGACCACAACTACAAATATATGGAAGATTTTGTCTTATCAGATAGAGAATTCAAAATTGCCACGATAAAGAAATTCTAAGAAATGGAACAAAAAATGCAGAAAAGAGATACAAGAGAATGCAGAGAGATACAAGAGAACTCTGAAAAGATAATCAGAGATACAACACAATTCAGAAAAAACAAATAAATGCCATTTATTAATTAAATGCCATAAATTAATGAAAAGAAAATGGAAGATTTAAATAAGAAAATAAGGTAGTTCCAGAATGTTAAAAGATCAATAGAGGACATAAAAAAAGAGATAAAGAATGTTGAAAGTGGGGGGGAAGGGGGTGGTGGTGGTGGTGGTGGTGGTGGTGGAAAGCAAGTAACCTCTAAATGTACTCCTATCAGGTTTACATCAGACTTTTCTGAGGAAAGTTTATGTGCAAGAAGAGAATGGAATGACATATTCAAAATATTTAAAGATAAAAATTTCCAGCCAGGAATACTATATCTTGCAAGATTTTCCTTCAGATACAAGGGAGAAATAAAGTCCTTCCCAGACAAACAGAAGCTAAAGGAGTTTGCCACACTAGACCTCACCAATAGGAAATGCTGAAAGTAGCTCTACTATCTAATTCAAAGAGAATAAAATCTACAAACAACTTTAAGTAAGGACTTATATAGAACTGGAAAGCTAATGACAAATGGCAGTAAGAAATTCTCATATATTAATAATCACCCTAAATTTAAATAGACTGAATTAACTAAACAAAACCCAACTTTCTGCTGTCTCTAGGAGATACACCTGAGCTCTGAAGGTAAATATAGGCTCCAAGTAAATGGTTGGAAAACAATCATAGGCAGCCTCCCTCCAAAAAGGCAAAGTAGTCATTGTTATATCAGATAAAATAGATTTACAGATTAAAAAAAGGACAAGAGGCAGAGATGGACATTATATAATGATTAAGGAAGACATAACATTCATTAGTTTATATGCACCAAATAGAAGAGCAATTTATAAGGCAACTATTATAAAATCTGAAAGCAGACATTGGCAGCAACACAACAGTGCTAGGAGAACTCAAAACTCCAAGTACATCAATGAACACTGAAAAATCAATGAGGAAAAAAATAGCTTTCTATGAGGAAATAGACCACTTGGGTATAATAAACAGTTATAGGGCGATGCACTCCCAAAAAGCTGAATACACATTCTTTTTAAGTGTACATGTAACCTTCTCCAGTATATAGATGTTGGGTGACAAAACAAGTATCAATAAATTTATGAATACTTAAATCATATCAAGTCTCTTCTCTGATCACAATGGTATCAAACTATAAATCAATCACAAAAATAAAGTCAGAAAAACCTCTAATATGTGGAGACTGAGCAACATACTACGAAATGACTACTGGGTTAATGAGGAAATCAAGGAAGAAATTTAAACATACCTGGAGACAAATAAAAATGAAGACAAATCTGTAACAAAGGAGCCAAGTGTACACACTGGAGAAAGGAGTCTCTTCAATAAATGGTGTTGGGAAAACTGAAAAGCCACATGCAAAAGAATGAAACTAGACCATTATCTCCCACCACATACAAAACTTAGCCAAAATGGATTCGAGGTTGGATGTAAGCTCTGAAGCCATAAAGTACATAGGAGAAAACAGGCAAAACACTCCACAATATTGGTTTCATTGATGTCTATGTTTCATTGGTTTCATTGATGTCTAGTCTATAATTCATCTCCCACAGCAATGGAAACAAAGAATATACGTATTGGAATACATCAAACTAAAAAGCTTCATCACAGCAAAAGAAGATATCATTAAAACAAAAAGACATTCTACTGAATGGGAGGAAATATTTGTACATCATACATCTGATAAAGGGGTTTATATCCAATACCCATGAAGAACTAATACATCTCAACAAAAAGAAAACAAATAACCAAGCCAAAAAATCAACAAAAAAGCTAGACACTTCTCCAAAGAAGACAAACAGATGGCCAACAGACACATGAAAAAATGCTCATCCTCACTTATCATCAGGAAAATGCAAATCAAAACCACAATGAGATACCATCTCACACCTGTGAGCATGATCCACATCAAAAAGACCAGAAACAAGTGTTGGTGTAGATATGAAGTAAAAGGAACCCAAGTACACTGTTGGTGGGAATGTTCAGCCCTTATGGAAAATAGTATAGAGTTTTCTCAACATATTAAAAATAGATCTACTATATTTTCAGCAATCCCACTTCTATGTATTTACCTTAAGAATGCACAGACACTCATATGAAGGGATAAATGCACTCCCATGTTCAGTGTAGCATTACTTACAATAGCCAAGTTATGGATACAACCTAAGTGCCCAAACATAGCTCAGCAACTTTGGAAGATGTGTTATGTATACACAATGGAATACTATTCAGCTAAAAAAAAAATAAAATGACCTTTGCCATTTGTGACAAGAATGGAACTGCAGGGGATGGTGCTAAGTAAAACAAGTCAGAAGAAGAAAGACAAGTACCCTATAGTTTCACTTATACAAGGAATAATGAAAAACAAAACAAAGGGTCAGACAGAACTAAAGCATTCACAAACTCTAGAAGTCTGAATGTAGAGTTGAAGCTACTAGAGAGGTAGAAGGAAGGTGGAGCGCACACTGTGTGGAGCACCCAATGAACTACAGTGGAGAAGTGTGGGTGCCTTGGTGGTGGGTGTGCTGTGGTAATATGCTTCTGAAGCAGTGTGCTCCTGTATCCCTGAACCATATACTTTATTGTAAACCAATGTTACCCCAACAACAACAACAAAAAATAAATAAAAGAAGAAAAATTGGGCCTTGTCCACACTGGCCCACAGTCCAACATGGCAACAATGGGTTGAAGCCATTAAATGTGCTTTTGTTTAGCAACAAGCAATTGGTCCCACCACTCACAAAACAAATGCCTCTGATATAGCCTAACCACCCTACTTTTCTGAATTCATGATCTTTGAACCTTGAGCTTTTTAAACATTTGTTTGAAAAATTGCCTTTTAAAATTTCTTTGCGTACACTAGCAACCTCGCATAACTTCAATCTTATTTGAATTGTACTACGAGATTGCATACCTGCTAATATCTGCCACACATTCTAAACCTGAATTATATATCATGAAATGCAGTCCACATGTTCGACAAAGAAACTATTAGTGTTATGGACCCAAACTTCTCTTCATCATTCCTCCAATGACGCTAAGGGGATGCTGGACGGAGGGTCTGTGGACCAGGTTTCCCTGCTTCCTGAAGACTGAAAAGATCATGTGTTATGGGACAAGAGGTGCTGGGAGCACAGAAGTGCAGGAACTACTGCAGTAAAGGTTGCATAACCTGGCTTAGAGGGATGATAAACGCAGAGAAGCCAGAGCAGCAAATTGCTCAACAAGTATTTATTGAGTATTCACGACGTGCCACACGCTGTGTTGACACAAGGAATTCATACCATCACAGACAACAAATACACAGGCACATGTTAAATGGAAATAAATGCTATTTATAAGACCAACGCAGAGAAAGAGAACCCCCAATGAGGGTAGCTACTATTTCGAGAAAAGCTACTATTTCGAAAAAAGCAAGTGTGCAAAGCAAGAGCCGTCCGTCGGATTTTAATTTTCTAAGCTGTGAGGAGCGAGGCGCACCTCCCAGGAAGCCCCGCCTCCTCTCTCCTAATAGGACTTAAGGTGCCGGCTCCGCGAAACCCCGCCCACTCCCCCGCCCAGACGCCTTTGGGGGCGGAGCCTCACTCCCGGCGCTTGGAGCATACCCCGCCGAAAGCCGCGCGCATAAGGTTCCCGACATTCCGTTCGTTCTCTCAAGCCAAGGATTACCCGCGCCGAAACCTGGCATGCTGGGAACTGTAGTTTCCGCCCGCAGCTTCACCTCTGGGGTACAGTAAGAAGCAGCTCAGTCCATCTCCGCTGCCGGCGCATAACCTGCAGTCCCGACGGCTTGTGGGGACGCCTGGTTGGGGGTGCGAGGCTCATCCCGAGAACAACCGGGCAGAAACGCCCGGGCGTGCGCCCAGGCCGGTGGCCGCCGCGGGTCACGTGCCCCCAGCTCCCGGGGCGCGCGCGGCTCAGTGCCGTTCCCGCCCCACCCCGCCCGGCCGTCAGCCCGCGCCTCCCCCGGCGCTGCTGCCACCTCGCGCTCGGAGGCGTCACGGAACGTGCTCGCTTCTCCCCCTCCCCCTGCCCCTCCGCCTCCCCCACTCCCCCTCCCGCGCCGAGACTCGCCGCCGCCGCAGCCGCAGGAGTAGCCGCCGCCGGAGCCGCGCGCAGCCATGGCCGAGAACCCCGGCTTGGAGAACCACCGCATCAAGAGCTTTAAGAACAAGGGCCGCGATGTGGAAGTGAGTGTGCTTCCGCGGGCGGGCCGGCCGCTCCGCCCGCCTGGCCGCGCCGGCCCGCGGCGGCGGGGAGGGGCGGGGGGCCGACCCCGGGCTGGTTCTCGCCGGCTCGCGGTGGGTCGGAGTTGGCCGCCGCCTCCCGTCGCCGCGGCCCGGGACTGGACTGGGCGGAGCGGGCGGCGGGACGCCGGCCGGGCAGCCGGCACCCTTCGGAGCTGCGGGCTCGGGGACCGGGAAATTCCGGGGCTTTCGGCCCCGTCACGCGGGCGCGGCCTGCTGTCGGCGGGGAAGGGATGAGGGGCTGAGGCGGGGTCCGCCGACCCGGGCCTCGCGGGCCGGAGATGCTGCCGCGGCGGTCCGTGGACCTCGCGCTGGGAGGGCGGCGCGACTCGCGCCCGCTGCCCGTGCAGCCTCCCGCCCGGCGCGGCCCCCTCGGTGCCTCCAGCGCTGCTGCACATGGAGCCGCGGCTCTGCCAGTGTCCGCGCCTACCTTCTGCGAGCCGGGCCCAGGCGGGCGGTGGCGGCCCGCAGAGGGGGGTGGGGACCAGCAGGGTAACCGACTTGTTTGAGGGTGGTGGGTGGGGGAGGGTGGCATGCACCAGGACCATTTTCTGGTGTTCCACTGCTGTCCTTTGGACCAGTCGTGCTGAGCTGTTGAAGCTCATTTACTGCTGGCATTTGGAGCAAGCTGAAGGTGGACAATAGTTTACTATCTATTGTGTTGAGGCTTTGGAAGAGACGTTCCGACCTCCGCTCACAGGACCTGTGTTCTTTGCCTTTCTTGTAGTGGGGGTGTGCATAGGATACTAATTTTTTTGGGCATGTTTTACCGAAATGATTTGGATACATAGGCTCCTAAGACTTTGTATGTACATCTTGTTCCAAACTGGTAGAATTTCCAAGTGGTTGCAAAACTGTAAATATTCATCATGGTTACTCAGTTTGCTGCTACTCAGCATGTTGCCATTGTCTCATTAAGGTGACATTAGCAGGTACTATTTGCAAACTCGACTTACTGAGGCAGCGCTAGAGGTCTCTCTGCAGCTGTTAAACGCAGTGTAATAGTTTGTATGCACAAACTTCACTGGGACTCTGACCTCTCGATTTGTTAGGGGAAAGTGGTTTTGAATCTACAGCTTCCTAATAACTGGGTGATTTAGTTTGCAGTTTTTAGTTCTTGCTGAGGGACAAGTATGACTAAGAAGTGTGTATTATATTCTGTTTTAGGGAAGGTAGGGAAAATGTATCCTTCAACGTTATGTTTTGTAGAATAGATACAACTCGGGCCATTTTTCAAAGCTATGAAATTAGATGTTAATTAAAAAATCTAATGAAAAACTGAAATTCCCATTTGAATGAGACAAATAAAGGTTAATCTATCTTTGTCCTTGTTGTGGTTAAATTTCCTTTTGTGAGAAGTAACTTCTAAGTAAACGTGAAACTTAGGAACAGCAGTGAGAAATTTGGAACTTTCCTTCTCTTATTGGTCCACTTGATGATAGGCGTTAATTTTGAATTTCTCCCATCAGTAATTTCTCTTGAAACCTACCTCTATTATAACGCAAAACTTAACGTAGCTTGAAAAAAATATCCCCATTGTTAGTACAGAAGAACCTAACAGTCTTTTCTCTTTTGGATGTTGGTATAGTTTTTTGTTACATTTTTCTCTATAATTTTGTTGTGGTAGCTCATTGATTCCTAGTAAGGAGTCTGCACATAATAGCTACACAGTAAATGTTTGCTGATCTTAAGAAGGTAACCAATGACCAGATGCATGAAAACGGTAGCATGGTTGCTAAGTCTTTAAACCTGCAAAGTATTTATTGGTCATGTTTCCCAGGATACATTAGGGTAACTAAGGCATAAAATAGCAGACGTTCAAATAGTAGTTCTATGTAGCAGATGCTGAGTGTTTCGTGATACCTTATTTAATCCTTATAAGAACTTTATGAGCTAGTATGATCGTTACTTCATAGGAAGACAGTAGATGAGGAAATTCAGAGTGCTTATGTAGGTAGCACATGGTCATGGAGTATGGATTGGCCTTCATTCAATGTCTATTGGGTGTCTAACAATGTTAGGTCTTGGGAATAAAAAACAGTAGAGTTCTGCCGGTCTCTCAAGGCTTTTACAAATCAGTGGGAGTGATGGAAAAGCAAACTGATAATTACAGTACAGCATATCAGTAAGTATATTCTAAGAACTCACGAGATGATCCTAAATTGGAACTGAGTGGTCAAGGGAGATGTTCTGGTTAATTCTTAGTGGTTGAATGGGAATGAACTGATTGTGAAGGATGAAGGGAAGTTGGCCTGACAAAGAACAAGAAAAGAGAGAGGGAAAAGGAGGAGCATTCCACACCTGAGGGGACAGTTGCTGAAAAGTACTGAGAGAATGCAGCAAGACTGTTGAGAGAAGGGAGTGCCAGTGATGTCACCAAAGTAGAAACTGGAGTTAATTCTGATCAAGTACCTTTATTGTAGATTTAGGTTTAAGTGAGACTAGATACTATACCCAATTCAGTCTTATCCATTAAAAACTACATTATATTAGAAACGTTATCATGCTATTTCAAAACTTTGATGAGATGTCATTTTTCTTTTTTACATGTAGCATAGGCAATAGATAAAGTATGTTCTAAATTATAAACGAGCTGATACACAGATAAGATGATTAGATGCATGAATTTTCTTTAAAAAAAAAAAGAGGTATAGAGTTATGCCAGGGAATTATGAGTGAGAAGAGTGTTGAGAAAGAAAATAATTTCGTAGTCATTCAGTCAGGAATGGCATCATAGAAGAGAAGTTAGGGAGTTTTATAAGAAGTTTAGTTTTACTAAACCTAAATAGGGCACATGAGAAATTAGTGAATAAAGATCCAGGTGGGAAAAAATCGTGATTAGAGAGTGAAGAGATGGGTCTCCCTGGTGGCTCAAGGGGTTAAGACGCAACCTGTGAAGTTCTCTGCAGCCACTACAGCATGAGTTCGATCCCTGGCCAGGGAGCGACACCCACATGGTGCAGCAGACCTCTCCTGCCTCACCCGCTGCTCCCCTCAGCAGTGTATTTCAGTTAGTCTGCCTGTTCTGTTCCTCACTCTGTCTCTTGTGAGTCCTCTCACGCCCCACCCCCGCACCTCTGGCCTGTACCCCAGTTCTTGTATGTATGAAGAAATAAATCTTAAAAAAAAAAAAGAGAGAGTGAAGAGATGAGCCTTCCAGATGACCAGTGGTAATCTTGAGAATGTCTGTGACAAATTGTTGCTTGAAAACTTAATAGGGAGATCTGAAGGAATTTATTCCAGAGAAGAGTTAGAAGGTGTAACCTGATTTGAACAATGGAAAAAGGTGACTGGCAGTAATATACATTGATAGAAGTAATTCTGAAGGAATAGCACTGTCATTCTGCACTGTTATTCTGTAGAGGAAACCTTCTTCTACAAGGAGGAATTTTCCAAAAAATAGAGACATTGAGACTGGAGGTAGTCATCACATGGAATGAGGATTTGATCCTCCTGCTCCTTCCCCTTCCTCCCCTACCCCTTCCTACTTCCCCTGTGTAAAGTGAACTGAAGAGAAAGGGGGTAGAGGTTGTCCCGAACTTTATAGTAGTTTGGAGCTTGGACAGGGGAATCGATTTTGTGGTTAAAGCTAGGAAATACGCGGTGAAAAGGAAACGCTTAATCACTCTTATTTGGCCTGAATTTTATACCAGGCCCTTGCATGTAAAGGTGCATATATTGCATCTTAGGCTTATTTTCTTTTTAAAAAAAATTTAAAAATTTTCAAGTGTACTTACAGAAAAGTGCACAAAATAAAAATGTTCCATGTAAGGAATACTTATAAGTCAGATACTTGGGTTACTGCAGTCCAGGTAAACTTTTCTTTTTCTTGCTCCTGTACACCTGGAGGTAACATTTTCCTCAGTAACAAAAACTTATGATAATCTAAAAATCTTAACATTTATTGTTTGCAATGTACCTTTACTTACTTAGTATTTTATATGGGTTGTTTGTCTTCCTGCAGTCCTATGAAGTCGGTACTATTATTATCCCCATTTATGGCAGAGGAAACTTGAGATGTACAATTCTTAAGTAACTAGCCCTAAGTCGTAGGGTAGAAGTGGCAGAGCCTGGACTTACAGCAAAGCAGTGTAACTCTTGCTGACTGTGCTATACCACTTTCACTGAGTAGAGCCTAGGACTTGACATGTATGAAGCTTATCTGAAAGTTTAAAAATAGGGAAAATGTTTAAGATAACTATACCACAAAAATTTTTTTTCAAAAAGATTTATTTATTTATATGTACAAGAACTGGGGTGTAAGCCAGAGATGCGGGGGGCGGGGGGGCGGGGGCCAGTGAGAGGATTCACCAGAGAGTGGGGAGTAGAACAGGCAGATCTACTGAAATACACTGCTCAGAGGAGCAACAGGTGAGGCAGGAGAGGTCTGCTGCGCCATGTGGGTCAGCTCCCTGGCCTGGGATCAAACTCATGCTACAGTGGCTGGCGATAGCTTAATAGCTGTCTTTAACCCTGTGCCACCAGGAGGCCCTACCACAGAAATTCTTACTCAATGTTTAAAGACCTTACTTAATAAAAATGTTTTACATCCTATTTATCATTTGATCTGTTTGCCTTTTCCCTCTCTTTTTACTTTTGCAATGTTTCCTTAGTAGTAATGAGCAAGTTAGTTGATTTCACTGAAAAGTAATAACCCATAACCTGTTGTTTAATGCTTAAATGTGATGCTTTAGTTTTCTGATACCTGGGATAACATGTATTGTCTCATCTGAAAATTCAGTTTGTGCTAATGCCCTCTATCAGGAACATCTTTTGGTAAGTGGTACTACCAGTTGTTCACTTAAAACATATCCTCAGCTCCCTTTTCTTCCCTTAATTCACTTTTGAGTTATCTGAAGAGCCCTGATATTTTTTATTTTTACTCTTGTTATCAAAGGTACTTATTACACTGCTGTAGTCTAAGACCCTGTCATTCTTACCTGTACACATATGATAATGACCTGCATTCCTGACTCCAGTATCTTTCCTCTGGTTTATCTTCTGGAGTAATCTTCTGAAATCTTTTTTTTTTAAATTTTATATATTTTTTACATCATTTTTCATTTTTGCAGAATGTATGCATTTTCATCATGGTTATAGTCCCCATACAATTCCCACCCCCCTTGTTTTGGTCCCACTACCCCCCACCCCGGCCCATAGTGTGTCTCTGGTTTATAGTTGCTTGTTGATTTTGATTTTTACTTTATTATAATTGGTCTTTTTCCTGGTCCCTTATTTAGGTTTTCTAAATTCCTCCTATGAGTGAGACCATCCGGTATTTTTCTTTTTCTTTCTGGCTTATTTCACTGAGCATGATCCCGTCTATCTCCATGTTGCTGCAAATTGCATGAGTTTTATCTTTTTTGATTGCTGAGTAATATTCCATTGTGTATATGAACCACATCTTCTTGATCCAGTCATCTATTTTTGGACATTTGGGTTGTTTCCATAGCTTAGCTATTGTAAATAGTGCTGCTATAAACATAGGGGTGCAGGTGCCCTTTTGAATTAATGATTCTGAAATCTTTTTGTGTTAACTTCTTTGGTAAGAATCTTCCCATTGCCTTTGGGATGAATTTAAATGTCCTTAAAATTCCACAAATAATTCCATAAAGGCCTTCCCTTTTCTACCTCATCTACAACTTTTCTTTATAGCTCTTTAATGTCAGCCATGATCAGGTACTTGAGATGGTGGAATAATCAGTATGATATTCTCTCCATGACATGTACATGCTATTTTGCTATTTGTTTAGTGGGACTCTCTGGCAGACTCTTCACTCAGACTCCTTTGTACATCTTTGGAAAATAAGATTACAATTCTGTACACTATGACATTCTAGTTAAACAAAGTACCTTTAAGTTCTCTGTAAGATCTTTCCTTACTAATAACATACTTAGTACTATCACACTCTATCCTTTTCCTCTCTAGTGCTTTTGTAAGTGAATTTTCCTTTACCTCTTTGGAATAAATTGTGATGTACCACTAATTCTTTTGTGTAGAGCTGTTAAATTATGTGGGCTCTGTCAAGAAGTCCTCTGAGGGTAGTGCTTTAGGCTGTGATTTGTCATTTACTGACCAGTATGTAAAATTTAATACCAATAAATAGTCTTAGAAAAGAGAGACTAGGTATATTTGAAAACATTCTTCTTTTGGGAGTGAAAGGTACAACATGGATATTATTAATTTCTTTTGCTGTTGATTCCATGGCATTGATACTGTTGCCTCACCCTCCTTTAACATTCTGTTCTTCTGTAATATATTTTTGTAGCAACTAACTCATACATGATGTTTGTTAATGCAAAATTTCTGTTGGTTCCTGTTTGATTTTTAACAGTACATTAGCTGGTTAGCACTCCCAAGTAACAACAGTTGAACAGAACACATTGAAATACAGAAACATAGTTAAATACAGTAAGTCCAGGAGTATGCACTTATCCATTCACCCGTATTCTACCTCTTAATTCCATGTAACCATATATATATATATATATATATATTTTAAAGATTTATTTGTTTATACAAGAACCGGGGTACAGGCCAGATGTGTGGGAGGGTGAGAGGATTCACTGGAGACAGAGTGGGGAACAGAACAGGCAGACTGACTGAAATACACTGCTGAGGGGAGCAGCAGGCGAGACAGGAGAGGTCTGCTGCGCCATGTGGGAATCTCCCTGGCTGGCCAGGATCGAACCCGTGCTGCAGAGGCTGCGGAAAGCTTCACAGCGCCGCGACCAACCGCCTGCTCCACCAGGGAGGCCCACCATATGTTCTTTTTTTTTAAAAAAAAATTTTTTTTTTTAAAAGATTTATTTATTTATTTATACAAGCACTGGGTACAGTCAGAAGCGCAGGAGGGTGAGAGAATTCACCAGAGTCAGAGCAGGATGCAGAACAGGCAGAAGGACAGAAGTGCACTGCTGAGGGGAGCAGCGGACGGCAGGCGAGGTCTAGAGCGCCATGTGGGACCCTCCTCTGGTGGCCGGGGAGCAGCCGGGGATTGAACCGGCACTGCAAAGACTGCGGGCTGCTTCGCAACCCAGCGCTCAACCGCTGCGCCACCGGGGAGGCCCCACCACCATATGTTCTTAAAGATCCCTTTTCCCACATCCATCTTGATGTATTTTCCTTTTCCCAATTTTGCAGAGCGTGAAGTTTTTCAGGAACTTACCTGTCATGTAACAGATAGGTTATAATCTTTTCTGTAATTCACAGATAAGGCACATAGTCTCTCCTAGATCTTCATTGATTACTCCTTTTCAGTTGACTTGGCTAACTCTTCTTCCTACTGATTGAGTATAGACATGTCTTGGGTTTCTGGCCATGACTTCTCCTGCTAGAGTTTTACTTGCCCTTATTAATAGCCTACAGTTATAATCATCATTTCATTGTGGGGGACTTAAATCCATTTAAATAATCTACTGGAAATTAATTACATGGGCATCACATAAGTTTCTTAAGCTCAAAGTGTTTAAAGCCATGTTCTGCCTTTGTTTTTCTTTTTTCTGTTTATGGCAAGGTCATTCTCACTGTGACCTGAATTTGAAACTTGAGAGGCTCCTTGGACTCCTTCCTCATCTTCATATTCAGTCAGATGCCACTCATGTAGTTTGAATCTGTGCTGTCTTTGGATTTTGACCCTGCCTCTGTATGTTTCCAACCTACTATTGGCCTTTTTACTGTCACCTAGCAGTTTAAAAGTTGCCTCCAAAATGATGTTCTTCCTTTATTTAGTTCATAAGATTTTTTTCAGTGAGCCTGGTACCTAATTATTTCTCCAGGTTGAGCCTCTTCCCTCCCCATCCACCTACTCCCTCCACTGTCCCTTTAAGCTGTAGCAAAATTGAACTTCTTATATGCTTATACATAATCTGGAATCTCTCCCTCCCTTGCTTGCCAATGCTATTTCTATTCTCAGGGCTATTTTGCTGACTGGAATATCCTTCGCAGCCTCCTGTTGCCAGGCTGATTCCTGTTCCTCTTAAATACTCAACTCTGGCTTTAGCTCTTTTGAGAAATCTTTCTGAATCCCTCTCATCCTCCCAGATTTATAGTTAGGTACTTTTCTTCCCTCCTGGAAGAACTCTGAGTATATCATTTTCATTGTAGTTATATTTTATTAATGATTTATTTCTTTCTCCTACTAAATTATGAGCTTTTTGAGGGCATGGACTACATATCTCCATTGCCTACCTCTTTCTTGGTACAGTATCTGAAACTTCATTTTTTAGTGCCTTTTTTTTTTTAACTGTTTCCCAGATCAAGCCTTCCCAAATCAAACTTTTAAAAAATGCTAAATAGGTTAAGTACTGGGAAATCAAGACACATGCATAGTGATACAATTTTTAAATTATAAAAATGTTTTAATATATACAGAAGAGAGCATAATATAATCAATCCTATATGCACATCACTTAAATATAATAAGTAACAATTTGTTATCTTTGCTTCATCTTTTGTTCCTCTATATACAATAAACATGACATTCCTGAGTACTTATTTCTCCTCCAAAAAATGAGATTGTACATAAATACCACCTTTATCCATTTATGCTGGGATGTGGGCCAGAGATGCAGGGGGTGGGGTGTGTGTGAAGAGGATTCACCAGAGACAGAGTGGGGAGTAGAACAGGCGGATCGCGGACAAGACAGGAGAGGTCTGTTGCACCATGTGGGCTAGCTCCCTGACCCGGGATTGAACCTGTGCTGCATTGGCTGCCGACAGCTCATTAGTGCTGAGACCCAACCCCCTGTGCCACCAGGGATGCCCCATAATTAATACTTATGTCATCTAATTCCATCCATATTTAAATTTCCCCGTTTGTCCTTTAATTTTTTTTTTATTTTGCATTTGGTTTATTAGAACCATGATTAAACAAGAACTGATCACATTTAGTTATGTCTCCTAAGTCTTCTTTAATTTAGAACAGACTCCTCCTGCCATTTTTTTTTTTTGAGGTTAAATATACATAAAGTAATATTTGCCATTTTAACTATTTTAAGTGTTCAGTGACCAGTGACATAAAGTACTTTACGTTGTTTGTGTAACTATTACCACTGTTCATCTCCAGAACTTTATGAATTTCACTAATCTAGGAACCTCGCATTAGTAGAATTCTAAAAAATTTCTCCTGTTGTGACTGGTTTATGCCACTTAGCATAGGTTTTCAGAGCTCACACAATTGTAGCATATGTTCAAATATCCTTCCTTTTTATGGCTACATAATATTCCTGTGTGTGTGTGTGTGTGTGTGTGTGTACACCACATTTTGTTTATCCATTCATCCAAGATGGATACTTGGGTTGCTACCACTTTTTAGTTATTGTTCCTCACTATTTTTACAGTTCCATTAATTGGTTGAAAATATCAGGTCAATTTTCTTACATTAAGTTAAACCACATGAAATTGTTTCTGAGGTTGAGAATAGCCAGCTATCTACAGCCCAATAGAATGTTCTAAGTATAGAATTTGTCTTTTTCTGGTTATTTTTAAGGACTTAATTAGCTTCAATTCAAGCATTTTAAAAAAATACTTCAATTGGTGATGCTCTGTACTTCAGAATATATTTCAATAGTGGTGCTAAAATTGATTAGCAGTTCAGATGATAAAGAATAAACAATTTATTTTTTACTTTGAGACTTAATTTTTTTAAAAGACTTATTTATTTATACAAGAACTGGGGTACAGGTCAGAGGCACGGGAGGGTGAGAAGATCCACCAGAGACAGAGCGGGGAACGGAACAGGCAGATGAACAGAAGACACTGCTGAGGGGAGCAGCAGGTGAGACAGGAGAAGTCTGCCATGTCATGTGGGCTTCTCCCTGTGGGCTGGGATCAAACCCTCATTGCAGAGGCTGTGGACAGCTTCACAGTGCGGTGCTCAACTTGCTGCGCCACCGGGGAGGCCCAGAGACTTCATTTTTTTTTTTTAAGATATATTTATTTATGCATACACGTACTGGGGTACAGGCCAGACGATTCACCAGAGACAGAGTAGGGAGCAGAACAGGCAGATCTACAGAAATACACTACTGAGAGGAGCAGTGGGTAAGACAGGAGAGGTCTGCTGTACCATGTGGGTTGCTCCCTGGCTGGCCGGGGAATTGAACTCTTGATGCAGAGGTTGCTGATAGCTTCATTGTGCTGTGCTGAACCCCTTGGGCCACCAGGGAGGCCCCTACTTTGAAACTTTAAAGTCAAAAGTTACTATATATAATGAAATTAATTTTAGTTATTTGGATGGGATGTGATATAGACTGGATAACATTTAAAATGATATAAAGTAACCTGACTTTCTGATATCTAGTAAAGGAGTTTACAAAAATCTAACTTAATAGCCAGTGGCATTTTCTTTCCATAAGTGATACCACTCCTATATGTGATTTTTTTAGCATAAGATTTGACTATATTGTCACTTTCAAGTCTCTGTTCCTTTACTTTGAAGATAAAGGAATATTAAAATGTAAGGAGGATATAGTTATACTTTGGCAGTGTTGCTAGTAAGAAAATTTTGTCACTACCTAGGATACCAATATCAATAGCCAAAATACTGTAAAATTGTTACTGTATTTACTTGGAATTAATCGTTCAAATGGTAGGGTTTTCTGGGTTGTAACTTTATATACCAATTTGTGAAAATTTTGAAATGCTAATTTTTCTAAAAATGTTCCTACATTTCTCTGCATTCTTAAATGAGTGTAATTATTTTGTTCTTAAGGATGACCACTATGCATATGGGTATTTTTTGCTTTTCTAAGTGATGTCTTCAGGTACTTAGGTTTTCAGAATTTTTGTGCTTGTGGAGTGTTTGCTCTTCATATTTTTTTTTGTTTGTTATCCTTTGCTCTTTGTCACCTTCTCTTTGATAACTGTCAAAACTTTGATAGCTGTTGTTTACCTGTACTAGCTGCTCTGCTTCCCTTTTGATATGATGCTTCATATATACTAATGACTTGGAGAAGATATTTACTGAACATTTATTTAGCATTTGCTAGATGCCAGGCAGTCATTGTTAATGCCAGATATTATAAGTATGAATAGTATCCTTCCTCCAGGAAAGTTCATTTTAGCGGGCGAGACTGCTACCTAAGCATATATTAGTGTGCAGCATATGTTCTGTGATACAGGTATATAATCTGCAAAGGTCTATGAGAGTATGGAAAAAGGGAGTGACTGTATCTGGAGAAATTAAGATTACACGGATGTTCACACTTGAATGATGAGTAGGAATTAGCTAAGATAGGAAAATACAGTAATATGAATAACATGGGGCCTTAAAAGGTTGGTGTGTTCAAGTAACAGTTGATATGGTCATATATCCATTTCTCCTTTTAGAAATGGCATTCTGATTTGGCCTTTGGAAGAGACTCCTTTACCATTGGATAGTGTTGGGGTTTTTGATTTAGGTGCTTCTGTCTCCTTTGGTTATTTAAGATGTCTCACATTTCCTGGATAATACAAATTAGGCCAATCAAATACTGCCCCTGCCATTTAAATCTTAAGTGAGCTGCTACTGGAACCTAAGTGATTCATCCTGGCAAAAGTACTGTGAAAAAATCTCCCATTAATTCCTGCTGTCTAGATCAACAGAATTGCTTTCATTCTTAGGTTTTCATACATCTGATTGTTCAGGTTTTTCTTTGGTCCTGAGAATTGTTCTGTATTTGTCCAATAAATTGTCTCCACCATCCCCTTGTTTCTTGAATTTACATGTTTTTTATTGCTTACAAGGTTTGCCTAAGCGGGTTTTCTCAGGAAACAGGACTGTCAGTGTTCAAACCAGGAAGGTCTTGGGTAACTTAACAAATTGGTTACTCTGCTCAGACTCAAACAGTTTGGGAGTAAAGATGATGAGTTTGGGGATCCAAATGCTTAGATGGAAATGTCCAGTATGTAACTGAAAATAGTGTGTACAGAATTAGATTCCTTCAGTTATTTGGATTCTGAACTAAGGGTGAGAAGTAAAACAAAGAAAATACTGATAACCAGTAATTGTTAAATATTAACTATGTGCAGGGTGCTCTGCTTATAGGAATAATCTTAAGTCTCACAAAGTTGCCGTTATGAGATGAAAACAGAACATATAACTAGAAGGACACAGAACTGGCATTCAGCTTTATATTTCTGACTTTAAAACTGTGCCTTTTATTGTTTTTCTACTCTGCCTGAAAGTCCCTGGCCATGGAACATGTAATCTATGGAAATGATGTAAAAGCAAAGAAATATTACAATGGAAATATGTGAGCTTATAGTGGATACAGAGCAAGACTCAGCCTGGGCAAATCAGGGAATGCTTCATGGAGATTATATTCTTAACCTGAAACCAGGAAAATGTGGCTTATCTCTTTTGGGATGTACCTGGAAAAGACAGTAGGATATGTTCTCCCCAGAACATATTACTACAGTAATTCAGTATTTCTTTCAGGTGGAGTAGTTGGAGAATTGGAGAGTACAATATAGCAGGGCTAGCTCATGAATAACCTCTCCTGTGGGGAAAATTTTGGAAAATATTATATGTATTTAGAATTGTTGCTTTGCTTGCACCATAGGAGATGGATTGGTGAGGGTGAGAAAAAGCGCTACGGAGCAACAGTTAGAAAACACTCAGCACCTCAGAAATGGATGACCTGACTAATAAATAGCAATAGTGTTGGGGTCCAAAGGCAGGAAAAATTTTTGAGACTGTTTTTTGGTATATTTTGCCATTTAGAACTGAAGTTAATAATATTTTTCTGTATAGGGTCATATTATTTTTTAAAAATGTAAATATTTTCGGCTTCGAGCATTGTACTGTTTATGTCACAGCTACTCAACTCTGCTGTGAACTTGGGCTTTAGATGATGGTTTAGCGCAGATAGCATTGTTATGAATTTGATTCAACCCTAGTTCAGATTTAACATTGATTCTGCAAGGCTTCTTTTTGTTGTTGTGGAGCAGAGAGAAATAAAAATGAATGAAACGAGCCCTGCCTTCAAGGGACATTTACTCTTGTAGGGTAAATAACACACTACAAATAACATTGAAATAAAATGTGATCACTTAATAAGAGTGAAAATGGTTTGGGAACGTAGAGGAGGGACAGGTGAATTCCAGCCTTAAGAGCTTCATAGTTGAAGAAAATGACACAAACTAGACCTTGAATATCTTAGGGTTTGAACAGGTGTAGGCTAAAATAGCAGAAATTTTTTTCTTAAGCTAACTTAGGACAGTGTATGGATGAACCCTCAACTTTGTTGTAGTCACCCAGAACATTAGCATGAGAATATGTTAGATCAGTATTTTCTTTCTGGGATGCTGTCTGGCTGTGGGCAACTGGAGACCTAGGTGGTGGAGTCCTTAAAGTCTGTTTTCATCTTAGTGCTGTACAAATCTTTTCTGTATGTGCCATGCACAATGAGATAGAATTTGGAAACATTATTTCAGTTACTTCATTTCTTTCTTAGTAATATCATCTTTTCTATATTGTTTAGCTTTTGTCAAGAATAGGTAAATCAATCATAATAAGAATGCATTCTGAATAAGTCGCTTTAGTTACCTTTAGTTTTCTACTATCTTAGACAATGACCCTGTGTAGTCATTAGGGGATCCAGCCTGGTTTTCTTCTTTCATTCTAAGATTTTGTTTGTGTAAACATGATGGCACTGAGGATATACATTGTGGTCATGCCTAAACTTTAAATATAACGTGACCAAAATATCTCTCTATATGCTTTCCCCTTGGTAAGCATATATAATGTACTGGACCTATTTCTGAGAAATTCATGTATACTCTTCATAGCAGGACAGGTACTTGAGAGGAGGGACAGAGGTTGAGAAAATCTGATTAGGGTGGGGACAACCTTGAAAGGAGGTTCAAAGAAACAGGAAAGAGAGAAGGAAACATAAAAGTTCTGAATTTATAACCCAGAAGACACTAGTCAGCCAAATATGCTGGCTTGGGGGTTTTAAGAGTGCCCTAGTGGTAACTTCTGATGCGTAGTGAATTCAGAATATAAATTATTGGGACTAATGTGGCTTGAAATACTCTCTCCTCCACCCCTACAGGATATCAAAGAGGAGAAAGTAGAGCCCCAAATTTCTTTTTTTTTTTTTTTAATAGAGGCATGCTTTATTTATTTGTTTGCTGGCTTGTTTGTTTGTTTTGTTTATACATGCACTGGGTACAGTCAGAAGCGCAGGAGGGTGAGAGAATTCACCAGAGCCAGAGCGGGGAGCAGAGCAGGCAGAAGGACCGAAGTACACTGCTGAGGGGAGCAGCGGGCGGCAGGAGAGTTCTGCACGCCATGTGGGACCCTCCTCTGGTGGCCGGGGAGCAGCCGGGGATCGAACCGGCGCCGCAGAGGCCGCGGGCAGCTTCGCAACCCAGCGCTCAACCGCTGCGCCACCGGGGAGGCCCTCCCCAAATTTCTTTTGTCAGTGAATGGGGCTAAAGTGACTCTAGGAAAAGGATAGTTTTGGTGTCACAGACACAAAGACATATACAGGGCCTCCCTGGTGGCGCGGGGGTTTGAATCTCAGCACTGTGGGGCTGCCAGCAGTCACTGCAGCACAGTTTCGAACCTGGTCAGGGAGCTGACCCACATGGTACAGCAGACCTCTCCTGTCTTTCCCACTGCTCCCCTCAGCACTATTTCAGTCATTCTGCCTGTTCTGCTCCCCAACTCTGTCTCTGGTGGGTCCTCTCACCCCCCGCCCCCATACCTCTGGCCTACACTCCAGCTCTTATATGCATAAATAAATAAAATAAATCTTAAAAAAATAAAGATATGAACTTTTATTTAGTGAAATAGGAGATACCTGTTGCCTTTGGGTTGTTGTAGGGATCTACAGAAATGACTCAGTACCTTTCTCATCTTCTGCAGCTCTTCTGCCTAGTAGACTTTAGTAATATGTATCTGACTATTACTATAAATAAAATTATATAAAATAAACAAGTATTGCATTAAATGTGTCATGTAAACTTTATAATACTCACGAGTTAGTTATTGACTGATTACAAATTTTGTGAGTTACAAGACTTATTTATCAACTGCCACAGTGGTGATAAGTCCCACCAGTCCAGTGCATAATATAATATTAATTGGAGAACCAATTAGAATATTATTGATAATTCTATATTATAGAGAATTAACCTTTGAGGCAAAGTAACTTGGAAAGACTTTTAAGTAATTTGTGTATTTTGCAGTAGGATAATGAACTTGTTGTGAAATGGACGTAATACTCCTATTTGGTAATATAAATTGAAAGAAAAAAATTAAACGTGTCAATCTCACTTGCCACCTTTCTTTCTGTTACAACTATTTTAATAAACTTTGTTGAGGTGCATTTAACCATTTATTTGCTTACCTTGATGAGTTTTGACAAATGAATGCTGCATCAATCAAGATAGAGAAAATATGTGTCTCCTCTTAAAATTCCCCCATGTTCTTTTGCAGTCAGGACTCCCATTTCCTCTTGCCCAAGACAATAATATGCCTTCTGCCATTACCTTTTCCACAATTTCATATAAATGTACATACAATTTTGTCTTTTTTTCTTAATATAGCAATATTGTTTTATTTGGAGTTTATTCTTTAATTGCTGACTCACATTCCATTGTATCGTGTATTGCAATTTGTTTATCCATTCACCTGTTATTGGACATTTGAATTCTTGCATCTTACCCAATTTTGAGTAACTGCTATATGATACTTGTTTACAAGTGTGTGTGTGTAGGTGTGTGCACGTGCACATGCGCAATCTTCTCTTGGATAACCTGAGAATAACATGGCTGGGTTATACGGGTTATATGATATGTACGTATATAACTTCTTAAGAAATGTTAAAGCTGTTTTCCAAAGTGATTATAGTATTTGATATCCTCATCATCTGTATGTAAGTTCCTGTTACTCTATACTTTACCAGTACTTTGTATTGTCAGTCTTAAATTTTGTCATTTTGGTGTCTAGTGTTATCTTACTATGGTCTTAATTTGCATTTTCTTACATGTATTTTCTTACATGTATATGATAGACTAAGCAGGTATCTTTGTGCATATATCTGTTTAACTCTTGCCCATGTTAAAGATTGTGTTAATTTCTTATTATTAAATTGAATTTTTCATTATAAAAGACATACTGCAAATGTTTTTTCTCAATCTGTCAGTTACCTTTCTTTTTCTGAGCAATGTCTTTTGAAAAACAAAAGTTTTTAATGTTCACAGTTCGATTTATCAGTTTTTCTTTGATAGTTCGTACTTTGTGGAGTATTTACCCCAAACTTGCTCATGCAAAAATTTTTCGATTTCCTTCCTGATTTTATTAGTTGTAAAGCTTCTAACTTTGTCCTGCCATTTCAAAATTGTTTTGGTTATAGAACAGGTATCTGTAGAATACTCCATTCACAATAGCAGAACACCTTCTCAGGTTCACATAGACCATTCTCCAGGGTAGATCATATGGTGTGTTAGGCTATAAAAGAAGTCATGATAAAAATATTTTAAAATATGTTAAAAAATATTTATACTAAATGTCTTCTCTAACCACAGTGGAATAGGTTTAGAAATCAATAACAACAAGAAACTTGGAAAATTTACAAATAATATGGAAATTAAATAACACATTGCTAAATAACCAATGGGTCAAAGAAAATTAGAATATACTTTGAGATGAAAAGGAAATGAAAACACAGCATATCAAAACCTATTGAATGAAGTAAAGCAGTACACAGGAAAATTTATAGCTTAAAGTACATTTTAAAAAGAAGCACAAACTAAACTTAAAGCAAGCAGAAGGAAGGAAGATAATAACAATTAGGGAGTTCATAAATGAAATACAGCATAGAAAAACATTAAATAAATAAAAACAAAAGTTGTTTCTTTGAAAATGTCAAGAAAATTGACAGCATTTAGCTAGATAGACGGACAAGAAAGAAAGGGGGTGGGGAGAGAGAGAAGACTCTAATTACTTTGCAGAAACAGAACAGATAATAAGGAAATACTGTGAACATATGCCAGGAAATTATACAATCTAGATGAACTGGAGAAACTGCTGTACACAAACCACTAAAACTGACTCAAGAGGAAATTTAAAATCTGAATAGACCTGTAACAGGTAAAGAAATGGAATCTCAATCATAAAACTTACCACAGAGAAAAGCCCACGACTAGAAAACTTCACTCCTGAATTCTGACCATATGTTTAAGGAAGAATTAACAACCTTTTCTAAAAACAAAAGTGGGAGCACCTTTCAGCTCCTTCTGGAAGTCAGTATTATCCTATTATCAAAACCAGAGAAATGCATCACAAGAAAACTGCCAATGAGTATCCCTTAGGAATGTAGACACACATATCTTCAGCAAGCTAGTAGCAAAGTGAATTCAGCAACATATAAAAAGGACTTAGATACTGTGACCAAGAGAGATTTGTTCCTGGAATACAAGATTAGTTCAACATATAAATCAATGCAATAAGCCACATTAATAGAACAAAGGACAAAAGCCACATGATTATCTCAATAGATGCAAACATCAACATTTGATAAAAGCCAACATCCTGTCATGATACTTGTTGTGGTAATAGCATTCAAACTAGGAATAGAAGGTGATAACATCTGTGAAGTATCTACAACTGGCATCATATTAATGGGAAAATGGAAAGCTTTTCACCTAAGATCTGGAACAAGAAAAAGATCTCTGGGTTCTCCCTAGGACAATTAGGCAAGATAAAGAAAGAATATCCAGATTGGAAGTTAAAAAAAAAAACAAACTACTTGAAGATGTCATGATCTTATATATGGAAAATTCTAAGGCATCTACTAAAATAATTATTAGAGATAATATGTGAGTTCAGCAAAGTTGCAAGTATTTCAGCACACTAGGAATGAACAATCTGTAAATGAAATTAAGAAAATGGCTCCATATATAGTAGTATCACAAACAATAAAATACTTACGAATACTTTTAGCAAGCTTAAGATTTATATATTGAAAACTACTACATTCATTGAAAGACATTAATGAAGATTAAAAAAATGTCAGGGCCTCCCTGGTGGCTCAGGCCGTTGAGCACAGTGCTGTGAAGCTGTCTGCAGCCTCTGTAGTGCGGGTTCCATCCCGGCCAGCCAGGGAGATATCCACATGTTGCGGCAGACCTCTCCTGTCTTGCCTGCTGCTCCCCTCAGCAGTGTATTTCAGTCAGTCTGCCTGTTCTGCTCCCCACTCTGTCTCTGGTGAATCCTCTTACCCTCCGGCACATCTGGCCTGTACCCCAGTTCTTGTATGTGTGAATAAATAAATCTTTAAAAAAAAAAAAAAGAAATGGGCAGACATTTCATGTTTGGCAGTCTGTAATATAGTATATTTGCTGATGGTGGTATGTGCATGAATGTCTACACACACCATAATGTGGATTTTTAAGTTGAGTAAAACATTGACTCTGGATACACTGTTTAAAATTAAAGCTGTGAATTGTGGTACCTAGTGAAAAAACTAAAAAATAAAAAAGCAAATCTGAAAGGCTAATAGAACAGGCAAATGGAATACTGAAAAATTTGGTTGGCCTAAAAGAAGGCAGGCAAGTGGGAACAGACACATACGTGAAAGATAGATGAAACAATAGAAAATAAAAATGGCACAACAAATGCCTAATTTTAACCTTATTAATAATTATATTAAGTATAAATGGACTAAATGCCCCAATTGGAAGACAGAGATTGTTAGATTGAGTTAAGAAGCATGATTGAGCAATATACTGTCTGTGAGAGCAGCATTTTAACTACAAAGATACAGTTTGAAAATAAAATGATAAAAAGGATAATAGAGCTATGTAAATTTTGGATTTTGCTCTTGGTGTATATATGGTAGGTATGTTTTCCTCCCGTACTGTCACTGTTAGAGGGTAATAGGAAACAAGGGCATTTGAGGATACACTTATTGGGGATAACATTCAGAGGATCTGGCTGTACATAATAGGAAGGTGAGGGAATTGCTTCTCACTGATAGTTTGTTCTCTTAATTGAATAGGAGGCCTAGTCTTCTGCTGAGATGAAGGAGGATAAGGAGAAGGTGACTCGAGCAGTAGCTTTTTGTGCAAAATCTAACTTTGGGGAAGTCTGGAAAAATTCCCAGAGAGCAAGAACTTAGAGCTTAATTAAGACTAGAGACCTAGAACTGATAATAGCCATAGTGGAGATTAAATTGTTTTTCCTCCTTCTCTTGCAGCACTTATCAGCCCAGTTTTTGGAATGAGAATTGAGTTACTCAAGGTTAGCTATTTGCCAGGTCAACAAGGCAGAATTACAGGGGGCAGAGGTATTGAAGTATGAGGACTATTTAAGAAGGGAGTAAAAACAGGAAAGTATTGATAAATTGGGAGAAAATCAAGTTGTTAAGAGATTTAAAGTAATCTTTGTGCAAGTAATCTTTCCCATCTTTTAATGGGAAATTGTCTAATGCCTTAATTGAATGTAGAGAGAGTTTTACTGCTAGGAGCAGAGATACCTAAGGTTAGAGAACACTTTACATAGTGTTTAAGGGGAAAGTCTACCAGATTCATATTAAAATGTTGGAACATTTCATTTTTTGAATGAAATGTATAACATCTAAATTTATCCTAATTGATCTGGTAGATCTGTGGCTAGTTTTTCAATGAAAAAATTGCTGGAGAATCTTGAGTCATGGAGAAAATGAAACTTAGAAAACAAGAGCCTCTGTCTGCCCTCTGGTCCAACTGTGTTTGAAGGGTTGTTGAAGACAGCAGGGCTGTGTTGTCAGAACATGGTTTAGAGAGGAAAACTGAGCCAATTGCCAGAGGTGTCTGAATAAAGTAAGAAGGTGACAGAAAGGAGAATGAATGCGAAGTGATCTGGTTAGATGGTATTAGCCTTTTCCACATCTGTGTAGAAGCAGTGATTTTAAAGCGTTATAGAAATAGATGAGCCTTTGATCTTCACACGTGGGTTATAGGAACATCATTAATGATGATTTAGATAGCTAATGTTCATAGAGGGCCTTCTGTGCCAGGCACTGCCCTTGTTAGGAACACTGAGTACGAGTTTGGTTTGTCTTAGTAACCCTCTGAGGCATTGTTATCTTCATTTTATAGATAAATAAAGCTTACATAGAAAGGTCAATAACATTCCCAAAATATCTTAAAGTCTGTATATGACGCAGTTGAGATTTAAACCTAGAAGGCTGACTTCGGGAGCAGATGTTTCTAACCACTATTTTGTGCTATCAGAGAATAGTATACTAATGTATTTTATCTAATATATACGTATTTGGTGTGTTGGAGAGTTTATATTGCTTTTAAGTACCAAGAAAATGTTCAGTAGCATTTTTTGATGTTTCCTAATCTAGTGATGATTGTATCATTATATATCTGATGTAAGTGTTAATTTAGAGCAGTGATTCTTAATGCAATCCCTAGAAGGCAGAATCAACATCAGTATTAACCTGAGATCTGGTTCGAAACAAAGTTCTTACTCAAGCCAATTTGCTGCATGAAAATCTCTGCAAGTGGATTTTAGAGTGTGTATTAACCAATCAGGTTATTCTGATACAGATTTAAGTTTGAAAATCATCAATCCAGAGCAAAGTGTAGTATGAGAAGATGAGAGTTTGAAATAGACATTAGAATTGAAATTGTTACTGTTTTTGGATCATATTCTGAATTGAAATCTGATTGGGAATTATTAGCATTAGTTTATACTTTGTATGGCTGCAGTTTGGTTTAAACATTAAACAAATATGTAATATTTGATATACAACAGTTTTGAAACAGTAATAAAAAGAAATATCTTTGAATACAGTACCATTTTAAGAATTGAAACAAAAGAAGTTGCCTTTGTTTTTTCTCTGATCCCATCCTTAGCTTCCTACCAAAAGTAAAGTAATCTGCTTTCACTAGTATGTATATGTCATTACTTTGCTTTTCTGGATTTACCATACATGTCTGTATCTTGCAGTAATATATAATAGCATTTAGTTTTGCTTGCTTGTTTTATAAAAATAATATGAGGGGGCCTCCATGGTGGCGCAGCGGTTGAGCGCTGGGTTGCAAAGCTGCCCGCAGCCTCTGCAGTGCCGGTTCGATTCCCGGCTGCTCCCCGGCCACCGGAGGAGGGTCCCACATGGCGCGCAGACCTCCCTGCCGCCCGCTGCTCCCCTCAGCAGTGTACTTCGGTCCTTCTGCCTGTTCTGCTCCCCGCTCTGGCTCTGGTGAATTCTCTCACCCTCCCGCGCTTCTGACTGTACCCAGTGCATGTATAAACAAAAAAACAAACGAACAAGCAAATAAATAAATAAATAAAACATGCCTCTATTTAAAAAAAAAAATAATATGAGATGTTCGTATATGTAGTATAAAAATAAGTTTTTTTAACTTTGTTTATGTAGCATTAATTTTTCTGGATTCATTCATAACTTTAGTTCTTTCTTCCTCATTGCTGAGTAAAAACTATTGTGTCTCACAAGTCATATTCCCTTTTAGTGAACATCTGAATTGCTTTCAATATTTTTGTTTTTATATTTTGCTGTTACAGACCAATTTTGCCAGAAACCACTTGCATATATCTCGTGCTGCATTATGCAAGAGTTAATGTAGGATTTATACTGTAGAGTAGAATTGTTGTGTCCTTGGGTATTTTCAACCAACTTTCTCCCCCAAAATGGTTGTACCAACTGACGCTTCACCAGTTGCTCTACATCTTTATGAACACTGCTGATGTTATATCTCTTAATTTTTGGCAATCTTAAGTGCAAAATAGTATCTCCTTATGGTCTTAATTTGTGTTTCCTGATGAATGAGGTTTGACCACCTCTTTGTGTTGGCTGTTATTGTTTTATTGTTTGTGAAATGCCTTTTTAAAAAAAAATATTTCCCCTTTTTTTCTGTTGTCTTTTTTGTTGATGTGTGAATACTTTATATATTCCAGGTACTATTTACTGTTCATGCTTTATTAAACTCAGTTTGACTTATCTTCCAAAGAAGAGAAATTCTAACTTATAATGAGTTTTTCCTTCTAGTTTTAGTATTTTTTGGTGTCCTGCTTAAACATTCTTTCTCCCTTTAGGCGTCTTAAGGATATTTTTCTTTAAAAATATAATATATTGCTTGTTGCTTTTACAAGTTTTTAGCCCACCTGGAATTGATTTTTCTGTATGGTGATGTAGTAGGTATCCACTTTCATTTTTCCACCCCTCTTGGATAATTATGCACCATTTATTTAATGGTCTTTTCCCTAGTGACCTACAATGCCATCTCTGTCATATCAAGTTTCTATATATGTTTGAGTTTATTTGAGAACTATCTTCTCCTTTAATCTTATTTACTTTTATTGTATATCTTTAAAAATTAGCAATTTTTCAAATTACAGCATAAGTAATTAATACTAACTTACTATTACATATCTAGTTAGTGTTCTGATTTCCCTAGTTGTCTTGTATGTGTGCATGAATGAAACCTTATGTGAATGAATGAAACAGTATAATTTGCTTGGATCTGCATCCAGTATTATTGTGATTGATATGTCTCCTAAATCTCTTAACCTAGAAGTTTCTATTCCATTTCCTAGAACATTCCTCCTCTCCTTTTTTGTCTTACTGCTTGTTCTTGTTCTTGGAGAAATGGAGTAAATTGATCCTGGACTTTGCTGATTGCAATACCTTTTGCTCTCTGTAGTTTCTCTGAATCAGTTTTGATATATAGAAAGCTTGGCTAACTGATTTTGACTGATTTGTGGGAGATATTAAATAATTCTTTTAAAAATATATTGAGGGCCTCCCCGGTGGCGCAGCAGTTGAGCGCTGGGTTGCGAAGCTGCCCGCAGCCTCTGCAGCACCGGTTCGATCCCCGGCTGCTCCCCGGCCACCTGAGGAGGGTCCCACATGGCGCGCAGACCTCTCCTGCCGCCCGCTGCTCCCCTCAGCAGTGTACTTCGGTCCTTCTGCCTGCTCTGCTCCCCGCACTGGCTCTGGTGAATTCTCTCACCCTCCCGCGCTTCTGACTGTACCCAGTGCATGTGTAAACAGAACAAACAAACAAAACAAATAAATAAAGAAATAAACATGCCTCTATTAAAAAAAAAATATTGAGATATGATTTACACACATTTTCACATACCATACAGGTCACTCATTTGAAGTATATGCAGTGTTTTTTAATATATTCTTGGAGTTGTGCAGACATCACCTCAATTAATTTTACAAAATTTTCATCACCATGTACATGCTTCTTAGCAGTCAATACCCATACCCTCATCCTCTCTGTACTCCCAGACCTAAGAGGTAACTCCTCTGCTTTGCTATCACTATTAATATGCCTGTCTGGGACATTCATTTACATAGACTATTATAATATGTGGTCTTTTGTGATTGGCTTCTTTCACATAGCATAGAACTTTTTCAAGGTTAATACAAGGTTGGTATTTGTACTGCATTCCTTTTTAGTGCTGAATGATGTTCCATTGTATGGATATGTCACATTGTATTTATCCATTTATCAGTAGGTGGACATTTAGGGAGTTTCTCCTTTTTGGCTGTTGGGGATAGTGTTACTGTGAACATTCATGTACATGTTTTTGTATGGACAGATGTTTTCATATCTCTTGGCTATGTACCTAGGAGTAGAATTGTTGCATTATATGGTGACACAGTGTTTAACCTTTTGAGGAAATGCCAAACTACATTCTAAAGTGGCCATCCCATCTTGCAATCCCACCTAGAGTGCATGAAAATTGCAGTCTCTCCACCTCCTCACCAGAACTTTTCTGTCTTTTTCATTTTCCACACTCATTGTGGTTTTGATTTGGATTTCTCTGATAGGTGATATGTGGAGTATCTCTTCATGCGCTTAATGACTGTCTTCTTTGGAGAACTGTATTTAGGTCCTTTGCCCATTTTAAAATTGTATTATTGTTATTGAATTTTAAGGGTCCATTATATATTCTAGATAAAAGTCCCCTTTCAAATGTATTTTCATACCTTTTTTCCTACTCCATGTGCTGGCTTTCCCCCCCTTTTTTAAAATATTACATATTTCTATTTAAAATTGTACACATTGTCAGATTCTCTCATTGTGATATTGGCACCCATTGATTTATTAACTTATAAAGTGATGGTATTTTGTTTTTATCATTCCTTGTTAGAATTTTGAGTTCAAAGTAATGTTCTTCTAACAGTGAAGATACCATTTCACTGCCTTGTGGCTTCCCTTGCTTTTCTTGAATACCTTGAAATGTAGCTACCCGATTGCTGGCAGTATTAGGAGAATCAGCACAATACCCGTTAGACTTCTTTTTCTTTTCTTTTTTTGGTCCCAGGGCTAGAGTTTTCTAGTTATATCACCACTTGAAATGGTAATTTTGTATCCTTATACAGTCTCCTACCTCTTTCCCAAATAAAATTTATATACTTGGTTCAGTTACTATACTTAGAAAAACAGTTGTTAGCTCAAGGAACACGTATATAAATATCTGTATTGCAGAGGATTAGAAAAATGCAGGTTTATTAACGTATAATTTATGTACTTTGCAGTTCATCACTGTTAGTGTTACGTTTGATTTTTAGAAATTTAAACAGTGTGCAACCAACTTAGTTGAGTTTTAGCGTACTTCCATCAACCTGTCCTGTTGTGAAATTACTTACTTTCATTTATAGAAATTCATAATCTAAGGTTGACAGAGGCTTCTGATGGTTTTAGAGACATATGAAATTTTATATCAACAATACCTTCTATAGGGCTTTTATCTTTAAATGAAGAAAAACTACATTTTAACAAAATGTGTCAATTATGCAGTCAGGAATCAAAGCCATTCAGTGTATTTTATTACAGTGATTCTGAAATTGTTGCCATTCCTGAAAAATACTTAGGAAGGAAAATATGGGACTATTGTTTATAAATATAGTAGTATTGCAGCTAATATGATAGACTATCACCATTTTAGAACTTCTCATGATTCACTTACTAATTGGTTAAGTGATTTACATGATAAAATTTATTTAGATAAAGGCAAAATGAGTGCTTAATTCTCTTCATTCATCAGTTTTGTAAACTGATGAGGTGATTCATGAGTACCTTCCTTTGCTGATCAATTAGGTTCCCTCCCTGTATTTTGAATTCATGCATATGTATGTTTCAGTTCATTGTGGTTATTATCTTTATTTATACTACCATCATAACCATTTGGAACGACTTTACCTTGGCTCCTGTGTATTTTTGATAGGTCCAGAAATTTCAAGTGACAGATTTAGGATTTTTTTTCCTAAGCCTGTATCATGCATATAATTGATACTTCCAATTTAAATTCAGGACCTTAGGATTTTACTAAACCTCTTGTGTCATACCTGTATTTCCGTTGTCCCAGCCAAAAATTACTGATTTTCTTTGGCATCAGGAATGATAGAATTAGAATATCACTTTATTACTCATTTCCTTTATTCCAAATGCACACATAACTGTCTCAGAATAACAATCTCAACATTACCACCTATAATAGGATTGGTGAAAGCAGTTTAGAGTTTTCTTTGTACTTCTCTTGTGTTTAAGGTTGACTAGAATCCTATTACTGTGCTGAAAGTTTCATGAGATAGTATGACTTTGCTCCAAACTGTACACTCATTTAGGTTCATTAATTTTTTAATTTTTAGAGATTGCTTTTCTTTTAGAGTTTAATTTTTTCATACACTTATGTAATTCATTTGCATGTGATTCTAAAGCCTACTTTCCTTGCATTCTTTACCCTATTTCTTCCTTATTCTTATATGTTTGTGCAAAATATTCAGTAATTCTATTTCTATATATTTGTTACTAAAATATCATCTGTTTTATTGTTTTTTAAGTATATATTTGGTATTTTTGGACTGTTCATATTTTTGTTAAAGAAATTAGCTTTAGGGCCTCCCCTGGTGGCGCAGCGGTTGAGCGCTGGGCTGCGAGGCTGCCCACAGCCTCTGCAGTGCCGGTTCGTTCCCCAGCCGCCAGTGAGGGTCCCACAAAAAAAAAAAAAATAGCTTTAGTCTCCTCTTAGTTACCCATTGATTCCCCCTTTTTACCCTCCTCCTCAGCATCTGATATAAAGTACATCCTCTTTAAAAATGTTTTTAAAGCTTGACCTCTATTTTGAAGTAATGGTAGATTCATATGCAGTTTTTAGACATAATAAAAAAGAGCCCTATGTACCCTCTGCCCAGTTTCCCCCAATGGTAGCATCTATAGTAAAACAAAAGCAAAATATACAATCACATATACCCTGTATAGTATACAAATGTACAATATACAAAAATACAGTCAAGATATACAACATTTCATAACCACAGGAATCTCATGCTGTCATTTGTATCCATGCTCACTTCCTCCCACCCAAACCCCACCTCAGCCCCTAGCAACCACCAATCTCTTCTCCATTTCTACAATTTTGTTATTTTAAGAATGTTTTGTAAATGGAATCATGTGGTATATGACCTTTTGGGAGTGCCCCTCACCCCTCACCCCTCTCCAGCATAATTCCCTGGAGAGTCATCCATGTTGTATATTGTCCTTTTTTATTGCTGGGTAGTATTCCTTGGTATGAATGTACCACAGTTTGTTTACAGTGTGAAAGATTCCTTGGTTATTTCCAGGTTTGGATTATTATGAATAAAGCTGTTATAAATATTTGTGCACAGGTTTCTTTTGAACTTCAGTTTTCATTTCTTTGGAATAAAAGTCCAGTACAGTTGTATTGTCCTATGGCATTTGCATGTTTAGTTTTTTTAAGATAATGTTTTATAGATAGCTGTTCCAATTTAGATTCCCACCAGCAAGATAGAAGTTCTTCCACATCCTCACCAGCATTTGATGTTGTCACAATTATTTATTTTAGCTGTTCTGATGATGTATAGTAATAGCTTATTGTAGTTTTAATTTGCATTTCTTTAATGAGTAATAACATTTTTTTCATATGCTTCTTTGCCATCTTTATATTCTCTTTGATGAAATGTTTCTTTTGCCCATTTTCTGTTTTAGTTGATTATTCTACTATTGAGGTTTGAGAGTTCTCAGTATATTCTAGATACTAGTCCTTTATTTGATCTGTGATTTATACTTTTTTCCAGTCTTTATATTGTCTTTTCATCCCTTTTACATAAGGGTTTTCTCAGAGCAAAATTTCAAAGTTTTGATGAGGTTCTGCCTTATGAGTTGTTCCTTTTCTGGATCATGCTTTTAGGAACAAGAGTAAGAAATTTTTGCCTAACTCTAGATACTAAAGATTGTTTTCTTATTTTTTCCTAACAGCCTTACAGTTTTATGCTGAAGTGTGATCCATCTTGTTAATTTTTATATGAGATGAGGCTTCAGATGAGGTTTATACATTTATCTATTAATGTATACCTGTTGCAGCACCCATTTGTTGAAAAGTCTCTTTCTTCCAAATATCGCTTTCACATCTTTGGCAAAAATCAACTGAGCATATTTGTGTAGGAGTATTTTTGGGTTCTCTACTTAGTTCCATTGATCAACTATGTTTATATCCCTCCACCAGTACCACATAGCATTTATTAAGTACCTATATAATCTTGAAATTGGTTGGAATAATTTCTTAACTTCTTTTTCAAAATTGTTCTAGCTATCTTGTATTCATAAAAATATTGCTGGGGTTTTGAGTGGAATTGTGTTAAACCTGTATATCATTGTGGGAGGAATTGACATTTTTTTTTAAATTTTTGGTTTTTTAATTTTGTATATATTTTTACACAATATATACATTTTCATCTAGGTTATGGTCCCCATACAATTCCCACCACCCTTGTTTTGCTCCTACTCCCTTCTCCCCTCCCCCCCCGCCCTGTATTGTGGCTCTGTTTTATAGTTGCTTGTTGATTTTGATTTTTACTTTATTATAATTAATCTTTTTCCTGGTCCCTTCTTTAGGTTTTCTAGATACCTGCTATGAGTGAGACCATCTGGTATTTTTCTTTTTCTTTCTGGCTATTTCACTGAGCATTATCCCTTACAGCTCCATCCATATTGCTGCAAATTGTATGAGGTTTTTTTTTTTTTTTTTTTTTTTTTTTGATTGCTGCGTAATATTGCAGCACTATTTGCAATAGGTAAGCTATAGAAACAACAGATGCCCCAAAACAGATGACTGGATCAAGAAGATGTGGTTCATATACACAATGGAATTGACATTTTTACCAAGTTGAATCTGCCAATTCATGAACACAATGTATGTCTCCATTTCTTTAGATCTTTTAACTCCTTCATCAGTGTTGTGTTGTTTTGGATATCTGTGCCCTGTCCATGGATTGTTAGGTTCATACCTAACTATTCTTGAGATATTACCAGTGGTACAGCTTATATTTTATATTTTAAATTTTGTTGCTGATTTGTTTATTGCTAGAATATAAACATACAATTCATTTTTTAATTTTTATCTTATATTCTACAACCTTTTTTGAACTCATTGCTCTGTCTACCTCTTAAATCAGTAGATTTTCTTTCTTTCTTTTTTTTTTTTGCTTGATGTCCGGAGTAATTTTTCTTTCTTCCTAGAAGTCATTAGCTTTACAGTAGATCTCAGCATTGGTTTTTCTGGATTGATTTCCCAGGTACTTGGTGTATTCTTTCAATACTTCAAATTTCCTGGGTTCAGGAGTTTTTTTTCCCTTGAATTACAGATTTTGATATTTGCTCTGTCACAGTGCCTTGGTTTTCTTCCTTGAGGACTCCTTATTATATGTATTTAGGACCTTCTTTGCTTATCTTCTTTATTGTCATTTTCATTCCAATAATTTTCATGTTCAGTTTTTCAATTTAGGTATGACTGACATAAAACACATTAGCTTCAGGTGTACAAGATAATGATTCGGTATTTACATAAATTGCAAAGTGATCAGTGCAATAAATCTGGTTACCATAGGTCATCAAGTATAGTTACATAATTATAAAATTTTTTTTCTGGTGATGAGAATTATTAAGATTTACTCTCAGCATCTTCATTACAGTTACGATGTTGTATTTTATATACCCATAGCAATTTCTTTGTTAAAAATTTGTTTCTTTGCACATTCTGTAGCTCTCAAACATTATCTGCTGTGTATTGGAGCTTAAGAATCTTTTTGGTTATGTTTCCTTTCTGAAATTTTTTTTTCCTTTTTTTTTTTTAAAGATTTTATTTATTTATACAAGAACTGGGGTACAGGCCAGATGTCCAGGAGGGTGAGAGAATTCACCAGAGACAGAGTGTGGAACGGAACAGGCAGACTGAAGAAGTACACTGCTGAGGGGAGCAGCAGGCGAGACAGGAGAGGTCTGCTGCGCTATGTGGGTCTCTCCCTGGCCAGCCGGGAATCAAACCTGTGCCTAAGAGGCTGCAGATAGCTTCACGGTGCGGCGCTCAACCTGCTACACCACTGGGGAGGCCCTGCAATATTTTTTTCTTATATTTCAAATACTTTCCTGATTTATAGTGCCTCGTTTCTGGGTTTTTCTTATTCTGATTTATACTGCTCTTTATTCTAGGATATAATTTTTGCCTGTTTTGCAAGTGTGTCTTTTTTGGGCAGCTTTTAATGCCAATATTCTTCTATATCTTATGGCATGGGATTTAGCCCCAATTCCTTTCTCTTGATTTTTTTTTTTTAAATAGAGGCATGTTTTTTATTTATTTATTTGTTTGTTTGTTTGTTTATACATGCACTGGGTACAGTCAGAACCACGGGAGGGTGAGAGAATTCACCAGAGCCAGAGCTGGGAGCAGAGCAGGCAGAAGGACCGAAGTTCACTGCTGAGGGGAGCAGCAGGCGGCAGGAGAGGTCTGCGCTCCATGTGGGACCCTCTGCCGGTGGCCGGGGAGCAGCTGGGGATGGAACCGGCGCCGCAGAGGCCACGGGCAGCTTCGCAACCCAGCGCTCAACCGCTGCGCCACCGGGGAGGCCCTCCTTTCTGTTGATTTTATAATAAATTTTCCTGGACTTTTTTGGAGCAAGGGAACTTTTCCAACTTTACCACTCTACACCTCATCATGTTTGTTTTGTTTTGTTTTTTCCCACAAAATAGATTTTTTAAAAATACAAAAACATCTGGGTTTTTTTTTTTTTTTTTTGACTCTTTCTTTTCTTTGCTCCTTGTGTCCGTCTTGCTCATTTGGGAGTCCTCCCCCAATAGTATTCTTTTCAGTGTAGGGTTTTGCCTAGGAGGGGGGACTTCAGCCTCTTAATTTTGAGTGTAGACTTACACCATGAAATGTTGATATGTGTCTGAGAGGTCTTCTTTTTGCAGCTGTTTTCAAAATGCCTTTCTAAATGCTATTTTTCATAGAGGCTAGACCAGTTTACATTCCCACCAACAGTGTACAAGGGTTCCTTTTTCTGTGTCTCCTTGATAATTCTTGTTTTTGTCTGGTCTTTTTGAAGAAGGTCCTTCCCACAGGTGTGAGATGATATCTCATAGGTTTTTAAAATTTATTTAATAAAATTTTATTGATTTACAAAACCATAAATTTTGGGGGTATATCTTTTCCCGTATATATATATGGCGCATCTCACCCATCACAAACTCTCATGCTCTACCTGCCCTTTATCCTTCCCTCCCACTACTCATCCCTTCCCACTCTTGTAATTACTATATATTTTTTTACAGAGTCTGAGAGTTATTTTTTGGTGTGATTTGTTAGTTTGTTTGCTTTGGTTATATATATTCCACATGAGGGAAAACATTTGACAAGTGTCTTTCACTATCTGACTTATTTTGCTTACATGTTGTCTTAAAAAGCAAGATTTTACCTTTTTAAAAAAATAACTAAATAGTATTCTATTAATGTTACAGGCAGGGAGAGGGGCACCCCCAAAACCCCCAAACATGCCTGCTCTAAATAGGTTCTGCTGTTTGCCATATCAAGACAAAATACACTCTTGTGCATAAGACCTTCAATGGAAAAGACCATGAATACAACTAGTGTGCAACAAAGAAAAGACAAAAAATACAGCTTCCAAATCAAGCACCCAAAGTTAACCATCCCCTCGTGGGTAAATGCCAAACAGGATTGGCCCAAAGCAGCGCCACTGAGGCCCAAGAGCCTGCCACAAGTCTAAAGGACTTTCTGGTGGGCACCCATAGAGAAGGGTCAAAAACAGCCCGACAAATCTAGAAGAAAAATCAAAAGCAAAATCAAGATAAATGCTGCCATGTGAACTTCCCTACCGGTCTCTCACCTACATCTGTTTCAACCAGTCCAAGACCAAGAAGCAAATACAGTTTCTTCACGTCTTTCTGTTCCATGTGTCTTCTTCAGGCTCTCCATCTTTTTTCCTTCCTTCTCCAGTCTCCTCCAGCTGCTGCTTCTCCCTGCTTAGCTCCACCCTTCCTTAGGTGGAGCAGGGAACCCAGAACCTCCCCTTTTCCTGGGGACCACCCCCTTACATTCACACACACACACGCACACACACACACACACACGCACACACACACCTTCTTTATCTAGTCAGAAGATATGCATTCTCTAAGGATTGTTATTTCTGTGGCAGGCACAGTCTATATGTGAGGAAGGTAAGAACTTATGTGATAAAGAAAATCTATCTTAAGGAAATGTGTTTCATCAAGATCATTTACTTTTTCCTTTTTTAAAAAAAGTTTGTATTTTAATGTGTAATATTCAAAGTGAAGGCAATTACAGTTAATGTTATAAATAAAAAGAGAAATCAGATCAGTCATCAGGAGCCCTTCGGTGAATAGCATCTTCATAATCTCCATACCCTATCATTTGTACTTTTTGAGTGAAATTTAATAAGATCATCAATTTGAAGAATGGTTATTGAGACTGCCGTTGTAAATTTCAGTCTCTATGGTTGGTTCAGACATCCTTGCTTGTTTGTTGTTTCAAGTTTACTATTTACTAAATCAGGACCAATCCATTCTAGATTTTTATGTTTTGAGTTAAGTCTCATTGTCAAAAGGTCTCAACTTTGCATCTATGGAGCCAGATCTATGCAGTCAGCTAGTACATTAGGAATAACAAGAGATCTTGCAAGTTATGCCATAGTGAGCTTTCAGAGATACAATGCTGGCCAAGTAGTTTTTGAGGTTTGTGGAAAGGGGTGCTTCTACAATACCCTCACTTGGAACGACAGATTTTGATTCCACAACACTCTTTACCACACAAAGAACATCATGTAAAGTATACTCCATCCCATCACACATGAAATTATTTGCCCCACTTTAAATAATTAATGCAGACCTATGAGCCTGAGTGTTTTTGCTCTAGATCAGTTAATTTTCACAAATTCTCTCCTGTAATAACTCTTGCTTGTCTCCCAACATTGAAGCTTCTAAATTGACCAGGGTTGACTGAATAGTTGATTTTTAGAAGCTGCAGCTTAAAAGAAACCTTGGCAGAGATACCATAATAAAAAAATTATTAAATAAAATACTAGCATACTGAATCTGGCAGTATATTAAAATAATAATGTACATTGGCCACTAGCCTTTACGTAACTTTTATTCCAGAATATAAGGATTTTGCCATACTTTCATATGTAATAAAAGAATTCACATCATTATACCAAAGGAGGAATGGGTATCTGATCATTTCGGTAATCCCTGATAAGACATATGTGATCTAGCCTTTCAATAAACTTAGGGCACTTCTTTACTTTTTGGTACAAAATGGCTATCAGAAATGTATTTTCATGTTGTTTTAAGGTTGTAATGCTATCTACTTTGTAAATCATGAATCATTTGAGAAAAATTCATTGGTTGCAAGCATCAAAACCTAGTTTTTGGGCCTCCCCATTGGCGCAGCAGTTGAGCGCTGGGTTGTGAGGCTGCCTGCAGCCTCTGCAGCGCCGGTTCGATCCCCGGCTGCTCCCCGGCCACCAGAGGAGGGTCCCACATGGCGCGCAGACCTCTCCTGCCGCCCGCTGCTTCCCTCAGCGGTGTATTTCAGTCCTTCTGCCTGCTCTGCTCCCTGATCTGGCTCTGGTGAATTCTCTCACCCTCCGCGCTTCTGACTGTACCCAATGCTTGTATAAATAAATAAATAAATAAATCTTAAAAAAAAAAAAAAGATGCCTATGAGAGCCTGATAACCAAGAGACTGAGCGGAGAAATATATAAAACAAAACAAAACAACAACAAAAAAAAAACCTAGTTTTGACTGACTTAAACTAAACTATAATTTATTAGAAGAGTATGGGATATTTTATAAAATGAGTGGGAACACTGGAGAGGTAGAAATATAGCAGAGTAAGTCCAGGATATTGGCATTATTCACTCCCTTGTTCAAATACTTTTGTTGGAAATTAACGCACTGCTTTTTTTCTTTTTTCCTTAAGATGCAGAGTTATGGGAGAAAGTTCTGTTGTCATAGTTTGAGTCTCCTGTCCTACTAGTTAAAATAGGGGAGAGATATACTTTAATAGGTCACTCCATCAAGTCTGTGTACAATTAAGTATATAATTCCCCAAAGAAACCTGGATGCAGTTAAGAAAGAGGACTGGCTCTTAAGCAACCTGATCCCATCTCCTACTCCACACAGAATTAACTGACAGATAGCCAGTAAAACAGACACAACTTTTTAATCTGTTGTAATTAATTGAAAGTCTAAAATTGATCAATCCTTAATTCTTTTTTTTTTTAAAAGACTTATTTATATAAGAACCGAGGTACAGGCCAGAGACATGGGAGGGTGAGAGGATTCGCCAGAGACAGAGCGGGGAACAGAACAGGCAAACTGATGAAATACACTGCTGAGAGGAGCAGCGGGCAAGACAGGAGAGGTCTGCTCACCATGTGGGTATCTGCGCGGCTGGGAGGATCGAACCAGCACTGCGGAAGCTGCGGATAACTTCATAGTGCAGCGCTCAACCTCCTGTGCCACCAGGGAGGCCCTCAATCCTTAATTCTTAAGAATAAATGACTTCTAAAACATTTAAAAATTTTAAAAGCCTGAGTCTTTAATTTATATGCTAGCAGTGTCAGTGTTTACATATGTCATCTTTTCTTTTTAGACAATGCGAAGACACAGAAATGAAGTGACAGTTGAGCTTCGAAAGGTAAGGGTGACTTATACTTAGTGAAAAGTCATTAAGAAATTTTTCTGATGTCAGAAGTATGTATTACTTGAATAATGACAATACTGTGGCAAATTCGTGATCACCCCTAGAACTATACAGCATAAAAATATACCATTAGTTTATAATGGTATACACTAATAATGGCTTTCATTTATTAAGTACACTATTTATTGTGTGAAGTACTTTACTACCATTATATAATTTCTCACATATGATAAAGTTAGATACTCTTGATTTTTTCAATTCCTTAATTTCTTCACAAGTATTTACATATTATCAGTGGCTTAGCAGTCATTTTCAAGCTTTCAGGTCCCTGGGTCATTTGAGCCAGAGAAGTGAACTAATAAATAAACCTAGGCTTAATAGAGTAAGGTGAGCTCCTTGCCAGTCCCAAAAATATAGACTTAGCTTTTTTTCTTTTTTTAATTTTTTTACTAACATACATATAAAAAAGTCAAAACATCTTTAGTATACAGTTTGATGAATTTTCATGAAGTAACTACATCTGTTTAACTAGCTCCTATATCAAGAAAGAGAATATTACCTATATCCCAAGTCCCCTTCCCAATTTTACTTTCCCGTAAAGGTAACCAATATCCTGATTTTTAACACTGCAGTATAGATTATTTTGCATATTTTAACTTGATATAAATAGAATAATGTGTGGTTTTTCATTTCATCAGGTGAAGATCACTAATAGTGGCAGTAGGAGTAAAATTAGAATTAAATAATTATTCATTTATGGTTATCTGTTAACATTACAGCAGCTATCCTGAGATGTGGACTTTTATTTTCTCTTAACGTTTTATGTTTGGAATCTAACTGTAAAACTTTTATATTGATTTTGATGTTATCCGGAATTGTCCCCTTGTTTTAAGTTTTTTAGCCCTTCTGATAGTGCTTACCAATCAAAGCTATTCACGTATATGTACATATGGTTATTTGTTCTTTCTTCTGTGTTGGAGCTGCCTTCTGTGTTTAATTTATAGAATTAGACTTCTTGCTTGTCAGAGCACATATTTTTTTAAAATATCTACCTTGGTTACCTTAGATACCCTATCTTTTTTTTTTCCATGGATAACATTATTTCCTTTCCAATTACTACTACTTGTAGAAATTCTTGTGGGCAGACCAAAAATGAAATTAACTAAGGAAATCTCAAGCAGTTCCTTATTTCATATTTCAGAATTCCCTGAGTAAGCAGTGGAAAGTGAACTCTTCTTGAAACAAAACCTAAAATTTCAGACAGAATTTAATTGATTTTTTTTAAAAGATTTGTTTATTGATTGATTGATTGATTGATTGATTGATTTATACATACAAGCACTGGGTACAGTCAGAAGCACGGGAGGGTGAGAGAATTCACCAGAGCCAGAGCGGGGAGCAGAGCAGGCAGAAGGACCGAAGTACACTGCTGAGGGGAGCAGCGGGCGGCAGGAGAGGTCTGCGCGCCATGTGGGACCCTCCTCTGGTGGCCAGGGAGCAGCCGGGGATCGAACCGGCGCTGCAGAGGCTGCGGGCAGCTTCGCAACCCAGCGCTCAACCGCTGCGCCACCGGGGAGGCCCCAGAATTTAATTGATTTTGATGTGATTCTAGGGATATGTGGAGAGCACTTCAAGAGAAGATTCTTTCACTCTTTATGGTCAAATTGTCTGTCTTTGATTCTAACCTTGCTATCTCTGTACCTCTATGAGAAAGTCACAACATTGTTATTACTGACATTGAGCTTCTTGAAAAATATAAGAAAAGGACTGGTTCTCAGATTTCATAAATGAGCTGCACCCCTTTCTATTAGGTTGTAAGATTCTAAAAGTGAAGGTAATGCTCTCTCCCCCAGAACTTCCAAGTCCCTCTAGCCCATCCCAAAATGCCTTGTCAAACTCACAACATGTAGTTGGTACATATTACATGCTAATATTCAAGAATGAAATTGGATTGTGACTCAATTAAATTTTACTTCTATTTAAATCATTTTTTGACATTCTAGGAAAAACACTTAGAGTAGTGCTACTCAAAAGCCCTAATCTGTGACAAGTCAGGAGCTTGTGCCAAAATAAAACAAGGGTCTGCTTTCTTTACAAGAACATCTTTGTGCCTAATAATTTCATTAATTAACAGAACTAAACAGTGTATTTTAGTTTCACAGATGGTTTCTGGCGCATGTTCCTTAAAGCGAACTTCAAACAAATAGTTTGAGGACTATTAACCAGTCTGAGGGCCATAGTTTGATTAACAGTGATACTGATCTATCAAAAATGGAGGGTGTGAGCCAGTTAACATGTACTGCTTTACTGGTCTTACTTTTTTTTTTTTGTTTGAACTCTTTCATCTTTCACTTGTTGGTCTCCTGCTTTTCTATTTAATAGGCCCTTTTGCATCAACACTTAACACAGAAGTCTGTAGTTCTGTTTTATATCACATTGTGAACAGAATTACACAGGAATTAAATAACTTGCTAAAGTCATGCGGATGATAAATGACAGACCTGAGATCTTAACCCTCGTGCTATAATGCTCCTCAATGTTTGTTGAATGAGTAATGTGTCATGAGTTGAAAATTAGTCCAAAACCTGTTACTGACATTTTTAAACTTTGGCATATTATAATAGACTTGATATAATCTTCTCGGTGTTTGATAAGTCAGGTATGCCTATAGGCCCTTTATTATCATTTTATCTGGGGGTGGAGTTAAGTTACATAAAGAATAACACCTCACCTTACTGATCACATCCAGTATTTGTAAAATGTTTGACATTTTTAGTGAACATCTCTTTTTAAAAAGTCTGAATTCCCCAGATTAAGCTAGTAAAGAAAAATCATACACATATACATATACATATACATATACATATACATATACATATACATATATGTTCTTATTAGTCTAGAAAAAAAATTTGAAAAATATATCTGTTTGCAGAAAAATTTTCAGCCAGTTAGAAATAGAGGAGAATTACTTGAACTTGATAAAGAGCATCTAAACTAGCATCATACTTAATGGTGAAAGACTGAATGTTTTCCCCCTAACATCCAGGTTCAATAAAAAGATGTATGTTCTCATTGCTCTTATTGATGCTGTTAATTCTAGCCAGTGCCATAAGTCAAGAAAGAAAAATAAAAGTTTTACAGTTAGGAAAGGAACAATTATCTGTGTAGAAAATCCCAAAGAATCTATAAAAAACTTCTAGAACTAATAATCAGTAATTCAGCAGGGTCTCAGAATACAAGATCAGCACATTTATTTTTCCATTTTACAATTTTGTTCTCTACTGTTATCTAAGACAGGTATTCTTTATCTTTTTTTTTTAAACTCAGATTGCTAATTTGTTTAAACTATAACAGAATAATTCATTATTTCTTCACTGATCTTGCTTACTACTTCTGTCTGATACCAGGTTTCATATACATACACAGGTTTGTTTGGGAATCACTCTTCGATTCTAATAGACTCCTTTTCTGTCACAAAGTCCACACTGTTTAATTTCCTTTAGTCAGTCTAAAGAAAATAAAACACTTCATTATACATTAACAAAACATGAGAACTGAAGAAAGTAGAATAGAATGTGGGTTATTAAAATGTCCAGGATCTGGGCTTCCCTGGTGGCCTAGGGGTTAAGTCTCAATGCTACCACTGCAACAGCATGAGCTTGATCCCCAGCCAGAAAGCTAACCCACAGGAGAGCAGACCTCTCCTGCTACTCCCTTTACTAGTGTATTTTCAGTAGATATGCCTGTTCTGCTCTCCATTCTAGCTCTAGTGAATTTGCTTACCCCCACACCTCAGGCCTATACCCCAGTTCTTCTACGCAAAATAAATTAAATAAATAAAAATCTTAATTAAAATGTCTAGAATCTCTATGCTGAATAAAATGCTGATGAAAGAAATCAAGTAAAACTTAAGTAAATGGGGCCTCCCCGGTGGCGCAGCGGTTGAGTGCTGGGTTGCGAGGCTGCCCGCAGCCTCTGTGGCGCCGGTTCGATCCCCGGCTGCTCCCCGGACACCGGGGGTGGGGGTGGGGGGGGTCCCACATGGCGCGCAGACCTCTCAGGGGAGCTGAGACCTCTCAGGGGAGCAGCTGCCACCCGCTGCTCCCCTCAGCAGTGTACTTCGGTCCTTCTGCCTGCTCTGCTCCTCACTCTGGCTCTGGTGAATTCTCTCACCCTCCTGCGCTTCTGACTGTACCCAGTGCTTGTATAAAATAAATAAATAAATCTTAAAAAAAAAAAAAAAACAAACTTAAGTAAATGGAGTCACATACTATTGGCATGGATTGAAAAAAAAATCCATGTGGATTGATTTGAAATAGGTATTCTCAAATTGATCTGTTGGTCTAATGCATTTCCTTTCAATAGACATAGAAAAGCTAATTTTGATAATCTTGAAGAATAAAGTGGGAGCAGTTGCTCTACCCAGTATTAAAGTTTATGGAATAACCACAGTAATGAATACTAGGTGGTGTTGACAAAATAGATCAATAGGAAGAAGACAGATCCCCGAAATAAACTCACACAAATATACTAAACTATTTTTAATCAAAGTGCAAAACTCATTAAGCACAAATGGTGGTAGAACAACTGCACATCCAAGGCAAAAAATTAGAAAAAGAACCTTAAGTGGAATCTCAGACCTTAATCCTAGACTTAAATGTAAAGCATAAAACTTTTTTTTTTTTTTTGAAAGATTTATCCATCCATGCATACAAGAACTGGGGTACAGGCCAGAGCTGGGGGGAGGGGTGAGAGGATTCACCAGAGACAGAGTGGGGAACAGAACAGGCAAACTGACTGAAACAAACTGCTGAGGGGAGCAGCGGCCAAGTCAGAAGAGATCTGCTGTGCCATGTGGGTAGCTCCCTGACTGGGGATCGAACTCACACTGCAGTGGCTGCGGATAGCTCCATAGGTTGCGTCTCAACCCCTGCACCACCAGGGAGGCCCTAAAGCATGAAACTCTTAGGGAAAGAAAAGAAGGAAAATCTTCAGTATCTAGAGCAAGGAAAAGAGTTCTTAGGCTTGGGCCTCCCTGGTGGTACAAGGGGTTAAGATGCAGCCTGTGAAGCTGTCTGCAACCGCTGCAACACGAGTTCAATCCCCAGCCCCGGAGCTACCCACATGGCACAGCAGACCTCTCCTGACTTGCCTGTTCTGTTCCCCACTCTGTCTCTGGTGAATCCTCTCACCCCCCCCCCACCATACCTCTGGCCTGTACCCCAGTTCTTGTATGCATAAATAAGTAAATCTTTAAAAAAAAAAAAAAAAAGAGTCTTAGGCTTGACCACAAAATCAGAATCCATAAAAGGAAAAATTGGTAAGTTGAATTTCTCAAAATTAAAAATTTTTACTCTGTGAAAGCCCATGTGAAAAGGATAAAAAGATAAGCTAGATACTGAAAGAAAACCACATGGTCAGTAAAGGGCCCATATGCAGCATATATAATGAACATTCAAAGCTTGACTACAAACAATCAATATAGTTAGAAAATAGGCAAAAGATGTAAAGACATTTTATTAAAGGGGATATACAGATGGAAATCATCACAATGTGATGATGATTAATGCAGCATTAGGGAAATATAGATTAAAACCTGATTAAAGCATCTGATAGATGTTTATCAGAATGGGTAAAATTAAAATAGTGACAATACCAAATACTGGTGAAAATGCAGAGAATCTGGCTTACTCATACATTGCTGGTGGAAAAGTAAAATGGCTATTTATTTTGGAAAACATGCAACTACTGTGGCAACCCAACAATCATACTCCTAGGCATTGATCCCAGAAAAAAAAACAAACTGGTGTTCATACAAATTCTGTACACTAATGTTTATGGCAACTTTGTAATAGCCAAAACTTGAAACAGCCCAGATGCCCTTTAATAGATAAATGGTCAACTGTGTTATGTCTGCACCATGAAATACCATTCAGCAATAATAGGAACACATTATTTGCACAAACAACTCGTATGAATCTTTAAGGAGTTACATTGATCAAAAAAGTCTATTGCAAATTTAATTATTTCAGGTTTAAAAATGGACTGTCAAATAATGTACTGTGTGATTTCATTTACTTAACATTTTTGAAATGACACTTTGGAAACAGGATACAACACTGGTTGCTATGGGTCAGATTTGGGGACAGAGAAGTGAGAGGGAGGTGTTTTGCTTATAAAAAGGCAGTAACAGTTACTTACTGTTTTTGAAACTTTTTTTCAGTATCCTGACTACAGTGGTAGATATGTGAACCCTAGGTGATAAATTTGTGTAATACTAAATATATAATAAATAGACACACATAGTGAATACAAGGGGAAATTTGAGTAAGATCAGTGGATTTTATCAATGTCAGTAATCTGGTTGTGAATATTATACTATACTTCCAGGGGAACCTGGACAAAGTATATGAGGTCTCTTTGTATCATTTCTTATAGCTGAATTTACAGTTAATAAATAAAATTTCAGTTGAGAAAACTGACCTGGTATATTAGAATTAAAAAAAAAGTAGACTATAAAATACCCATTTGAGAAGATCAGAAATGTGCAGGAAAAATAATTTGTGTTCGTTTGTCAGACTTTTACATGATTGTTGAGCCAAGTCGTAGTGTTACTTAAAAAAAATTTTGGGGGCCTCCCTGGGGGCGCACGGAGTTAAGACAAAACCTTTGAAGCTGTCAGCAGCCACTGCAGCACGGATTTGATCCCCAGCCAGGGAGGAGACCCACATGGCGCGGCAGACTTCTCCTGACTTGCCTGCTGCTCTCCTTAGCAGTGTGTTTTCAGTCAGTCTGCCTGTTCTGTTCCCCACTCTGTCTCTGGTGAATCCTCTCACCCTTCACACCTCTGGCCTGTACCCCAGTTCTTGTATGCATGGATAAATAAAAATGTAAAAAAAAAAAATTTGTTTTTAAAGCAAAGTTTAAAAATAAAATACTGAGCAGAATACCCGAAATGTAAAATATAACATAAAAAACTCATGGGTTAATATCCATGGAATCATCCAGCACTGGTGTCATTTCATAATGACATCGAGGGGAAGGTCTGTCTTGTAAACATTTGTTTCCTTTAAAGCATTAGATGTAACCTGAGTTGGATCCTTCTTTAAAAACAAAAAAGCAAGTGCTACACTATATTTAAGAAACAATCTCTATAACTACAACCGGAGTTCAAATCTTTGTAGGTATTTCATAGTTATATAAGAAACTATAATAACTCTAAGCTTATAAATACCTAATAATATATGTCCAAATAGATATAAAGCAAAAATTAACAGAATTACAAGGAGAAATTTGTCAAAGACATAATTATTGTGAGACATTTTCATGTCAGTAATAAACATGCCATTTAATAGAAGATAGAAAAATTAAAGACATATTTTGCAAGGTTTATCTGATTAACAAATGTAAAACCTCTTGCATATTTGAAAATTGATTTGGTGATAGTAAAAAACTAAGTTACCACACCAAGAACTGAGGTATACAGAGGGAAATCTTGGGATATTCTATATTTTTGAGTGAATAACACAGTAAATTTTAACATCTTTCACAGCTATTAGATTTTGTAGATCAAAGCAAATATCTACTTATTTTGAATGTTGTGCAGACTATGTTCTCTGACCAAGCTCACTAAAGAAGAAATAGAAAACCTAAATAGGGCCTCCCCTGGTGGCGAAGGCGGTTGAGCACAGTGCTGTGAATCTGTCTGTAGCCTCTGCAGCGTGGGTTCAGTCCCCAGCCAGGGAGCTACCCACATGGTGCAGCAGTCCTCTCCTGTCTCACCCGCTGCTCCCCTCAGCAGTGTGTTTCAGTCAGTTTGCCTGTTCTGTTCCCCACTCTGTCTGTGGTGAATCCTCTCACCCTCCTGTGTAACTCACCTGCACCCTGGTTCTTATATGCATGAATAAATAAATCTTTAAAAAAATAAACAAACCTGAATAGATCTAAAATTATTTTAGGGCCTCCCTGGTGTTGCAAGGGGTTAAGTTTCAGCATTATCAAGCTATTGGCAACAACTGCAACATGAGTTCGATCCCCACCCAGGGGACCTAACCCACATGGTGCAGCAGAGCTCTCCTGTCTTGCCCACTATTCCCCTCAGCAGTGTATTTCAGTGGATCTACCTATTCTGCTCCCCACTCTGTCTCTGGTGAATCCTCTTACCTCTTCTCCCTGCCCCCCGCACCTCTGGCCTACACCCCAGTTCTTATATGCATAAATAAATCAGAAACTTTTTAAAAAATAAAATTATTTTAAACATTTATATCTGAAGTTAAAAATTTAACCCCTCCCATTGTCCTGAAAAGATAATTTTTTTTAACTTAAAAAAAAATTTATGCATACAAGAGCTGGGATGTAGGCCAGAGGTGCAGGGGGTGAGAGAATTCACCAAAGACAGAGTGGGGAGCAGAACAGGCAGATCTACTGAAATATACTGCTGTGGGAAGCACTGGGGCGAGTCAGGAGAGGTCTGCTGCGCCGTGTGGTTCACCTCCCTGGCTGGGGATTGAACTAGTGCTGCAGTAGCTGTGGATTGCTTCATGGTGTTGAAGCTTAACCCCTTGTGCCACCAGGGAGGCCCCATGAAGAAGATTATCTTAGAGGTGGAAGTCAAGCAGAAGTCAAGAATAGATAATTTGAGCTTCATTAAACAATTTCAGAGAAGGTAAAGAGGGAGCACTTACTAAATCATTTAATGAGGCTATCAAAACCATGATCCTAAGAACCAAACAACAAAGATCACTTACAAGCCAGTTTCTCTTATGAACATAGCTGGAAAAATTCTAAATAAAATATTTGTAAAGCGAATCCAGTAATAAATATTTTATATATATATTTATTTCAGGAGAGGACTTAAGGTTATAAGTTTAACATTGCTTTTCTAAGTTTAATGTTAGAAAATCAATTTGCCATATTTATAGGTAAAAGGGGAAAATTATATATCCATTTCAGTAGATATAAAACAAGTACAATTTGATGAAATTAAGCACCTATTTTTGGCTTGAAAAGGTAGAAGAAAAAAATCCTAGCAAATTAGGGGAAAAATTACCACATAATACAGTAGAATTTTTAGTTTACTAGCTATATGGTTTAAACCACAAAGTACAATGCATAGTTTTTATTTAAATTTTGAAACAATTTCACACCTGCATTTTTTCTTTTTAAAGATTTATTTATTTATACAAACACTAGTATAGTCAGAAGCGCAGGATGGTGAGAGAATTCACCAGAGTCAGAGCGGAGAGCAGAGCAGGCAGACTGAAGAAGTACACTGCTGAGGGGAGCAGCGGGCGGCAGGAGAGGTCTGCGTGCCATGTGGGACCGACCCTCCTCCAGTGGCCAGGGAGCAGCCGGGGATTGAACCGGCGCTGTAGAGCCTGCGGGCAGCTTCGCAACCCAGCGCTCAACCGCTGTGCCACCGGGGAGGCCCTCAAACCTGCATTTTGAAATTCAAAGTTGCAAGAATAATACAAAAGCTGTTTACACTTTACTCAGCACCCAAGTTCCTTGACTATTAGTATTTTTCCATGTTTGCCTTACTCACTCTCTACCTCTAATTTATATACATGTAATAGATATACATTAATATATATATGATGGATATACATTATATTAATGTGTATCTTGAACCAATTAATTTGCAGGCATGATACCCTTTATATACTTTCCTGTGTAACCACAGTGCATTTGTCAAATTAACACAAATTTCTACTATCTAATCCATAGATCCAATTCATATTGTGCCAATTGTTCCCAGTGATGTCCTTTATAAATCTAAGATCCAATTAGATTCCATTTAGATTTTCAAATCTGAGAATTAGACATTACATTTTGTTGTCTTGTTTCTTTAGCTTCCTCTAATTCTATTTTTTTGTATTTCATAATTGCATCTTTGAAGAGTATAGACTAGTTTTTTGTAGAATGGCAAATTTGAGTTGATTGGTATTTCTTGGGTGGTTGTTACTAGTAATAATAGAATAATATTAATATTTTGGTCAAAAATACCATATAAGTAATAGTGTTTTCTGAGTGGTTCAAGTCACATGTCACAAAACATTGATTAATTTTTCTTTAGTGATGGTCATAGCTTTGACTCCTGGTTAAGATTTTGTGTGCCAGTTTTTTTAGTATTTGAGATGTTTAAATTTTATAAAAATGGATTATAAAAAATTCCGTAATAGTGTAGAATTGATGTTTTGAGTCATCACTAAAGAGGTATGCTGTGATATAAGAATAAGTTGGTAGCTAGTGATTACTTTATATATGAGCATCAGTTTGTGTAACCATGCTTGCTTATGTATAGCACAAAAGTAGATAATGCCAATAGGCAATAAAGCACTAGATAAAGATTTATTTCTACTTTTAACTCTCTATTTGGTTTGAATTTTGATATCTATATTAATATTCTCATAGATTTCTGTTATAATTAGACACTTCTAAATATTGTATTGAATGCTAAATAGTATAATCCTTTGAAATTTTAAGTTGAGATCTTGGAAGTCATTTAGTCTAAGCCTTTTTTCCTAATTTATTTCTACATAATTCTGTACCAAAAATTACATATTAAATAAAATGGCACAGGGCCTCCCCAGTGGCACAGCGGTTGATCGCTGGGTTGCGAAGCTGTGGCGCCGGTTCGATCCCCGGCTGCTCCCCTGCCACCGGAGGAGGGTCCCGCATGGCGCGTAGACCTCTCCTGCCGCCCGCTGCTCCCCTCAGCAGTGTACTTCGGTCCTTCTGCCTGCTCTGCACCCCGCTCTGGCTCTGGTGAATTCTCTCACCCTCCTGCGCTTCTGTCTGTACCCAGTGCATGTACAAAACAAACAAACAAACAAATAAATAAATAAAAATACATGCCTCTTTAAAAAATAAAAATAAAAAAATAATAAAATGACACAGGTTGCCATTACAATTAAAAGCCCATAAAAATGTAGAAACATTTACCAGTAGAGAATTCTTGTTTGTAAAAGCCAGATGGTTAAGGTTTAAATCTGTGATGATAGCAAATAGGTAGCATTTATGGTAATTAAGTTCCTATTCCCTGCACTCCCTTTAATCTGACTTCTTTATAATTTTTTTCAGGTAACCATTAGCAATAAGTAAATGAAAATTAGCATGCTTGTTGAAATATATTTGATAGATAATAGTGCATACCTAAATTTAAATCTTCACTAAAGATTCAGAGGCGTAGTATTAGGGAATACAGTTTGTGCTTAATAACGTGTGTGTGTAAGCTGGACTGTACAACAGTTAATTTTGTTACCAGAACTAGAATATGGCACATTGGTTCACAATATGTATGTTTAATTAATGTTAACCCTATGTAGAGATTCACTGCTTCATAAATAGGTGATAAAGTTGAAATAAATAAAATGGATTATTCATTGACAGTAGCCATCATGACTTCTTAGCTATTTATTGGTTTCCTTTCAGAACAAAAGAGATGAGCACTTACTGAAAAAAAGAAATGTTCCACAAGAAGAAAGCTTAGAAGATTCAGATGTTGATGCTGATTTTAAAGCAGTAAGTTTTCTTGTTCTTAGAAAGTGTTTTAAAAATGATTTATATGACAAATGGAGAACTTCATTTTTAATATATGACCAATTTGACAATAAATTCTTTGCTAAACTACGCTTTTTTCTTTTTAAGCAAAATGTAACACTAGAAGCTATACTGCAGGTATGTTATTAATTTAATATTCTCATTTTGAATTATTTTGAAATAGATTTTTTTTTAATTTCTATAATTTATATTTGTTGTTGCAGAATGCCACAAGTGATAACCCAGTGGTCCAGTTGAGTGCTGTCCAGGCTGCAAGGTAAATACTAATTTGTCCAGAGAGAATTTTTTTATATCTTCAGTGTCTTAATTGATAATCTAGAAGTATTAGTAGAACATTGTTATTTCTATTTAAGATTTAAAAATTACAGCAATTAATTTCTTACATTCCTTTTTATAGGAAGCTATTATCCAGTGACAGAAACCCACCAATTGATGACCTAATAAAATCTGGGATTTTACCCATTCTAGTCAAATGTCTAGAAAGGGATGATAAGTAAGTATGGATTTGACCCCCCTTTTCTTTCTTTTTCTCTTTTTTTCAATTACTTTAAAATTTTTGATTATTATTTAACTGGTAGGTTTGGCTTGGTTTTACATTTAGTATGTTTTTCAATTGTCTTGGATTTTAATGTCAGCATATTTGAAGTGCTTCTCTTTTTAGTTTATGAATATTTACATTTTCCAGGGAAATTTTAACTTCTGTTTATTGCCTGTTCTAATTTATCTCAAATATTTATAGATTTCACTTGTTAGTGTTTTTTTAATTGGTTAATATTTTAAAATATCCCAAATAGTGTTTGAGTCACTCTTTGCTTATGAGTCTATATATAGATGAACCTCATGACTTGAGTCAACATGAATGGTTTCCAGAATGGAGTAGCTTTTTCTTACTCTGGGACTATTCCAGATGACCCAGTGATCCTCAGCAAAGTCTTTTACAGAACTCTAGCCATAATTAGTTATTCAATATCATGCTTCTTATTTGTGGGAAAGCAAAAATAAGGGAAGAAGTTATATATATACGGAAAGGGGAAAACACTATTGGTATCTTTTAAGATACTTATCCCATTTTCATTAGTGTTTAGAAAGATCTCTGTGCTTTATCTTAAACCTTATTAATTTGAACTAACTAGAGAGAATATAAGTTTGAACTCTAAAATACCTTAAAACAAATGCTGTTTTTGTGTTTAAGTGCATTTAGACTAAAACTTGGGATATTCTGCTAAGTGTTGTTAGGAATTTTTAGTTTACTAAATAAAATAGTGGTATATAAATGTTGCCTTTAAGGATGCTTCCACTGTGTGCTATAACTATACACCACCCCAAAAGCCCTTAACACATTATTATACTACCACATGAATTTTCTGTGACAAGTTTTAAGTAAAAGTTAAATTTCAGCAATTTAAAAATTCTGTTCTGCCCATATCTTAAAGGCCCCCTTTTGTTCTTTTTATTTTTTTTTTGAAGATTTATTTATTTATATATATAAGAAGTAGGGTACAGACCAGAGGTGTGGGGAGTGAGAGGATTTACCAGAGACAGAGTGGGGAGCAGAATGGTCAGAATGACTGAAATACACTGCTGAGGGGAGCAGTGGGCCAGGAGAGGTCTGCTGCTCCATCTGGGTATCTCCCTGGCCGGGGATCGAACGCATGTTGCAGGGGTTGCAGACAGTTTCATAGGTTGTGTCTTAACTCCTTGCGTCACCAGGGAGGTCACCTCCTTTTGTTCTTGATCTGTTTCTTACTCCTTTTTTTTCTTCCCAGCCTTTACGTGTGTCTGTGAAACATAACATATATTTAGAAAAGTAAGACAAAATATATACAGACCTGTGTAATTACAACCCAAAGCAAAAATAGGGAATTGTCAGTGGTTTGGAGTGCACTTTATAAGTTTGTCATGGGAAATTGTGTTATAAAGGATCGTAGACTTTGGGGTCAGATAAACCCTGGTTTAAATACAGGGTTCTCTGTTGACCAAAATCCAAGTGACTTTTTTTTTTTTTTTTTTTTTTTATAGAGGCATGCTTTATTTATTTGTTTGCTGGTTTGTTTGTTTGTTTTGTTTATACATGCACTGGGTACAGTCAGAAGCGCGGGAGGGTGAGAGAATTCACCAGAGCCAGAGCGGGAAGCAGAGCAGGCAGAAGGACCGAAGTACACTGCTGAGGGGAGCAGCGGGCGGCAGGAGAGGTCTGCACGCCATGTGGGACCCTCCTCTGGTGGCCGGGGAGCAGCCGGGGATCGAACCGGCGCCGCAGAGGCCGCGCGCAGTTTCGCAACCCAGCGCTCAACCGCTGCGCCACTGGGGAGGCCCCCAAGTGACTTTTGAGCCACATAGTCATCCATAAAAATTAGGTGGTTGATACCTCAATAAAAGAAAAAGATTAAAAAAAATTAGTGATTATGAAAAATAGAAATAGTATATGCAAGACATTTCACACAATATCAAACTTACAACAAATGTTCATTTGCTGTCTATTTGTTGTATTTTATTTTTATATATACCTAAAATTTCTCTTTTTTTCACATGACATCTTAGAAAACATTCCCTGCTTGGTATTTCTATTTTTCACATCCTTCTATTTTCTCATTTAAGGGCCTCATTTCCAGTCTTGTGCCAGATCACCTAGACTAACTAAATAACCCTTTTTCCTGCTAGTCTGGGACAACATATACTGCCTCAAATATCTTTGAACTTAATGTCCTTTTACTTCTCTACCTCTGATAGCCTCTTGTTCCCTGCCTTTTGCCAAAATTTACCACATAGCTCTTGTCAACTACTCCACTTTCTCATCTATTCCATCTTTTTAAGTTCACTGCTTAATATATCTCTGACATTTATTCTCCTTAAAGCCTTTTCCTTCTTGGATCTCTCTAACCTTTTGATACTAAGAATTTTAATTTCTTTAGTTTTTATAGTATTTTGTTCTAATTCCCCTAATCATTGGCTCTCCTTAGTTTTTTCTTAATGCTACTGCCTTTCTTTCAACTATTCTAACTTAATGTTGATAATAGAAAATTGACTTCAACATTATTTGCTTTACTTGCCTTTTCAGTAATCTTCTATACTTAACATAAATTCTAAATTCTGTAGCCTGGAATTTGAATACTTCTCTCCCTTCCCCTCACCCCAACAGACACTCACATACACACTTAGATATCCTGCCCTTTCTGTTTCATCCCTTTTAAATTTTTGCATACCTTCTTTTTTTTTTTCCCAACAATTTTTTTTTAATAGAGGCATGTTTTATTTATTTATTTATTTATTCATTTGTTTGTTTTTGTTTATATATGCGCTGGGTACAGTCAGAAGCGCGGGAGGGTGAGAGGATTCCCCAGAGCCAGAGCGGGGAGCAGAGCAGGCAGAAGGACCAAAGTACACTGCTGAGGGGAGCAGCGGGCGGCAGGAGAGGTCTGCGCGCCATGTAGGACCCTCCTCCGGTGGCTGGGGAGCAGCCGGGGATCGAACCGGCGCTGCAGAGGCTGCTGGCAGCTTCGCAACCCAGCGCTCAACCGCTGCGCCACCGGGGAGGCCCATACCTTCTTGACTTCAGTTCTCTTGATGTATTCCTTATCATCCATGTACATCACGATCTTTCCATCCGTGATACTTTTATTGATACTTCCAACAGTCATGACCTTTCTTAATTCATCTTTGAAAAGCTAGTTTAGTTTTCTACTTTTCTTTGTGAGGTCTTCAATCACAGTTGTAAATTATACTGATCTCATTTTTCAGCAAAATTATACAACCTTGTAATACCTTCATTAGGCAGAACAGATGATGCATGGGACTCAAATAGTTTCCCAGCTTTAAGACCAGTGAAGCTATAGCAGTTATTTGAGTGAGATGGTAGGTGCCTCAACTAGCACAGTGACACTAGATGTGATGTTATCAATGTAAGAAATATTTTAGCTGCTAAAATTGACTTGACATTGATTAAAGATGACTGTGAAAGAAAAGGAGCCAAGGAAAATAATGAGGAACTACATGTTGCAACTACCAATGGATATAAAGAAGCAGGTGTATAATATGACTGACTTCAGGAGCCAAGGAGACATTTTAGATTGAGATACCCAACAGATAATTAGAAATAAGTAGGTGAAATTTAAGGACAAAGTAAAGGATAGTTATATCAACCTTCAGATCATAAATTTAAATATCTGACAAGAATTTTTATTGTTTTTTATAGTCCTTCGCTACAGTTTGAAGCTGCTTGGGCATTAACTAATATAGCATCAGGAACTTCTGCACAGACTCAGGCTGTTGTACAGTCCAGTAAGTAAATTCTTTACTTTCTGGGTTTTTTTCCCCTTGAGCTGAAACCAGCCCCCAATTTACCGTGGGTTTGGCCATCTGGATTTTTTATTGGAAAAGAGAAGTGAAATGTTGTCATAAAAACTAGATCTAATCTTGTAACATTTTTAAACACATCAGTTTTACAAGTTACTTTTGATGATTGATGTCTTTTCTATAGCTAAAATTAATTTATCATTAAACAGTTTTATTGTTGTTACTAAAAAGTGAATCCTTTTACCTTTTTAAGGTAGACATTTTACTAACAGTAGGTGTTTAAATTTCTGTTTCAACCAAGTTTGCGTATGCCTTTTTACTTGTAACAGATATACTTTAAAATTCTTGCCTACCTTAAGATGAACTGTTATTAGTATGTTGACCCAAATTGACAAAAGCTCTTTGGAAAAAACTAGATGTTGCCAAGTACTCTTAAAGTATGGGGCACTTAACTGACTTTAAATGATAGTCAAGATGATTTTTAAATGGTGTATGATGAGTAAGTCATACTGAATCGATACACAATACTTGACAATTTCAGTTTTCTTTCACATATTTCAATAATATCAAGTAGAAAGTTTCCAGTTTTTACATATAACAAAAAGGGAAGAGATTTTAGATTGAGGCTTTTTTTTTTTTAACCTAAATTGTTAATTGGGTAAATAAAAATTTTACAAACATTGCTTATTAGCGATAACAGTAGAACTGGGAAGTCTTGTACCTTCTCCAAGATGCATGGGGAGAACCACCGGTAGTGTGGTGGAACATGTGGTCCTTTCCAAGACCATAGCTCTTATGGCCTGCAGCTGTCAGCCCTTGTACCTCCCTGTGCATGTGGACTGTTTTAGTAATCCACTGGGTCTCAGGATATTTTCTGATAAGCTTTTATAGAATGAATTGATGAAGATAATCTCAGAAAATTTGTGTATGGACTCTTCGCCAACCCAGTAAGAATTCAGGACTCTCAGAACCCCACAGTGGCATCCGGCTCACTCCTCAGCAACAGATTGATGGCTTCTAGCAAAGTTCAGCTAATAACACTGTGATGACAGGTTTGCCAATGGTTGCACCCTGTGAAACTGGATTTTTGTGGCCACTGTGGAGCACACGAATCCAAAATAGGACATAACCTTGCTTGACCTTGTATCCTAGTCTGTGTGCTTTCTCCAGCCAGGTGGGGTGGGGTTGAGGGCTGACAGCTGGCAGTACTGCCAGTAGCGTACTCTGAGAAGGTACATCACAAGCTTCTGCTTCCGTACTTGTAAGCACCCATATTGGCTTACCTGAAGGCTGCCGCAAGATGGAAAGTAGACTAGGGCTTTTAGTAGAGTCTGCCAGATACAGTTTAATAGCAATATGTTTTTCCATCATTTATTTTTTTGTAACTAGCGATCCTGGACTTCTGTTTTATAGAAGTGATAAAATTAGTTAAATTATCAAGTGAGTCAATTGAAACCCTCATACATTGCTGCTGGGAATGTAAAACGGTACAACCCCTTTAGGAAGCAGTTTATCAAAAGGTTAATCACAGAATTATCATATGAATGAAAAGTTTCACTACTAGATGGAACAAAGACATATGAAAACATCTGTCCATACAGACTTGTACACAAATTTTCACAGCAGCTTTACTCAAAACATTCAAAAATGAAAACAGCCCCAATGTCTATTGACTGGTGAGTGAATAAATAAAATGGTGGAATATAGTGGAATACTATTCAGCAGTACAAGTGAAATACTAATACTTGCTACAACATGTGTGAACTTTAAAACATTATGCTAAGTGAGATGCCAAACACAAAAACCATATATATCGTATGGTTTATTTATATGAAATGTTCAGAATAAGCAGATCTATAGAGTTGAGAAGCAAATGTTTTATTATTCTGGTTGCCTAGTTCTGGGAGTTTGGGCAGTAGAACTGCTTTATGTATGAGATTTCTTTGAGAAATGATAGAAATACAAAATTAGATTGTGGTTATAATCACACAACTCAACACCAAGAAACCATTGACTTGCTACACCGAGGTAACTTATTGTATCAAATTATAATCTCATTAAAGCTGTGTCAATTTTAATTTAAATGTTAATAATACAGGTAGATACTACAAAGAGTTCTAGAGATATAGTTGACTGAAATTTAAGAAAAAATGGTCTAGTTTATGCTTAGTTACCTAGTTCAACATGGGTATGATACCCCTGTTTCAGAATTTGGGGAAATGGTTAAAATGTAATAGGTAAAGTATAAGGATTATAATGATAGATTATTTTAAAATGTAAAGTAGGCCTGGTAAGAGAATAATCAGTGAGTTTATCCTTTTTCAGCAATTGGAATCACATTGAATAAAGTATTATTTTCTAAAGTTGTATGTTTGCAGAAGGAACTCTTTTTTAAATGCATTTTAGAAAAATTGTCGTGCTTCTGTTTTCTTTTTTCAAGATCCAATTAGCTTTATGAAATGATTCATAAATTGGGCAGTCATACTGCTGTCTTCTTTAGTGATATAATAGCAACTTTTAGATATTATCAAAAGATTTTTTTTTTAAGGTAAATACTTTTTTTAAAAGATGTTTATTTTTATACAAGAGCTGGGGTACAGGCCAGAGGCGCGAGAGGGTGAGTGGATTCACCATAGGCAGAGCGGGGAGCAGACCAGGCAAACACAGAAATACACTGCTGAGGGGAGCAGCGGGCGCACAGGAGAGGTCTGTGGCACCATGTAGGATTCTCTCTGGCTGGCCGGGATTGAACCTGCACTGCCAAGGCTGCAGACAGCTTCACAGCGCGGTGCTCAACCTGCTGCGCTACTGGCAAGGCCCAGATTTGTAACTTGAATATTACTGGGGAAACTAAAATGATTATTTTAGGGTAAAGGTATTTACCACATTTATTTATTCAGCGAACTATAATTGGACAACTACAGTATCCTAAGTTCAGTGTATTTTATTGAGTTGTTCAGTCTGAAATCTTAAACTCTACAAAACTTTGCAGTATCAATCTTGGTTTTTCTTTACTACAGATGCCGTACCTCTTTTCCTAAGACTTCTCCATTCACCACATCAGAATGTTTGTGAACAAGCAGTATGGGCTTTGGGAAACATTATAGGTAAGTTGCACTTAGGTTTGAAAAAACTCCAATTAAAAATCTTAATTAACTTCTTTCCTACATTGGCATAGCCATTACACACTATGTTTCCTCTAATTTTAACTTGAGTTAATTATCTCTTGCTACATGAATACTAACTTAAGATGGTACCTCTTTGAAATGGATATGCAATTTACTATCAAGAATTAGTAATTTGTGTTCCCCAAATCAAAATATGGAAAAATCAGCAACACTTTGATGCCCTTGATTAATGGTGAGGAAACATAGAACATCAGTGTCCCAACATGAGCCATTGCATACATTTCAGACTTTCTCATCTTGAATGTAATTTTTTTTTTAAATACAATTTTCATTTCTGTAGGTGATGGTCCTCAATGTAGAGATTATGTCATATCACTGGGAGTTGTCAAACCTCTTCTGTCCTTCATCAATCCCTCCATTCCCATCACCTTCCTTCGGAACGTCACATGGGTCATTGTCAATCTCTGCAGGAATAAGGACCCCCCACCGCCTATGGAGACAGTTCAGGAGGTAAATGAAGAATTGCAAAGGCCAGATGGTATATTTTCCCTATGTTTATGTGTTAGATTTTCATGCACAGGGAATGAAATAACATATTGCTTACATTGCAGGTATGAGACTTTTAAAAGTAATGTGTATTTAATTTTGCACTTGGTGATTTAAAAATTGAGTGTCTTATCACACCTAAAAGAATGGGAGTCCACCTTAATTCTTATTTTTTTAATAACTATTTTCATAAAAAGAAAGCAAAAAATGTAAACAGAAAAATACAAAAGGAGAAAATAAAACCTCAAAGTTTTGTTCCTGCATTGCATAGCTGGCTTAAATATTTTAAAATATAAGGGATTGCTACAGATAAATGTACTGGATAAAACTAGTACACCTATATGTGAATATTCTTAAGTGAGTTTAGGTTGAGTCCAGCTGAAATTTCCCTTGATTTCTGATTAGTGTTCTTAACATTGTGATAAACTTTGTGTTAAATAAAATAAATAGTAGTTTTCATTTACATCTTATATGTAAATAGATCTGCGTATTTTAAGTTTTAAAAAAAGTCCTATGGAACCTTTAATCACTTGACAGTTTAGGAAAATGTCATCTCCGAATCTTTATAAATGACATCTTTGACCAGCTTTTGCTACCTTTTGTTGTTATAGATAGAGGACTTAATGTGATTACCCCCATTCCCTGTTCCATCCCACCCAGATTTAGAAAAAGATCTGTATGGCCGCCTTTCAATAAAGGCTTTATGCTTTATTGTTTATAATTTTTTGGACTGAATCGGATGTCAAAAACTTTAATTTGACTTAAGTAGCCTATTAAAATCTTTTACTTCAGGCAGGTGAGACAATAAAGACAATTTCAAGAGTAGCTTTTTAAAAATTGTTACACTGTATACTTGCATCTTCATTCTTTCCACTTGAAGAATATGTCATAAAAAGAGTTATTGGAAACAAGTGTTTTTCCTTTAGGGTGCATTAATCTCTGCTAGATTTGTTTGGATATTTTAATTGGACGTCTGAAATATGTTTCGGTTTTTCAGATTGAACTTTCATTTACCTAATTAGTCAAACAAGTTTAACACTGTCTTTCTTGCCGTGCAAATAGTATTGTATCACAGTTAATCATTTTCACAAAGACATATACATCAACTTTTGTGTTACTTGTTGTTTATCTTCTTTCCTCAGATTTTGCCAGCATTATGTGTCCTCATATACCATACAGATATAAACGTAAGTGAAGCAGAAACTGAGCTTTGGGATTTTGCTCTGAGTATTTTTTAGGCTTTTGTAAATGTCAGCATATCTTACTAACTTGTTGACCTTCCCAAATAGAAGTTGTTCTTAATCTTAAATAAGATTAAGGTTAAATTAGGTTTACAGCTTTCATCATGAGATAACAGAAATGCTAACCTAAGAGAAATGATCACGGGCCTCCTCTGGTGGCGCAGCGGTTGAGCGCTGGGCTGTGAAGCTGCCCGAAGCCTATGCAGCGCCGGTTCAATCCCCGGCTGCTGGCGAGGGTCCCACAGGGCACACAGACCTCTCCTGTCGCGTCCGCTGCTCCCCTCAGCAGTGTATTTCATCAGTCTGGCTGTTCTGTTCTATGCTCTGGCTCTGGTGAATTCTCTCACCCTTCCTCACTTCTGAGTACCCAGTGCTTGTATAAACAAATAAATAATTTTAAAAAAGGATCACATATGTAGTTTATTTATCTGTATCATTATTGTGGTTTTAAGTATTAATAATTATAATATGGTAAAAACATGATAAGGGACTGTGATATTTTCTTACTCTCTTTTGGTTTTTATAATAGGGCAGACTAGATATTTTTTCCCCCCATTTTTACATAGTAGAAGAAACTGACCCTCCGGGAAAGGTTAAATAAAACTTATCCAAAGTTGTAAAGCTAGTAAGAATCAGGATTAGTATTCAAATCTGAGGTCTTTAGATGATAAATCTTTCTACTTTCTGTGAAACCACTCTGCCTCTGAGGTACAACTTTCTGGGTATTGTACTGAAGAATATCAAGTATAGGTTTAAATGCCAAGGCACTTTTTTTAGATGATTTGTTCATTCCATAAGATTTAAACATTTACACATTCTGGCAAGTTTTTTTATTAGGCAACCTGAAAATTCTCCTAAATGTAGCCACACAAAATGTGATTCTTCCATGGATTAAAACAAAGGATAAATTTTAGTGAATCTGGAATTGATAATGGCATTGATAAAACTTTTATTGTTCCAACTTGATCTCTTTCTGATTTGTTCTGTTTGTGTTTTTATAATCTGATCTTTGTTTTCACACATATACACGTGTGTGTGCCAGAACTGTGTGATTTATCATTGAGATTTAAAAAATACATCATTGTAAATATTTTTCATAATGAACTAGATATAGTTTATTTATAAATATCTAATCACACTTACCTAGTTTATTTTAGGACTCTTAATTTCTTAGGAAAGAATTTTTGAAAGGTAACTAAAGTAGCTTTTTATTTGTGACGTATTTGTAATGTCACAAAAATGAAATCAAGCATGTTTATTTATATGCTATCTTATTTATAAAATGGATATAAAAGTGATTTCACAAAATAAGATAATAAAGGTGGAGATAAAATTATACCAAAAATGTAGTTGTTTCTATTAAATTCTAAAAGGGAAATAAGCAAAATATCTGATGTCTCCATCAATACTTCCTTAGGACATTATGGAATTGATTAAAGGCAAATAAAAACTTCCACCATGTTTATTTAAAAGCCAAAGGTATTAAAGTGACAAACTACTATAGTTACAGATATATTTGTCGAACAGTTATGTAAATTCACATAAGCCAGAATTGTGCTATGAATTGTAGACTCAAAAATGAAAATGACATTAAGTCCTTGCCCTCTAAGATGCAACATTAGTAGCAGACCCAAGTGATGAATGAACTTTTGTCAATAACTCATTATGCTCATCTGCTTCTGTAGTGTCCTTTGATCCTATAAGTTTTATTTTCCTTTTCTACAAATAAGGAAACTGAAACTTAGTAAGGTATACAGTAACCTAACTAAGGCTATACAGTGAATAAGATCTACAGTTGTGATTAAAGGCAGGCCCAAGGCAAATGCTTTTTAGTACCAAGATCACAAAAACACAAGATAGTGTGAAAATAAAAAGAAGATAAAGTATAATAGAAGTATGACCAAAATGCTTGGCTTATGGAAGCACATATTTTATCTAACCACCAGTAAGCTTCATTAAGAAATTAACATTTGAGGGCCTCCCCTGGTGGCGCAGTGGTTGAGCACTGGGCTGCGAAGCTGCCTGAGCCTCTGCAGTGCGGGTTCGATCCTCGGCCCCTGGTGAGGGTCCCACATGGTGCAAGAGACTTCTCCTGCCATGCCCGCTGCTCCCCTCAGCAGTGTATTTTGTCAGTCTGCCTGTTCTGTTCCCCATTCTGGCTCTGCTGAATTCTCTCACCCTCCCGCACTTCTGACTGTACCCAGTACTTGTATAAATAAGTAAATAAATAAATCTTTAAAAAAAAAGAAAAACTAACATTTGAAATAAGCATTATCAGGAGATGTATAGTGGTGGAAAAGTTGACAGAGGTGGCAAAAATGATTATGTACGTTGTTAGTATTTATCGAGGGTTTAAAACGTGCCATGCACTCTCATTCCTTACAGAAATCTTAGAGATTATCATTGTTTCCATCTTATAAATGTGATTTAAAAAGAAGAATAGGATAGTTAAATAACTTGCCACTACTAAAATATCCATAATCTTCCGCCATAGTCCATTGCTCCCCCCACACACATCCTTCCCCTCCCCCTCCAGTAACCTCAATTCTACAGTAAGATTTCTAGGGTTTGTTTTGCTTTAGATTTATCTCTTCCCCTTTTTGTTTCTTTATATTCCACATATGGGTGAAATCATCTGGTATTTATCTCTTTCCTTCTGACTTATTTAGCTCCAGCATCCTTGCTAGACACTCTCATAATTAAGTCATTTATGCTACTTTGTGCCTCTCCCTATTGCCAATGTTTTCTTTTCTATATATGCTATCCTCAAACCCAAGTTAAACACTTGATATTATGCCTGACTTCTCCCAGATGAGCATAGTACAAGGGCCCATACAGAGAATAAAAGGTGTTCATGATAAAATCACACTGTTTACATAAACAGTCTATCCCATCCGCATTGCAGGTTTGTGGGTAGAAAGTCCAAGGGCTCAAAACTTAACCTCACAGGAACTGAGCAAGGGCCACTCCTTCCTTTAGAGGCTACAGAATTTCAGTACCCCAAGCCTATACATTAGGCTACATATAATGATCAAGTGTAAGTATAGACTAGTGACTTGATTCAACTCTATCGCTGAAGCATGTGTGAAGTAATAACATTCTATAAATATCTCAACTTCTGGAAATGCTGTATAGGTTAATAGCAATTTTTGGTAATGGGGCCTAAGAGGATATTTGTTAGCATATTTACTGGTGGTAACAAAAATCAGTGAAATTCTTGAGCTGAGCTTATCCTTGTTGGTAGACTTTTGATTACTTGAGATTTCCTTTGGTTCATATTATACTAGTTTTGAAGAAGATTGCCAGTTCTAAACATTGACCCGCTCAGTGCTTTGGGTGGGTAGGAGAGTGTGTATAGAATAAACCTTCAAGCATCTGAAATACTGCTGAGGTAAAAAAGTTTTAAAACTTTCTTAAAGAAGAGCAGACATGAATAATGGAAAATAGTTAAAATAGTTCAGGATTACTAAAGAATTTTGTTAGCACCTTATTAATAGGATTATTAACTAGAAGGAAAATAAATCACTCATTGACTGTTAGTGATTGTAAAGGCCAGGTAACTTAGCATCGAATCAACCAAGAGGGAAAAAGAATCAAGAATAGTGAAATGGAAAGTGTAAAGCAGTAGAAGCACCTCAGGTGAGAAAAGACAGTTACAAGTATCAATGACTTTGAGCAACTGTTTGCATGGTAATGGAGATAAGAAAAGCAAACTTCAATGAAAACAAAAAAATTGAGTGGCCTAACAAACTTGTGCTGTGAATTTCAAAGTCTTTATTTTTTAAAGATTTATTTATCCATACAAGCACTGGGTACATTCAGAAGCATGGGAAGGTGAGAGAATTCACCAGAGCTAGAGCGTGGAACAGAACAAGCAGACCGACAAAATACACTGCTGAGGGGAGCAGCGGGCACGGCATGTGGGACCCTCACTGGTGGCTGGGGATCGAACCGGCGCTGCAGAGGCTGGCGGGCAGCTTCGCAGCCCAGCGCTCAACTGCTGCGCCACCAGGAGAGGCCATATTTCAAAGTCTTTAAAAAAACGTTTAAAATGAAAATTTTTAATGAGGCCCACCCAACATATTGTAAAACAAAATTTAAAAGAAACTTTGAGTCTTTTTCACTTCAGGGGACCTACACCTAGCTCTAGTTTACTTTTCCCCACCACTGAGATACTGTCATGAACATCCCATTGAAAGCCATAAACAAATCTCCATTTAGAAACCTTAAATATTTTTTTAGATCACAGTTTATATTAGTTTAAAAAAATGGTTTCCTGATCATTTTAAGGAGCATGAAATGAAAAAAAGTTATTTCATTTATCAACCTCCTAGTATTTATTTGTGGAAACAGTTTATTCAAACACACTTTTGAGGATAAGGGTTCAAACTATTTCCTGAATTTTGCAAATATAAATAATGTAGCAGTGAATAATCTTGTGCATTTTCATATTATTGAAGACGTATTCAGAGTAAATTCCTAGAAGCAGACTTGACAGGTAAAAGAGGGTATGGTATTGATCTTATTACATAATGCTAAATTTCCTGCCTTAGGGCAGTGCTTTTTGAAGTCCCATCAACAGTGTATAAAAGTAACTTGTCACATTTTAAATGTTTTGCTAGTCTGTGATAGTGAGGAACTGTATCTCAGTTGTAATTTATATTTTACTTTTTATGAGCAAAGTTAAACATTTCAGTGTTTAAGGGCCGTTCTTACATCTTTGTAAATAGCTTAGTCATATTTATTACCCAATTTTCTGTTGGATTTTTGCCGTCTTGTCTTCTAAAGAATTCCTGGGGCCTCCTTGGTGGCGCAAAGGGTTGAGCGCCGCACTGTGAAGCTCTCTGCAGCCTCTGCAGTGTGGGTTCAATCCCTGCCAGCTGGCGAGAAACCCACGTGGTGCAGTAGACCTCTCCTGTCCCGCCCGCTGCTCCCTTCAGCAGTGTATTTCTGTTGTTTGCCTGTTCTGCTCCCCACTCTACCTCTACCAGGAGTGTGAATCCTCTCACTCTCTTGCGCCTCTGGCCTGTATCCCAGCTCTTGTATTAAAAAAAAAAAAAGAATTCCTTACCTAGTTCCTTATTTAGTACTCTGATAAATGTATCAGGTATTTTCTAATTAGTCTTTTGCCTTTGTGTTGTGATACATTGTGCCATGCAAACTCTTTTCTTTTTTGTACTAATTTATCAATCTTTTTTAAAAATTATATAATTCTTACATCATTTTTCATCTTTGCACAATGTATGCATTTTCATTATGGTTATATTCCCCATACAATTGCACCCCCCCTTATTTTGACTGTAGTCCTTCCTCTCCCTGCCTGCCCCTCCCTTCCCCCACTCCATAGTGTGTCTCTGGTTTATAGTTGCTTGATGATTTTGATTTTTACTTTGTATTGATTAGTCTTTTTCCTGGTCTCTCATTTAAGTTTTTCTAAATTCCTGCTGTGAGTGAGACCATCCAGTATTTTTCTTTTTCTTTCTGGCTTATTTCACCGAGCATGATCCTTTCTAGCTCCATCCATGTTGCTGCAAACTGCATGTGTTTATCTTTTTTGCTTGCTGAGTAATATCCCATTGTGTATATGTACCACATCTTCTTGATCCAGTCATCCATTTTTGGGCATTTGGGTTGTTTGCATAGCTTAGCTATTGTAAATAGTGCTGCTATAAACATAGGGGTGCATGTGCCCTTTGGAATTAATGTTTCTGTGTCATTTGGGTAAATACCTAGGAGTGGAATTGCTGGATCATATGGAAGCTCTATCTTTAGTAGGTTGAGGAATCTCCACACAGCTCTCCATAGTGGTTGGACCGGTTTGCACTCCCACCAGCAGTGCCAGAGAGTTCCTTTTTCTCCACATCCTCGCCAACATTTGTTGTTGCTAGTTTTTTTAATATCTGTCATTCTCACTAGTGTAAGATGGTATCTCATGGTAGTTTTGATTTGCATTTCCCTGATTACAAGTGATGTTGAACATTTTTTCATATGCCTGTTGGCCATTCGCATTTCCTCTTTGGTGAAGTTTCTTTTTAGCTCTTCTGCCCATTTTTTGACTGGTTTATTTTCTTTGTTTTTGTTGAGTCTCATCAGCTCTTTATAGATTTTTGTGGTCAGTTCTCCCAGTCTGTGGGGTTTCTCTTTGTTTTTGTTATTGTCTCTTTTGCTGTGCAGAAGCTCTTTAATTTAATGTAGTCCCAGCTGTTTATCTTTGCCTTCACTATCACTGCTTTGGGTGATGTGTCTGTGAAGATGTCTTTGAGGTGCCTGTCATGTAGAGTTTTGCCTATATTTTCTTCTATGTATTTTATGGTTTTAGGTCTTATGTCTGATGGTTGTAACTGTGTGTCTTCATTATAAATTGTGGGATTAGCTGTCTCAAGTAACTTTTTATGGGGTCTGTGAATAGAATTGCAATCTCAGCTTTCTTTCATTTACTTAGTGTACTTTTGCTTATCCCTTTATTTTTAATCTTTTTGAATTAATTTGTTTTAGGAGTATCTTTCATATGCAATATAGAATTGTGTTTTGTTTGGGGAACCAGTTTGGAAATCCTTTTCTTGTTATAGGTGAGCTAAAAGCCCATTCTTATCGATATGTTTGGTTTTGTGTAATAATTTGTGTTTGCTTTATTTTCTATTTAGTGTGCTCTTCATAAAATTTCTTTTGGAAATTCTTTGGGAAGGTTTGTTTTCGTCCTCATGTTTCTTTTCTATTTCTATCTTTTATAATGCCCTTATTTCATTATCTAGTTTTGCAGTTTTAACTATTTTTGATTCCTCTTACCTATGCAAAATTAATGAACTTATTCTATTTTTCTCTCCCTTCATCCTCCCATTTTTTAATCTATAAGTGTATGTCTTTTGCCAAATTTGGAATTTTTTTTTACCCTTTTTTTCCTTCAAATATTTTCCAACTCTACCTCTCCTTTTGGGAGACACAAGTATTAGATCTTTTATTATTATCCTACAAGTCCCTGAAGCTCTCTTCATTTCTTTTATTTAGTCTTTTTCTTCTCTTAATTCAGATTGGATTGCTATTGATCTAGATTTGAGTTTTTGGGGTTCGCCCCCCCATTCAACTATTGAGTTCTACCAGTGAGTTCTAAGTTTTGGTTACTAAAAATTTTCCATTGGGTTCTTCTGTATGTCTTCTGTTTCTTTGCTGAGACTTCCTTTTTTCCCCCTCTCATTTCAAACATTTCACAGTTGCTCACTGGAATATTTTTATGATATTTTAAAGTCTTAATTAGACAATTGCAGTATCTCTGTTACCTTACAGTTTAAATCTATTGATGGTCTTTTCTCTTTTGAGTTGAAATATGTTCCTAGTTTTTGCTGTGCTGAGCACTTTTCCATGGTAGCCTACAAATTTTGGGTATTTTGAGACTCTGACTTCTATTTAAATCTTACTACCTATTAATGCAAGGTGGGAAGTAGACAGACTACTCACACACATAGTATCTGCAGATACCGCTCACAAGAAGGCATCTTTCATTGCTTTGGTGGGATGGTAAATGGGTATTGCATCTGTTCCATTTTTAAAGTTGCAATATTTCTGTTTTTGCAGAATGTATAACATTTATAAATTATTCTTACACTCATTGCGACATTGTTAGTTTTGGATCCACAATGAAATATTTTTTCAGTCATCTCTTAGTTGAATAAAGCTCATCCTCTAGTAAAGGTGTTGGCATATTTTTCTCTAAAGGACAGATAGTAAATGCTATAGGTGTTTTAGGCCCTAGAGTTTTACCCCACTAATGTGAAATAGTTGTACTAGGATACGTTACCTCTAGGCTTTCCAGTTCCCTTTCTTTTTTGTGAAGTCTCACAGGTATGGTACAAGGAGGTCTAGACAAAAGATAGAATTTAATTTTTTCATTTCTTACTTTTAATTTAAAACTTTACAAATTTCAAAGGTGCCTGACAGATACTATTATTCTTTTTCTCCTAGTATGGTTGAAAGCATGGACCATTGTGAATTTATTTATTTGCTTTTCTTATTCATCTATATACTTTTTTTTTTTTTTTTTAAGATAGTGGGCAGATTTGAGTTCAGGTGGCTACTATTATTTTAGAGCAACAGAATGTCTTTAATTTGGCTACCGTAATAAGAGACAGCTCTGGATTTCATGTAAGACCTGGACTTAATATTCCTTTATGAAGACATTGAGGAAAGCTGCATATAAGCTCTCTGACTTTGAATGAATCAACAAACCTGAGCTTGTTTTTTTCTTTGTTATTTGCAAAATTAGAGAATTATAGGGAATAGTTTATACACTGTGTTCTTTAATTGGAAATATTTTTCAAGGGCTTTGCAAATAATTAACTTTTTTCACAAATGAAGTTAAAATGCCAGATTTTAATAAATGGGATGATTTTCTGCCTATTTTTAAATTCATCCATCTGATGCAGAAGAAGTTGGATTAGAAGTTGACTTTAACATCAGTGTCTCTCTTTTTTATGTGAAGTGTGTTCTGAGGTAGACATCATAGTTATCTATTACTTAATAGATATGTCAGGTAAACAGAAATTTTTCTTACCAAGCTAAAAGACAAAGTTAAACTACTGCTGAAGTGTGTTAGGTATTTTGGGCAGTCAAATAAATAGATAAATGATAATTCTTTTTTTTTTATTTTCTATAGATTCTTGTAGATACTGTTTGGGCTCTGTCATACCTGACAGATGGAGGCAATGAGCAGATACAGATGGTTATTGATTCAGGAGTTGTACCATTTCTTGTGCCCCTTCTGAGCCACCAGGAAGTGAAAGTTCAAGTAAGTATTTTAAAATTATTCTTGTATAAAACTCTGTTTCTGTATAAGTTATCTTATACAATCTGAGTTTAATTCTGTCTGTATGCATCTATCTTCCATTTTCCTCCTTTTTTACTGATGATGATTTTGTTGATTTCCCAGTCTTTATCTCCTCTAGATTCTTTGCTGAGTTTCAAACTCATACAGTTCTTGCACCCTTAGATATATCCTCTAAGGACTCCTTCAAGCATTCTGTTGTCATTTCAACAAGACAAAAATAACATATCGTCATCTCCTACAAATGCTGTTCTTCCTATGGACATCACACTCCAAGATAGAAACCGATTTCTCCTTGTGTTTCCTTTTTATTATAAAACCCTGTCCTTATTATAAAGCTTTCAAATCTGTGTTTTCCTTGTCTACCTAGAGCTACTGATTTAGTTTAAGACTTACTTTCTTTCCTCCAGATAATTTCAATTTTGCCTCTTAATGGCATTTCCTCCTCTTTTTCCACTTTCTCCTCACTCTTATTTAGGGGTGCCCAATAGGTCTATTCATCCCATTTCTGCCAATGTGACTTTTGAGATGGAAATGTGTGCCCATTCCACACTTTTTTTAAATCTTTCTGTAGTGCCAATTTAGTAATGGATTAAAAAAATAGCTGTTGGGGCCTCCCCTGGTGGCGCAGTGGTTGAGCACTGGGCTGTGAAGCTGCTCTCAGCCTCTGCAGCTCCAGTTCAATCCCCGGCCGCTGGCAAGGGTCCCACATGGCGAGACAGACCTCTCCTGCCATGCCCGCTGCTCCCCTCAGCAATATATTTCATCACTCTGCCTGTTCTGTTCCCTGCTCTGGCGCTGGTGAATTCTCTTACCCTCCCGCGCTTCTGACTGTACCCAGGGCTTGTATAAATAAATAAATAAATTTTAAAAATAAATAAATAAATAGCTGTTTAAAATGGACCTTTTCCTCTCAAAAAAGTTTTTTAAAACTATTTTCATAAAACTATTATTTAAAATTCAGAATTGCTTCTCAGTTCTACATAATGCTTTGTGAAAGTATAAAATGTGTTACTTATTCATGCCTTCATTTTTATATTTTCTCAAGATTATGAAAAATATAGAATCCATTTCATTATAAAGGAATAATATTATAGAAAACACTTTATCTCCACCATAGACAGCAGCTCTCAGAGCGGTTGGCAACATAGTGACTGGTACTGACGAGCAGACACAGGTTGTTCTCAATTGCGATGTCCTATCACACTTCCCGAATCTCCTATCACATCCGAAAGAGAAGATCAATAAGGTAAGGTACATAATCTCATATTGCATTTCTTTCTCTTTGTATACTCATTTTAACTGCCCTGTTGTTTCTGTTGCTACTAGTGATTTTGTTCAAAACCAACTACAATTAAGGTGAAAACTGTTTCAAATCACCTCATAGTTATTTTGATTGAATATTTAATTACTTGCTGTCACTGCTGCCTGACATTACAGAATTAAAATTTTTTATATTAGTCAATATTTTTATTAAATAGATTGAGCAGTAGCAACAACCATTAAATTAGTAGTCACTAGTTGAGAATACATATAAAATTTTCATTGGATGGCTGATGTCTTTTATAAAATATAGATAATAATTTAATCTCCCTGTGAAATTAGGTTGTATCAGAGCTTCATTCCCTTTCATGGTTGTGTAAGTTTCATTGTACTTAATATATTTTGTTTATCTCGTTACCTTTTTTTAAATTGAAGTACCATTGATTTACATCATTGTTAGTATTTATAAGTATAGGAGTCCCTTTCAGGTGTAGTCACCTTAGTGTAACATTCACCAAAGCATCCATAGTCCTTAGTCCTCCACAATAGTCCATTGTGCTCTCTCCCCTCCCTGTTGTTACCCTTCTCCCCCTTCTCTGAATGTCTAAATTCTATGGTTAGCTTTCAGGGTTTGATTTTAAAATCTTTGACCCTTTGTTTGTTTTTCTATATTCCACATATGAGTGACACCATTTGGTATTTATCTTTTTCTGGCTTATTTTGCTTAGCATAATTCCTTCCTGCTCCTTCCATTGTTCCTATGAATGACATGCATTTATCTTTTTTGATCGCTGAGTAGAGTTCCATTGTGTGTGTATATACCATATCTTCTTGATCTTCTCATCTGTTTGGGGGGCACTTAGGTTGTTTCCATAGCTTGGCTATTGTAAATAGTGCTGCAATAAATGTAGGAGTGCAAGCTTCCTTTTAAACTGGTGTTTTTGTATTATTTGGATAGATACTTAGGAATGGGATTGCTGGATTGTATGGCAGATCCATTTTTAATCTTTTGGGCAACCTCCATTATGCTTTCCATAAGGGCTCAACCAATCTGCATTCCCACCAACAGTGTAAGAGGGTTCCTTTTTTTCCACACCTTTACCAGCAGTTACATCTGTGATTTTCCCCCCACCCCCCCAATACGGGTTATTCTCACAGGTATGACGTGGTATCTCATTGTGGTTTTGATTTGCATTTCCCTGTGAGTGAATGATGCTGAACTTTTTTCATGTGTCTGTTGGCCATCTGTATAATTTCTTTGAAGAAGTGCCTACTTAGTGCTTTTGCCCTTTTTTTTATTGGGTTGTTTTGTTTTCTTTTTATTAAGTTGTATGAGCTCTTTGTAGATCTTTGATATCAGTCCCTTGTCAGAGACATGGTGTGCAAATATTATCTCCCATTCAGTGGGGTGTCTCTTTGGTTTAGTTATGGTTTCTTTTGCTGTGCAGAAATTTTGTAGTTTGATATAGTTCCAAATATTTTATCATCTCTTCTGTTTTCCTCGCTACTCGGGACAAATCCACAAAGACATCACTGAATCTTATATGATGAAGTGGTTTGCCTGTGTTTTCTTCTACATATTTTATGGTTTCAGGTTTTTTGAATTAATTTTGGTGTGTGGTGTGAGATTGTGGTCTGGTTTCATTCTTGGCATGCAGCTGTCCAGTTTTCCCTTCCCAACTCTTACTGAAGAGACTTTCTCTTTTTTTTAATGAATATTCTTGGTTCCTTTGTCATGTATTTGTTATTCATAAATATTTGGGTTTACTTCTGGACTCTGAATTCTCTTCCTTTGGTCTTTGTCCCAGTACCGTGCTGATTTAATTATTTTAGCTTTATAGCGTACTTTGAAGTCTTAGCTAGTTATTTGTTGATGGACATACAGATTGTTTCTACTCTAGGCTGTTGTAAATAATGCTGCAATGAACATTGACATACAAGTGTGTATTTGAGTCTCTACTTCTAATTCCTTTGGACAGAAAAATATGTATTTGACACTATAAAGTTACAGTAAACCTATTTATTGTTGTATTGCTCCATCTTATGTTCGTTAAAAGCTTAACTCCTTACTATAATTATCATCTTACTCTATATCTTACTATTATCTTACTATCTTACAAATGCTTACTATAAAGCATTTTACCTTTCTTAGAAGTAGTTTTAACAAAGTTTTAGGAAATTCATTCTTCTGTTTATTTCTATCATCTTGTCTTTCAGAGTGAGCTCATGCACCAAAAGTGTAAGCTCCATGAGTAAAGATATTGTGTCTGTTTTATTCATTCATTGTCAACATAGTTTAAAATAGTGCTTGTTTATAGTAAGCGTATATATTATTACATGGATAAATGCTAGGTTGATGTAGCCCAAATTCTATGGATAGAAAGTTTAGCCCCAAGGTTTGTTTAAATGGGAGAGTCTGTATGACCTTATCACTGTTTAGATGCATCCTCCTTAATGCAGCTCATATTTTGTTATTGTATGTATAAGTAACATCAAAACAAAAATACATTAAAGATAAAATTTTTCAAATAAGAGTGCCCTGTATTTTGTTTAATTATAGGAAGCAGTGTGGTTCCTTTCCAACATAACTGCAGGAAACCAGCAACAAGTTCAAGCCGTAATAGATGCTGGACTAATCCCTATGATTATTCATCAGCTTGCTAAGGTCAGTCATATTATGAGTTCATTGTGTGTGTTAACATATTATAGCCAAGTCTTTTTGAATAAACTTATTTTATGATTTTTTTTTTAACCTTCAGGGGGACTTTGGAACACAAAAAGAAGCTGCTTGGGCAATAAGCAACTTAACGATAAGTGGCAGAAAAGATCAAGTGAGTTTGGGAAAGCTAACTTGTGATTATTGATAATGGAAAGTATACTATTCTCTTATGGTTAGGAGTTGCTGATTGTTTATAAATGCTGTGTTCATTGGGAGGGAAAGGTAATTATGTAAATAAAAATATTTCTTCTCTTTCGCTGTCTAGGTTGAGTACCTTGTACAGCAGAATGTAATACCACCATTCTGTAATTTACTCTCAGTAAAAGATTCTCAAGTTGTTCAGGTGGTTCTAGATGGTCTGAAAAACATTCTGATAATGGCTGGTGATGAAGCGAGCACAATAGCTGAAATAATAGAAGAATGTGGAGGTAAGAGTGGATTGATTGAAGAATTATTGAGCACCTGAACTCTGAAACAGTTTCTTTAGACAACTAATTAGAAAGAAAACTATTTAGATACATTATTGTTAAAATTGCCAAAGTATGTTGTTCTTTATTATATAAGCATTTTAAGAGACTTTTCCAGAAAATATTAGACCATTTTTGGAAAAACTAGTTGTGAAGGTCACTCCATAACCTTTAGAGATTCACATTGCTTTGTTTAGGAAACAAATACTCCTGTGAAGACATGAGAGCAAATGAAAAGCTCTGAGAAACCACTACTGTAGAGAAACTTAAGCACTTCGTTTAATCCAGCAAAGTTCTTGACAATGAAACACTCTTTATCTAGATACTTTATTTCGATTGCTATGATATTATTTAAAAATACCTGGTCATCTAGGTATTTTATTACAATTGTCAGAACTGTATGCTAAAGTTATTATCACAGAAGTTACTTTGATAATGACATATGAAGAACATATTTTAAAATAACTTTTGAAGGTACCTATTTAATATATTCTGTATTACCCAAACCATAAATTAATTTATCTTAAATTTTATTGACTAATATGTATGATTATTACCCAGTTATTTTTTGAGAGAAAACAGATGCTATAGCATCATAGACTATTCAAACTGGAAGTTTTCTCTTAGCTATAGGAAATTATCCTAGAGATGTTAAGGAGTCTTGTTCATGGTCATAGAAGTAGCTTCCAAGAGCAACTATTAAAATCTAGATTTACTATTATTTCACTGATAATTCTGGTTTTAGAATATTTTACATTTTAAGGTAATTTGAAATTAGTATTGTAGTCAAATTCAGAACAACTTAACTCAGAAAGTTTGAGCTGTGGAATTGTTACTCAACTTTTTATCAGTATAGTTGGTTCTGTCTATGACAGTAATACTTAAAATTAGGATACATATTTTCTTAGTATTTTATAAAATATATTCATTATCTTTGATGCCTATTTTCCCATTTTTCAGGTTTATATATTACTATATAAAGAAAAAGTACAACTGTTTCAAAATAACTTAGCTAAAAATAATGGAAACATAAAAGGATATTTCAAGGAAAAGTACTATTATGAATTTAGACACACGCTTTTACAAATCTGATTTGTGGAGTAAATGTATTGGAAATATAAATGAAGAAGGCATCCTATAGTTACTATTCTGAAAAATTATTTCTCAGGTTCATTGCAGCTATGGGATGTAAACACTGTGTTCTTTTTTTCTTTTTTTAAGAAATTACTTCAAAATTTAAAGCTCAATCCTCTACCTATGCCAATTTATCTTGAAAATTCTGAAACTTATTTTTGTTATATAAAAGTAATTACATTTGGAAAATGAAGAGAAAGAAAAATTACTAAATCAGCTATCAGAGTACATGAAAGCAGTCCTGGGAGATGTTGGTTCTAGCTCTGTTGCTAACTTGCCATGCAACCTGAAATAAATCCCTTTACATCTCTGTGCCACAGCTTCCTCATCTGTCAAATGGAGTGTTTAGGTGTTTTTTAAACTGCCTGCTTCAGGGACCAGGGTACCTCAAGGGCTTCTAAAGAGGAAGAAATTAGTGGGATGCTGGTCCTCCAACCAGAGCAGCTCAGGTTTTTATCTGTTTTTTTAGACAAACTATCATGTTTGGGGGGATGGGGTGGGAGGGTGTTCTGAGTTCCATAGGATTTTCCATGGTTAAATTGAGCAGTTTATAGTAAGAGATGCTTAATTATTTTGATTATTTTATTTCTGTCAGGCTTGGAGAAAATTGAAGTTTTACAGCAACATGAAAATGAAGACATATATAAATTAGCATTTGAAATCATAGATCAGTATTTCTCTGGTGATGATGTAAGTACAATTTGTTTGCATGTACTTTAAAATTTATAATGCAAATTTAAGAAGTGTTTTTTGAGGTATTTTTTCCAGCTTTTAAAAACCAAAATTAAAAAATTTAGTGTTTGTTTTCCATCAGCCAATTTTTTTAAACACTAAAATTTCACTGTAGGTAAAATTGTAAAAACAATTCTTATTGCATTTGTGATCTCCTAAATGGGAAGAAACAGTAATTATAGAAATGATGTATGTTCAGATAGGTAAAATAAATCAATAGCTACAGGAATATAAAAATAGGGTGATTTTTAGATGTGTGTTCAATTTTAAATTCTTGAATGTCTTATTATTGTTGATTTATTTAAATAAATAACTTAGGTGATTAAAATGTTCTTAGAAAATTCTTTCCTAAGAAGTAAATCATTTCTACTTCTATCATAATGGGTAGTATCTTACCATAATAAGGAATTTTTTCTTGCTTTTTATAGATTGATGAAGATCCTAGCCTCATTCCTGAAGCAACACAAGGAGGTACTTACAATTTTGACCCAACAGCCAATCTTCAAACAAAAGAATTTAATTTTTAAGTTCAGTTGAGTGCAGCATCTTTCCCACTTTCAATACGAAGCACCACCAGATGGCTACCAAATGACAAGAACAACAACAAAAGGCTCCAAAACACACATGCCTCTTCGTTTTGATGCTTCTAAAGCAAGCCATGTCTCAGTCACTTTGCAGTTGCCAAAAGTCACTATCACATGGACTGTAAATGCATATGCATGATTTCCTAAACTATTTTAGAATTCTCCTTCCCAATCTCAACTACCCTATTTTTCCCTGTTCCCTGGTGCCACACGCTGACAACTGCAGTCTCCAGTTTAGAATATTCCGTAGTGGTGGCATGCCAGCTGCCCACTTGATATTCCTTTGGAAAATGGTGTGCTGTGGATCAAGACACTTTGGTATGATGCATATACACATTGGAAGACTTTAAAAGAGGTGCAGTCTGACCTGAGCCTCCATCATTATCCTCCACAAACATATTTTCATATTCCTATGTGGAAGAATAGATTTTAAAGTACAAACCAAATGATTTTCATTGGTGGAACTGACACAAAAAAAGTAACTTGAAAAAAAAAAAAAGAAACTTGGTTATTGATTAAACAGCTAAGTTTTAAAAACTGCACTTCATCTACCAGTAATTGATGTGTTTATTATCTGCCTCAGAAGCCAGGGTTGGAGGAAGAACTTTAGCTATGGATGGTAATGCTTTCGCCATTATACCTAATTTTTGAGAACAGCAAGCCCTATTTGACCACTCACTTCAGCCTGTGTGTTCCTGCTGTTTTGAAGTAATCAAATGCTGTGCATGGTATTTTACCTGAGCTGCAACCTGTTACGGACTTGAACTTCTGTTTAAGTTGAAAGCAAGAGACCCTGACTATAAGGAAAAAAAAATGCAAATGTCTAAAGTAACCATTGGTGATGTTAGATAAGAAAATCTTGCTTTCAGCTTTCAGGAGTTATTATTTTTCATTTTAAATTGATAATTGGATATGGTTGATTTATATTGGGTTTAAACTGTGGAGCTTTCATGTTTACTGTAATTTAGTCTTAAAATATTTTTTACTTAGTAACCAGTGCTTTTGATAATGTGGTTGGCAACAAACCAGCAATTATTTAGAAGTGTCATAAAACTTCATTCTTTGAGTATTGGGAAAGTTAATTCAGATCCTACTCTAAAAGCGTATTTACATATTAAAAGATTCAGACAAGGATCTGTGTAGAGGAATAATCTGCAGTTATTTAACATAAACCTGATTTGCAGTCATCTTTAGGTAATGCTGCAAATCTGGTATTACTGTGTAAAGTCCTTGCTTTTTTGGTAAATTGTCTGACCCAGTTATTAATGAAAGAATATGGATTTGAAATTTTTAAAACTGAATAATTTATGCTATCACAGAAATGGTTTTGTTGCTATTGTTTACTGGGTATAATTCCCCAATGCATTTATGTGAAGGGATAGAAAATCTAAACTAATTTAGTTATCCAATGGAGGTGGTATTTACTTTGAGGAAGATGAGACAGATGCCATCAGCTGGGGTGTTTTCACTGATAAACAACACATAGCAGGTGTGCATTCATTACAAATATATGTATCTGCCAAGGTGGAGCCACTTTAAAGAGTGAGTTTTGTCTTGTATCTAAAGTGGATACAAGCGTATGTTTAAACTGCAAGATTTTTACTTGCTAGAGAATCTGTTTTAATATAGTGGTTTGGCCTCTGATTATTTATAGGTTTTATAAATTTTAGAACCAATTTCTCTTTAAGGTGGCTCAGATTTTTCAACTCTTGTGCACATAAAATTGAGTTGAAGTTCATTGTGCCTTTTTTTCTTTATCCAATTTTTGAGTTAAAGCTTCATATGGTAACTGCATCCTGTTCAGACACTGTAAATTTTTGAAACTGTGTGGTGTTCACTAAAAGTAGGAATAACAAAGTCAAAGCTATTAAGGTCACAAACTTCAGTGAAACCCTTAAAGTCCAAATCTTCTTGATATTGTGAATTGTACCCCTTCTGGTTTAGTTTCTTCTGGACTTTCCATATTTACTGACAGTTACCTTTTAATTTTTGCACACATTGAGATTAAATTGGGCCTCTACTGTGCAGATTCCTATTTCCTCTTGTGTTTTAAGTGCGAACTAACATAAGTAAACATTAGCATCAAGTAATGCAGACTTTATGTATGCACTTGCTTGATTTGATTTGTTGTGACCTTATCCGTTTGGAATTGGAATTGCACCATTTCGTAGATAAAGGAAACTAAGTATATTGCTGCACTTTTAAGTTTTCAAAACAGTGTTGGAAAAAACTGCATTGTTTTTATTTTTTTTAAACTCAGTTAAAAACGACTAAACGTTCTTTCAAAAGAGGCATCTAAATGTGTTCCTAATTTTGTATATGGGCTTAGGTTTTGTAACCAATAAAAAAAAGCTGCTATCAAATATGATAAAAACATTGAAGAACTTATTTCTAGAAGTAACTTAATTTCCTGGTTTTATTTTCTTCATAATTTAAATTTAGAATTTTTCACACATCAACTATAATGGAAGTGGATCATGCTTTACTCTTCTACCATATTTTAGTATCTTCTCCCTGCTCAGCAAACCAGGGTTACCAATAACGATGCTAGATTTTATTTATTTATTTATTTTTAATAGAGGCATGCTTTATTTATTTATTTGTTTGTTTTGTTTATATATGCACTGGGTACAGTTAGAAGCGCGGGAGGGTGAGAGAATTCACCAGAGCCAGAGTAGGGAGCAGAGCAGGCAGAAGGACCAAAGTACACTGCTGAGGGGAGCAGCGAGTGGCAGGAGAGGTCTGCGCGCCATGTGGGACCCTCCTCCGGTGGCTGGGGAGCAGCCGGGGATTGAACTGGCGCCGCAGAGGCTGTGGGCAGCTTCACAACCCAGCGCTCAACCGCTGCGCCACCGGGGAGGCCCAACAATGCTAGATTTAAAACTATTTTGTGACAAATAACTACTAAATCTGCTGTAACATAGTACTACAAATCAGATGACTTAAAATAATAGAAATTTTTTGGTGCACAGTTGTGGCAACCAGAAGTGTGAACTCAAGGTGATAACTGCTCCTTCTGTTGGTTCTAGCTGAAAATACTTGTCTCTTCGTGGCTTCTGGTGATTAATGGAAATCTTCGTATTCCTCAGCTTTTAACTTTATCACCCCAATCTCTGAATTCGCCACATAACATTCTCTCTATATCAGATTTATTATGCTATAACTTAGACAAAGGCCACTTGAGACAATAATATGACTCTGACCTTCATGAAACACAAATTTTATTTAAGGCCTAGCGAACCCTTGGAAGCAAATAATGGTGGAAGATAGTAATTGAAATAAACCTGAAAGTTTTCACCTGTTAGATAGAGGTGGTATCTCTATAATATCTTGGATTAATTAAAAGACAAAGGAGCAGCCAAACTTTTTGAGGATAAGTATTTTTACTTTTGTATACTGCCACTTCAAATATTTTTTAAAGAAGTTGGTGCAGGGGGTGAGAGAATTCACCAGAGATAGAGTAGGAAACAGAACAGGCAGACTGACCAAAATACACTGCTGAGGGGAGCAGTGGGCAAGACAGGAGAGGTCTGCTGCACCATGTGGGTTGCTCCCTTGCTGCAGTGGCTGGCAATAGCTTGATAGCGCTGTCTTTAACCCCTGCGCCACCAGGGAGGCCCAATTTGTATACATTAAACTTTTGTCTTAATGCATATAACCCATGAAGTGCTCTGTAATATTCACCTGAAGTTTAAAAAGAACTTTTTCATACAAATGGACTTTATTAGATAGCTGATAAGGAGTAGTACAATGATTCTCAAAAAGTATCACAGAGAAGGGCCTCCCCGGTGGCGCAGCAGTTGAGCCCTGGGTTGCCAAGCTGCCCACAGCCTCTGTGGCGCCGGTTCAATCCCCGGCTGCTCCCCGGCCACCGGAGGAGGGTCCCACATGGCGCGCAGACCTCTCCTGCCGCCCGCTGCTCCCCTCAGCAGTGTACTTCGGTTCTTCTGCCTGCTCTGCTCCCTACTCTGGCTCTGGTGAATTCTCTCACCCTCCCGCGCTTCTGACTATACCCAGTGCTTGTACAAATAAACAAACAAACAAATAAATAACTTTAAAAAAAAAAAGTATCCCAGAGAAGGGGCTCAGTAGTATGTAGAGAATGCGTTGGGGGAAAAGATGTGAAAATGCAGCCTGTTCATCCTTAACCTCTATTTGCCCATGAAATCCCTCACTAATCCTGGCCTAAGTTAGGGTTTCTCAAACTTGCGATATGTACATTTTTGGTTAGGTATTTTTTGCTTGGGGATGCTGTCCTGTACATTGTTGGTAGGATATTCAGCAACATCCTTAGGCTCCACTCTCTCCATGTTGGTAGTACCTCTTCATTACTGTCTTAGGACAACCAAAAAATGTTTCTAGACACAGCCAAATGTCCCCTTGGGACCAAAATTACCTCTGCTGTGAACCATTTGCCTAAATTAGTTTCTATAAGAAACTTCACTCAGGGCCTCCCCGGTGGCGCAGCGGTTGAGCGCTGGGTTGCGAAGCTGCCCGTGGCCTCTGCAGCGCCGGTTCGATCCCCGGCTGCTCCCCGGCCACCGGAGGAGGGTCCCACATGGCATGCAGACCTTTCCTGCTGCCCGCTGCTCCCCTCAGCAGTGTACTTCGGTCCTGCCTGCTCTGCTCCCTGCTCTGGCTCTGGTGAATTCTCTCGCCCTCCCTCACTTCTGACTGTACCCAGTGCATGTATAAACAAAATGAACAAAACAAACAAACAAATAAATAAATAAAACATGCCTCTATAAAAAAAAAAAAAAACATAATTCTTTTAAAAAAGAAAAGAAACTTCACTCAAATGAAAGAGCCTGATTTATGCCTTTCGGTTGTGTGAACAGTCCCAGGCTTTCCTCAGATGCATAAGACAGACCTGGAGACATTCGTAATTTTAAGAGAAATCAGAACCAGACCCGATCTTAACAGTCCCCTGTAGCAGTGTTTTTCAGAAATTTTTACTTGAAGATCTTTAAATTCTCTAGAGTTGGATCGGTAAAGGTAATCAGAAAATCACAGTATATCTTGAAAACTATTTCTTTGAAACACTGAAAAAGATTGATTCCCTCAGGACAGTTACAAGTTTATTGAAAATGATTAAAAGCAGGGAAAATATGACTAAGGACTAAGCCATACTGTGTATGTGTACATACGTGCAGGGAATTTCTTCTCTCTACCCTAACACATTGCCATCCATCTTCTTAATTCTTTTTTTCCAAACTCTGGTACCTAAAGAAAAATGGGATCTGTGCCAAGTAATGTGTCATGCCTCAGATAAAGTATATCTTCACAGAACATCAGTTTTACTTGATGGTAAGTAAAACAGTTTTATGGTAATACAAGCCTAAGTGTTATAGAGTAAAGGACATACTTTGCATAACTTTTTAAAGATAAAATCAGATTTTTGAGGCAGGCCATTTTATGGAAACATTTCTGCAGGAGTGGGAGTTAGAAGAGTTTTGAGAAGCAAATGATGAAGCATTCGCTCCAAGTGAGCCTGTTCCACTTTGCTGAATAGCTTTAATTGTTACCACATCTTCTCTTAATTTTGAGCAAAAGTCACGTTTCTTAAATGACCATCATTAAAAGTTAACTGATCTTCATTCACAGTAGATTTTTTTTTTGTCCTTGGCAGAGTGTAGAAGAAAATGGATGTGTTTATCGGCTCCTTTCCACAATCTGAGTAACCCATGCATTTCAGCCATCCATAAAGTTGTTCCTGGACAAGGTTGCTGTCAACTTTATATATTTCAGGAACCTCAGGAATAGAGTGTAGTGTGACTAATTTCTAAGTACAGTGGAATGGAAACATTCCATTATCTGGACACTTAATTCTATTAATGTGGAGATTATTTCATATTTTTCCAGCCTCATTTAGATTTGTTGTTTGGTTAACAACCTCAGCTCCCTTTGTTATTAGCTGTCTGACCTGATGGTTAGGCACCCAGACTTCTCAAATCTAAGTGTAAGAATTTATAAGTTTCATTACTGATTTCAGCCTAGTTTTCCTCATAAGTTCTGCTTTTATTATCTATATCCTTTTCATGTCTTCAATCTTTATAAGAATTTTGACTAATCTCTTATAAATATTAAAATCCTTTGAGCTCCCTACCGCATGCCAGCTACCGTGCAGGGTACTTAAAACACACAGATGAATAGAAATAAAAGTAAAATAAAGGATACAGATATTAGAAAAAGGTATACAGTGATAGGTATTAGAGGAATTTGGCTGAGTTAGGAAGGTGATAGATAATGGGCTTGCAGTGCTAGCCACTGTTCAGAGCAACTCAATCCTCTCATCAGCCCTGTGAAGATTTTATTATCACACACAAGTTTTCTCAAAATTACCCATCTGATAGTGGTAAAGAAAATGGAGTTAATGGGAAAGCTTTCTAGCAGAGAAAACAGTTGGTTCAGTCATGTAGGAAACCCTCAGGGGAGTTCAATGGAATGAAAGCAAGTATAGTAAGTCCTCACTTCATTTTATTGGAAATTGGGGCTTCAAGTAAAACAAAATAACAAAAGTATGCCCTCAAATGTTGATTTGTTCAAGGTCGTTTGTTAAAACATTGATTTGGGGGGGGAATCCCTTCACATCTGGGATGGAAATGATCTTATTCAATAACCCGCTCTGTAACTAGAGCAAAAAACAAGGAGAAGGATTATTAGGTGGGAGGAGGGCCTAAAGAGGTACGGATTAGACCCAATAGCCAGGCTATATAAAAGATTTTGGTATTGTAAGGGCAAAAGGAAGTCAAGCAAGCAGGGTGGTAGAATTGTTAGTAACAATCTCTACTTGGTAAGGAAAGAACTTTGGGTACATTGGATTTAATGGTGCATAGAGCTCATGTTAACAAAGGCACTTAGGTAGGAGATAGGGAACACCTTTGGTCCATGAAGTAGGTTTGTGGGAAACTTGGCAGCTAAAATACAAAGGAGTTGGCTATGTCTTAGATCGGAAATTTGGGGAAAGGAATGTCTCAGGAATGATTTCCAGGTTTCTAGATTGTAGTAACTGATGAGTGAAATCACAAGATAGGGAATAGAAGGTGATAAGTTTGGGTTGAGCTGAGACATCAAAATGACAAGTAGGACAACTGGAAATATTAGTCTGGAACTCAAGAGAAGAGGGCCGTACTAGAGATTTTGTGTCTAGTACCTATTTTTGGTGGTGGGTGAGGATGAAATTGCCTGAGTTCTGCATTTAGAGTGAGAACAGTATGGGACAGAGTTGTGGAGTTCAACTTTTAATGGGAATGTAGTGGAAGATGAGTTTGCAAAGGAAACAAGATGTGAGAGGTAGGAAGGAAACTCTTTTCTCAGAAAAATGAAGGAAAGCAGATTTCAGTATACAGTGATGCTGCTAAAAAGTCAAGTAGAGTGAGAACAGGAATTGCCCTTCAGGTTACTGATACAGAGGTCATTGGTCACCTTAATGAGAGCTATCACACTGGTAATGAGGGTAGAAAGTAGAGTGGGAAGAACTGAGTAGCAGGAGCAGAATGTGAATACAATCTAATAAGTTTTTCGGTAGGATTTTGTTTTGCTGTGAGGGAAAGGAGGGAGATCAGTTGTTAAAAGGAAATTTGGAGCAATTGGTGGGGGCAATTTGGTTAAGAAAGACATTGAGGGTCTCTGGTGGCGCAAGGTGTTGTCTCAGCTCTCTGCAGCCACTGCAGCATGAGTTCAATCCCTGGCCTGGGAGCTAACCCACATGGAGCTGCAGACCTCTCCTGTTTCACTCGCTGCTCCCCTCAGCAGTGTATTTTCAGTCAACACACCTGTTCTGCTCCCCACTCTGTCTCTGGTGAATCCTCTCACACACACACCCGCTCCATACACACACATACACCTCTGGCCTATATCCCAGTTCTTGGATGCATAAATAAAATAAATCTTTAAAAAAAAAAAACACTGAATATGCAAGAGAAAGCAATCATGGATTTTCTACATTACAGGAGAGAATCCAAAGTATAGACAGGATTATTCATACTCCTTTAGTCAACAATTAATTGAGCAACTAGTATATGCTGAATTCTGTGATAGGTCCAGTATAGCAGTAAACAGACTCAACCCCTAGCCTTCTGAAACATTCTAGTAGTAAGAGTAGCAATACATGTATAAATAAATAATTTCATGGCGGTAACTGCTATATAAAAAACTATGTGAGAAGTAAGTAGGAGAGAAATCTTCTGTACTTTAGTGTTGGACATTTTTTAGTTGTGAAGTACACTTAACATAAAATTTAGCATCTTAATTGTCTTTTAAGGGTACAGTCAAGTATATTCACATTATTATGCAACCACTCTCCAGAATTTTTTCATCTTGCAAAATTGAAACTATTCCCATTAAACAAATCCTCCTTATTTTCATCCCCCCAGCTATTGGTACCCACCATCCTAATTTTAGTGTCTAGAAACTGAACAACCTTAGATACCTCACGTAAGTGGGATAATAAAGTATTTTTCTTCTTGTGTGACTGGCTCATTTCACATAGCATGATGTTCTCAAGGTTTATCAATATAGCATATGACAGGATTTCCTTTTTTTGACTGAATAATATTCCATTGTGTATTTTTAAGCAGTAATTTTCTAGTGTCAGTCCCCTAGTGGTACATTAGTATAAGTATATACTAAAAAATTTATTCACATCTTATCCAAATCTCAAGCTTATATGGGCAGTCTATATTTCACCTGGGAAGCCAGTATTGAAAATCTTGGTCAATTAGAATTAAAATCCTTTTAAACTCTGGGACTCCCTGTTCCAGTGCTAAGTCTGGAAGTAACAGTAGCCTGTGGAATAGAGAGAGAATGTTAGAATCAAACAATAAGATGCAAACAGAGCATAAAGATTAATGTATTGATAGGAATAAAGTTGGGCTTTGTTAGAAAGCTGTCGTTTCTAATGCCTCAAAGAGCAAAGAAAATCCTTGGGGACACCTAGTCATGGGGTCTGGCCTTGGCTCTATCACTGATAATCTTTGGACAAGCTGATCTCTCTGACCACCTGTTTTTACATATGTAAAATGGGAAAAAACACCGACCTGGCATGGTTGTTTGAAGTTAGGTAAGACAATGTCGTAGAAGCAGTTATCCCTAAACCCCTGTGACTTATTGTTCCTCTCCCCCATGCTTTTGCTGCTTTTCTGGGCTTTTAGGAAACAGGGCCAGAGGAAGCCACTGGTATCTGAAAATGCTCTTGGCCAGGTATCTCCTAAACTTTTGTCTGTAAACTCCCCCGTTCATTGGCAAATTTCCACCATCTGGACTTTACTTGTGACTGAAGGTTTGGAATCTTGTTAAAAAATCAGTGTGCATCAAAAGGTGTGACCCGATTACAGTTGCTTGGGCTTGAGCTGGGAACAAATTGGTCCAGACAGTTAAGCGAGTTCGTGAGCCCCCGCCTGATTGAGCCAATGGGCGGCGCTCACCGACGAAAGGCGCTCACCCGAGTCGCCCCGCCCCGTCCCAGAAGCTCCGCCCCCGCTCCGGGCCTCCTTTCTTTCCCGTCGCTGCCTTTCCTGCTGGGTCGTGGCCGGCGGCCCGGGGAGCGGGCAGCATGGGCGCGGGGCTCGAGCTGGGGCCGGCGGCGGGCGGCTCTCTGCTGCTGTGCGCCGCGCTGCTGGCCGCGGGCTGCGCGCTGGGCCTGCGCCTGGGCCGCGGGCGGGGAGCGCTGGACCGCGGCGCGCTCGCCTGGCTCTGCTACGACGCCCTCGTGCACTTCGCGCTGGTAAGTGCTCGGGGCCCGCGGTCTCGCCCGTCCCGCGGTCTCGCCCGTCCCTCTCCACTGGGCGATCCTGGAAAGCGCCGAGACGAGTGGCCCGCCCTCCCCTGCGGTGGGAAATCTGCGGAGAACCCGAGGTACCTGGAGCTGCACCCCTGAGTTTCCAAGTCTGTGAAAAGCACCGATTCCCTGGTGGTGCCAGTTCCTCTACCAGATTGAAAAACAAGACCCCTGAAAATGGTTGCTGCTGTAACATAGTATGTTAGTTTGACTGTAAGCTACTCAGAGGTCCTGGCTTACTAGATTTTGCAGCCCGGACAGAGTTTTTTTTTTTTTTTTTTTAGATTTATTTATTTTATACATGCACTGGGTACAGTCAGAAGCGCGGGAGGGTGAGAGAATTCACCAGAGCCAGAGCGGGGAGCAGAGCAGGCAGAAGGACTTAAGTACACTGCTGAGGGGAGCAGTGGGCGGCAGGAGAGGTCTGCGCGCCATGCGGGACCCTCCTCCGGTGGCTGGGGAGCAACCGGGATCGAACCGGCGCTGCAGAGGCTGCGGGCAGCTTCGCAACCCAGCGCTCAACCGCTGCGCCACCGGGGAGGCCCTGGACAGAGTTTTTGAAAGCCTCAAAGGGAGCAGGAGTGACGGGGTGAGCGGTGAGGGGAGCAGTGACTGACAACTAACTTCGCCAACTTGAGGGTCTGTGCCAAAGCAAACCCCCATGCCTTTAAAACAGTCACCATTAATTGGGTAAAACTGTTTAAAACTTCTTTACAACACCCCATAAGTAATGCCCCCATTTTATAGAGGAGAAAACAGTTCCTGCAGGAGAAAACAGTTCCTGCAAAGGTAGGCGACTTTCCAGTGCCACACAACTAGCATGATCCTGATTTAGTCTGGCTCCAAAACTTGTACTCTGTGTGTCATGCCAGACTTCAGAAACACATGTCCCTAAAAATCAGTCCACACCCCTCTCCACTTTTTTTTTTTTTTTTTTTTTTGCGAAGAAGAACTGGGTTATAGGCCAGAGATGGGGCGTGAGAGGATTCACCAGAGACAGAGTGGGGAGCAGAACAGGCAGACTGAGTGAGATACACAGCTGAGAGAAGCGGCAGGCAAGGCAGGAGTGGTTGCTGTGCCATGGGGGTAGCTCGCTGGCTGGGGATGAACTCAGGTCTGGAGGTGATAGCACTGAGACTTACTCCTAGGCCAGCAGAGGGGCCCCCATAAACAATGCCCAAATACCTTTTTTTTTTTTTTTCTGTAAATTTGACCTCAAATCTAGGTAAACCTATGGGTAATGTGAAGCCAAAGTTAGATAAGAGGTATTGATAATCTTTTAGATCGGTAGTTGTTAGTTTTGATGGAATGATGAGATTCCTTCTTACTCCAGGCAGCAGTGAATCTTTCCCTCCACTTTTTTTTTTTTTTTTACAGAATTGATACAAGTTTATCCAAAGATCAAGGGCAGTAGATTATTTAGAAAAATTTATGTAATATATTTTATAGATACAAGAAAGGCATAAAAAGCTAAAACATATGCCCATGTGTACCCCATCTAGTTCAAAATTAAGTCTGCTTTTCATACCTAGACTGTAGCAGGTAACACTGCATACTTCTCCATTTGTGGTTCCTTAGGGTATAGACCGGTAAACTTGTTGCTCTACTCTCCCTCCTAAACTTGTTGCTCTACTCTCCCTCCCTGTTCTGAAGGAAATTTAGCCACATACGCCTACACCTTGTGGTATTTACCTATCCCAACTGCAAAATGATCCACTCTGAATACACTATATCTTAGTTCTTCAATTCCAAAATGCATGATTTTTTCATATATTAAAGCAATCATTGACATAACTGCTATGGGCCATTTTAGTGATATTTTAATGTCTCTAAAATGGAGATGTATCTTACAATTGATGAAATATGATATATGAAATCCCATACTAATGGGCATGTTTTCATTTGCTATTACATACATACAGTGCTTCAACCAGCATCTTTGAGAGCAGTGAAGAAGACACTTGAATTAAGCAGATGAGGCCTTCAATAAAAATGCTTGCCATATTATCTGTAGTTGGAGTTTATTCCAGGTATACCCAGAAATGTGAGGTCAGCTGAAGTCAGAATGTGAAACCTTGTGGTGTTGAAATCACTTGTTTGTTCATACTACAGATGGTGAGTCACTCAGTAGGACAGTGTCAAGCCAGATCTTCCCAGAGATAGTTTATCTTCCACTTGTGCTTCATGGATTTCCCCCTCATCTGAGATCTAAGTATATCATCGTAGGCATGGCCAGAGCATGGAGGCAGGATGTATGGACTATTTTGGGGAAACATCTAGAATTCCAGATTGACTAGTACACAGGGTTACATGGGGAAGGAACACACTGGAAAGGAAGCTTGAGTGACAGTAAGGTTTTCAGTTTTTTTCTTTTTAAACATTATTTATTTATGCATACAAGAGCTGGGGTGCAGGCCAGAGGTGGGGTGAGAGTATTCACCAGAGACAGAGTGGGGAGCAGAACAGGCAGACTGACTGAAATATACTGCTGAGGGGAGCAGCGGGCAAGACTGGAGATGTCTCTTGTGCCATGTGGGTCAGCTCCCTGGCTGGGGATAGAACTTGGACCTGCAGATGTTGGCAATAGCTTCATAGTGCTGAGACTTAACCCCTGGTGCTACCAGGGAGACCCAAATTTTATTATTTTATTTTATTTTTTAATCATTGTTCATTTTTAAACAATATTTGCTTCCCCCCACCCCCTTAGGTGTTGTCCCCATAGAGTTTCCTTTACCAATGCACCTGTACACCATCACCTCAGTCCCCTGTGCTCCTCCCTCCCTCCCTCCCTCTGATCCCTCTCCCTCCTCCTCCCCTGCAGGATGTCTCTCATTTATAATTGTCTGTTTTTACTTTGTTGTGTTTTGTACTGTTATTTTTTTACACTGATGTCTTATTTGGTTCCCCTGTATTCCTGCTATAAGTGAAACCATCTGATATTGTTCTTTTTCCTTCTGGCTTATTTCACTGAGCATAATTCCTTCTACATCTCTCCACATTGCTGCAAATGTCATGAATTTATCTTTTTTTGATTGCTGAATAATATTCCATTGAATATGTATGCCACATCTTCTTGATCCAGTCTCTATTTTTGGGCATTTGGGTTGTTTCCAGGTTTTACCTATTGTAAATAGTGCTGCAATAAACATAGGAGTACGGGTGCTCTTTTGAATCAATGTTTTTGTGTCCTTTGGGTAGATCCCTAGCAGTGGAATTGCCGGGTCATATGGTAGCTCCATTTTTAGTAGACTGAGGAACCTCCAGACAGCTTTCCATAGTGGCTGGACCACCAGCATAGTGATTGCACTCCCACCAGCAATGTAGGAGAGTTCCTTTTCCACCACATCCTCTCCAAACATTTGTTGTTGCTAATTTTTTTGATATGTGCCATTTTTACCGGTGTAAGGTGGTATCTCAATGTGGTTTTGATTTGCATTTCCCTGATAATAAGGAATGTTGAACATTTTTTTCATATGCCTGTTGGCCATTTGCATTTCCTCTTTGGAGAAATGTCTTAAGTTTGCCCATTTCTTGACTGGATTGTTTACTTTGTTTTTGTTGAGTCATGTGAGTTCTTTGTACCGAATTTTATTCTGTAGTAGAATCCTTGAAGGATTAAGCAAGGAAGGAGCATGGTCAAAGCAGCTCCTTCAAAATATAATTTGGCAGTGGTGTGTTAAATCAGAAGCTGTGAAGTGCTGAGATTTTTCCCTTCGGACAAATTAGTGCCTAATTTAGTGATGCTCCAAGACTCATAAGGGAACATGGTGCCAGGTGGCACATGCAGTGGGCACATTACAGGAAAGGAACCCCCAAATTAGGATTCCATTGGTATGGGGCTACTGGTGACCCGCTTATATGTCCCTCTGCAGAGAGACTTTATCTTTACACAGGAATGTAAACAAATCTCTGGAGAGGAAAAGCTGAAGTCTTTACCTTTACTGCCTTTGAACATCTCAGAGGGATTCCCCTTCTGTGGTTGTTACCACACCGCCCCCAAAACACCTGTAGCCTCCACTGTAGTCCACTGTGCTCCCTTCCTTTGTTCTCACCCCTCCACCTGCTGTGGTAGCCTGCAGGTTACTAAAGTTTGTTATTAGTTTCGTTTTATCTGGCCCTTTGTTTTATTTCTCTGTAGTCCACATATAAATGAGAGCATCTGGTACTTGTCTTTCTCCTTCTGACTTATTTTGTGTAGTGTAACTCCCTCTACCTCCTTCCATGTTGTCACAAATGACAAGAGTTTATTTTTTTTTAATAGGTAAGAAGTAGTCCATTGCATCTATATACCAAGTCTTCCTGATCCACTCATCAGTTTTGGGCACTTAGGTTGTTTCCCTAGCTTGGCTTTTGTAAACAGTGCTGCGGTGAAGATAGGAGTACACATGTCCCTTTGAATTAGTGACTTTGCCTTCCTCTGGTAGATATGTAGGAGTGGAATTGCTGGGTCATATGGTAGATCCATTTTTAATATTTTGAGACACCTCCATACTGTTTTTTATAGGGGCTAGATATTTCCACCATCCGTGCGTGATGGTTCATTTTTCTCCACATCTTTGCCAATGTTATAGAAATAAATTCTGGCCTTTTACCCAGGCAGAGGAAGAACAAGTGGTGCCTCAGGAATGGTGAGGTCAGAAAAAGCTTTATTACTCATGCTTGAGGTCCCAGACCTGGGTAGCCCCGTAAGGTCTGAGCACAGGTTTAGAGACCAAAGGTTCCTTTATACATAGCTGTCTCCATATCTGTTACATTGATAGCATCTTTTGGGTACCAGGTGCTGTGCTGGACAGATACAAAGTGGATCACCCTTATCCTCTCAGAGCTTATGGAATAGAGTTTTTCTCTTAGCGTTTGATATGGAGAATAATAGCTACTCTCACTTTCAGTGTGAAACCCCTATGAGAAATTTCTTTTTTTCCTGAAAACTTTGTCTGTCTTTTCCTTTCTGATAGAACAATCCCATGATTCTCCCTTTTTGCTTCCTGGAAGCACAGATTATGCTCTATAATAACAATAAAATATGGTCTGCAGATAGATATAGATATATAGTGTGTGTGTATCCTTATTGAACCCTGATTTGGATTCTTAGTCATTTGTGTATTTTTTCACTACTAATATCTAAAATTTCCTATGCATATTTTACCATTTATTTGAGTGTTTTGGTTGTAATTGCCTTAAAATCTTTTGTATAAGGAAGAAGTATGTAAATATTTCCAAAAAATGTTCATGCTACCGAATCCAAGGGCAAGCAAGTTAGGGATAATTAGGCAGCCTCAAGGACAGTGCAGGGACTTCAGGAGAGTTAAGGAAGGCTGCAGAGATAAGGGCCACAAATTCCAAAGGGGACTAATCAAACACCCCAGGACTTATGACATTAGGGACTTACTTTATGACCTTAGGGTCAACAGGACATTCCAAATAGAGGACAATGAAGAAAAAAAGATAGGGGCTGGGACACAGAGACTTAGTTCTGGGCACAGAGACAATTAGGCAGTGAGAAACACCAAGAACTAACCAATCACAAAGAGACTGGTGGAGCTTGAGAATAATTAGGGGAAAAGGTCTATATTCCCTGAGACAAGACTCCACTTGGGCTTCCTTGCCCCTCTTGGCCTGGTTCCGTGACATGGGAGTCCCACTTTATTTCTGTTCCTTTTCTCCTCAATAAACTTTTTCTTTCTCTAAACAAACCTGCCTCTTCTCGCTTGCTTGCCTGAGCGTCTGCAAAGTTCCTGCTGCGGCTTCGTGAGACACCAGCCCGTGGGGGTCTAGTGGCTGGGACTCAGCGCTGCCCCTGCAGCCTGGGATCCGTTCCTGGCTGGGAGACTAGGCCTGAAAACCTACAATTCCGGTATCACTACCAAAATTTATTTCCTTTGAAATGAAAAGGACATTCCAGGGAAATACCTTTCCCCCCCCTTTTAGAACACTCAACATAATTTGTTTCTTTGTTATTTGGCTTCCTCTATCTCCAGCATCTGGCGTGGGGCCTGGTTTGAGGAGCTGTTCTAAAGTATTTGTTAATATTTAATATGGAAGAATGATTTTATCCTTTTAATTTACCCTTTAAGTAATAGTTATCAGTACAATAGTTATCAGTCATGTATACTTTAAGTCTCAAATTACACAGATACCGAAAATGACTTTGTTTTTTATGTCAGTCTTTTTAAATAGAACTTGTTTAAATTATATATTCTCATGATCCTTGCAAAATGTAAAACATTAATGTATATAAAAGGAAGAGATACAGTTAACCCAGAGATAATTATTGTTAGTATTCTTTAAAAAGTCTTCCAGAATTTATATAAAAACTTATATAGGTTAATTTTTTTCAGAGTTCCTTTTATAAAAATAGGATAATAACCTTCATTCTTTGTTACTTTTTTCATTTAACTGTCCATATCAATCTATTAAACTTCCTAATAATTTTAAATAACTGCATTGAATTAGACACACTTTATATGTGCTTTATTTAACCAATCCCTAATTATTGGACCTAGAGGCATTTTTTAGTTGTTAGAAAAGATATCGATTGCTCTTGGTGCATTTTCACACATTTGTGTAACCATTTACTTTGGATAAATACTGCAAGCAGAATTTCTGTGTCTGAAGGAATCCAGTTTTTAAAAAACTCAGAAAGATAGTATGCATCCACATTCCCATCAGCTGCTTTCTCACATCCTAGCCAGTGCAAGTTATTGTTACTGTAGCAGTACCTGTTTTGCACCTCCTCATGTCTTGGCCTCATCTGGCCCTTGAGACATGCTTTGCTCCCGCTACCGCTAAAGCAACCAACTCTGACTTCATTCTGATTCAGACAATTCCTGCTTCCACTGCCTCCTGGGCCTGGTGGATGGAGTCCCTGCATGTGAAGTCCTTGGGAAGACTCAGCATCCACACACCTGCCCAAGGGCTGAATCTTTGACAGTGATATTTGGGAGCAACAAGATAAATTCTTCCTTCCTCCCTCAAGATGGACTCTCCACAGAATCTGTAGTTCCCATAGCCTCCGGAAAAATTCAAGACTGAGGCCTCAGTTAGCTTATTACTAAGTGGTATTGCAACAGGGTGGTCCCCAGGAAAGGGGGAGGTTCCCTGCCCCACCCAAGGGAGGGTGGAGCTGAGCAGGAAGAGGAGAAGCTGGAGAAGAGACTGAGGAAGGAAGCAGGATGGAGCCAGGAGACCTGGAGGAGGTTCATGGAGCCTAGAGACACGTGAAGAAACTGCGCTTGTCTTTTGATTGCAACAGGGTGGTCCCCAGGAAAGGGGGAGGTTCCCTGCCCCACCCAAGGGAGGGTGGAGCTGAGCAGGAAGAGGAGAAGCTGGAGAAGAGACTGAGGAAGGAAGCAGGATGGAGCCAGGAGACCTGGAGGAGGTTCATGGAGCCTAGAGACACGTGAAGAAACTGCACTTGTCTTTTGGTTGTGGACTGGGTGACACAGATGTGGGTGAGAACCATGGGGAGGGGAAAATGGCAGCTTTTATCTTGATGTTGATTTTGCTCCTTTCCTTCCGGGCTTGTCTGGTTGTTTCTGGCCCTTTTCTGTGGGTCCCCACTGGAAGATGCTTTAGACTTGTGGCAGGCTTTGGGGCCTTGCTCTGGGCCAGTCCCATTTGGATGGACTTTTACCCACGAGGGGACGGGTAACTCTGGATGCTTCATTTAGAAACTAGACTCTTTGCCTTACCTGCATTGTTTCCTAGTTTTATTAAAGTTCCCTGATTACAGTGATGTTAAACATTTTTTTATATGCCTGTTGGTCATTTGCATTTCCTCTTTGGAGAACTGTCTTTTTAGCTCTTCTACACATTTTTTGACTGGGTTTCATCAGCTCTTTGTAGATCTTTGTCATCAGTCCCTTATCATTAGTATTGTATGCAAAAATTTTCTTCCAATCAGTCTCTTTGTTTTGGTTAATGTCTCTTTTGCTGTATTTGATGTAATCCCATCTGTTTATCCTTTCCTTCACTGTCTTTGCTTTGGGGATGTGTCTTTAAAGATATTATTGAGATGAGACTCAACAAAAGCAAAGAAAATAATCCAGTCAAAAAATGGGCAGAAGAGCTAAAAAGAAACTTCTCCAGAGAGGAAATGCAAATGGCCGACAGGCATATGAAAAAATGTTCAACATCACTTGTAATCAGGGAAATGCAAATCAAAACTACAATGAGATACCATCTTACACCAGTGAGAATGGCACATATTAAAAACACTAGCAACAACAAATGTTGGTGAGGATGTGGAGAAAAAGGAACTCTCCTGCACTGCTGCTGGGAGTGCAAACTGGTCAGACCACTATGGAGAGCTGCGTGGAGATTCCTCAACCTACTAAAAATAGAGCTTCCATATGATCCAGCAATTCCACTCCTAGGTATTTACCCAAATGACACAGAAACATTAATTCCAAAGAGCACCTGCACCCCTATGTTAATAGCAGCACTATTTACAATAGCTAAGCTTTGGAAAACAACCCAAATGCCCAAAAATGGATGACTGGATCAAGAAGATGTGGTACATATACACAATGGAATATTACTCAGCAATCAAAAGAGATAAACGCATGCAGTTTGCAGCAACATGAATGGAGCTAGAAGGGATCAGGCTCAGCGAAATAAGCCAGAAAGAAAAAGAAAAATACCAGATGGTCTCACTCATAGCAGGAATCTAGAAAACCTAAATAAGGGACCAGGAAAAATAATAACTATAAGAAAGAAAAAAAATCAAAATCAACAAACAACTATGAACCAGAGACACACTATGGGGGGGGGCGGGGAAAGGAGGGATTGGGGTCAAAATAAGAGGGGTACAATTGTATGGGGAATATAAAAAAATAAAAAAAAGATACTATTGAGGTGTATGTCATGTAGTGTTTTGCCTGTTTTTTCTTCTATATATTTTATGGTTTCAGGTCTTATGTCTAGTTCTTTGATCCATTTTGAGTTGGTTTTTGTGCATAGTGTGAGTTAGTAGTCAAGCTTCATTTTTTTGTATGTAGCAACCAAATTTTCCCAGCACCACTTATTGAACAGATTTTCTTTGTTCCATTGCATATTCTTTGCGCTTTTGTCAAAGACTCATTGTCCATATAAGTGTGGATTTATTTCAGTGCTCTCTATTCAGTTCCATTAGTCTGTGTGTCTGTTCTTATTCCAGTACCATGCAATTTTGATTATTATGGCTTTGTAGTATAATTTGAAGTCTGGGAGTGTGATACCTCCATTCCCTTCCTTTTTAGTCAGGAGAGCTGTGGTTATTTGGGTTTTTTTGTTGCTCCATTAGAATTTAATCAATATTTGTTCTATTTCTTTAAAGAATATCATTGAAATTTTTATTGGAATAGCATTGAATCTGTAAATTGCCCTTGGTAGGATGGACATTTTGATAATGTTAGTTCTTCCAATCCATGAGCAGGAGCTGTCTTTCCATTTCTTTGTGTATTCTTGTATTTCTTTTAACAATGTTTTATAATTTTCTTTGTATAGGTCCTTTGCCTCTTTTTTTTTTTTTAAGATTTATTTTATTTATACAAGAACTGGGGTACAGGGCAGATGTGCCAGAGGGTGAGAGGATTCACCACAGTCAGATCAGGGAACAGAACAGGCAGAATGACCGAAATACACTGTTGAGGGGAGCAGCGGGTGAGACAAGTGAGGTCTGCCGTGCAATGTGTGTTGCTTCGCAGCCGGCTGGGATCAAACCAACACTGCAGGGGCTGTGGACAGCTTCACAGCGCTGCGCTCAACTGCCTGCGCCACCAGGGAGACCCTTTTCTTAGTTTTGTTCCCAAGTATTCGATTTTTTTTTGTTTCAGTTATAAAAGGGATGGTTTTTTTGATTTCTTCTTCAGATTTATTGTTTGCATAATGGAAAGCTACTGATTTTTGTGTCTTGATTTTGTATCCTGCTACTTTACTAAACTGCTTGATTATTCTGATTAGTTTTTCTGTGGAGTTATTGGGGTTCTCTATGTGTGTTATATAACCTGTGAATAGTGATAGGTTTACTTCTTCTTTCCCTATTTGGATTCCTTGTATGTCTTTCTCTTGTCTATTGCTCTGGCTAGGACTTCCAGTATTATACTGAAAAGCAGTGGTGAGAGTGGACATCCTTGTTTTTTTCCAGATCTTAATGGAAATGCTTTCAGTTTTTCACCATTGAGAATGATACTGGCTATGTAGATGCCTTTTTTCTTAATAATTGCATACTACATGTGGTAGGTGTGTCCTTATGAACCAACCATGCAACTTTAGGTTATTTTAAAACGTTTTATTATCACTAAAAGCTATCTTTTGTGGGACAAATTTCAAAACTGACATTCTGAGTCCAAAATAAATCTAGGAAGATAAGAGATTTTTTTTTTTTTTAAACCATAAAATGTATCATCTGAGAAATGGTCCTTTTGAAGCCTGTGTGCACTGGTAATTTAGCCCTTGAACCACCACAAGTTCTTGTCCCATGAAGCCATAAAAAGGAATCTGCAGGCTTTTTAGATAAGAAAGCAGAGAGAAGCAAGCTTTATTCAAGACAGTAAAGACACAGTTTATTTAAAGGAAGACAGCAAGGACTCCTACCTGGGAGCAGCAAAGAAGCTGTTGTGGGCCTGTGTCTGAGTAGTTAAACTTTTTTTTTCTTCTCTATTCTAAAATCTCATCATCCTGCTTTTTGATTGGCTCTCTCCCAGTGGCTATACTCCTGCAGGCCAGATGTGCCCATTTTCTCAGCTATTATCTTAGAGTTTCTCCTTTACTTCCCCTATCCAAGACCTTATTCTCTCTAGTTTTACTGTTCTTGTTTATTTATTCCTCCTTGACTTTCTGACTGTCTCTCGTCCTCCCTGGTAGCACAAGGGGTTAAGATTCAGTAGGTGATATTATCATCTTGACTGTAGAACATTATTTGATGCTAAAAAGAATTGAGCTATCAAGCCATAAAAAGTTAGGGAGAAAACTTAAATGCATAGTACTAGTGAAAGAAGTCTGACAAATATCCATACTATGATTCCAACTATATGACAATCTCGGGCTTCCCTGGTGGCACAGGGGGTTGAGCACCGCAATGTGAGGCAGTCCAACTATATCACAGTCTGGAGCAGGGAAAATTATACAGACAATAAAAAGGATCAGTGGTTGCCAAGGTTGAGGGCAAGAGGTGAAGGGGATATAGAATCGGATTAATAAGCACAACATAGGGCCTCCCCGGTGGCGCAGCAGTTGAGCGCTGGTCTGCAAAGCTGCCCGCAGCCTCTGCAGTGCCAGTTCAATCCCTGGCCACCGAGTGAGGGTCCCACACGGCGCGCAGACGTCTCATGTGGCCCGCTCACACTCTGCCTGTTCTACTCTCCGCTCTGGCTCTGGTGAATTCTCTCACCCTCCTGCGCCTCTGACTGTACCCAGCGCTTGTATAAATAAATAAATAAATAAATAAATCTTAAAAAAAAATAAGCACAACATAGAGGGTTTTTGGGGCACAGAAAATACTTGGTATATTGTAATGATGAATATGTCATTATGCTTTTGACTGAAACTACAGAATCTACAATAAAAAGAATGAACCTTAAAAAAGAAAAGATGTAGCACTATGAAGCAATGCATAGCCACTGCAGCACGAGGGAGGTGCCAGAGAGGTGACCCACATGGTGCAGCAGACCTCTCCTGACTCCCCCGCTGCTCCCCTCAGCAGTGTATTTCAGTCGGTCCGCCTCTTCTGTTCCCCGCTCTGTCTCTGGTGAATCCTCTCACCCCCTACACCTCTGGTCTGTACCCCAGTTCTTGTATGCATAAATAAATAAATCTTTAAAAATATTTTTTTCACTGTTTCACATCTTTTATATAAATGAAATTATACAGTATGGAGTCCCTTATTTAGCATAATTAACCTAACAGTATCCACTGTGTGGATTATGTCAATTTATTTATCCATTTACTAGTTACTAATATACAGTTTATCCATTTACCATTTATCAGAACATTTAAGTTTCCAGTTTTTGACAGTTAGGTATTGCTTTTCTGTTGATATCTACTTATTTTGTGTGGTTTGTTTATATTTCTCCAGGGTAATGCCAAGTAGTGGGATTCTTTAAAATAGAAACTGCCAAACTGTTTCCCAAAGTGGCTGCACCATTTTCCACCCCCATCAGGAATGCTTTTGAGAATGCCATTTGCTCCACCTCCTCACCGGCTCTTAGGGTCTTACTCCATTCAGGCTGCTATGACAATACCAGAGCCTGAATAATTTACAAACCACCAAAATTTATTTCTCACAGTTCTGGAGGCTGAGGTCTGAGATCAGATGCCAGCATGAAAGTCTGGGATAAGGTGAGGAATCCAGTTTCTGGTTTCTTGCTGTGTCCTCTAGTGGCAGAAGAGACTAGTGATCTTTCTCTCTCTGGAGCCTCTTATAAATTTTATACGGTAATTACCCCCTTCATGAAGGATTCCTTTTTTTTTTAAGATTTATTTGATTTATTTATGCATATAAGATCTGGGATGTAGGCCAGAGGTACAGGGGGTGAGAGGATTCACCAGAGACAGCGTGGGGAGCAAAACAGGCAGATCTACTGAAATACCTTCCTGAGGGGAGCAGAAGGCAAGGCAGGAGAGGTCTACTGTGCCATGTGTGTTAGCTCCCTTGTTGCCAATAGCTTCATAGTGCTAAGACTTAACCACTTGCGCTACCAGAGAGGCCCATGAAGGATCCTTGTTTAAGGACTCCCCAAAGGCCCCACCTCTTAATATCATTATCTTTGGAGATTAGGATTTCAACAAATTTAGGTGGGGTGAACTCAAACCATAGCAATTGTCCATAAGGTATGGAATAACTTTCCTCTGAGGATCATTATGGAGATTTAATAAAGCTCTGCAATTTAGGGCAGTGCGCCTCAAACATGAGCATGCCCAGGATTCCCCCAGGGATCCTTTTACATACCCTGGGATCCTTTTATAATTCAGTTTCTGATTCCAGGGGCCTGGGGTATGGCAGGAGATTCTGCATTAGTAACACACTCCCAGGGGATGCCCATGATGTTCTTGGATCACATTTGAGTAGCAAGGGTGTGGGACACCTGGCACAGTCCGTGGTCTCTAGCAGAATTCAGTAAAAGCACCTTCCTCCTCTGTCCCTCTCCTGACCCCTCCTCTCCATACCCCACACTTGGATTATCTTTTATTTTCATCCCAATCCTATGTAACTAAGTAATACCACATATCCAAAGAAGATGACCTTGAAAAGTTTTCTTTATCCTTATCTGAAAAGTAACATTAGTCTCAGCAGATAACAATATATTCTCAAAAGATATTCTCAGTAGAAAGATATTCTCAGGATATTCTCCTAACTCAAACACTAAGCTGCCACATTGTAGGAACAATAAACCTCATGAGACTGTGTGATACCTGAAGTTCTGAAAAGGCCAGTGCAATCCACTGTTAATAGCAGGCAACACCCATCTGCTGGAGCAGGTTCCACTGAATGGAAGTGGTGATGTCACTAAGTGGAAGACGGCTGGGTAGCTGGGCACTTAGCAAGTGACCATAGCCTTGTTGTCAAGGTGCTGTCGGAGGCTGAAGCAGCTGATCTTTCCAGAAACAATAATATATGCTGTTGCCATGACATGGAAAAATCAAGTCTGATTAGACCAAGCTTGTGAGTCAGAGTAGGAAATGCTAATAAATTTTGACAGGATTTATCTACTGATGCTATTCTTATTTCACTTTATACTTCTATGCCTAATGAGTGATGAGTGTTTTGCTGTTTTTCCTGCTGCATCTTCTGCTGCATGCACCCCCCCCCCAAAAAAAAAAACAACAAAAAACCCAACCCTGGCAAATACCTTTAAATACAAATGTAGTCATTAAAAATACAAACACAAATTACAAAAATGAAACTTATCCTTTTTCTTTTTTAGTTCCATAAATCCTTTTTCTGCAAAAATTTTTAAGGGTTGAAATGAGGGAATGGCGGGCCTCCCTGATGGTGCAAGGGGTTAAGATGCAACCTATGAAGCTGTCCACAGCCTCTGCAGCACAAGTTCGATCCCCTGGCTGGCCAGGGAGCAACCCACATGGCCTAGCAGACCTCTGCTGACTCACCCACTGCTCCCCTCAGCAGTGTATTTCAGTCAGTCTGCCTGTTCTGTTCCGCACTCTGTCTCTGGTGAATCCTTTCACGCCCCACACTCTGGCCTGTACACCATCTCCTGATTGCGTAAATATTAATAAATAAATTTTAAAAAAAAAATGAGGGAATGCCATGGTCTCTGTAAAGCCAGCACTGAATTCTGGAGAGCTGTAGTTGTTCAACTCAAGCCTTTTTAAAAAATCTGAACCTTGACTTGTCTAAAAGTAAATAAAATATGTTATTAAAATTCCGTGTCTGGAACACCTTAACTGAAAATGAGACTGGCCTTTGTTACTTGATTTTATTTGGTGTGATAGGCTTTTAAGCTGATTTTGTTAGCAGCTCAATTTGATACAGTTTTATTATTTCTTTCATGGGTCTCCCCGGTGGCGCAGCGGTTGAGCGCTGGGTTGCGCTGGGTTGCGAAGCTGCCCGCGGCCTCTGCAGCGCTGGTTCAATCCCTGGCTGCTCCCTGGCCACCGGAGGAGGGTCCCACATGGTGCGCAGACCTCTCCTGCCGCCCGCTGCTCCCCTCAGCAGTGTACTTGGGTCCTTCTGCCTGCTCTGCTCCCTGCTCTGTCCCTGGTGAATCCTCTCACCCTCCCGCGCTTCTGGCCTTTATCCCAGCTATTATATAAATAAAAAATAAATCTTTAAAATAACAAAAATTACATTCTTTTTTCAGGCAGAAAAAATTAGATGTGTGTACTTTAGACAGAGGAGCAGCTTGACCACAGGCCAGGAGGAGTGAGAACAGCCTGAGTTCTTCTGAGAACTTCAGGGCCCTCAGCCCCAGCAGGAGGGCCCAGTGGGAGGGTCTGGGGCCATCACTCTCTCTTCTACAGTGTGGGACACATCCTGTGCTCTCTACCCCTGGGGCACAATCCATCTCCTCACTTCCACCTCAACCTGCCCACCTAGCCTTAGACTTGTCTCCATCTGGAAGTTTTTTGGATTGTCCCAACCACAACTCCTCACCTCCACCTCTAATCCTCATTAAATTTGAAGGGGGTGTTACCTAGCTAGATAATAAGCTAGGCCAGGGCACACTCTATTCTTAAAAAAAAAAAAAAAAAAAAAAGAGGTAGTCCTGAAAACATTAATTAGTAATGTTAGTCTTTCTTATACCTCTACCTGTTTGTATGAATAATACAGAGAGATTGCCATGTAGTTGAAAGAAATAATAGCAATCCTGTGGACACTTTGCCCAGGTTTGCCCAGTGGCAACATTATTCAAAATTGTAGTGTACTATAGCAACCAGGACGTTAACATTGAGAAAATTCACTGATCTAATTGTGATTTCCCTGGTTTCTCTTGCAATTGTGTGTGTGTGTGTGTGTGTGTGTGTGTGTGTGTGTGTGTGTGTGTGTGTAGGTAGGTTCATGTATCCACTACAGCAGTCAGGCTACTTAGAATCATTTTAACTACACAAGGGTCACTAGTATTTACCTTTTATAACTACCTGCATTTTTCCTCCTCCTCCCCGCAACCTCCTCCAGCCACTAACACTTGGCAACCATTAATATGTCCTCTGTTTTTAAAATTTTTCATTTCAAAAAGTGTCTTATAAGTGCAGTCCTATAATATGTGATCTTTTGGGCTAGACTTTTTTGATTTATAAATCTCTGGAAAGCCATCCAAGTTGCTGAGTATAAAAAATTCCTTATTGTTAGGGAATACTCCAAGGTATAAATGTTTGCTTAACCATTCACCCTTTCAAGTACAGTTTTTAGCTGTTAACACGTGCCATAAACACTATATATGTTTTAAGTGGGCATATGTGTTTATGCTGAGTTGTATGGTAATTGCTTTTTTATATTTAGAAGGAACTGTCAAACTCTAGTTTTCTGATTATACTATTTTCAATCCTACCATAAATATGAGTGATCCAGTTTCTCCACATCTTCTTCAACATTTGGTATTTCAGTATTTTTTAATGTTAGCCATTCTGATAGGTGCTTACTGGTACCTGACAGGTTTTAATTGGCATTTCCCTGATGCCCAATAATGTTGACCATCTTTTCATGTTTATTTGCTGTTAGTATATCCTCTTTGTGAAATGTCACTTCATTTTTTTTTTTTTGGCCTATTTTCTAATGGGACTGTTTGGTTGTTTCTTTTAACTCATGAGTTTTATCATCCTTCTTCCTCCTTTTATTTCATGTTATTTTAGTTAATAATTTTTAGTATGTGCCATGTATCAGGCATTTGAAATAGAAAAATAAAAGACAAAGACTTTCCATGAAAGAACTGACAGTTTTGAGGAGGAGATAAATAATCAGAATTCAATGTAGGAGAGGCACTTACCTCCCACCAAGAGACTCAGTGAAGGCTTGCTTCTTGGAGGAGGCACCATCTTATCAGATTCGGAGGCACCAGTATATTTGTTATACTTTATATGCATTAGATTGCCTTTCCATTTAGGGCACTACTTTCTTACACTAGTGGGAAATATATAGTATATCTTAAAAAGCATCTTTTAAAGTAATTCATTATATGAATTTATCATTAATTCATAGTTATCAAGCACTAAACATAAGATATAATCCTGGAGAGCCTCCCCTGGTGACACAGGCATTTGAGCACAGTGCTGTGAAGCTGTCCGCAGCCTTTGCAGTGCTGGTTCAATCCCAGCCGGGCGACGAGGGTCCCACATGGCGCTGCAGACCTCTCCTGCTGCACCCGCTGCTCCCCTCAGCAGTGTATTTCAGTCAGTCTGCCTGTTCTGTTCCCCGCTCTGTCTCTAGTGAATCCTCTCACTGTCCCACACATCTGGCCTGTACCCTGGTTCTTGTATAAATAAATAAATAAATAAATCTTTTTAAAAAAAGATACAATCCTGGATTCCTGAGGATTCTAAGACAGAGAAGGCAGCATCCCTACTTCCAAGGATGTATGATCTAATGGGGACTAGAAACCTATAACCAGCACATTGTTGATGATTACAGGAACACAAATTTAGTAACAAAGAAAAGTGAAAAGTTAATGCTCACTAGGAAGTTTGGGAAGGTTTCTTAGAAGAAGTGGGGAGGGATTTGAGCTGGGCTTTGGAAAAGGAGTACAATTTCAACAGATGTATGTGAAAGGGAACAAATTTGTTATGTGCTCATAGATCTCTGATTTTCATAGACTTTCAGCTCTCTGTCTTGCTCTTACTGAGGAAAGTTCCTAGACCTGGTGACAGAATCCATGTTTTGCTAATGACTCCAGTTGAAGAGTTTGCTAGAGGAAGTCTTGTCTCTTTTCAGAATGAGATCCACAATCCAATTATAGGAAGTTCTTTGTCTTACAGATAGATGGACTGAGCAACCTAAAGAAGATCAAATTCAGCCCAAACTTATACTCCTTTTGGCTATACCAGTGACTGTATTTTTTCTAGAAGTTCCCAGGCCACGCCAGGGAGGTGTTGTGAGTTTACTGCTATGGCTCTGCTAAAAATAAAAACTGATTGGTGAAAATAAAATGTGAGGTAAACAGGGTGCACTTCTTTGTTTTAAAGCGTTACTGTTTATCTCGTAAGCAGTTGTTAAGAATTTTTAAGTAATATATTTTTTACAAAGACTCTGAGATAAATCATTTTACTAATTAAATAGCTTACAAAGAACGTTCAAGAAAAGACAAACTGGTTTAAAAACTTCTGTTTACCAGAGATAAGAATAGATAAGTTTAGAAAATATTAGTGAGAGGGGGAAAGAGTATGCTTTCTTCTATTAATCAGAGAAAAAGAAAGGCAATTACAAACCGTAGGATTAAAAAAAATACATAAAATAGTCATTGCCCAAATATGAACCAAAATAAAATACAGCATGATTTTGGGAAATTTGTGGGCTAAGGGGATTTTTCATTTGCCACAATTTTCCATGACACAGAAGTCAAAATATTGGATCTCTCGAGGAAAGTTGTAAACCATGGCAATGAATGATATTTCCATGACCACAATATTATAAATGTTGGCTGGCTTTTCAGCTCTTAGTATTCATTTACAGGTGAAATAGGGGAGAAGAAGTTTGCAGAATGAGAATGGAAATGTAATCTCAGCAAGGTATGAGCAAAGTGGAAAGAAGTTGAAAGTTGGAAATGGGGAGGGCAGTGAGACAAAAGGTGGGAGTGCCATGTGTCCTGTACAGTCAGACATCCAGATGCTGTACAAAGCTGTTGAAGGAGTAAGCTGAGGCATATTAAGTTATAAATTTAAGTTATTATTAAGTTATAAATTTGAGTAACTAATAAGAAAATAAAGAGAGTAATACAGCTACTGAAGGGGTTTAGAACACGCCACTCCAAAACATGCCACTTTGGCACAATAATTATTCTGAGCTGGAAGCCATTGAGAAACAGGAAATTCAGGAAGGGCTTTCTGCCTTCTCTCTTTCTACCTACAAGCAGGTCATAAAATTTCCCACAAGGGGCCTCCCCGGTGGCGCAGCGGTTGAGCCCTGGACTGCGAAGCTGCCCGAAGCCTCTGCAGCTCCAGTTCGATCCCCAGCTGCAGGCAAGGGTCCCACGTTACGCAGACCTTTCCTGCCGCCCGCTGCTCCCCTCAGCAGTGTACTTCGTCAGTCTGTCTGTTCTGTTCCCCGCTCTGGTTCTGGTGAATTCTCTCACCCTCCCGCGCTTCTGACTGTACCCAGTGCTTGTATAAATAAATAAATAAATCTTTAAAAAAAATCCCACAAGAATGGTGCTTTCCCCATACCAGGAAGAGAAGAGCATTCTTAACACCAGAGACAGTTCAATGCAGAAGTGAACTTGCATTCAATGCAGAAATAAACCTACTAAAATAACTCTTATTTCCCTCCATGTATTTCCTAGTCACTTTCCCACAATTTACTGTCCCTAGTTCAAGCCCCCATGTCTTGTCACATCCCCATAATTTATCATTCTTTGTGTAGAAATGTATATGACTTTGGGGACCTAACAACTTCTCTGGGTCTTCATTTTCCTTTTGAAGACTCCCATGAACATATTTTATGTTGATGTACATTTTATATGCTTAATATGTAAAAACATTAAATATAATATGTATGCTTTTGTTAATCTGCTTTGTATCAGTTTGTTCTTTTTTTAAATTTATATATATAATTTTTTCTCTCAGGTGTAGTCCCCATAGAATGTCAGTTTATTCTTAGAGCAGCTACAAAATCTAAGATGGAGAAAGTTCCCTCCTTCCCCATTGCCAAGAACTGGAAGAACTGGGGAGGGCATGGGAAACAGTACAAATTAGATCACATTTTTTTCAGGATGTGCATTTATAGATAGCATCTGAAGAGAATGATATGAGTTACAAAGGTCGTCACTAGAACCAAAGATAGCATTTAAGTGGTAACCTCTAGAAGTGGTACTAGAAGTTATATCACATAAGTGATTGCTTTAATAAAAAGAAATGTGGTAAAAAGATATTAACCAATAACAATTTTTTTCAAAAGAGCAAGATGCAATCATATCTCAATGACTTCTTGTTAGTTTTTGAAATTTTAGGTGAAGGAACACTTCAGTGATGGGGAAATATTAAGTATAATTGCAGGTATTTCATTATCTAAAATCTAAAATGTAGCCCATAAGCATTTTAATTTTTCCTGAATTTGCCCTTATTCAGGAAAAATAACTAGTGCAACTCTGGCATAATATTTGAATGCCATTTTTGTTAAGAGAGATCTGAGAATTTTTTTTTTTTCAGATTTTACTGTTTATTTTTTTATTTTTTTTTATAATAAATTTTATTGTTATATTCCCCATACAATTGCAGCCCCCCCCATTCTGACCCCAATCCCTCCCCTCCCGCCCCCGCCCCCCTAAAAGTGTCTCTGGTTCATAGTTTTTTGTTGATTTTGATTTTCACTTTCTTATAGTTATTCATTTTCCTGGTCCCTTATTTAAGTTTTCTAGATTCCTGCTATGAGTGAGACCATCCGGTATTTTTCTTTTTCTTTTTGGCTTATTTCGCTGAGCATGATCCCTTCCAGCGCCATCCATGTTGCTGCAAATTGCATGTGTTTATCTTTTTTGAATGCTGAGGAATATTCCATGGTGTATATGTACCACATCTTCTTCATCCAGTCATCTATTTTTGGGCATTTGGGTTGTTTCCAAAGCTTACCTATTGTAAACAGTGCTGCTATAAACATAGCGGTGCAGGTGTTCTTTGGAATTGATGTTTCTGTGTCCTTTGGGTAAATACCTAGGAGTGGAATTGCTGGATCATATGGAAGCTCTATGTTTAGTAGGTCCAGAAATCTCCACACAGCTTTCCACAGTGGTTGGACCAGTTTGCACTCCCACCAACAGTGCAGAAGAGTTCCTTTTTCTCCACGCCCTCGCCAGCATTTGTTGTTGCTAGTTTTTTTAATATGTGCCATTCTCACTGGTGTAAGATGGTATCTCATGGTAGTTTTGATTTGCATTTCCCTGATGGCAAGTGATGTTGAACATTTTTTCATATGCCTGTTGGCCATTTGCATTTCCTCTTCAGAGAAGTTTCTTTTTAGCTCTTCTGCCCATTTTTTGACTGGATTCTTTTCTTTGTTGTTGTTGAGTCTCATCAGCTCTTTGCAGATTTTTGTGATCAGTCCTTTATCATTAGTGTTGGGTGCAAAAATGTTCTCCCAGTTGGTGGGGTTTCTCTTTGTTTTTGTTATTGTCTCTTTTGCTGTGCAGAAGCGCTTTAATTTGATGTAGTCCCAGCTGTTTATCTTTGCCTTCACTATCACTGCTTTGGGTGATGTGTCTGTAAAGATGTCTTTGATGTGCAAATCACGTAGTGTTTCGCCTATATTTCCTTCTATATATTTTATGGTTTCAGGTCTTATGTCTAGTTCTTTAATCCATTTTGAGTTGATTTTTGTGTATGGTGTGAGGTAGTGGTCAAGCTTCATTCTTTTGCATGTAGCGACCCAGTTTTCCCAGCACCATTTATTGAACAAACTTTCTTTGCTCCAATGCATAGTCTTTGCTCCTTTGTCAAAGACTAGTTGACCATAAATCTGTGGGTTTATTTCTGGATTTTCTATTCGATTCCATTGGTCTGTATGTCTGTTCTTGTTCCAATACCATGCAGTTTTGATGATTATGGCTTTGTAGTATAGTTTGAAGTCTGGGAGTGTAATGCCTCCATTCCCTTCTTTTTTTTTCAGGAGAGCTTTGGCTATTCGGGGTTTTTTGTGATTCCATATGAATTTCATCAATAATTGTTCTATTTCTTTGAAGAATGACATTGAAATTTTGATTGGAATAGCATTGAATCTGTATATTGCCTTTGGAAGGATGGCCATTTTAATAATGTTTATTCTTCCAATCCACGAGCAGGGGATGTCTCTCCATTTCTTTGTGTCTTCTTCTATTTCTTTTAACAGTGTTTTATAGTTTTCTTTGTATAGGTCCTTTACCTCTTTTGTTAGATTTATTCCCAAATATTTGATTTTTTTTGTTTCAATAACAAAAGGGATGGTTTTTTTGATTTCTTCTTCTTCAGATTTATTGTTTGTGTATAGGAAGGCTACTGACTTTTGCGTGTTGATTTTGTATCCTGCCACTTTACTGAACTGATTGATGAGTTGAATTAGCTTTTCTGTGGAGTTTTTGGGGTTCTCTATGTATAATATCATATCGTCTGCAAATAGTGATAGTTTGACTTCTTCTTTTCCTATTTGGATTCCTTGGATGTCTTTCTCTTGTCTTATTGCCCTGGCTAGGACTTCCAGTATTATATTGAAAAGCAGTGGTGAGAGTGTACATCCTTGTCTTGTTCCAGATCTTAATGGAATTGCTTTCAGCTTTTCACCATTGAGAATGATACTGGCTGTTGGCTTGTCATAGATGGCCTTTATGATGTTGAGGTATGTTCCTTGTATCCCAAGAATTTCAAGGGCTTTTATCATGAATGGGTGTTGCACTTTGTCGAAAGCTTTCTCAGCATCTATTGATATTATCATATGGTTTTTATATTTCTTTTTGTTGATGTGTTGGATAACGTTGATTGATTTTCGGATGTTAAACCATCCTTGTGCCCCTGGAATGAATCCTACTTGGTCGTGGTGAATTATCTTATGGATACATTGTTGGATTCTGATGGCTAAAATTTTATTGAGGATTTTTGCATCAGTGTTCATTAGGGAGATTGGCCTGTAGTTTTCCTTTTTTGTGTTGTCCTTGTTTGGTTTTGGTATTAGTGTAATGTTGGCTTCATAGAACGTGTTTGGTATTGTCCCTTCCTTCTCAATTTTTTGGAAGAGTTTGTGAAGGATAGGCACTAATTCGTCTCTGAATGTTTGATAGAATTCATTTGTAAATCCATCAGGTCCTGGGCTTTTGTTTTTGGGGAGGTTTTTGATTACCATTTCAATTTCGCTGCTTGTAATTGGTCTGTTTAGGTGTTCTATTTCTTCTTTATCTAGCTTTGGGTGATTGTAGAGTTGTAGGAATTTGTCCATCTCCTCTAGATTGTTAAACTTGTTTCCATATAACTGTTCATAGTAGTTACTGATTATTCTTTTGATTTCTGCTGTGTCCGTTGTGATTTCTCCTCTTTCATTGATGATCCTGTTTATTTGTGCTTTCTCCCTTTTTTCCTTTGTGAGCCTGGCTAGGGGTTTGTCTATTTTATTTATTTTTTCAAAGAACCAGCTCTTGGTTTCATTGATCTTTTGGATTGTTTTTTTAGTTTCAATTTCATTTATTTCTGCTTTGGTTTTTATTATTTCTTTTCTTCTACTGGTTTTGGGGTTTTTTTGTTGTTCTTTTTCTAGATCTTTGAGCTTCGAGATTAGGTTGATTCTTTGAATTCTTTCTTGTTTCTTGATATGAGCTTCTATTGCTATATATTTTCCTCTTATTACTGCTTTTGCTGCATCCCATACATTTAGGATATTGGTGTCTTCCTTGTCGTTCAATTCAAAAAATTTTTTAATTTCTTCTTTGATCTCCTCATTAGTCCAGTGGTCTTCCAGTAGTGTGGTTTTTAATCTCCATGAGGTAGGAAAGTTCCTTGCCTTCTTTTTATGGTTTATTTCTAGTTTGATGCCTTCATGGTCAGAAAAGATGGTTGATATGATTTCAATCTTGGTGTATCTGTTGATATTTGTCTTGTGCCCCAGTATGTGATCGATCCTGGAGAATGATCCGTGTGCGCTTGAGAAAAATGTGTACTCCGTTTTTTTGGGGTTTAGTGTTCTATAGATGTCTGTTAAGCCCAATTGCTCTAGGTCCTTATTTAGAGCTTTGGTTTCTTTACTTATTTTTTGTCTTGTTGATCTATCCATTGTTGATAGTGGTGTGTTGAAGTCTCCCACTACGTATGTGTTTTCTCTGATGTCTGTTTTCAGAGAGGACAACAGTTGTCTGATATATTTTGGTGCTCCTTCGTTTGGTGAGTATATGTTAATGAGTGTTGTTTCTTCTTGAAGTATTGTCCCCTTGATCATAATGTAGTGACCATTGGGGTCTCTTTTTATCTTTTTGAGTTTGAAATCTGTTTTATCTGATATAAGTATAGCTGTTCCTGCTTTCTTTTTTGGTCCATTTGCTTGTAGGATTGTTTTCCATCCTTTAACTTTGAGCCTATTTTTATCTTTTGTAGCTAAATGTGTTTCCTGGAGACAGCAAAAGTTTGGGTTTTGTTTCTTAATCCAGGATGCAACTCTGTGTCTTTTTATTGAAGAGTTTAGTCCATTTACATTTAGAGTTAATATTGATATGTTAACATCTGTATTTGCCATTGTGTTTGTCTTTCCTTTGATTTTATTTATTTATTCTTTTAATAACTTTTTTTTTTTTGGCCTTCTTTCATTGTTATTCGTCCCTCTGAGGTTCTGGCTTTAGGACTCCTTGTAGTATTTTTTGGAGTGGGGGTTTACTTGCAATGAAATTCCGGAGTTTCTGTTTGTCTGGGAAGGTCCATATTCTTTCTTCAAAGAGGAAGGAGAGCTTTGCGGGATAGAGTATTCTTGGTTGGCATCTGTTTTCTTGGCGTCTGTTGACTTTGTCCCTCCACTCTCTCCTTGCCCGTAGTGTTTCTTCGGAGAAGTCTGATGTCAGCCTGATTGGCTTTCCTTTGAATGTTATCTGTTTCTTCCCTCTTGCCAGCTTCATTATTTTTTCCTTGTCCTGGATTCTAGGGAGCTTTACTATTATGTGTCTTGCTGTATTTTTTCTTTCGTCGTGGAAGTTTGGTGTTCTTCTTGCTTCTTGTATATCAATTTTCAGCTCCTTCTTCACATTTGGGAAGTTCTCTTCAATTATCTCTTTGAATATTTTCTCTGTTCCTACTTCTCTCTCCTCTCCTTCTGGTATTCCTATAACTCTTATATTTCCTTTCCTCATGGAGTCAGATAGTTCCCGAATTCTTTCTTCATTCTTTTTCCTTTGTACTTCTCTTTCCTTTTCTGTTTTGGTTCTTTTTATTTCTGTGTCTTCAAGAGCACTTATTCGTTCTTCCATTTCATCAATTCTGCTTTCATTGCTTTTCCCAGAATTCTTTAGTTCTTCCACTAATACTTTGATCTCCTGCATTTCTTTTACTTCCCTCTTTAGGGACTCAATTTCATTCTTCTGATCGTTGATTATTTTTCCCTTATCATTGTTTTCCTTTATGACTTCTGTCAGTTTTTTAATCACGGCAATTTTAAATTCTCTTTCTGGAAGGCTCAGAAGTTCTTCCAAGTTACTGTCGTTGCTATCTGGGGGCTGGTTTTCTTTTTGTGGTGTGCTTTTTCTCTGGAGAGTTGCTAGGTTGCGTGTGGTTCTTCTCCTCCCTATTTTCTGTTTTCTAATTTGCCGTATGCGTTGGGACACTGTGTTGTTGGGACTGGCCGGCATCTTGGGTGAGCTTCTCTGCTCCCCTCTGGTTCCTCCAGGAGTCATCTGTCAGTTTCAAGCAGTCTTTATTGGAGAAAGGTCCCTGTCCTAAAATGTCGATGTGGGGACACACTCCCCTGTGCGCCTGGTCTGCCCCGGCGGTAGGTTCCTGCTCCCCCTCTGGGCTTGGACTGCAGGCCAGAGGGGGTCTGTCGTGGGTGAACTTCCCCCGCTCACCTCTGGCTCCTGAGGAAGCCTTCTGCAGGTAGTCTTTACTGAAGAAATGTCCCTGTTCTAAAATGGTGATGTGGGACACACTCCCTGCGCGTCCGGTGTCAGGCACACTCTTCTGCGTGCCTGGTCTGCCCTGGCTGTGGGTGCTCGCTCTCCCTGGGGGCTCAGACTACTTGTTCGGAAGGGGCCGGGTGTGGGCTAACTCCCCAGCTGGCCACTAGCTCCTTCAGGAGCCTGTGCTGGCTTCAAGTCGCTAGGTGGCGCCAGAGATCTCTCCTAGAGCCCTTGGGGAGCTGATTTTCCACCCCGTGGGACAGGGAGCAGAGCGGGGATGGTAGGGTACACCTCAACGGCTTTGGGGTGCTGTGTCTGCCTTGTGCCCCACTGTCGTGGGGAACCCACGCCCCTAATTTCGTGCCCCGGGTCTCAGTTCCAAAGCCCTCAGTTCCAGGACGCGGGCTGTAGCCCAGTTCAGTGGCGCGGGAATGGCGCCTTTTGCACCGCTCCCGTGCCTGGGCGCCTGGTTCCTGCTTACTCAGGGAGGGACCTTCACCTCAGTGAGGACCTCCGCGCGTCTCCCCGCAAGCCTAGGTCGTCTCCCAAGCCTAGGTCGCAGGCGCGGGGACCTGGGCAGCCGCTATCCCGGTCTGCACTTGCTTTTCAAGCGCGCCGAGCGCGCCGCTATCCGCGCAAGCTTACAGGCAGCCCGGGCTGTGTGCGCGTCTCCCGGGGTCTTTGTTCTTCTCTAATGGCGCCCGGAGCCGTTCGCTCACCGCCGCGGCGAATCCTGCAGGGTTCGCCTCAGCTCCCGTTCACGGGGTGTGGTGGCTGCAATAGTTCCTTTCCACTCACAGTCCCGCTTGCTGCGTCGTTTGTTCTTGTTGGCCGTTTTGGTTTGTTGTTTCCCTCCTCTCTGCCGGTCGGAGAGTGCCCTCTGTGGACGGGGGAGGGGAGCAGGGTTCTGCGCTTCACTCCCTTCTAGTCCTCTTTTATGGCCACTTTCTTCTTCGGGTAGTTTGCTGGAGTCACCCGTTTATCTTCCGTGTCCCAGTCCTCACTGGGACCTGCCGCTTTTCCTCCCTATTAACTTTTTTTAATGGGAGATCTTACTCGCAGCATCTCCTCGCCGCCATGTTGCTCCGCCCCCTCGAGATCTGAGAATTTTTTGAGATGAGACGAAAGAATTGCTGTGAGACACTTCTCAAAGGTATAAAATCCCTGGAGTAATTCAATTTTTAGCTTTATAAATATAACGTAAGTTCTTTCCTTGTGCAAACTCTTCAACTTATTTTTCTCCTTAAGGACACACTCCTGGTTTAATAATGCCCGTCATTGAAAAATAGCATTTATTATGTAAGCATTGACTTTAGACATATCCATTTCCAAGGTTGGAGAACCTGGCTCCAGATACGCACCCTGAGGTCTATGCAGGTGTGTGCCAGGATGTGGTCTGGCTGGTGGGGATGCCGGGTCTGTCTCGCTGTAGTGTGTTTCTGTGGCGCCATCCTGTGGTTGTGATGCTAAATTAGAGCATGTTTCCATTTTCTTTTTTCTAGGAAGGGCCTTTTGTCTACTTGTCTTTCACAGGAAATATTACAGATTCCCACAGCTTTATTGCTTCATTATGTAAGTAATTTAAAATGTTTGCATTTGAAATGTTTGAGGAGATTAATTGCAAATATTACTGTCAATTAAACGAGGGCCAATATTGTATGATTTCCATTTATATGCAATATCCAGAATGGGCAAATCAATCTGTAGAGGCAAATTGTAGATTAGTGGTGGCCTAGGGCTGGGGTGGAGGTGGGGGGAAGGGAGGAGTGGAGGGAGAAATGGGGACTAACTGATAATGAAATGTCTTGAATAAGATTGCGGTGATTCAAATTTACGAGTATACTAAAATCCATTGAACAGTACACTTTAATCGGGTGAATTGTATGGCATGTGACTTGTATCTCAATAAAGCTATATATTTTAAAAAATAGTGAGTACAGATTGATGAGTTTGAGATATTTAAACTGTTTTTTTAAATTTTATTTATTTATGCATAGTGTGATACCTCTGAGACTTAACCCCTATACTGCCAGGAAGGCCCTAAACTGAGTGTTTTTCAATCTTATAATATCAACTTTATTTTTATGGTGCATATGTATCTTTAATTTCATAGACAGTTTCCAAAAATCTCCTTGCTCTATAGAGATGTTAACTGGTTTTCCCTATCTTTTTCATGCTTACTATAAGTCAGAAAGCATTCGATTGGAATTGACCACCACCATGTATTATGTCACTACTGCCAAATGAATCAGCCATGCAACACCAGGTGCTTTGCTGCTATTGCAGAACTTCCTTGCACAGGATGAATTTTCCCAGATTTTGCCTCTGAAATTCTGCATTGTTTATATTGTTTGTTCCATTGTTTTGAAATTATGTCTTCCAGCCAGAATCTATAAGGGTGTCCCAGCAATTTCCCAGAGAAATCAGGTGGCGCTTAGAGAGGTAGGGAGAGAGATTTATTTGTCACACTGGAGGGCTCAGTGGGATAGCTCCCATAAGTCTGACCCCAAAAATCAGAAATGGTAGGGTTTTATACAGTTTATATGTGAAAGCCTGTCACCCTATCCATAATGATTTTTCTTATTGTTTGGGAAGGAGGTCAAGGTAGCTGTAGCTGCTGCTGTGGGCAAGCCTCAGACTGCAGCAGCTTTCTGCTTCAGCAAGCAGCGGACTCTAAGCAGGAGACTTAGCAATGGGACTTCAATTCAAACTAATGTTAGGAAACTCTTTTAGAGAGTTGAGTCAGCTCTAGTTAGGGCTTCTCAAAGCAAGCATGCATCATCTTTGACCATCATAGGTCCAGCAGAGGGAGCTCAGGAACCTGAACCCTCCACACTGGGATTCAGCAATTTCAGTCTCAGGGGCTGAGTGAAATGCAGCCGTGCACCTTTTTGGTGAGTAGTCTGGATTAAACTTTCCTCGAGAATTTCTAGGGGAGCCCAAAGGCTGAAGGGCCCCGGCCTAAGTCATTGTCCTGTCTGATATCTGAGAAAATAAGCATATTTGGCTCAATCCCATGAACTGCATATGTCTAATATGGTCTCTCTATCAACCATCTTCATATTTGTATTTTGCACCTTTAAAAAGTGAGAGTTCATTTAATGGAGTTGCTCTCTATTTTCACAAAAGTTAAAATATAAACAGTAATATATAGTAGTGTTTTTTATTTTTTTTGGTGTTCCCTTTTTTTTATTTTAATTTTATTTTTATATTCCCCATACAATTGCAGCCACCTTATTTTGACCCCAATCCCTTCTTTCCCTGCCCCTCACCCCCTATAGTAGTGTTTTTTTTTTTTTTTTTTTTTTTATTTATACAAGCACTGGGTACAGTCAGAAGCACGGGAGGGTGAGAGAATTCACCAGAGCCAGAGCGGGGAGCAGAGCAGGCAGAAGGACCGAAGTACACTGCTGAGGGGAGCAGCGGGCGGCAGGAGAGGTCTGCGCGCCATGTGGGACCCTCCTCCAGTGGCCGGGGAGCAGCCGGGGATCGAACTGGCGCCGCAGAGGCAGCGGGCAGCTTCGCAACCCAGCGTTCAACCGCTGCGCCACCGGGGAGGCCCCCTATAGTAGTGTTTTTTAAAGTTAAAAATGCACAAAATTGCCAGAGCAACTTGGTTAAAATACAAATTCTGACTTAGACTGTCTGGGATAAAGCCTCCCAGATGTTGATCAGTGGACTGTCCTTTGATTCACCAAGCTGTAGAGCTGAGGTGTAAACATTATGTAGAACACATTAAAGAAAAAAGTTATTCATGGTTTTCAGTGATTATTTTTGATAAATGGTCTATACCTTCCTCTTTTTCTCCTCCTTCTGAAAATCCTCGTGATGTGGGTGTTATTTCTCTGTATATTGGCTCAGAGGACTCGAACACAGGAGAACAGCACATATGAAAAAGATCCCCAACAACAAGTGTTGGAGAGGATGCAGAGAAAGAGGAATTCATTGCACTGTTGCTGGGAATGTGAACTGGTGCAACCATTATGGAAAGCTACCCGGATTTACCTTAAAAAGTTAAAAATGGGACCTCCCCGGTGGCACAGCGGTTGAGCGCTGGGTTGCGAAGCTGCCTGCGGCCTCTGCGGCGCTGGTTCGATCCCCAGCTGCTCCCCGGCCACCGGAGGAGGGTCCCACATGGCGTGCAGACCTCTCCTGCCGCCCGCTGCTCCCCTCAGCAGTGTACTTCGGTCCTTCTGCCTGCTCTGCTCCCCGCTCTGGTGAATTCTCTCACCCTCCCGCACTTCTGACTGTACCCAGTGCTTGTATAAACAAACAAACAAACAAACAAATAAATAAATAAAACATGCCTCTATAAAAAAAAAATTTTTTTTTAAAGTTAAAAATGGAAATACCATGTGACCCAGCAATCCCACGCTTGGGCATCTATCCACAGAATATGAAACCACCAACATACAGACCCATATGTCCCACAGGGTTCATAGCAGCATTATTTACAATAGCTGGGACTTGGAAGCAGCCTAAATATCCACTGATGGATGAATGGGTGAAGAAAACATGGCATATGTACACTGATGCTTCATTAGGGACACATCTTAATTGTGAGAAATGCATCATTAGGCAATTTCATCCCGTGTCAGTGTCAGAGTGTAGTCACACCCAGGCTCTACGGGATAGCCTGTTGGGACCGCTGTCATAGACACTGTCCACCAACACATTAAGTGTCATGAATATATATATGTGGTAGAATATTGTTCAGTCATAGAAAGGAAAGAAATCCTTCCATTTATGACAATATAGATGAAGCCTGAGGGCGTCATGCAAAGTGAAATAAGTCAGACAGGGCAAGACAAATACCATAAAATTGTATATGTGGAATCTAAAAATATAATCAACCTAAACTCTTAGAAAAAAGGTGAGATTTATGGTTACTGGAAGTGGGAGTGGGAGAATTAGATAAAAGAAGGGGGAAAGTACTAACTTAAGATAAATTAAGTATTAAGATAAATAAGTACTGGGGATGTGATACACAACATCATGACTGTAGTTAACATCGCTACATGGAGATTTTGAAAATTGTCAAGAGAGTAAATCCTAAAAATTCTCATCCCAAGGAGAAGACATTTTTTATCTATATGAGATGATGAATCTTAACTAAACTTACTAGGGTACTCAGCACACAATATATATCCATCAAGTCATTATGCTGTTACACTGTTATACCTTCAGTGTTATACTGCTATATGTCAGTTACATCTCAATAAAACTTGGAGTGCTGAAAAGAGTGATCAGATACCAAGAATGAGGGGTTTTTACTAAAGTGACTTGGTAGGATTCTTGCTAAAACTGGACTAATTGGACTGAGGACAGAGTCCAAGTTTCATTTTCGTTGAGAAGAGAGCCCAGAGGAGCCTGATTTGAGCTTGATGAAGAAGATTCTTTGTGGCCCCTTATCATGTCCTTGTCTCTGCTCTGTGGTAGAGAGCACAGCCGTGGTGCTGGTCATAGAAACCTCCGGTCCTTAGTGTACATCTGTCCTTCTAAACTTCTGCCTACGTCTGCCTATGAAATAAATGATCATGACCACAGCATCAGGCTATCCAGGCTGTTTGCCCATTTGCCCTTTTGCTCTTTAGGGGTGTGACCAGTAAAAGGATGGTCAGAATGAAGCAGTAGAGGCGGAGAGGCCTGAAGCTTGCTGTGCTTGGCCAACAGCAGGGTCTGCTTTGAAATGTTGCCTCCCCCTCCTTCCTCTCCAGTGCTAACCTGAAATTAAGATCCAGTGTTATGTGTGCCTTGATAGCTGGTAAAATCTGGGGGCCTCAAATGGCCAAATGCAAGTCCCATCACCATTCTACTGCCAAGTATAAAGCCCCTAGCAAACCACTCTCCTCGTCTCAGGGTCCAGGTACAGAACCTGCATATCCCTGGGCACCTGCCAGTCCTCAGAATTATTCAGGAAGCCCATCACATCCTCCCAGGAGCCAAGGTTTACTCCAGCCTCTTGCTACTACAAAACTTGCCCCTCACAGACCTGTCTGGTTCACACTATTTACAAGTGCAGTCCCCACATGGCCCTTCGTGGCTCAGTGTTCTTCTCCCCCAGGCTGTGAATGAATGTGTGTGACTAACAAACTGCCATCCATACCTCATGTTCAATGTCGAATATTGTGAGTCCAGCCATCCCCAGAATCCTAGGATGGAATCCCTCCCTCACCAACAGGTGAAAGGAAGTAGCAGCCACCTCAGCTCCCTATTCTGACTTAAATGCGACTTCCTCCATGACCCACACTCTCCCACATCACTGATGCAAGATTGGAACCCACTAGAAAAAAAAGTGAGCCTTCAGCAGGCCCACTTTATGTCCTGGTCACTGCTGCATTCTCTGCATTCACGGAGTCCTCCCTCTGCTCCAGAAGATTAGTTGAATTCAAGAGTGAATAAATTGGGCCTCCCCGGTGGTGCAGCAGGTTGAGCGCTGGGCTACAAGGCTGCCCGCGGCCTCTGCGGCGCCGGTTTGATCCCCGGCTGCTCCCCCACCGGAGGAGGGTCCCACATGGCTTCGCAGACCTCTCCTGCCGCCCGCTGCTCCCCTCAGCAGTGTACTTCGGTCCTTCTGCCTGCTCTGCTCCCCGCTCTGGCTCTGGTGAATTCTCTCACCCTCCCGCGCTTCTGACTGTACCCAGTGCATGTATAAACAAACAAACAAACAAACAAACAAATAAATAAATAAAACATGCCTCTATTAAAAAAAAAAAAGTGAATAAATGGTGTTACTTTTGTGAGTGCCCAATTACCCACCTAACTCTTAGTTCTTAAAGCATTGACGTTTTACTTGTTATAGTTCCTTAGATTTCAGGTGTATTACGTGTGTGTTTAAATTTAAAGGAAAAGACGCTGTCTGCAGCCTCTGCAGCGAGGGTTCGAATCTTGGCAGGCCAGGGAGATTTCCACATTGCATGCAGACCTCTCCTCTCTCACCCGCTGCTCCCCTCAGCAGTGTATTTTGGTCGTCTGCTTGTTCTGCTCCCCGCTCTGTCTCTGGCGAATCCTCTCACCCTCCTGTGCCTCTGGCCTATACCCCAGCTCTTGTAATAAATACATCAATAGGTAAATCAATAAATAAATCTTTAAAAAAATTAAAAAATAAATTTAGAGGAAAAACTTTTGCTTTCATCATTATGTTGCTATCCAGTTCATGCCAGCCAGCAGGCTCATGCTAAGGACAGGCTGCACGTCCTGCCGGCCTGCATGTGTGTCTGGCCTTTCACGGCGCCTCCTCTCAGCCTGTGTCTGCGTGTTATCTCATTAAATACCTAGTCCTTTTTGCTGGCCGGCTCTTCTTTCAGGCTAGTCTTTCATTAGCACCCTTTTGTCCCTGGCCCAGAGGGACCCTAACACTGGCTACGATGAGATCAGAGCTTTGTGCTGCTCAGACTTATCAGATAGCACAGCCGATTGTTGACCATTCATGCATTTTCTAAATAGTGTGAGCTCCTATGACCAGCATGTATTACTTTAATAAATTAAAAAGAGAAGCACAGGGGGGCAAGGGAGGGAGGAGGACGAGCGAGAAGGGGGGAAGAGGTGGAGGGGAGAAGGAGAGAAAAGGGAAAAGGAAGAGGGAGAGGAAAGGTTTCACTTAGTACATGGATCTCAGCTCAGCTCTAAAAAGACCTTCTGGCCTCACGGCACTTTCTAGAAAAAAAAATCCTGATAATAGGGTTTGGAAAGATTTTCCGCTCTCCAAGAGCACAGTTGAGGCCTTTGTGGTGACTGTCGTTAGTGAGTCCCGTCCCTGTAGCAGACTGAAATGCCCCCTTTGTCCATTGTGGGTCTATCCAATAGTTCAGGCTCTATTTCCCCCCCTTCCTGCTGCCCCCTCAAGGCTCAGATTCTCTTCAACTATTAATAAATATGTGTTTTTTTAAAAAATAAAGTTCTTTAATAACAATTTTCCTAAATCTAAATTGTCCTTACAGGTTTTTTTTTTTTAAAGATTTATTTATTTATGCATGCAAGAGCTGGGGTACAGGCTAGAGGTGTGGGAGGTGAGAGGATTCACCAGAGACAGAGTGGGGAGCAGAACAGGCAGACTGACTGAAATACACTGCTGAGGGGAGCAGTGGGCAAGTCAGGAGAGGTCTGCTGTGTCATGTGGGTTGCTCCGCAGCCCGTGGGGATCAAATTCGTGCTGCAGACGCTGCAGACAGCTGCACAGCACTGCACTCAACCGTCTGCGCCATCAGGGAGGCCCTGTCCTTACAGGTTTTATGTTGAAAATTTGAAGTAGGGAATTAAAATGCATTTGCTAAGATAATTATTAAAGACTATCTTTGCAAATTCTGAGTCTGTCAAACTAATTTGAAAATCTGTCGTGTAATAAAAAGGGTGGGAGTAAAAAGAGCATATTTGTGAAAACATTTTGGAAACAATTATTTTATAAATTTTAACAATATTGTTTTTACTTCTACCAGGTGGCAAATGCATTTTTTCTCAGGGTTCTCTTACCTTCTGAGGCATTATGAAGAATATGGAGAGAGTGACAGTGATTCTTTTCAGCTTCTCTTTAAGGGAAAAAAAAAAAGGTCACTTCCATTAACATCCATAAAAAGTGATTGCCAGAGACCTCCCCTGTGGTGGTGGCGCAGCGGGTTGAGCACCTGCTGTGAAGCTGCCCACAGCCTCTGCAGCCTGGGTTCAATTCCCGGCCGGCCAGGGAGAAACCCACATGGTGTGGCAGACCTCTCCTGTCTCACCCACTGCTCTCCTCAGCAGTGTCTTCGGCCGCTCCCCTCAACAGTGTCTTCGGTCCATCTGCCTCTTCTGCTCTCCACTCTGTCTCTGGTGAATTCTGTCACCCTCCCTCGCCTCTGACCTGTACCCCAGTTCTTGTATAAATAAATTTTAAAAAAAGTGATTGCCAGATGAATAACAAAATGGGTTTTGTTTTTAGGGAAAGAATATGGCAAAGCTGATGCAAGATGGCTTTATTTTGATCCAGCCATTGTGTCTGTGGAAATTCTGACTGTTGTACTGGATGGGTCTCTGGCATTGTTCCTCGTTTATGCCATAGTCAAAGAGAAGTATTATCGGTAAGTGCCCCTTTCCTGTCTTGCTAAAAGAGCAGAACCATAGCTGTCCCAATGCCTAAGTGACATTGGGAGCTAATTATGAAAAGTACAGTAGAGATGAAAGTAGATTGATATTAGATAAGGATTATGATGCCATCAGAATAATTTCAGACAGTTTAAAATAAAAAATACTAGAAATATGATTACAGAACAACTTTGTCACTGAATAGGGAAGCACAATGTTAATAGCATTGGACAATTTGCCACCAGTATTTTAAAGAACAAAAGGATAATGTTTCTATCCTCCCCACCCATCACTCGAGAATTCGTATTCACTTGATGTAAAATAAATTCTCTTATGTAATTCTGAGTTAGACATGCAAGGTAAGTAGAAATCTATTCAGCTGCAGGTTGTGATGGACACAAGGAAGGCAGAGAGTCGGGGCAGATTAGCCAGCCATCAGTCAGACTTGGAACTCTTCTCCTGACCTCACTTTCCTTGTCCTTCCTACAGACAAAGTGAACTGGGCAAATATATTGCTATGCTGGGGATGAGTCCCTAAAACAATGTCAGGTAGACACAATTACATTCAGTTTTCCTCCATCCTGTATGGAAGAAGTCTTATTTAAAGCTTCAGAATGAAGTTTCATGATAACCTCAAAAATTGCTTGATCCACTTTCCCTACCCAATTTTACAAAGATCGTTGGCAGGAACAATTATATTTCTTTTTGGTGTTTTGACATATCTTTGATTCCATGATCTTGGTTGTAGCCTTACTACATTTCCCCATTTGTTTATTATTTCAAATATTTATAATATCTACCATGTGCCACCACTTTATCTATGTATTTTATTTAATCTCCACAACATTTGAGGAAGGGACTATTATAATCCCCCTTTACAGGGGGTGAAATTGTGACTTAACAAGATTCCTACCTAGGTCTCTCTTTGCTGGATCAGGTCTGACCTCACTAAATTTTTCTAAGAAGAGGAAAGGATACCCAAAAGAGTATATTTGACTCTGCAAGTGATCTGGAAAGGGCAATGTTGTGTCTCTAAAGAAAGCCTAGGTCTTCATTAATTAGCTTGACTTGCCCCACAGAGAGCAATACTTGAAGTCTGAGGTCCAGCTTCAGAAATCATGTTGATGCTGCCCAATAAAGAATAGCTGTCATGATTCAGGGTGCCAAAGTGTGCTGAGGTGGCAGTTCATCCCTTGTTTCTTTCTCTCTGGCAGGCATTTCTTACAGATTACCCTGTGCGTGTGTGAACTGTATGGCGGGTGGATGACCTTCTCACCAGAATGGCTTATGGGAAACCCCAACCTCAACACCAACAATTGGCTCTACTTATGGGTCTACCTGGTATTTTTCAATAGCGTGTGGGTTCTGATCCCAGGAATGTTACTGTGGCACTCATGGGTAGAACTGAAGAAAATGCAGCACAAAGTAACCAGTTCAGGGAAGAAGTTTCAGTGAGTTTTAAAAATCACAAACACTGTTTTAATGTATGAGCTAATCATTTATGAACAACGTTTTTTTTCGGACAAACTGTAATAGTCATGCATCGCTTGATGACATTTCAGTCTCAGCTGGTTCAATGGGTCCTACCATCCGGCCTGGGTGTGCAGTGTGCTGTGCTGTCTGGATGTGTGAAATTACACTCAGTGACCTTTGCGCAACAGAGTCACAAATGATGTATTTCTCAGAACATGTCTCCATTGTACATTCCGTTGTATACGTAACTTTTTTTATGTTAATTGTTCCTAAATCTATTTCAAATAGATTGTAAGGTGGCAGATTTCACTGTTTGTTTCTTTTTTGCAATTTAATTAAATGTCAACAGAGAATAAAATTTTAACTTGTCCTTTTTACTGATTGCAGCAGTTCTATCCAAGTGGGGAACAGGTACTCCCATTAACTTGCCCAATACCTGCCATTCTTATTTATTTATTAATTTACACAAGAACCGGGGTACAGGCCAGACGCGCGGGGAGGGTGAGAGGACTCACCAGAGAGAGAGTAGGGAACAGAACAGTCAGATGGGCGAAATACACTGCTGAGGGGAGCAGCAGGTATGACAGGAGAGGTCTGCCATGCCATGTGGGACCCTCGCTGGCCAGCCGGGATCGAACTGGCACTGCAGAGGCTGCGGACAGCTTCACAGCGTGGCGCTCAACTGCCTGCGCCACCAGGGGAGGCCCCATTTTTACATTTTTATGGCTACCATTAATTATTCCCCATTAATAAAATCACTCATGGAATACTATAGATAGAGCATGTTATCAATATGTTAATTCAGGGCCTCCCCGGTGGCGCAGTGGTTGAGCGCTGGGTTGCGAAGCTGTCTGTGGCCTCTGCGGCGCCGGTTCGATCCCCGGCTGCTCCCCAGCCACCGGAGGAGGGTCCCGCATGGCGCGCAGACCTCTCCTGCCGCCCGCTGCTCCCCTCAGCAGTGTACTTTGGTCCTTCTGCCTGCTCTGCTCCCCGCTCTGGCTCTGGTGAATTCTCTCACCCTCCCGCGCTTCTGACTGTACCCAGTGCATGTATAAACAAAACAAACAAACAAACCAGCAAACAAATAAATAAAGCATGCCTCTATTAAAAAATATATATATATGTTAATTCATATTCCAAAGAACACATATCTCAATTTTTAATCTTCTGATTAGTCTTTTAGTGAGCAAAATGAAGTCAGAAGTGCAGTGAATGCTTCTATTTTACATTTATACTTTATGAAATTTGTGAAACCAACAAAAAAATGATAATAGCAGTTTCTTGTGAGTAGGCCAGCTCCTTGCGGGTGAACACTGGGGGTCACACATATTGATTGATTTATATATGACCTTTTTCAAAGAGAAAGAGTTGAAGTTTTTATAGAACTGCATAGTACATTATGATAAGGAGTGAACCAGAAATAGAAACATAGGGAAATATCTGACAGAGAAATAGTAAGATGCATGCCATAATATGTGTAGTTGATAGAAACAAAGCACAAATTTGGTACTTACCTTCAGCACCAAGAGGGAAACATGCCCACACTGTGATTCATAAAGCACTAGTTTTAGGAGATGATTGCAGCAGTTCTATCCAAGTGGGGAACAGGTACTCCCATTAACTTGCCCAATACCTGCCATTCTTATTAGACTCAGCTCGCAGATGCTTTCTCTGTCTAGAAAAGTACCTGGCCCACCCACCAGGCGCTTGATAAATTGTGGTCAATTCTGTCACCCAGATAGCTCAGCTGCATTCCCTCCTCCTAGATGCTTTCTCACAGCAGAGGCTCTAGGCTATAGTCCTGGATGAAAAATTGGCTTCACTTTTCAGAGGCACTCGTGAGAGATCTGGTAAGTGGAAGCATGGAAACCATTTTCTACTATTTCTTTAAAAAAAAATGCTGCCTTTGTGGTATATTGAGAGGCAGTTATGGTTGGAGCAGCAAGAATAAAGAATAAAGTGTGGTGCTGCCTTCCTGGGGAGGAACCGTTCTGTGGTCATTGGTAATGACTCCTAAATTAGCCAGGCACACGCTCCTGCAGTCCCCAGTGATTTTTGTGAGCACTGAAATCTAACTGTGAAGTCCTGCTGCTTAAAAACACCTAGAGTGATTTCTGTTTTCTGTCCTGTGTCCTGAATGATACCTGACTATGATATTTATTGAATATTAAATATAGTCAAATAAGTTTGAAAAAATTTATTAGCACATTCAAAGCTTTAGAAGTTCACAATAAAGAAACATGTTTAAATTGTTTAACCTAACCTTTTCCCAACATATTTATGAGATGACCACTTTAATAAGTGGGGTGATAGTCCATAGAACATCAGTTAGGGAAGAAGTGAATAACAAAATTCAGTATTCATGAGATTAAAAACAAACTAGTTGCCAATAAATAATCAAAGTAAGAAATTTTAAATAACATTTACTATACTATCAAAACATTCTAATATTTAGGGAGAAAATAAAATATGTATAAAACCTATACAGAGAAGAAAACTATAAAATATTATTGAGAGAAGTTAAGTAAGAGATATGACGTGTTTCATGGATTGGATGGCTTAATATTGTAAAGTCACTTCTCCCCAAATTGACCTATGGATTCAATGTAATATCAATAAAAATTCCACATTTAAAAAATTTATAACAAGTTGATTCTAAGAAATGTTATGGAAATGCAAAAAGCCAAAAAACTAAGACAACTTTATAAAAGCTTTTTCCACACATATCCAATCTCAGTCTAAAACTATAGTAATAAACATGATATATTATTTTTTTATTTAAATATTTTATTTTATATAATTCTTACATCTTTTTTAATCTTTGCACAATGTATGCTAACATGATATATTATTGGCACAGGAATAGTAAGAGACCAGTGGAGCAGACTAGAGAGTCTAGAAACAGATGTTCTCATATGTGGGCACTGGATTTATGATAGAGAGGGCCTTCAGAGCAATGGGGCAAAAATGATCTTTTCAGTAAGTGGTATCAGTTGCATGTCCATCTAAGAAAAAATGAATCTTGATTCTTACCTCACACCATACCTTATAGTCAGTTCCAGGGGAATTGTTGACCTTAATGCGAAAGGCAACAATAAGGCTTCAAGAAGAAAAAGAAGAATATATTCTTTAAAATATTTATAGGATTTTTAAAATCCTATAAATGTGACTACATTAAAATTAAGTACTTCTTTTATCAAAGGCACCATTAAGAGAGTAAAAAAGGAAGCCACAATGTTGACTACTCCTGTTGATCAATTAGAAAAAGGTAACACTCTAACAGCAAATTTGACAAATATGTGGAAAACTTCACAAAACATCAAAAAAATGGGAATTTGGGAAATGATAAGGCCACAATGAATTATTACTGCACCCTTATCAAAATGAATAAAAACAAAAGACTGACAATGACAAGTGTTGTTAAAATGTAGAGCCACTGAAACTTTTACTGTTCATGGGAATATAAAATGGGAAACTTTTTTTTTCTTTTTTTAAAAATTTTTATATTCCAATACAATTGCACCCCCCTTATTTTAACCCCAACCCTCCTTTCCCCGCCACCCCCCATAGTGTGTCTCTGGTTTATAGTTGTTTGTTGATTTTGATTTTTTCTTTCTTATAGTTATTCTTTTTCCTGGTCCCTTATTTAGGTTTTCTAGATTTCTGCTATGAATGATACCATCCAGTATTTTTCTTTTTCTTTCTGGCTTATTTCACTGAGCATGATCCCTTCCGGCACCATCCATGTTGCTGCAAATTGCATGAGTTTATCTTTTTTGATTGCTGAGTAATATTCCACTGTGTACATGTACCACATCTTCTTGATCCAGTCATCTACTTTTGGGCATTTGGGCTGTTTCCATAGCTTAACTATTGTAAATAGTGCTGCTATTAACATAGGGGGCAGGTGCCCTTTTGACTGAATGATTCTGTTACCTTTGGGTAAATACCTATGAATGGAATTGCTGGATCACATGGAAGCTCCATATTTAGCAGGTTGAGAAATCTCCAAACAGCTTTCCACAGTGATTGGACCAGTTTGCATTTCCACCAGCAGTGCAGGAGAGTTCCTTTTTCTCCACATCCTCGCCAACATTTGTTGTTACTAGTTTTTTTAATATGTGCCATTCTCATTGGTGTAAGATGGTATCTCATTGTAGTTTTGATTTGCATTTCCCTGATTACAAGTGATGTTGAACATTTTTCATATGCTTGTTGGCCATTTGCATTTCCTCTTTGGAGAAGTTTCTTTTTAGCGCTTCTGCCCATTTTTTGACTGGATTATTTTCTTTGTTTTTGTTGAGTCTCATCAGCTCTTTGTAGATTTTTGTGATCAGTCCTTTATCATTAATGTTGTGTGCAAAAATGTTCTCCCAGTCGGTGTGGTTTCTCTTTGTTTTGGTTATTGTCTCTTGCTGTGCAGAAGCTCTTTAATTTGATGTAGTCCCAGCTGTTTATTTTTGCCTTCACTAGCTCTGCTTTGGGTGATGTGTCTGTAAAGATGTCTTTGAGGTGCATGTCATGTAGTGTTTCGCCTATATTTCCTTAAAATGGGAAATTTTTGAAGTAACCATTACAACTGAACATCATCAAGTTGACTCTTCAGTGCTGTGCGTGCCTCACAGATGTGCTTGCTGTGTGTACTAGAGTGGCAGTATTCTTCATTATAACCCCAAACTGGAAATGATCAAATTGGAGCATACACATTCCACAGTGGAATAAACACACTATACAATGAAAGTGAACAGCCTACTGTTACTTCTAACAACATGCATGACTTTACAGACTGAATGGCAAGTGAAAGAAGCCAGACCAAAAAAAAATGTGTATTGTAGGATTCCATTTATGTAAGGTTCAAATGAAATAAAACTATGGTTTTATTAGAAATGGGATTAGAAATGGGTAGTAGAAATGGGATAGAAGTCGCCTTTGGGGAAGAGTGGGTAGGTTGATGGGGAGAAGTCGTGAGGGGTTTCTGAGATTCTGGCAATGTCCTGTTTTTGTTCATTTGTGTGGTAGTTATAACTTTTGATAATTCATTTGGCTATATGCTTATGAATAGTGTGCTTTTCTGCATGTTATGCTTCAATTTTAAGTTTTTTTTTTTTAAATTCCTGTATGAAGCCCTGAAAAATGTCACTAATGGCTCCTCTTGAAGAGGATGCTGTGTCCTCGGGCTGCTTCTGTGTCCCTGCTGTGGACTGAAGGCCGGATCAGAGGAAGGTCCTGAAAAAGCCTGTCGGTGAGGGTTGCCTAGTTGTTTCCAAAGGTTGCTCTGCTGATCTAACTCCATCCAAGGGTAGCAGGATAGAGAAACGGCTGGACTGTGTATATTGCAGGCCGTGCTGAAAGCATAGGAATTTTTGCTCAGTATCGAATGGGAGAAAAAGGAAGGTTATATAGACTCTGACAGGAGCTTGGAGGACAGATACACGCTCTGCAGCCAAGTGAGAGCAGATCTAAATGTCTTAACAACTAAGTGAATTGGGAGGACTGGTGTCCCCAAATGGAGGTCTAACAACTCCTCTCCCTGTCACAGGGGGGTACAGGTTAGCTGAGTTGGTAACTGTATTACATAGATTTTAAGATTTTATCATTTTAAAAATTAAAGGGAGGGATGTCCTGAGACATCTTATGATTGATGGCATCTTAGACTCATTTATTTTTTTTTTCTAAGCTTTTTTTCTTTTAAAGATTTATTTATTTATTTATACAAACACTGGGTACAGTCAGAAGCGCTGGAGGGTGAGAGAATTCACCAGAGCCAGAGCGGGGAGCAGAGCAGGCAGAAGGACCGAAGTACACTGCTGAGGGGAGCAGCGGGCGGCAGGAGAGGTCTGCGCGCCATGCGGGACCCTCCTCCGGTGGCCGGGGAGCAGCCGGGGATCGAAGCAGCGCTGCAGAGGCTGCAGGCAGCTTCGCAACCCAGCTCTCAACTGCTGGGCCACCGGGGAGGCTCATCTTAGACTCATTTAAATAAGGCACTCCCTTCAATGAAGTTCCTTCTTCAAACCTTAGTATCTCTATATGGACATGATGGTTTGAATTTATTTTAAAAGCCTAACTTTATTTTTTTTTAATTTTTTTATTTTTAAGAATTATTTTATCTATACAAGAATTGGAGTACAGGCCAGATGTGCGGGAGGGTGAGAGGATTCACCAGAGACAGAGCAGGGAACAGAACAGGCAGACTGACTGATATACACTGCTAAGGGGATCAGCGGACGAGACAGGAGAGGTCTGCTGCGCCATGTGGGTTGCTCCCTGGCTGGCCAGAAATCATGCTGCAGTGACTGGCGATAACTTGATAGCGCTGTCTTTAACCCCTGTGCCACCAGGGAGACCCAAAAAAGTCTAGCTTGGGACCTTAGTGACCATTTACCTGAGCCCTGCCATCCTCTTGTATTTTTTGTCTGGGGGCTGACCATAGATAGGGAGCATATTTTGATGAATATGTATAATGATTTAAATGGTCATGAATTGCTCATATTGTAGGCAACTAGATTCCTGCTTACAATCCCATCTCTCTACATCATGACTTTCCTTTGTACACTCTTCCTTTTCAGGTAATGCAGCAAGTATCAGCATAACCTGCTTAAAATCAGGGTCTCAATGATGAAGTTTCTTTGTATGTCCTTATCTCAGCTCTGCAACTCCTGAAGTACTAGCAGTGGGGCTATAGGAAGTCCGTGGGTTCTAATATGAAACTTTAGAATTAAACTTAGAGAAAGAATTGATGGAAACTAACATGCAAAAAGTTTGGAGAGGGATCCTTTGTGCTTGGCTAATGTAGCAATGGTTACTAGATGACCACAAAATGTTTATTATGAAAGCTGAAGTTTGGGTCTAAGGATAAATAATAAGAGACTAATTGGGCAAAGTCGTGCATGAAAAGCTAACTTGCTATCCTTAATTTTAATTAAATATTCACAAAGTAAGACAGAACTCAGCAGTCCTCCACCCACTACCCTTCTAGAATCTCTACACCTTCTCTCCCTTCTTTCCACTGCCCAGTAGCCTCATAGAATCCCAGATCTAACAAAGTCCATTTCTTTTTTTTTTTAATAAATTTTATTGTTATATTCCCCATACAATTGCAGCCCCCTCATTCTGACCCCAATCCCTCCCCTCAAAGTCCATTTCTTACCACTACTTCATTGTGAAAAGCAAATTACATTCATGAACTGACATTAAGGAGTTAATAACTGATAATGGTTAGAGCTATACCTTCTTGAGTGATTTGCATTAAAAATGAATCACACAATTGATACACATTTATTGCTGAAAAATGGGAATTTCAGATGAACAAAAAGAAAAAAATAATTGTCCCTTGTATCATCAGAGAGAACCACTACTACAAATTTAGTTTTGACATCTCAAGCTCTTTTCTGTACATGTGTTAACATTTTGGGGAGATTTTAACATTTGAAGAAAGGTTTTTACCACCACTTCCTCTCCCTCCCTTGCCCTAAATTTTTTATCTACGAAGCAGCAGTTATACATGTAAACCAACTGAGGAGAGTATTACAGGACATGCCGCCACTCCTGAGAAATTCATGCACTTACAGAGGTTGGTGGGTGCCGTTATCATTTATTTTTGGAAACCAGGTTCCTTAGATGCTTATGTTGACCTAGATTCAGTTGACATCTTAAAATATTTGGCCACCTGCCAACACTTCAAGGGGGGATCAAGTACGCTGAGCATGCTCCAGTGTTATGTCCTGTGTGTTTATTCCCCTCCCTTGCCGAGCCCCTCCCTCCGTTCCCTGGAGTAAAGGGAAAGACTCTGAATTGGTGCAGCCCTCATCTGTGCCACTTAAGTGGTCCTGAACTCTGCATTGTTGTTTTTGACGCCTACCTTAACAGCTGCCCAGGGGCTTAGAAAGGCCACAGAATCCTCCAATTGCTTATTAAAAGGGCCCTTGGAAAGGTCCTGTTTGCATAGGAGACTGAGGCTCAGAGGGGTGAGATCACCTGCCCTAGGCGACACAGCTTTTTGGAAAGCTGGGACCATGTTCAATAATAAGTGTTCTTTCTAATCCAAAAGTATTAGACATATTCCCAGGTGTCTACAAATTATGAAAATGATTCATTTTTGTGGACTTTTTTTTTTTTAACAATCTAAGCACATTTCTGATCATCTGGGTCTATTCACTGTCCTCAAGGAGTATTTCAATTTCATTGTTTGCATTTGTGTTTTGTAGTGTCTTGTTAGTATTTTCACTGGTTGTCATACTGTCACATGACAGCAATTAACCTGGAAGGCAGTGAGTTTTCGGGAGAGTGAATAACAAGGATCCCACTCTCAGGGATCCCCACTTTTTCAAAATTGAGCGATGTAACAGAGACATACTTTTTCTTGTTCCCCTCAAAGTATATCTGTATTTTAGTAACAAATAAGCATTTTGATTCAAAAAATATCTTGTTGAGAGTAAAGGTGAACACATTTTGGTGTTTCTTGGTTATATTTTGCAAGTCAGATTAATTTAAATACCTGAGGGTGGCATTTAATTACTAAGGAGGGGAAGCACAAAATAGCCCTCACAGTGCATCTGTGAATGCCCTGGTTTGAACTGTCTCGCCATAAATTCAGTGCCTGATGTGAGATCTGACCACAGAATTCATGCTCACTGTAACAGTGACACCTGGTGGCCCTGGGGTAACAGGCTGCTCTGTGGATTTTGATGAGATGAGACCTTATTTTGTATCTGTCACCACAGGAAACTCTGCTTTTCCCTGGGAAGCCCCTCCCTCCTCGTGACACCCTTCTTGCCATTACCCTGTACCCAGTTAGCACCTCTGGTCCCAGAGCACTTCAACTTTGCCCCTGCTTCCTGGAGACACTTTCCTCCCAGCGCACCTACTCCTGAGCAGAGAACAGCTACTAAGAGCTGCCGGGTTGGGAAGAAATGAACTTAACCAGTCGGGCTGTGTCAGCTGCCTGTGGACATATTAGGGGCCTGGCCTCTGTCCCCTGGAATATGATTGGCCTAGAGGGGACTCAAGACCAGTGCTTTAGTGCCCCCCTGGGCGGCAGGTGGCTGGAGTATTTTTAGTGTCTGGATCCTTTATTCAAAGTTTCCCTACTGTGGGGTCTCTTCCCTGCCCCCTGTGGGCTCTCAGAAGATATAAGGAGGGGGGCACTTTAAAACCACACTGTACATCCTCTGTCTTCTTTTTTCCTCTTGTCATTTTGTAAGCACGAGTCAGAGAAAATGATGGCTTTGGGATGCCAAGTTGGATATCTAGGAAAAGAAGTGAATGTTAACAGCGCCTTCCTTGCCTTTGTGTTCATTTCACTGTAGTGCTTTCCTATTCATTGTATTGTCCGATCCTCACATGATCCCAGTGCTCTGTGGACAGAGATTATCTTCTTCCTTCCATGGAAGAAAAGCCTAGCAAGAAGAAAGGCAAATGATCTGCCCAATGCCACTAAACACACCCAGTGGAATCTGAAGCCCGGCTGTCCCTGCTTTGCCACCAAGCGCAGCTGAGTTAGAATCCACTCTGCCTCTCATGAGTGGTGGGGTTCAGGGGAAGGTTTTTAACTCCTCATTCTCCTTTCCCAGAAACTGAGAATTGTGGTACTTGGCACATACCGTTTTGAAGATGAACACGCATTAAACACTCACTAAGATCTTTTGATCCAAATAAGAGCTCACATTTATTTGACTTTGAGGTAGTTCATGATCCAGGCCCCAAATAAATATCGCCACTGCCTTTATGGGAGAGACAATCTCAACACCAACTTTTGAACATCTCAGGGTGCTCAGGTGCAGACCACAACAACTAGCTGAAACCTGGGGCTTCTGTTCGGGCATCTCAGAGAGACTAAAAGGTAAAACTTCCAAAGCCTGTGTGCCCAGAAACTGTCAGTTGGACCATCTGAGACTGGATTTGAGCTGCTTTTGTGATTCCTTACTCTTGGCAAGGTTTGTGCTTCTGGGCAGAGGGATCTTCGTTAGCACCTGGGGGTGGTTGTGTCAGCAGCACTAGAGACTAGAGAAATGGGGAATAAAGACCAAGATCCTTCAGTGAAGGAGTTGGGGGTGGCTATGCCTGGAAGTTGTCCCAAACCAGCTGGGCTGAATCCCCAGGGTTGGCCTCCTTTTGATGTCCCTTCCATCTACAGAGCCAAGCCTGCCAAGACATGCCTTGAAGTCTCTGAGCCTCGAGGTCTCCAGATGGTAGTGAGGGGCTGCTGTAGGTTTGCCCTTGGCTTTGCATGGGGCTGTCAACATACCATAGATCTGTGGGTTCACTGGGTCCCAGTCCCCCTGCTAGGCACCTAGATACCTTATCATTGCACCTCTGCCTGCTTGTCTTTGTTTACTTAGCACTTCAGTTTCCCATGGGGCAGAATCTCTGTCAAGCCTCAGTTCATTTGCCACTGACCCTGAACCTCTGAAAGACATAGCTAATGGAGAGGAGCTTGGGGTGGTGGCAAAGGTGACAACATACCAGGAAACAGGTCCCATTTCTTCCACACAGCAGACATGCCGCCAGCTCACGGCCAGCTGGAAAGTGTTGTCAGTAGTTCATTTGTCCATCGTTGTGTTCTGGATAGAAAGGGTTTCATGGTTGTGATCAAACACTGAATCATATCCCCGTCTGCCATACCTCAGAGATTGACAATTCCCATCATCACAGTAAGGTTCTGAGATGCCTGCAGAGGAGAACCCTGTTTAATTCCACTGAGCCCACCATTTGCCAAGCTTGTGAGACCAGGGAATCCTCTTTTCAAGTCAACATCTCTCCACATCCTTTATAACTAGTGTTTCACGGAGCCCACCTTGGAAGCACCGGCCAGAGCATGTCTCAATCACCGCATGAGAGCTGTCAGCTGCCTTGCCTCAGGGCTGCACTACCCTCGGTGTCGTCTCCTTGGACACTGATCCCTCCCGAAAGTGAACCTGAGGTCATCACATCACGAGTCAGCCCAGCAGGCCCAGCTCCCCGGTCCTAATCCCGTTCAGCCCTGGCTTTCTCCCATGTTCCACTTTGCCTATTAACTGGGTCATTCGAGGGCAGCAGGGAAGAAAGGATGTCCCGTGTCTTCATATCTGTCACAACCACCTTCACTGTCCCACTCGGATCAACACCCAGAGGGTGCAGAAATAGAAAGGGAAGACTTGTTTCTTAGAGGTTGTTTTCCCCAGCAACATGCTTCTCCAATGCTCTTAGGATCCCTGATGACGGAGAACTAGGAGACCATCCAGAAGGATCCAGGGAACCCCAGTGAGGAGGAAGCAGGCAGCAGACATGCCTAGTGGGCTGCCCAGAAGTGCAGGGGTGCAGTGTGACAACCAAAGAACTCTTACATGGCTGAAGGTGGTGAGCCTTAGTGCTCTGACAAATGGATGCCAAGGAGACCATAATGGAGATCACAACCGCTGGGTTCAGCCAGGTAAAGATGAGCTTTACTCAAGAATCTGAACAGGAATACTAAGCAGACAAGCCTGAGACCCTGACTTGGGCCTGCAATTAACTGGCTTTATCCACCTAAATTAACTGAGTAAGCATGGTTATCCATGATATTTTGGTTGTTCTTCACTCATTTAATATTTAAAATGTAGTCTTTCATTAAAAAAAAAAAAGATTGCAGGTATCTGGTTTAAGAAATGAAATAAAAATAGAAGCTTATAATGGAAGACAATAGTCACCTGCCTCATCCCTACTCACCCCTAGTCTATTCAAAAGCAACTGTTTCAGCTGTGTGTCTTCTGACATTTTCTTTACTTCTGCACCTTACCCCCTGCCAACCCCCCTCCACCTCCACCCCTCCGCTTGTGGTGGTGTTTCTAGATTTTCCCACTTTAGAAATAACCTTTCTCGGGCCTCCCTGATGGTGCAAGGGTTAAGACGCAACCTATGAAGCAATCCACAGCCACTGCAGCACGAGTTCGATTCCTGGCCCGCCAGGGAGAAACCCACATGGCAGGACAGACCTCTCCTGTCTCGCCCACTGCTCCCCTCAGCAGTGTACTTCGGTCTGTCTGCCTGTTCTGTTCCCTGCTCTGTCTCTGGTGAATCCTCTCACCCCCGCCCTTCGCATCTCTGGCCCGTACCCCAATTCTTGTATAAAAATAAATAAATCTTTTAAAAAAAAAGAACTAACCTTTCTCTTCCTACTTTGGAAACTTTAACTTTCTTACATTCTCTTCCTCATCCTCTGCCCATACAAATATATTTCTTTCCTCCCATCTCCCCATAGATGTTTTGGCTAAAGAAGTATGTAGTATTTGCATTATTATGATGATGTAAAAAGTGTTCAACAGAGAGATTAATATACTATGATTGCATTTCCTTTCAGTGCATTTTATTTATTTATGCATTTCCTTTTTTTTTTTTAAAGATTTATTTATTTTCATACAAGAACCGAGATACAGGCGTGGGAGGGTGAGAGGATTCACCAGAGACAGAGTGGGGAACAGAACAGGCAGACTGACTGAAATACACTGCTGAGAGGAGCAGTGGGCTAGACAGGAGAGGTCTGCTTTGCCATGTGGGATTCTGGCCAGCTGACTGGGATTAAACCCGCGCTGCAGAGGCTACGGACAGCTTCACAGTGCAGTGCTCAACCACCTGCACCTTCAGGGAGGCCCAACAACCTTTTGTTTTCCCAAAGCAAATAATTGTGTTTTTTGGTAGTTTTTTGGGGTCTATTATCTATTTGCTTGGTCTTTTACATACTGATCAATGCTGCAACCCTAAACTATCAAAATGGATAACATCACTGATATCAAATAGATAAGGTTGGTTAATTGGTTTGAGACATTCTTCTAGCAACCATTAGTCTTCTGTACACATACATTCTGCTTCCTCTGGAATCCTCTGCATAGCTGCTGTTCTGGAAATTCCTTTGCTTCCCTCTAGTGTTGAATTCCATGTTGCCTGGACTCCAAGGTCTTCATCTGGGTTTATTCACTTTAAAAAAAAAAAAAGATTTATTTATTTATACAAGAACCAGGGTACAGGCCAGATGCACGGGAGGATGAGAGGATTCACCAGTGACAGAGCGGGGAACAGAATAGGCAGACTGACGAAATACACTGCTGAGGGGAGCCGTGGGCGAGACAGGAGAGGTCTGCTGTGCCATGTGGGACCCTCTCCAGCTGGCAGGGATCGAACCGGTGCTGCAGAGGCTGCGGACAGCTTCACAGCGCAGCCCTCAACCGCCTGTGCCACCAGGGGAGGCCCTGGATTTATTCTCTTGAGGGAGCACGGCTACTAGTAGCTTCTTCATAAAGGGTGCAGGAGTTCTTGCATGTCTGAAAATGTCTTATATTCTTGATCGGAAATAATTTTCCTTCAGAATTTTTTCTTTTTACTTTTTATTTTGAAATAATTTTATTTAGATTTACAGAAAAGTTTTAAAATCATTATGGAGTTCTATCTAATGCCTTTATCTATTAACTTCCCCTAATACTAACATCCTAATGACAGTTCACTGATCAAAACTAAAAAAATTAAATTTAGTACAGTACTAGTTAATTAAATTACAGACTTTGGATTTCACTAGTTTTCCAATAATATCATTTTATTTTTCCAGGCTCCCACATTACATTTAGTTGTTGAGTCTTCTTAGTTGTCTCCAGTCTGAATAGCTCCTCAGTCTTTCCTTGTCTTTCATTATCTTGACAGATTTGAGGAATACAGGTCAGTTATTTCATAGTATGTCCCTCAAATTGGATTTGTCTAATTTTTTTTTAAGATTTATTTATTTATACAAGCACTGGGTACAGTCAGAAGCGTGGGAGGGTGAGAGAATTCACCAGAGCCAGAGTGGGGTACAGAACAGGCAGACTGACAAAATACACTGCTGAGGGGAGCAGTGGGCATGGCAGGAGAGGTCTGCGCACCATGTGGGACCCTCGCTGGTGGCCGGGGATTGAACTGGCGCAGCAGAGGCTGTGGGCAGCTTCGCAGCCCAGCATTCAACCTCTGCGCCACCAGGAGAGGCCCTGTCTAATGTTTTCTTATGATTAGATGGAGGTTATGGATTTTTGACAAAAACACAGAGGTAATATGTCTTGTTCAGAGCATCATATCAGGGGTACACAATGGTGGTATGACTTGTTATACCACTTGTTAGTGGATGTTAATCTTGCTCACTAGGCTAAGTGACATATGCCAGGTTTCTCTACTGTAAATTTACTACTTTGCATTTTATAATTATTAACTATATTGACGGATATGCCTCAGGATTATGCAAATACCTTATTTGTCCTCAAATTTTCATCCATTACTTTTTTTTAATATTTTATTTTATATAATTCTTACATCATTTTTCAGTTTTGCACAATGTATGCATTTTCATTTTGGTTATATTCCCCGTACAATACCCACCCCCCCTTATTTTGGCCCTAATCCTTCCTCTCCCCCCTACCCCCTGTTAGTGTGTCTCTGGCTTATGGTTGCGTGATGATTTTGATTTTTTCTTTATTATAATTAGTCTTTTTCCTGGTCCCTTATTTAGGTTTTCTAAATTCCTGCTATGAGTGAGATCATCCGATATTTTTCTTTTTCTTTCTGGCTTACTTCGCTGAGCATGATCCCTTCCAGCTCCATCCATGTTGCTGCCAATTGCACTCTCTTGCACTGCTGGTGGGAGTGCAAAATGGTCCAACCACTATGGAAAGCTGTGTGGAAATTCCTCAACCTACTAAAGATGGAGCTTCCATATGATCCAGCAGTTCCACTTCTAGGTATTTACCCAAAGGACACAGAAACATTAATTCAAAAGGGCACCTGCAACCCTCTGTTTATAGCAGCACTATTTACAATAGCTAAGCTATGGAAACAACAAATGCCCAAAAATAGATGACTGGATCAAGAAGATGTGGTACATTTACACAATGGAATTTTCACCCATTACTTTTAGTGATTGTTGGTGAATCTTGTCTAAAACAGTTATTACTGTTATGTTCTTTATTTTCCTTTCTTTTACAATATTACTGAAATTCTTTTATAAGTTAAAGCTGTCCCTTCTCCATTTATTTAGTCATTTATGTATTTATATCAGCATGCATGCATAGCTATTTATTTTATTCTATTATATTTATTTTATTCTAGGGGTTATAATACAATCTTATTCAGATTGTCCTCAGAATTTTGAAAGCTTTGCTCAATTATCCCTTAGATTTCAGTATTGTTGTTAAGAAGTTTAGTGGGATGTTATGATGCTTGTGATCTCTGAAATGTGATGTTCTGAAATTACACAACATTGTGATTTTGTTTTTATCTTTATAAAATATATTTGTATTGAACATTTCATAGACCATTTCAACCTGGAAGCTTATATGTTCCAGTACATGTTCATACTTTGTTTATTTAAAAATTTACCCCCTTTTTTATCTCTTTGTAACCATCAAACACCGATCATTCTGATGCCAAACTCGGACTAATCCCCTAGTTTTTTTTTTTTTTTTTTTTAAAGATTTATTTATTTATTTATACAAGCACTGGGTACAGTCAGAAGTGTGAGAGGGTGAGAGAATTCACCAGAACCAGAGCAGGGAACAGAACACGCAGAATGATGAAGAACACTGCTGAGGGAGCAGGGGACAAGGCAGGAGAGGTCTGTGCACCATGTGGGACCCTCGCCGGCGGCGGGGGATTAAACCTGCGCTGCAGAGGCTGCGGGCAGCTTCACAGCCCAGCGCTCAACCACTGTGCCACCGGGGAGGCCCTCCTCTAGTTTTTAATATTTTAATTTCCAGATTTTATTTTTTTCTACTTTTCAGGGGATTTTTCTTCTAACCTTGATTTGGATCTTTCAGTGTGGATTTCCAAAAACACTTTATTGTTTCCATAAACACTAAATATTTCCTAATAACAGTCTTCTTCGTGGATGCATTACCTTCTCTTATTTCTAAGGTTATTTACATTTGGGAGAAATTTTCTTTTGCTTCCTGCAGTGATCTCTCTTTCCTTTCAGTTGCTTTTTCCTTGTTTGTTTTTGTTGCTCTTTCATGTTGGAGGCTTCTTCTCAGATGTCCTGTCATTCTTTATTTCCTGTTCATATTTGAGGAAGGCATTGAACAGGATAGTCACCTGTGTCAGCGACTAGCTGTTCTTTTTTGCAAATGGAAAAGTGCACCATTACAATGGGAAGATCTAGTGATCACTGTCTTGCCAAGAGATCAAACTTCATTTCACTCAGTTACATATAGTAAGGCCCTTGTGCTTCGGATAAAGGTGCTGAAATACGTTGGGGTGAAATGTAATGTTTGCAACTTATTTTCAAATAGCTCAGAAAAATAATATATGTATATACACGTGTATAGATAAAGCAGATATAAGATTTTACTATTATAGAATTTAAGACACAGATATATGAGTGTTCAATGAACTATTTTTTCAGTTTTTTTATATGTTGCATTTTTTTTTAAAGATTTTATTTAGTTATTTATACAAGCACTGGGTACAGTCAGAAGCGCGGGAGGGCGAGAGAATTCACCAGAGCCAGAGCGGGGAGCAGAACAGGCAGACAGACGAAGCACACTGCTGAGGGGAGCAGCGGGCAGCAGGAGAGGTCTGCGTGCCATGCGGGACCCTCACCTGGCGGCTGGGGATCGAACCGGCGCTGCAGAGGCTGCGGGCAGTTTCGCAACCCAGCGCTCAACCGCTGCGCCACCGGGGAGGCCCTATATGTTACATTTTTTCAAAATACAAATGCAGGCAGAAAAAAGAGAAAGTTACCTAGAAGTTTGTGTGAGCCCTGAGCATATGGGAAGGACTCATCAGCCGGTAAGCCAACTGTTTCATCAGGTGACTGTCACCTATCAGTGTCATGTGCCTTCTTTCTAGCTGATCAGAATTCCTCGAGAGGAGCGCCCAGCCCCGTGCAGGGTGTGTAAACCTCACTGCCAGCACCGTGGGAGCCGAGTGGAGAAGGGCTCTGAACAGACTCACCAGTCCCTGAATTCTCCTGTTTTTATGAATATCTCACTGTCCATCCAGAGAATAAACTGACATTATCCTGCTGGGGAGCAGGAAGCCCATGGCCTGGCCTGAGTAAAACTGTGAAGGCTCTGTTTTCATACACACCACCCACCAATTCCATTCTCAGCAGCCTCGCTTTGGAGCTCACTGATATTTCTAGCCCCTAGATTGCCCTGGAGTCAGTGGGCGAGGGCTGGCATCCCACTGTGAAGCTGTTAGAGCATGGTCTCTGGACTGCACCTTTGTAGAGATTCATATTCTGCTGTGTGACTTAGGCAAATTATTTAACCCCTCAGTGTCTCATGTCCAAAATCTGGATACAAACTGGTGTTGTTGGGGAATTACTTTAGTTAATGCACTTTCAACATTAGACCAGTGCACAGCGCAGAGTAAAACAAAGTAAGTCCTTTGAGTTATATACATACACACAGTTATATACATACACCCAGACTCAGGAGTCTTAGTTTCTGTTTACTCTGGTCTGTGAGAAAACTTTCCTTCTCCCATAATTTTATTGCTATCTCAAGTCTGTTACTCTCTCTTCTGCTTTCTTTGTCCTTACAGGGTTTGGCCTTTTTCTCTTTTTTTCTTTTTAATCAAATGTATGTTGCATTTCACAGCATTAAACCACAGTCTCATAAAATTGAGGCTACCAGAGGGGAAGGAGGAGGGCTGAGAGCAAAGGGGGAAGTGGGCCCAATGGACTATGTGGAGCCTGTAGGTGCCTTGGTGGTAGGTGTGGTGTGGTCACTTACACCTGGAGAGATGTGAACCTGTACCTCTGAACCACATACAGGACTGTAAAGCAATGTTACCTCAGGAAAAAAAAAAAAAAAGCCAAACTTTTCAAATGTAACAGATTTAAAAAAAACCCACAAATCTCAGTGACATTCTTTCTTTCTTTATCCCTCCTAAAAATCCCCTTCAGGTGGTTTATTCATTGTCTTGTAGCCTGAACTCACAGGAAAGGTGCATCCAGAGTAGGGGTGTGAATATCCAGGCTTCTCAGTCAGGTATTGCCTCAGCTCCTGGTGTTATATCTAGAAAATGCCTGAGATGTTCCCCAGGATGAACCTGCAGGTTGAGTGTTAATCCCGAAATTTCCTGACTCATCATCACTGGCTGAGGGGTAGGAAGTCTGGCAGTGAGGCCACCCCAAGCTTATGTAAGAACCTTGTGACTCTTTGTCACAGGATCAAAACGGGCAAGAGGCCTATCACCACACCCAGAGTTCTTGATTGGTTGAGGCCATCTGATCATCTGAGAGAAGTTGGCCCTACCTTCAAATTGGTAAGAAGAGGAACTTTTGCAAATGACTGGCTTGAAGAGTTTGGAATGTTGGTTTAAAAGAATGAATTCCCTCTCCGGGTAGAATTTGGCCCATAAAACTTTGTGATCTTGGGGCCTCCCCGGTGGCGCAGTGGTTGAATGCTGGGTTGCGAGGCTGCCCGCAGCCTCTGCAGCGCCGGTTCGATCCCCGGCTGCTCCCCGGCCACCGGAGGAGGGTCCCACATGGCGCGCAGACCTCTCCTGCCGCCCGCTGCTCCCCTCAGCAGTGTACTTCGGTCCTTCTGCCTGCTCTGCTCCCCGCTCTGGCTCTCGTGAATTCTCTCACCCTCCCACACTTCTAACTGTACCCAGTGCTTGTATAAATATAAATAAATAAACAAATAAAAAAAAATTCACCAAGTTAACAGACTAAAGGAGAAAAAGTGGAAAACTATGGGATCATCTTGATACAAAGTAAATATACTTGCTAAAACTCAACATCCATTCATAATACCCAGCAAGGCAGTAGAGAAAGGACCTTCTTTAAACTGATAAAAGGTATCTACCAGGCCTCCTCAGTGGCGCAGTGGTTGAGCGCTGTGTTGCCGCAGCCTCTGCAGCGTCGGTTCCATTCCCGGCTGCTCCCTGGCCCTGGAGGAGGGTCCCACATGGCGCGCAGACCTCTCCTGCCGCCCGCTGCTCCCCTCAGCAGTGTACTTCGGTCCTTCTACCTGTTCTGCTCCCCGCTCTGGCTCTGGTGAATTCTCTCACCCTCCCGCGCTTCTGACTGTACCCAGTGCTTGTATAAATAAATAAATAAAAATCTTTAAAAAAAAAAAAAAAAAAAAACTTTGTGATCTTTGGTTCTTTCCTGCCTGGGTCACCATGTCCTTCTAAACACTTGTCCTGATGACATTACAGCCTGACTACTTTCTTGGTCAATAGATACAATTGAAGAAAAAGTTACTTTCCAGTTAAAGACTAAAGCTTCCTTCAGGCTGGTTGTTGCTGCACTTCAACATTTCCTTTTGAACAGTAAGTAATATAAAGAGCTTGGCATGCTTGTCTTCCATTCCCCACCCCAATCTGGATCCATTCTTCTGTTCTGTGCCTCTTTGCCTCCATTAAAGGGAAGCCAACCTTTAATGGAGATACTGGACTGAGATGGAAAGGTGGGAGGAAGGAGGAGGTCAGAGTATTAGTTCTACTAATTAACATTATTAGATATTACTCCCTAGCCTAAATGGGGAATTCTGGGCCAGCCAGTCAATTCTGTTCTCCAGCTGGAGGCCAGCTTTTCCAAATGACTGGAGAAGGTGGCAGTCAGATGTTTACACCCAGATCTTCCCTCCTGGGCCTCCTTTGGTAGAACCTGCTGGGCACTCAGCTTGCAGCCTGCCTTCTACCACATCTACCAACATCTCATTGCTTCTCCTTTGTCCCTTACTAGCTCAAGGCACTTTCAACGAGTATCCCAAAGCCCAGAATTAGTATCTCTCCCATGCTTTTTATTATTTTTTTGAAAGATTATTTATACAAGAACTGGGGTACAGGCCAGAGGTGCAGGGGTCGAGGTGGTCGTGATAGGACTCACCAGAAACATAGTGGGGAACAGAACAGGCAGACTAACTGAAATACACTGCTGAGGGGAGCAGCGGGCCAGACAGGAGAGGTCTGCTTCACCATGTGGGCATCTCCGCGGCCGGCGGGGATTGAACCAGCACTGCAGAGGCTGTGGACAGCTTCACAGTGCTGTGCCACCAGGGAGGCCCTCTCCTATGCTCCTGTGCCCTGCTCTTTCAGAGGCTACTAGGTTGAATAAACTTGGAACTGAATCCCACAGTAGGTCCTTACTGAGTGGACAGTGAGAGATATGTGACCTGAATTTTTTATAACCTTAGACAAAGTTGTGAAGTTCCAGCCCTTTCCTTTTTGGCATCAACCCATACTTTTGGCTTTCTCGACTTAAGCTTTGCTTCCCTTACAAAATCTGCACTGAAAAAATTTTGAGAATTCATTCACATTAAAGTGCAAATAACTATTTCTGCTTCCCTTCTTCCAGGGATATATACACTAGAGTTCCCAGGGATAAATCTGGAATTGAATGGTTTTAGAGAGGGGCGAATTTAGTGTGGGGTCTATTATTTCCAGTCTTCTGAAATCATCCCTATTTATTCAACCTAGTAGCCTTCTAAAAGAGCAGGGCGCATTTAAAGAGCATGGGAGAGGGCCTCCCTGGTGGTGCACTGGGTTAAGCACAGCTCTGTGAAGAAATCCACAGCCTCTGCAGCATGAGTTCAATCCCTGGCCAGCCAGGGAGCAACCCACATGGCACAGGAGACCTCTCCTTCGTGCCCGCTGCTCCCCTTAGCAGTGTGCTTCAGTCAGTCTGCCTGTTCTGTTCCACACTCTGTCTCTGGTGAATCCTCTCATCCCCTGCACCTCTGTCTGTACCCCAACTCTAGTATGCATAAAAAAATAAATCTTTAAAAAATAATAATTAAAGAGCATGGGAGAGATACTAATACTGGGCTTTGGGATACTCAGTTGAAAGTGCTTTAGGCTAGTCAGGGACAAAGGACAAGCACTGAGATGTTGGTAGCTGTGGTAGAAGGTAGGCTGCAAGCTGAGTGACCACCTGGTTCCAGAATTCTTGACAGCCGTCTTGAACCCAGCACTCCCATCCCCTCGACCCCCTTGGCCAACCTCAGTGTCCTCCTTAGTCAGAACAAGTCTGAATCTGGAGAGAAGGGATCTGCAAGAAAAGCCTGGGCCCTCAGAACTCCATGCTTCACTTACATTTTTAATGTGCTTCATGTGACAATATTGATAGTGTCCCCTAATGAGAGCTAAACTATTGGGGATTTACAGCGGTTGCTGTGTTTGTATCTTCATCAATGTAGCTCTTGCACACAGCTTAGTGCTTTGCCTACAAGAGATGCTCAAAAGATATAAGTTGACTAGATGAACATTATCTCCCTGAATTCCCTCAAGAACTTTGTGAGGTACACATTCTGTAGGTGAATGTCAGCTCAGTTGGGCTAAATTTCCCAAGGTTACCCAGTTGAGGATAAACAGAACTGGGACTCTAATAAGTTTCCTTTCTATTTTATTTTATATTTATTTTTATTTTATTTTTATATGTATTTTATTTTGTTATTTTATTTTTATTCTATTTTATTTTTTTAAAGATGTATTTATTTATACAAGAACCGGGGTACAGGCCAGATGCACGGGAGGGTGAGAAGATTCACCAGAGACAGAGTGGGGAACAGAACAGGCAGACTGACTGAAATCCACTGTTGAGGGGAGCAGTGGGCGCGACAGGAGAGATCTGCTTCGCCATGTGGGATTCTCGCCGGACGGCCAGGATCGAACCCACGCTGAAGAGGCTGTGGACAGCTTCACAGTGCAGCACTCAACGGCCTGTGCCACCAGGGAGGCCCTCTATTTTATTTTTTTATTGAAATAATGTGAGTTTTTAACATTATATAGGTGTCAGGTGTATAGCATTATAATTCCACACTGGTATATGCTACATTATGGTCACCACCAAAAGTTCTAGTCAATTCTGAATGACTTTAAGACCAGACTTCAAGCCAATGTGCTCAAGTGCATTTAGATAGCACTAATTTGAGCAAAATGGGCAAAGGTTGCATTTCCATCTTGATAGGATTTGCTCATGAAAGAGCTCATGAAAGAATGTTCATTGCCCTGAAAATCTTTATATACATTTATTTGTATCCTTTACTTTTCCCCTCCAGGTTAAGCCAATGCTCAATGACATATGAAATTGATGTTTGTGGAATTCAGAGAAAAGGTAGAAAAAATTGCAAAATGATATGGTGTCAAGTTCATAATCCAGAGATAATTTGTAGTTATGATGCCTTGACTTATTTCAGAATTGATTTGTTTGAGGGCTACAATTTCAGATTTGAAGTGGGCTGCAGCAATTCCCATGCGTTCCAGGCTGCAGGGGTGGAGGAGGGCGGGAATCAGTAGTAGGTTTTAGCTTAAAATCTGAGGCAGAACAATGCCATTTCACATGGAGAAGTTTTAAACACTTATACTATGTAGTCACAGTCAAATTTCCATGGGGGTAATGGGGCCCGAGGAGGGGAAATCAAAACAATGAGGTAAAAGCAAAAGATTCTGTTTTTCCTTTTTAAATTTGTTTTTGTTTTCCATAAGCTGCTGCTTTTATGAGCCACATGGGAAGAGCATGCCGGGGTCACACTTCATTGCACTGAGAAATAGTCTCCCAGTAAATTCAGAGGCAATCACAACTTTCCGTAATCTTGTAGGAGGGCAGTACCCTGGGTCATACTGAACTCACATTCATCGTTCCTAATTAAGTGCCCTCCAAAAACCTAGGGTGCAGTGGGTGATGCTCTGTACCCATGTATTTTACTAATCATGGATACAACTGGAAGCTTCCAGAAAGAGGCCAGTGGGGTCTGTTGTGGGAAAAGAATTCAAAGCAAATCTCAGTCAACCCAGAAAAATGTTTCTGCAAAGGTAGTAAAGAAAGATAATAGCTTTTATTATTGATTGAACATTAAACAGGATATGATGCTCATCACTGGAAATTCTCTAAGGGATTGCACAGAAAGAAATCTCACCCCCTCATGTAAATTCAGACAGATAGAACCCATTACCTACATGTTCTCAAGATCACTCAAGTCAGAGGACTTGATGGCACCATTGATCACACAAATCCTGGATGCACCTGGGAATTGAGGTTACCATCTGCATTACCCAATTGGCTTTAATCTAAAGAAAAACAAACTTCTCATTATGACAGGAGGTAGTTTTGCAACTTGGCGAAGGGGCCCTCCTCAGCTCCATGGAAACTCCCACAGAAGCTGGGCGACAGGGTGCTATCTTCCTCCCTCGATGATTACCTTTTATTTTTTTTTTTTTTATTTTTTTTTTTTATAGAGGCATGTTTTCTTTCGTTCGTTCGTTCGTTCTTTCTTTCTTTTGTTTATACATGCACTGGGTACAGTCAGAAGCGCGGGAGGGTGAGAGAATTCACCAGAGCCAGAGCGGGGAGCAGAGCAGGCAGAAGGACTGAAGTACACTGCTGAGGGGAGCAGCGGGCGGCAGGAGAGGTCTGCGCGCCATGCGGGACCCTCCTCTGGTGGCAGGGGAGCAGCCGGGGATCGAACCGGCGCCGCAGAGGCCGCGGGCAGCTTCGCAACCCAGCGCTCAACCGCTGCGCCACCATGGAGGCCCAACGATGATTACCTTTTAAAGGGCTGGCGTCTAGGTCCTTGAGAAAGGACCTGCGTTCTCAATCTGGCCAGAGGTTTATTTAACCTTTTTTAAAGATTTGTTTTATTTATATATGCACACAAGAGCAGGGGTATAGGCCAGAGGTGTTGAGGGGGGCAGTGAGAGGATTCACCAGAGACAGAATGGGGAGAAGAACAGGCAGATCTACTGAAATACACGGCTAAGGAAGGTCCGCTGCGCCATGTGTGTCAGCTCCCTGACCAGGGACAGCTTCCCAGTGCTGCGTCTTAACCCCTTGCACACCAGGGAGGTCCCAGTTTATTTAACTTTTTTTTTTTAAAGATTTATTTATTTATTTATAGAAGCACTGGGTACAGTCAGAAGCGCGGAGGGTGAGAGAATTCACCAGAGCCAGAGCGGGAGCAGAGCAGGCAGAAGGACCGAAGGACACTGCTGAGGGGAGCAGCAGGCGGCAGGAGAGGTCTGCGGGCCATGCGGGACCCTCGCCCCGCAGCCGGGGATCAATCAATCAGGCGCTGCAGAGGCTGTGGGCAGCTTCGCAACCAGCGCTCAACCGCTGCGCCACCAGGGAAGGCCCTTATTTAACTTTTTAAGAGATTTCTCACATTTCAGAGAGAGGAAGGAACTTAACAAATTTGCTAAAAGTAAGTGCCCCCCAAAAATGGGGGGAGAGAAATTTCTTCCCTCATATTCAACATGGAGAATGAAGTCCCTTATTTTTAAAATCTTATTTGTCTTTTTAAGCCCAGGGCAGCAATAAAGGTTGGCATCTCCACCTCCCACTCAGACTCTCCCATTTTGACCTAGGTTCTTAGCAAGAGGCACAGACTGGACAGTCTTGACATTCCTGTTTGGCTCCTGCCTGTGGGAACACCAGGAATGGGGCGCCAGCTGGAAGCAGCCCCCCCCCCTCCTTGTGTCATGTGGGTTCTGAGGGAAGGGCAAGTCTTCGATGAGGTAACCTCACCAGCCCACCTGAGGTTGGGGCTGGGACACTTGAGGTGTCGATGTAAAACCTCAAGGACAAGAAGAAAAGGCAAGCCCCATTTCACCCGCATTTTTTTAAAAGATTTATTTATTTATTTGTTTGTTTGTTTATTTATTTGTTTATTTATTTGTACAAGCACTGGGTACATTCAGAAGCGCGGGAGGGTGAGAGAATTCACCAGAGCCAGAGCGGGGAGCAGAGCAGGCAGAAGGACCCAAGTACACTGCTGAGGGGAGCAGCGGGCGGCAGGAGAGGTCTGTGCGCCATGTGGGACCCTCCTCTGGTGGCCGGGGAGCAGCCGGGGATGGAACCGGCGCTGCAGAGGCTGCGGGCAGCTTCGCAACCCAGCGCTCAACCGCTGCGCCACCGGGGAGGCCCTCACGGCATTTTTGAGGGTGGGGTCCTTGTCCATTTCAAAGGACACAGCTACCTTCAGCCCCAGCAATAGGAGGCAAATGTGTAGAAACTCAGTAGGACAAAGCTAAATTTCATTCCACAAGTTCTCACTTTCACCGAAGGATTGATTCTAACAAAGAGAAAAGGAGAAAAATCTTCCAAATTAATTAGTGGTGAAGGGAGAAATTCAGCCTCATATTCAGAGATGATATCAGTTCTCCAAAGTAGAGCAATTCTCATTGTACGCAGTGTTTGCGGGGAGGAAAGGTCTTGTTCTTTTATATATAAAAAGGAAATAGACGTGTCTGTTCTGCATTTATAGTCACCTGAGCTGGTGCACAGTCTTCTTTCACTCTCATGTATAACTGGAGGCTAAAGGAGCTGAAAGGTCTCATTGAATTGGAAAAGGTAAAATACCTCTTGGGTGTCATGGCAGAGAATGGTACCCTCAGGAGGGTACCATTTAAAAATCTAAACCAAACAGAAATCATAATTTGGTTTTTCCTTAGATTCCCCTATCACAGCTCTGCGATATGCATACACATGTCTGTACGCCTATGTGTAGATGTAAATGTGTATCTCTGAGCAGAAGAGCAGGAGGGAAGACATTCTACCTGCCTCCACCTCACTTCCATGTCCCTGGAGAGCCTTGACCCATCTCAGGTAAAGAGCAAGGGCTGACACGGTCTTCAAGGACCACCCTACCCTTCAGTGGGCAACAGGAAGCGGGGTGGAATCCCCAGTCCACAAGAATTAGCCTTGACCTGTTACCACTCTTGCTCCCTTCAGTTAAGGCTTGCTCTCTCATGGTCTTCAGAGAAGGTTCTGGAAAAGGTGGGGTCCCCTCCTCCCTCCAGAGCCACCAGAATGAAGGTGGAAGCAGAAAGAAGGATGCGAGCCCTGGAATGACCACGGCCACCCATCTCCCTCATCATGCTGGGCTCTGGCTCTGGGCCCTGCACCTGATCTTATGCCACCTCTGGGGGCCACGTACCCTTCCTCACCCACCTGTACCTGGGCTTATCCTCAGCCCCAGGTCTCCAGTTACTACCTCCTTTCCCACACTGACTAAAATGCAGACAGTTCTGAGTATGGTAAGTTCTAGAAAGGGTATTATGACTTTTTGCTGTTGTTTTTACTGCACAGGATGCTGAGAGCATAGGTTTGGCTGCCATTTTAGCAACAATAAATATCTTGGTGTTCTCATATTTTTGGATTTTATTCTGGACAGTTCAGAGGACTTGGGGATTCTCTGCCATGACACCCGGCTCAATGACTTTAATCAGTTATTCATTATTCACATATATTTTTTGAGCAACATACAATAATAGTGGGGGCCTCCCCGGTGGCGCAGCGGTAGAGCGCTGGGTTGCGCAGCAGCTGCCCGCGGCCTCTGCGGCTCTGGTTCGATCCCCGACTGCTCCCCGGCCACCGGAGGAGGGTCCCACATGGCGCGCAGACCTTTCCTGCCGCCCGCTGCTCCCCTCAGCAGTGTACTTCGGTCCTTCTGCCTGCTCTGCTGCCCGCTCTGGCTCTGGTGAATTCTCTCACCCTCCCGCGCTTCTGACTGTACCCAGTGCATGTATAAACAAAACAAACAAACAAATAAATAAATAAAAACATGCCTCTATTTAAAAAAAAAAAATCTTTAAAAAAAGTTTAAAAAAAAAAAAATAGTGGTCCACATCTCCAGGAATCTACCATATCTGGGGAGATCACAGACCAACATGTGCAACTGCCCCCAGTGAAGGCAGAATGACACTGGGCACTAGGAGGGAAGCCCCCGTGCCCAGCTCCGTGGGCGTTCAGAGGGAGAATGAACACTGGCTGGAGTGTGCAGACGTCGCTTCCTGGGGAGGTGGGACCTGAAGTTCTTTAAACAGTGGCGGGATGTGAATGGGAGGTGAGGAAAGGAAAACACCCTAGCGTCAGGAACGGCAGAGGTGTGCGGAGGCTTCTGTGAGTTTGTGTGACCCTGGGGCCACTACTGTAACTGCCAGAACTTCTGCTGACATGAACACTGCTAGGCTGGAACCCTCGCACAGGAGCACCCAAAACCCCAGGCGGGCACTTCAGAGCCTGGTGTCCTTGGGGCTGCCAGCTCTCAAACGTGTCAGAGCCAGTGAGGTGGAAGGCCAGGAACTGCCCTGGGACTCCAAGGCTCTCAACCCCCACTTTCCGTGCAGACATTTGTAGAGTTAACACCTAGAACTGGGCCTCCCCGGTGGCGCAGCGGTTGAGCGCTGGGTTGCGAAGCTGCCCGCAGCCTCTGCGACGCCAGTTCGATCCCCGGCTGCTCCCCGGCCACCGGAGGAGGGTCCCACATGGCGCGCAGACCTCTCCTGCCGCCCGCTGCTCCCCTCGGCAGTGTGCTTCGGTCCTTCTGCCTGCTCTGCTCCCTGCCCTGGCTCTGGTGGATTCTCTCACCCTCCCGTGCTTCTGACTGTACCCAGTGCATGTACAAACAAACAAACAAATAAATAAATAAATACAAATACATGCCTCTTTAAAATAAAAAAAACACCTAAAACTGCTGGGTGAGCCCACAATTGTATGCATATATTACAGCGCCAAACACAGGGCACCTAGATTCACTTCCTCCTAGCAGGGAGTCATGGTCCCACTACCTAGGTAAGTTTCTTACAGTATTTTGCTTTGCTGTCTTTTCCCCCCAAATTTTATCGAATGGGAATGATGAAAGGGGACTTCCTGGGGCTGATGGAGACCAAGCATGTCTGCCTTCAAGGATCTGGGGTTTGCAGCACACATTCAGCTATCTGCTGGCCCCTTATCCACTCTGTCTCATTTAACAAGACCAGACTTCAGAAGTGGGCACGAGCACGATACATCCTAGTGTGGTGAGACCAGCCCAGATACAGCAGGAGGCTGTCAAGAGACAAAGAGTGGCCCTAGTGTGATGGGCTGCTGCGGGTGGCATGTCGCATCAGACCCATAGTGCTGGCAGGGCCTGCTTCAGTCAAAAGATGCCACGGTCATCCTCTAGCCTGTCTCCCTGCCTTTAGGATCCTCTCTCCACCCAAATACCGCTGCCCAGGGAATCTTCCTATGGACAGAGCTCGTTATATCACCCTCATGCCAGCTCCTCAGAAGGCTGTTTGCACATATTCGAACAAATTCAGAAAGTCTAGCAATGCTGCAGATGGACTTTCCTGAATCATAGGGATGTTGAGAAAATGATATTAAACTTTTTAGTGTATGCTGACATTGAGCAAAAGAAAGGAAAATTCTCAAATGGCAGGAATGAAGAGAGAAACCACAGCCAATGCAGCTAATGGAAACTGGAAGCTTAGAGTCTGTGAGAGGAACCAAATTTCAGCACAAAGGAGTGGGAGATGCAATAACACCTATAGGGGAACTAGACATGTGGCCTTAGGCTTGCTTGGAGGAAGGGAAATTTTGATTTGAACTCAGCAGTAAAGTCAGAGCATCAAAGAGATGCCCCTTCCTTAAAACAGGACTAGAAAATGCAACTCTGGGAAGTATGAGGAAGCAAATTGCCCATTTGGAACATTGGGCGAAAGAAGGAAAAAAAAACACCGTCAGAAATGGAACCCCCAGGGCCTGTGCCACCAATGGGTACAGAGTTTAGATTTGTGAGCCCTGTGAGGTCCACATAGCCCAAGCAGAGAAGCTAACATAATAGCTAGTCTCAAATAACTGATCCTCTAGGAGCCCAGCAGACACTCATGTGAAACTGCTTTGTGTAAAAACATTGTCACAACCCAGAGCACATGAGAGTCACACAGGAAAAGCAAATGCTGGGGAGGATGAACTCTCCCAAGGAAAGTAAAAAAACATGTGAGGCAATGAGGTTCAGCCAGGAGGCCAGCAGATCTTAGGACTGTGAGTACAGATTGTTCCGACAATGAACAATCTAGAAGAAGCTACACTTCCATACCCATCACTTCAAAAATAGAATCTAAGGGATCTGGCCCCTGTCCTAACAGGTTTCCCTGTATCTCCACCTTCTCAGTTCATTCCAATTCCTCGTGTCACACAGACTCGAACTCTTAAGCCATCTTCAGATTTCTTCTCTCTTAGCTTTTTTCCTTATAAATGGCTCCAATTTTCTCATTTTTTAAAAAAAGATTTATTTATTTATTTATACAAGCACTGGGTACAGTCAGAAGCGCGGGAGGGTGAGAGAATTCACCAGAGCCAGAGTGGGGAGCAGAGCAGGCAGAAGGACCGAAGTACACTGCTGAGGGGAGCAGCGGGTGCGGCAGGAGAGGTCTGCGTGCCATGTGGGCCCCTCGCTGGTGGCTGGGGATTGAACCGGGGCTGCAGAGGCTGCGGACAGCTTCACAACCCAGCGCTCAACCACTGGGCCACCGGGAGACCCTAATTTTCTCATTTTTCTTCCTCTCCTCTCTGTTACTGTGACAAATATCTAGCTGGCTCCTTGTCTTCTTGACCTAGTACCAACACTACTTTTCCTCTCCCAACACTACTACTACGTTATCTTCCTAAATGGCAAGTCCAGTGATTTTACTTACTGAGGCAAACTCTTGGTTAGGAAAGTTCCAGCCAATGCAAACATAAAATGTTTGTCCAGGTTTGTTTCACACTCTAATATGTTGCCCTCCTAACCCCTCACCACATCCTCCTGTTTCAGCCACGGCAACTTCCTTGTTCTTCCTACACTTTCCCTCGGGCTTCCAAGTAGTCTCTCTTCTCTGACTACACTGTTCTCCCCTTCACATTTGCTGATTGAAGGTCAACCTCAGCTTAAACACTCTAGAAGCATGATGGTGTGGAAGAATGCAGGCATCGTCAGGGCTAGACATATCTGATTTCAAATTCCAGATACGTCCCTTAATAGCTCTGGACCTCAAAGTACATCTCAACCTCTCCAAGTCTCAGTTCCTGATTATATAACATAAGCATTATACCTACTTTCCAGAGTTGGGAGAATTAGAGGTAATCTATGTAGAGCACTAAGCATAGAATCTGGCCCCAGCAGGCGCTCAATAAAGAGTTGCTGATTGAGGGTGAACCTGGTGGCTTAAGGGTTAAGTCACATCTCTCATCTAGAAAACTTGATTCATGTCTAAAAGCTCAGTAACTTTGCCCAAATTCAAGACACTACATTTTTTAAATTAAATGAATGAATAAAATAATTTATTAATAGTATTTTTAAGGAAACATGCTGCAAGGGGAAAAGAATGGAAAAAATTAAAGATCTTTTGGACGATTAGAGAAGGATCCATCAGAGTCAAAAAGGAGCCATTTTAGAAGGCTTGAAGTCCTGGCCTTTTGCCCAAGGATAGCACCTCCATGGAATTCCAGACCCGAGATTCTGTGGGAGCAGATGTGTCCACTCAGTTCTGCTGGTACTGGCTGCTTGCTCTGAGTGAGCTGATACGCCCGGGGTTACCAGGAGAGACCACTCACGAGATCAAGACCATGGCTAGATGATATTCTGATTTCATTTTGAAACCTCTTTCCCTCCGTGAATTTGTCTTTAATTACTATGCAACTACATGTAGTTCTTATTGTTACAATTGCTCAATTCACACTTGGTAATCAGTTATTAAATGAAGTATGTTGAAATATGATTTTTCTCCTTAGAAGACCATTATTCAAAGAATAGTTGATTTTCAACACCAATGACAACAAGTCTCAAGAAGAAAGCATTCTGTCCAAGCACAGGATTTCTTTTTTTTTTCTTTTGACATTTTATTTGTACATATTTTTTGACATACCACCATTTATTATTCTATTTCTGCAATGTTACTTTAACCAAATTAAAAAAAATTTTTTGAGGTAACATTAGTTTACAATACTGGGTATGATTTAAGGGTATAAGTTCACACCTCTTCTGAGGTATATTACCAGCCTACCCCACCACAAAAGTACCCATAGTCCTTCACCATAGACCACTGGGTCCCTCCCCCTTTAGTAGCAGCCATATTTCTAGGGTTTATTTCAGTTTGTTTTTGTCTATTCCTTTGTTTTTATTCTATATTCTACAGATGAGTGAAATCATCTGTTATTTGTCTTCTTCCTTCTGGCTTATTTCACTTAATATGATCTCTTCCAGTTCCATCATGTCGTAACAAATGGCAAGATTTCATCTCCTTTTATAGCTGAGTAATATTCCATCATGTGTATGTTATGACACCTTGTTTTTTTCATCCATCCATCTTTTGGGGGGCACTTAAGTTGTTTCCATAACTATACTGTTGTAAATAGTGCTGCCATGAGCACATCAGAGGAAATTTTTTATCTGATAAACTGAACTTAAGATTCTCAAGGACTGGTTGGTTCTTCCACTCCTACGAGCAAAGTTAACTGCTCTGTTTCAGGTCAAGACGTCCTGCTGTCCCCACACCCTGTCCCACCTGTGCTCACCTGGAGACACAGTGGCTGCGGGATTTCAGGAGGCTCCCCAGGCTCTGCAAGGTCTCGGGCAGCCCTTCACCAGTGAGGGCACTGCAGGCCCGGAGCTCCCAGCAGCGGTCCTGGAATCTCTCTAGGCCTAGCCTGTCTCTGATCTCAAGCAGTGACAGAGCAGTGGGAGCCTCCTGCTTATTGGCCAGAACCAAGAAAGGGATGCTGGCCATGTGTGGGTCATCCAAGACTTCTGTGAGTTCAGCCACTGCCTCAGGCAAGCGGGCTTCGTCTGTGCTATCCAGCACATACACGAGGATGTCCACGCCTTCCAGATAATCCTTCCAGCTGGCCCTGAGGGGGATCTGCCCCCCCACATCCCAGAGAGTCAGAGTTACATGCCCTGGAGTTTTGAGAGACTCCACGTTGAAACCAACAGTGGGCAGGGTCTCCACCAGCTGGTGACCCTTCAGTTTGTACAGGAGCGTGGTCTTGCCAGCTGAGTCGAGGCCCATCATCACCACCTGAGCTTCTGCCTTGGGGCCTCGGGAATTCAGAGAGCCCATGGCGACCACTGCTGAACCCTAGGGGAGAAAGGCCAGGTATGCACATCAGCCATTCCTAACTGCAGGAACGCAAATCCGTGCAGGCAGGAAAGAAGAGCTTCTACCCCCAAAGCAGAAAGTGTCTTTACAATATCAAGTTTCAGACACAGACTAGGGCTCTGAAGGGACCAGGAAGTATGGGTGTGTGAGTCACCGTCAGCTGACCTATCTCCAGGGGTCCTGTTTCAGAGACGAGGACAGGGCTTCCTAGAAATGCTCCTTACTAGTTAAAACAAGGAGGCAGAATGAAGTTCCAGTTAGACAAACCTAGTTCAGGAGAAATAATTCAAAGTTATCTTTGATTCTTGCTAGTCTGTGGCTTGTAGCCTTTCTTTTCCTCTTATGAGCCCAAATCCTGAACTAGAAGCTGCCTTGAATTCAGGAAACCTAGTGAAGAGGACAGTCCCGCTCTTGGTACCTTCTGGAACACCCCACCAGACCAGCACTGTGTCCCCCGAGCAGTGGCTATTTATAAAAGCTGTTGACTGGAGACAAATTTACAAGTCAGACAAAGTGGTTTCCTCCATTGCCTTAGCAAGGTAAATTACCTCTGGAATGCCACAAGTTTTCAAGAACCCCAAACTCTTAAGAATAAGAATTGTTCCCCACTTACCCAGGGGAAACCTAGTTGCAGCTGAAGGGATATGACACCTCTACCTCCCCAAGTATATTTCAGCTGCCTGAGGAGGGCAATAAAGCAGCCTCTGCTCATTCCTCACCCCAAATGTGAAAGAGTAGACATTAAAGTTACCTCAGTGTAGCTAAGTGTGGCAGAAAGCTCTCCGATTCTCCTTTGTATGCGGTTGCTTCTGTAAGTGATTAGTGTCCCCAGAGGAGAAGGAGGAAATGGAGCCCCTGAGGCTGTTTCCTCGTTTTACTTCCTCCCCCCACCCCTCTGTGGTAACTCCACAGCTCCTCCCTCGGCCTTAGGAACCCGACCTGCCGCCTGCTGGGGTGTGACATGGAGTGTCACCTGCTTTCCAGCTTTGGAGAGCAAGGCGGGCACCTACTCAAACTCCACGCATGAGAGAGTCAAGTTCAGAGAGCAGCCTCTCAGTTCAGCTGCTTTCTTTTGCTCATCATCTCATAATCCTGTCACCTGTTTGGCAGAGAATTCTGAGCCTGGAACTTTTCCTCCAGCTCATGCCTCCAAGTTTTTTCTGGTACCTGGAGAGTCTCTTATTTGCTTGCAACTATAAAGTACTTTTCAAAAAATATAACTGAAACATCCTAAAAATAGGTAGATATGTTAAAAGTAAACCATTAAAATTCAAAAGTTGTGTTACTGTGGTACAACTATGGGCTATCAAATTGCTTAATTTTTTCTTGAATAGCATCATTTTTTCCCACTAAAAATGATATCGCCAGAAAATATGTTTTTAAAAAGATTGCCTGTCAGAGGCTGTTGATTCTGTAGCTATCTAGTTTAGATGGAGAGTTGCAGTGGCCTGGCACTTAAAACTATAGTCATTAGCATTTGTGTAGTGCTTTCTGCTTTCCCATACATTACGTCATTAAAGCATCAAGAACCAAGTTGGGGGCCTCCCTGGTGGTGCAGCGGTTGAGCGCTGGGTTGCGAAGCTGCCCGCAGCCTCTGCAGGGCCGGTTCGATCCCCGGATGCTCCCCGGCCACCGGAGGAGAGTCCCGCATGGTGCACAGACCTCTCCTGCCTCCCGCTGCTCCCCTCAGCAGTGTATTTTGTCAGTCTGCCTGTTTTGCTCTCTGCTCTGGCTCTGGTGAATTCTTTCACCCTCCCGCACTTCTGACTGTACCCCACTGCTTGTATAAATAAATAAATAAATCTTAAAAAAAATTAAAAAGAAAATCACGAATAGTAAAATCACTTAAAAAAAAAAAAAAGAACCAAGTTGGTGGTTATGATTCCTTGAATTTACAAATGAAGAAACAGGTTGACATAGAGTAAAGCATTTGCTCAAGATGTTGCTGGGTTGTGTAATTCATCTCTTTCCCTTTCACCCTGTTGTGTTACTCACTGAGAAAGTGCTTTGTAAACGATGAGGACCCTGCTGTAATTGTTTGGTCCTGTTTTTAACAGGAGGGAGTGATCAGAAAGCCAGAAACAGGGATACCACCGGTTCGGATGCTAGTGAGGTTAGTGCTCAGTTCTTTGAGTGACTGGTTGTAGCCTACAGTAGTTTTGCAAGGGCTGGCAGAATGTGAGCATGAGACAGAAGCATGACAGAAGACCTAGTGGCTGTGGAATTACCCTTATGGAAGAAAAATCACAGCTGGAAAATAGGTAAAGTGGTCAAAACAGATTTTACTCAGCACAAATGCAATAGGGGGAAGGAGACCTCAGTATGGGACTGAGCTAAACTCTGTCTACAGCTTAGGCAAGTGGGGTTTTTAGTCAATGAGAGAACAGAAGTCAGTGCATAGAAAATATTAGTGATACCGGAATTGTCAGGCCTAGTCTCCCAGCCGGGATCGGATTTCAGGCTGCAGGGCAGCGCTGAGCCCCAGCCGCTAGACCCCCACGGGCTGGTGTCTCACGAAGCCGCAGCAGGAACTTCGCAGACGCTCAGGCAAGCAAGCAAGCAAAGGCAGGTTTGTTTAGAAGAAAAAGTTTATTGAGGAGAAAAAAGAACAGAAATAAAGTGGGACTCCCAGGCCAGGGAACCAGGCCTGGGAGGGGCAAGGAAGCCAAAGTAGAGTCGTGTCTTAGGGAATATATACCTTTTTTCCCTCATTATTCTAAAACTTCACCAGTCTCTTTGTGATTGGTTAGTTCTCGGCTGTCTCACTTCATTTGCTACTGAGTGGGGATCTTCACATTCCTTATCTAACAGCTTTTTCTTTCCCCATTTGTTGCATCTTTAAATTTATGGCCCAGTCCTCTGGATGGGCATCCCTGCATTGAAGTTAAACAGCTGCCCTTCTAATGTGTCCATAAATTAAACCACTCTCCATTTCTCCAGTCTCCACCTCCCTTTATCACCTGAAGAAAACCAGGACCATCATTAACAGTATTAATATTATTCGTGGTCCTGGGGTGTTTGTTTTCCTAATGGAATTGGTTATACTTCTTTGGTTGTCCTTATCTCTGAAGCCTCCCTAAATTCTTCAGAGGTCCCCTCCTGCACTGTCCCTAAAAACTGCCTAATAACCCTAGCTTGCCCTGTCTCATTAGGAGGAAATGGCAGAGGGAAGGGGCTTTCCGGCTAAACTAACCTAAGAGGATTCTTGCTGAAAACAGGCTAAGTGATCAGACATCATCTGGGGAACAATGGAGGATGAGGACCCCAACCAGGTACTGAAGGTCGCCGTATATTGAGGATGAGAGATTCTGGTTAAACTGATTTAGGGAGGTTGTTGCTAAAACTGGATTTTACAAGGAAGTGCATAATAGGTGAGCCTAGGAGGTTTGGGAGTCTGACTAAAGTTTGGTCAAGCAAAGAATCTTGTCATGTCAGGGCAGTCTCAAAGCCATTAAGAAGCATCTGAGGAGGCCTTTTCCTTGTCACCTGTGGTGGAGGCATATCAGAGCGAGCTGGGACTCAGTCTTGCCCAGGTCTTGTTGGTGAACCTGTGGGAATCCTGCTAGGACTTGATTTGCAGGAGTATTAGGGGCAGAGGAGGCAGGCTACGGATAAAGTGTGCCCCTGGTCTGGGAACTCAGAGGAGGCTGTTATGACCCTGATTCCCCATGTCTGAGCGGAGGGTTGGGAGGAGAGGCAGGAAGAAGCTAAAGTCGTTGACTTGAGGGACTTGGAAGCACCATATCAAGCTGCTTGGGTGCTGAGTGTCCCCAGTGTCACAGTGAGGGAAGGGACACTCCAGAGAAGCCTAGGGCCACATGGGTAGTGTTCAGGGCATCTGGATGCCCCCTTGTGGAATCAACTTCAGGTAGCAACCTTCAGGGGTATTGCTCAGGGTCCCCCAAAAACAAAGTTGCCATTTCTGAGGGCTGGAGTCCTGTATTAACTAGAGAACAAGAGAGTTAGGGAAACAGCAATTCCTTTGCATGCCTCCTTAGTTCTGCCCTTAAGTCCGTTGTGGCCCAAGGTACCTTTGCTCAACAAGGAGGGAAGCTTTTCATTTGACACTCTCAACTGGGAGCATTCAAAGTGCTGGCAAGCAGGGCAATGGGTGATGGCAGCTCTGATTCTGGAGCATTGGGGTGGGGGGATATCCAGCTTCTGCTATTTGCTGTGTCACCTCGACCCTGTTCCTGAATTCGCCGTGCCTCCAGGTTTGGGTTTTTTTTTTTTTTTTTTGGACTGTAAAATGAGGAGGGTGATGATAACAATGGTAACTACTTGAAGGGTCATTAGGAAGATTAAAAGTTAATGTACACCAAGTACTCAACCCCAAACCTGGCACCAGTACCCTGGTTAGTACTGTCAAGGAAAAAGGTGGGGGGCAGCCAATGAAAGCAGAGGTGTGGTTGGCGAAGGACACAGCCCCTTTGTAAGCTGTGGCTGCAGCGTCCTGAGCTATAATAAAGAAGAGGGGCTCTGCTGAACTGGCTGATCCCAGGAAAGACAAGAGTCTTGGCCCTACCTCCACAGCCCCAAGAAGTTAGGGCTTTCCAAAAGAACCACTGAGGAGAGCGCCATGGTTCAGAGTGTGAGTTTAGGAAACTATGCTTGCCATTTCTCACACTGGTAGTTGGGCTGGAGATGCCACTTCTCACATTTCCAGTGTAGCCCAATATCATTTCGAGGTGACCCAAGATGAGGGACCAGTTTTGAGTGCAGCCCACCTGGAGAAGGTGGCAGGGAGGGAGGGCTCATGGTGGCTGAACAGAGTGCTGAGTAGTTCACCCTGGAGCCCTTGTGCAAACAGGCATTTGGAAACAATGGCATGCTGGGGCCTTGAGAGGATTCACCAGAGGAACAGAACAGGGAACAGAACAGGCAGATAGACCAAAGTACGCTGCTGAGCGGAGCAGCAAGTGAGTCGGGAGAGGTCTGCTGAGCCATGTGGGTAGCATCCCGGCCCGGGGATTGAACTTGCGCTGCAGAGACCACTGACAGCTTCACAGAGCTGCGCTCAATCCCCTGCGCCACCAGTCCTCAAAATCAGTCATGAACTTGGGTATCGTAAACTGAGAAAGTGAGAGACAAGAGCCAGGAGAGGTCACAGAAAGACAAAAAGAAAGGAGGGCTCTTGACGCTCTGGAAAAGAAGAATTTGTCAGAGTCTCTCCAGCACTTTCAAGGGGAACAAAAGTCTGCTCTTGTACCCTCTTTCTTTGGAGAGCTGAAAGGTCTCACTGAATTTGAAAAGGCAAACTACCTCTTGGGTAAGGAGGGCACCATTTAAAAATCTAAACAAGGCGGGGTGCGGGAAGCAAACATTGTTTAAAAATAAAAATAAAAAAATAAAATGAAATAAAAAAATAATAAAATTAATAAAATTTAAAAATCTAAACAAAACAGAAATCATGATTTGTTTTTTCCTTAGCATGGTGATCCCTTTTCTCCCTGTAGGTAGTTCCAAAGAAAGAGGGTACAAGAGCAGACTTTATTGTTTCTTTTTTTTTTTTTTTTTGGTCTAATGAGTAATATACTTTCTGGAATTCAATCTCTTGAGTAAAACTTTGTCAGTCAGACTCCCTTAGCCATCTGCTCTGTAAAGGACCAGCGGGAGAGAAAAGGGGGAGTATCACCTGCAGCTCTGGGACCTCCCAACTTTTCTATCCTCCAGCTGCCCATCAATGGTGTGAGGGTGTATGGAAATATTGACTTTGGGGTGCAGTGGTGAATCAGCACTGCACTCACAGGTTGGAAATCCCTGAGACATTTAACCCCACCGATGGCTGTCGTTTATTAAGCAACTCTAAGCAGTGTAGCTAAATTTGGGGTAGTTACATAGGTGTAGTGTGGTTATGAGCGCTGTTCACAGGTACGTGTGCTCAGAATTAGGCTTTCCGCAACCTTGGAAAGAGTGGGCAGGGAGGCCAATCAGCTCATGAACAGTCCAGTGGTTCTGAACGGCGGCATCTTGAAAGTCAGAGTAATGCTCACTCGAGGTGACCAGGGGTTGGGGGCCAGAGGTGTGAGTGGTCCTACAAAGCCCAGAAAATTCTTCGCAAGAAAGGATGTTTCTTGAACCTGAATTCAACTTTGAATGCCCCAGACATTTATGTCCTTTTACAAAATCCAGTATTTAAAAATTATCTGATTCTAAAACCTAATTTTGTTTCCTGTGTAAACCCAGATGATTTTATGCATGGTTTCACATACATTACATTCTCCAGAAATGTGAGTACACTGGGAACTGAGGAAATCTCACACTTTGTTTGCTTTGGAACCTCAGTTTGACCTGTGCACTGTGCTAGTGAATCACACCCCTGGTAGCGACCCACCCCTGGCATTTAGGTTGTTGTGATCACGCTGCTTCTGCCTTTACATACAGGAATCTGACAGCTTCATGAACACAACTGTGCTGAGTAGGTGTGCAGGGAATCGACATTCTTTTGTTATATTTACCATCATTTTATTCCTTGATGTTGATTTTCTTTCAGGATTTATGAGAAGCTTATTTAAAAGAAAAACCCATTATTTATGATTTTTATTTCTAGATAAAAATGGACATTGTAAGAGGATATTGTAATTATATATAATATATAATAAATTCTATAATAAAAATTTTATTACACATATTATAAAAGTATATATTTTATTATATAATAAATGGTCTAGTCAGCAGAACTGTCTAGTCAGCATCTGCAGTGATTGACAGGGAGTAGATGATACACACAACAAAAGTGTGTCAGTCACACTACCTCACACCATGCACAAAAACCAACTTAAAATGGATTAAAGAACTAGACATAAGACCTGAAACCATAAAATATATAGAAGGAAATATAGGCAAAACACTACATGACGTGCACCTCAAAGACATCTTTACAGACACATCACCCAAAGCAGTGATAGTGAAGGCAAAGATAAACAGGCCAGGACTACATCAAATTAAAGAGCTTCTGCACAGCAAAAGAGACAATAACCAAAACAAAGAGAAACCCCACCAACTGGGAGAACATTTTTGCACACAACACTAATGATAAAGGACTGATCACAAAAATCTACAAAGAGCTGATGAGACTCAACAAAAACAAAGAAAATAATCCAGTCAAAAAATGGGCAGAAGAGCTAAAAAAAACTTCTCTGAAGAGGAAATGCAAATGGCCAACAGGCATATGAAAAAATGTTCAACATCACTTGCAATCAGGGAAATGCAAATCAAAATTACAGTGAGATACCATCTTACACCAGTGAGAATGGCACATATTAAAAAAACTAGCCACAACAAATGCTGGCGAGGATGTGGAGAAAAAGGAACTCTCCTACACTGCTGGTGGGAATGCAAACTGGTCCAATCACTATGGAAAGCTGTGTGGAGATTTCTTGACCTACTAAACATAGAGCTTCCATATGATCCAGCAATTCCACTCCTAGGTATTTACCCAAAGGACACAGAAACAGTAATTCCAAAGGGCACCTGCACCCCTATGTTTATAGCAGCACTGTTTACAATAGCTAAGCTATGGAAACAACCTAAATGCCCAAAAATAGATGACTGGATCAAGAAGATGTGGTACATATATACCATGGAATATTACTCAGCAATCAAAAAAGATAAACATATGCAGTTTGCAGCAACATGGATGGAGCTAGAAGGGATCATGCTCAGCGAAATAAGTCAGAAAGAGAAAGAAAAATACTAGATGGTCTCACTCATAGCAGGAATTTAGAAAACCTAAATAAGAGACCAGGAAAAATACAAATTAATACAAAGGAAAAATCAAAATCAACAAGCAACTATAAACCAGAGACACACTACGGAGTGGGGGCGTTTGGAGAGAGGAAGGATTAGGGTCAAAATAAGGGGGGAGGGTGCAGTTGTATGGGGAATATAACCAAAATGAAAATGAATACATTGTGCAAAAATGAAAAATGATGTAAGAATTATATGAAATAAAATATTAAAAAAGAAGTGTGTCAGTCATACTTTTGGATTGGCATCTTTACAGATGAAGGTCTTTTTTGTTGTTGTTTTGTTGCTTTTTTTTTGTTAAAGATTTATTTATTTATGCATACAAGAACTGGTGTGCAGGCCAGAGGTGTGGGGGTGAGAGGATTCACCAAAGACAGAATGGGGAACAGAACAGGCAGATCTACTGAAATACACTGCTGAGGGGAGCAGCAGGCACGACAGGAGAGGTCTGCTGCACCACATGGGTCACCTCCATGGCGGGGAATGGAACTCATGCTGCAGTGGCTGCAGATTGCTTCATAGTGCTGACACTTAACCCCTTGCACCACCAGGGAGGCCCCTGAATGAAGATCTTAATCAGATATCAGCAGGTGCTAACTGCAAAAATATGTTATCACAAATATATTTATATACTGTTTTGTCATACTCTCTGTTTTGTCATGGCCTCTGCCATGCTTTTCTTAGGCAATTTGTGTCATGGAATATTGTTGATATATTATCTCCACAGAACTCCCGAGAAAACGGATCACTGTCTTCCTGTGTTTCTCTAGTACTGTGACCACACACACACAAAAGGCTCTCAGAATAGAGGGGGAATCGATAGGAAACATTTTACAAGAAATATTTACCCAACACATGACATGGAAGCCGTTTCCCAGTGTTCCCTAAGTCCCAGGTGTCAGGTGTTCATTTCCCTCCCTGTGTGTGAAGAGCTGCCCAGGGCTCACCGCCTGCGTGGCGGGCTCTGGGGTTGGGGCTGCTGCCCCCTCTCCTCGAACAGCTGCAGGCGCTGGCATCTTTGCCGCCTAGTGCCTTCAACTCTCTGGACTGCGGAAACTATTTTGAAATCCACCTGATGGCCGCAGGGGAGGGGAAACAATGCCCTCTGTGTGCCACTTTATTATCTCTGTCATCTTTCTCATCTTTCCTGCCTTTTCTGGCCAGAGTTTCTTCCATGGTCGGCAGCCCCTTATTTCCTGTGTTCCACTGCACTTACCAAACAATCGGTTTGCCAATTATAGTCTGGCCTAATAATAGCTGTGCTCCATGTGCCGGTAACCAGAGTGTACATACATTTCTGTATCCTGGTTTTGTCATTTAATTTTGTAGAGAAAATTACATGGTTTTACTCCTACAGACTCCAATGAAAAATTTTGTGTTGGCTTCATAATTATATTTCATCAAGGGGAAATATTATGATTTACTTCCAAAGTCTGTATAAAACAATGCTGTATTAAATATTTACTGACTGAAGTTTTTCTTCTCCATTTGGATTATTTCCCCTGGCTAGATTGCTACAGTTGGGATTTCTGGGACAGAAGAAATGAACATTTTATGACTTGCTAAATTATTTCAATATGTCTTGATGTTGCACTATAAATTATGCTTTGATTTTACATGCTGGATTTTTTTCTTTTTCTTTTTCCCTTTTCTCTCCTTAGAAGTTGCCCTCCCCGTAGCTCCCAGGCCCAAAGCACCTACACCTTGAGTTCCTCAGCTATGAGAGAGTAAGTAGATGCTGAAACACTGTCCCCAGAACATCACTGCCGGGAAAAGTTTCCAGGTGCCAAAGAGACTAGGGGAGAGGAGAAAGCGCTTGCACTGGTGAGGATTTTTATATACTTGTTATGAAGGTTATGACACTGGCAGCTGTTGAGTGTCTTCATTTGGACATTGTATTACCTCTCTTCCTCCCCCACAACACCCTACCAAGTAGGTATTGCTGTCTCCATGTCATAAAGGAAAAGGCTGAGGCTCAGAGAGGGAAAGTAACTGCTTTTGACCTCTCGTGATAGAACAGCTGCCAATGGCTGAAGCAGTAAGATGCTCTCATTGTTTCACAAGCCTGTAGGTGAGGGGGGCGGTGGTTCCAGGGGCGCTGGGCAGCTCAGTAGTGGCAGTAAGGAGCCATTCTCTTCCCACCTTTCTGCCTTGGCATTGTTGGTTCATGGGCGCTTTTTTCTTTCTCAGTGCAGCAACATGAAACATCTTAGCCTTGAGCAACGGAATCCAAAAGCCGAAAGAAGGGAAAGGCAGCAGTCTTCCTGAGTGCTGGTGTGCATGTGTGTATATTTGTCTTATCAGGAAGGAAATATTTCCCAAAAGGCTTCCAGTCAATTTTTTCTAATATTCTTTTTTTTTTTTTTAAGATTTATTTATTTATTTATACAAGCACTGGGTACAGTCAGAAGCGAGGGAGGGTGAGAGAATTCACCAGAGCCAGAGCGGGGAGCAGAGCAGGCAGAAGGACCCAAGTACACTGCTGAGGGGAGCAGCGGGCGGCAGGAGAGGTCTGCGCGCCATGTGGGACCCTCCTCTGGTGACCGGGGAGCAGCCGGGGATGGAACACGGTGCCGCAGAGGCCGCGGGCAGCTTCGCAACCCAGCGCTCAACCGCTGCGCCACCGGGGAGGCCCTTTTCTTAATATTTAATTGGCCCAGAAAATGAACTTACCTGGTATGTATGGCCAAGCTGGCTCCACCTCAGAGCATATTGCCCCCTCTCTCAATCGTTAGATAAAATCTTGTATTCTGAGCAAGAAGAAAGTGAGAACAGTATCAGGTGGGCAACAATGTCTGCCAACATTTTAGGGTAGAAGGAACTTTTGATACCAGGTAGTCTTCTAAGATCTTTGTCGTTTAATGTGCATTCATAGCGTGTATGTGTGCACCCTACTGCTCAAAATTTTTTGCTTGTTTAGCACAGTCATCTACTCCAAAATTAAGACTCAGAGGCAATGCTGCAGAAATTCTTGCCTGCTATATTGATGATATGGCTGGGTCAGTGAGGTACCACCATAGATTAGGAAGAAAGCAGGTTGAAAAACTAGGACAGCTGGATGCCAGCCCCAGGTCTGCTACTTTCTGCCTAACTTAGGTAAGTTATTTAATCTTTCTGAACTTAAGTTTTCTGGTCTGTAAAGTAAGAGGTTGGGCTAGGTAGTCCCTAAAGTTTCATTCAGCTATCATAAACTATAGGTATGGTGTGATATAAGCAGCTATATGCAACACCATACAACCTATCACATTAATTTTTAAAAGTCTATTCAAAATGTGTCTGCATGCCATATGAACAGATCAATATTATTCTCGTATATGAGAATAGTCCATTATATAACAGAATTACATGTAGAATATAACATTGCAGATGCTTGTAAATGTTTTTATTTTGCATTACAAATTGTGCTTTGAAATATTATCACTTTTAGTGGTTTGTGAGTGTTTTACATTTACAGCACAGCTCATCTTCCAGAACTTTTTTGCGATTTCTAGATTCTATTTTATTGGAAATGCCATCTCTTTATAACTGTGTGAAGAACACATGGCAAAGCTGAGGAAAATTTTTATGCCTGTCTCTTTGTGCTCTCTCTCCTGGTTTGAACAGAAATAGTATCTTCGTAGAGAATCTCTTTGTAAAAAATAAATAAAATAAACAGGAAAAGGAAACAGCAGGAGATGATCTGCTTTCTGATATAATCGCAGAAAGATATAAAGGATATTAGAGTTCCACTCAAGCAGTTTCAACTTGTGCTTTTACAGCATTTGCAGAAGTTTCCTAAGACTAAGGTGGGGAAAGAAACAGCAGCCAGAGACATTCTCTTGAAAATGGGCAGGAAGGATAATGTGGAGGCAAAGACAAATGTGTGTGATGAGCTCTAGCCGTGCCTCAAAACAGGAGCTGATGACTGAGTTTTTGCTATTTTTCTTCCAAGGTTGTTTTAATATGCAAAGTAGGTCCCCAGCAACAGCTGCTATTCAATCAGCTTCATTTCCTGAAATGGGTGGTGTATTTTTAGTTGTCAGGGGAAAAAAAAAACTTGATTAGGAAGGAGATGGGAAGGTCACTTGGTAGTTAGAAACTCAGATCAGAACTGGAGGCTTTTCTTCATTTCCCAGATGAGTTACTGTCACTCTGGACAGCAAGGTGCAAAGTGTTTACTTCAATTTTCTTATATTTTTAATATAAACAATTACATAAGTCATGAAGAGTGTATTTTTTCAATATAAAAGTCCACAATGCAAAATTTGTAAGTTTATTCTCCAAATCACTCCCCTCCTCAGAGGTAATTAGTCTGATAGGTATTTTTACAGATCTCTCCCTATTCTATACTTAGACAATGTAGAGCACACGCATATATTTTATTGTTATTTTTATTTTTGTTTGTTTGGGTCTTTTAAAATGTAATGTGATGTGTGTGACTTACTTTATTTAACAATAATATGCTTGTTATGATCTTTGCATTTTACCACATAGGTCCACTTAGTTAATTTTTTTAAGGATTTATTTAATGCTGAGAAGGTCATAAGAAAATATGAGAGATATGATACGAAAATATTTACAGCTGAAATTACATGATTCTAAGATCTGGTTATAAATAATCTGGTAGTAGAGAAGAAGCAGCTTAGAATATAAACATAACAAATTTGGCCATGAATTGATAATTTTGAAGCTGGAGAGACATGATATATGATATTAGTCTCTCTATTTTACATATATTTGACACTTTCTATAGTAATGTATAAAAACATATGTGAGAGGCATAGCCTATTCCAGTCTACCACAGCTCACATGCTTTCTGGGCCCCAGATCTTGTCACACTGCACTTTTTTATGCAAGAACTCAAGAGTTGGCCCCTATGGAAAACTCTTTTACTTCAGTAAGTGCAGACCGCCCCGCTTTACTCTCAGTAGATTGTATATGCACCCCGAACGCACACACACTCACGTTCACAAATTAAAGGAATTACCACATTGAGATTTAGAAGAGTGTAGCTATCCCTGATTTAGCCCCTAGTCTGCATCATACATGATATCCACAGTAGTTTGCTTACTGCTCTGGTACCTCTGAGAAATGTGATTTTTTCGTCCTTTTACAGAATAGAACTGAGCTAAAAGAGATTAAGTAACTTGCCCCAACCTAGTTATTTTCTTTTTTATCTTCAGTCAAATATTATGTCATTTTTGCCAACAGCAACTTTCATAGAAAAATATGTGAAAATGAAACAATAAAAAACCGAGAAGCAAGCACAAATCTAAGAATGAACATCAGCCCTGTGAGATGAAGGCTCCCAGCAGAAACTGAGCTGAAGGTCTCTGGTCATAGTCTGGGAGCTTCACAGGAGCCCTTTCTGGAGCAGTCAGTGGGCAAGGCCATGACTTTGTCTTACAAAGCAAAGGGCTCATCAACATTTGGGCCTTAGTGCAGGTCTAGTACTGGTTTTCTAGCAGGAATATGATAAGTAGGAAAGGACTTTTCTGTATTTTCTACCTTAAAGCTTATCTTCAGTTCTCAGTGATGGGCATATCAGAGTACTCATGGGGTGAAGGGAGTAGCCTCAGTTGGTCCTGGCTGTAGGGTATAAAGAGGAAGGGAGAAACTTCTTTTTTTTTTTTAGTCACAGCAATAGCAATGTTTATTAGGAAAACATGTTTTTTTTTTTTAAACATAGAATTACTTTTATTGAGGTAGCACTGGTTTAAAACAGTGCATATAATTTAGGGGAGAAGGTTCACATTCCCATTGATGTATGTTGCCCCATCACGCCCACCACCTAACACATTTTACCTAGACCATTGCCCCTGCTTTGTTGCTACCCCTACCCTCCCTCCCTCTCAAAAATATAGACTTTCTTTAAGCTTGTGAAAAGACCAATAGAAATCTGCAAGTCTTTTTCTTTTACAACGGATTAATTCATTAATCCTTTCTTTAAATAACTAGCCTTCTACCTCATCACATTGGCACCTCTTTTAATTATAAACCTTGAATGTATTTCCTCTTTTATTTTTATTTTTTTCTTGAATCTTTTTTTAATTTAAATTTTATTTTTATATTCCCCATAAAATTACAATCCCTTTATTTTGACCCCAATCCCTCCTTTCCCCGCCCCCCTCACTCATAGCAGGAATCTAGAAAACTTAAATAAGGGACCAGGAAAAAGAATAACTATAAGAAAGAAAATATCAAAATCAACAAACAACTATGAACCAGAGACACTCTAAGGGAGAAACTTCTTTGAACAAGATTAAGGCCAGTCAAATGCAAATAAGGACCTGAGTCAGGCTTGCTTGCAATTTTTTCCTCCAAGATAGCAGGCTTGCTTGCAATTTTTTCCTCCAAGGTAGCAGATAGTTCTGTGATAACAGTCTTCATGTGTCTCTCTTAAGTCATTCTACTTCAATTTAACAAGTTGCTCTGCACATCCTTTTTGAGATTCCATGGCCCTCTCTCCTTGTTGGATCCTCTGCTTTTACATCTCAGGGGTTCCCCTCTGTTGGTTGATTCTGTCGATTTTATGACACACATCTCTAGTAGTTTCTTAGATTCATGAGAAGTTTTTAGACCTTGAGACTCTGAAAGTGGCTTTATTTTACTCTAATAACGAATTGCTAGTTTGGCTGTGTTTGGAATTCTAGAATAGAAATAATTTTCTCTCAGAACATTGAAGGTATTGCTTCATTGTGTTCTGACTTCCACAATTGTTGGGAATCTAAAACCAGACTCGCTCTTGATCCAGTGATTATAACTTTTTTCTCTCTGGAAGTGATAAAATCTTTGTTCCAGGAATTCTGAAATGTCATAATCATGTGTTCCGGTAAGATCTATTTTCATCCATTATGTTGGAAACTTAGTGGATCCTTCCTTTCCTCAGCCACTCACTTCTGAAAGTAAATTACTTTCAATTCTGGAACATCATCTTGAATTCTGCTTTCCATTTTTTTATGGTCTCTCTTTCTGGAACTCCTGTTATTTGATTGCTGAACTTTGACTTACTCTTTATTTAAAAAAAAAAGATTTATTTATTTATGCATACAAGAACTAGGGTACAGGCCAGCGGTGAGGAAAGGTGAAAGGATTCACCAGAGACACAGCGGGGAGCAGAACAGGCAGATGGACCAAAAACACTGCAGAGGGGAGCAGCGGGCAAGACAGGAAAGGTCTTCCGTGCCATGTGGGTAGCTCCCTAGCCGGCTGGGAATCCACCAGCGCTGCAGAGGCTGCGGACAGCTTCACAGCACTGCACTCAACACTGTGCCACCAGGGAGGCCTGACTTACTCTTTAATGTAAAAAATATTTCCTTTTCTTTCTTACAAATTTGCCTTTTTGCTCTTTTTGAAGGACATTATCTTTCAACCCTTCCATTACTCTTTTCATTTCATTTATTATATTTTTAATTTCTAAAGACTTTTTTCCCCCTGAACTTTAAAAAATAGCATGTTTTTTTTTTAAAGATTTATTTATCTGTACAAGAGCTGGGGTACAGGTCAGAAGTGTGAGAGGGTGAAAGGATTCACCAGAGACAGAGCAGGGAGCAGAACAGGTAGATGGACTGAAAGCAATGCTGAATGGAACAGCTAGCGAGATAGGAGAGGTCTGCCACACCACATGGCTATCTCCCTGGCCGGCCAGGAATCGAGCTGGGGCTGCAGAGGGTGTTTACAGCTTCACAGCGCTGCGCTCAGCCGCTGTGCCACCAGGAAGGCCCTAGCATGTTTATTTTATAAGATTTATAAGCATTTTATTTTATAAGATTTCCATAGAACCAAGGGAATGATAACAGGGGACCCTGAATCATAAGATATATGATTCAAACATGAACTAGTGGATCATGTTTCTGTTGTTGAGTTAGTGAATTCTGTCTCCTACAAGGTAGCATGTAGTCTGTTTCCCAGTGTGGAGCCTGCCAGCTGGTTCTACCTGGATCTTATTTGCCACCTGGGAGCAGAATGCTATCTTGTCAAGTATGCAGTGATTACACCGGGGAACACAGGAGAGCACAGAACATTCACCAGCATAGATGATATGATAGACTGCTGAACAAGTCTCAATATTTAAAAAGAACTGAAATCACAGAGTTTAAGCTCTGTGTGACCACTGTGAATGAAAGTAGCAATAAATAATGGAAAGATATCTGGAAAACTCCCCAAATTGTATTAATTAACATACTTCTACATAACCCATAGGTCAAAGAAATAATTGCAAAGAAAATTAAAAGATGTTGAGTGACAGTGAAAATACAACACAAAAATTAGTGGTTTACAGCAAAAGCAACTAATATAAGCATATACTTACATGCTTATATTAGAAAAGATGAAAGCTGTAAAATCAATGAGCTAATGCTAGTCATAAAACAAGAGAGAAAAGAAAAGCAAATTAAAAAGCTAGTGAAAGGAATAAAATAATCAAAATTAAATGGAAATAAACAGAAAAAAGAGAAACTCAGCAAAGTCAAAAGTTTGTTCTTTGAAAAGATCAATCTTACCTGTCATATTTATTGCCTTTTAAAAACTGGGGGATGTCATTCTTGTTTACTTAATGCAGGGAGAGGGGTGGGAAATGTCCCCTTGGCATGTGGTAACACATAAAGCTGGCATACTGTTAAAACTCTAGGAAATAGTAAACCCTATGTAAATTCTGATTCGTCTTCATATGAATATTTTTATACATATTAAATAGTCCTTTATACACCTGTTGCATGATTTAGAATTTTGCTTTCTAACCTGGCTCATTGATTCACTTCTGAGTGCATTGAAATAAATTCTGAGTTCACTCAGCAATTGCTGAGTTCATTTTCTTGTTTGTAAAGTGCCGAAGAAATACTCTTGTGAATGTGCTGTTTTAAAAATCAACCACCCCTTGGAGACTCAGAAATGTTGCAGTATTTTAGTATTGGATAAAGAAATGTATCCTGAAATTAAGTTATTTAATCCTATTGAAATTAAAAATTATTTAATCCTACTCATATACCATAGGTGTATATGAATTTTTTATCAGGCAGTATCAAATCTGGGTTGGTTAGTAAATTAAATAGAAACAAAATAAATGGGAGTGAAACATTTCATAGACACTAACTTTTGGTCTATGCCACAAGGTGGCAGGCTTACCCTGCTTTGCTACTTAAAGACTAACAAAACAAGAAACTGACTTCATTAGACACTTGTATTTAACTACATTTAACAACATATTTTAGGAAGTTGGCTTTTAGAAAGTTATTAGCTTTTCAAGATTGTATTTTTCTGTAAATATGTTCTTTACATTGTATGAGAAGTAGTGATTTGCCCCTCAATAGGACACTACCTCTAGATTTCATTTTCTTCATCACTAAAACGACAGGTTTCAATAACTTCGAGTTCTAAAATCATCACACCTCTCTGATAACTGCCTCCACAGTGGCGCAGCGGTTGAGCGCTGGGTTGCGAAGCTGCCCGCAGCCTCTACGGCGCAGGTTCGATCCCCGGCTGCTCCCCTGCTACCAGAGGAGGGTCCCGCATGGCGCGCAGACCTCTCCTGCCGCCCGCTGCTCCCCTCAGCAGTGTACTTCGGTCCTTCTGCCTGCTCTGCTCCCCGCTCTGGCTCTGGTGAATTCTCTCACCCTCCCACGCTTCTGACTGTACCCAGTGCTTGTATAAATAAATAAATAAATCCTTTAAAAATAAATAAATAAATAAAATGAAACCTAAATAGTCTTCTTCAGTAACATGACTTTCAGTCACATTGCTGTTAACTTGGTAAAGAGTATGGTTTCTGGAGTTAGACTGCCTAGGTCTGAGTTTGAATTCCGTCATTTTTTTAACTGTGAGATACTAGGCAAGGGACTTATCCTATCAAATTTTCAGTTTTGTCATCTGTAAAGTGGTGTAAGTTCTAGCACATGTTTTATGGGGTTGTGAGGAATAAATAGGGAGAAAGTGTATGTGTGGCAGAGCCTGGCAAACTGTTCAACAAGCCGTTTCTTTTTCTTCTGGGGCAAACAGCCAGACATTTCACACCTTCAGTTGTCACTATCTAACTGAATTCTGGCTGTAGAATGTGAGAGGAAGAGATGCCAGCGACTTCTAAGCTGAGGCACAGAAATGTCGCATTGTGATCCTTCTTGCTCTTTCCCACCTGTGGGAAAGCATTACCACTGGATGCACTTATTAAAGAGGGCAAAACTACAAAATACAAGGAAACAGGGTCCCCAAATCATAGCTGGGAGGAAAGCTTTATGTCTTTTAGAAACACTTGTTCGGGCCTTCACAAATATAAGAAGTAAATTTCTCTTTTGGTAAGTCACTGAGCTTCTGGGGTTTATCTGTTATAGCAACTAGCATTGACTAATATAGTATGTCAAATATAGAGCACAACACCTGACACAATACCTGCTTAACAGATATCAAATGTTATTAATATCATGACTCTTAGTAATACAGACCAAGTGCCTAAAACCCTGAATTAAAACATAAGCCGTCCTATGAGATGCTTTGTGCAGTATGCTAGATCTGGTCTTTTTTCCCAAGTTAGAGAAAGACTAGGAAATAAAGTTGTGTGTGATAGTAAAAATCTGAGCAATTCACATATTTAACTTGTAGAAAGTCAGTATTTTCTACTTATAATTTGCTACATTATAAAAAGCTTTAACAGAATATAAACAGAAAATCAAGTACAGATAATTTCTTCCTTGTGATGACTTCAATATATGTTAAGAATCATTCAATTATTTCTCTCACTATTTCACACAATGCTTACTTACCCTGCTTTCTTTCTTTCTTTTTTTAAAGATTTATTTATTTATGCATACAACAGCTGGAGTACAGATCAGGGATGTGGGGGGTGAGAAGATTCACCAGAAACAGAGTGGGGAGCAGAACAGGCAGATCTACTGAAATACACTGCTGAGGGGAGCAGCGGGCGAGACAGGAGAGGTCTGCCGCACCAAGTGGGCTGCTCCCTGGCTGGCTGCAGATCCTACTCGTGTTGCAGAGGCTCTGGATTGCTTCATAGTGCAGTACTTAACCCCTGTGCCACCAGGGAGGCCCACTTACCCTGCTTTCTTACCCTTTTGATATTCTAGGGCTTTTGCTCCTGTCTCATCCTAGTTTTCTTAAATGAGAGTCTACTTCTCACAGCCCAGATACAATTTCATGTACTCAAGACAGAGCCTTCCAGGACATCCTAGTGGAATAGGATGCCGTTTGCCCTCAACTGTAACACTTGGACAGTGTTAGGCTTTTATCTTCAGCTGTCTTCTCTTCTAGAGTTTATTTTCAGGTGGGTTTATATAACTTGCATCTCCTAATCAGCCTGTAAGCTACCTGATGGCAGGGACTGTACTTCTTTATTTTGTATTGCTCACAGAAAATAGCAGGGTTTTGAGCAAATAGTTATTGATAATTGACTGATAAAAGCCCTAACTATCAGAGATTTCCACTAACATTTTAACATCTACTTTTATAGAGTTTTATAAGAATGAAGAACAACAGCTTTCATAACGTTGTCTTCATAGACGAATAATAATTTATAGTTGGGGGAAATAGTGATAGAGGTCACTGGTTTTATGGTGGCTGGTTGAGATACAGGAAACTTATAAAGAGTAAATTAGTGTCTCCAATTCCTTATTGAAACAAGGGAAATTTTATACACTACCAGTTAATTTTTCTTTTTTTGGTCCTTTATCCTAACTATTGACCCTTTTCCTGTCTTTTTGCATATTTGCTTATATTTTTCTTAAAAATATTAAAATTTACAGGTGAAAAATTTAAAATTTATATTCAACATCATAAGGACCTCAGAATGTTTTAACTCTTTTTTTTTCTAAAAGATTTATTTATTTATTTTTGCATAGAAGAACTGGGATATAGGCCAGAGGTGCAGGGGGTGAGAGGATTCACCAGAATCCTCTGCAATACAGGCAGATTGACTGCTGAGGGGAACAGTGGGCAAGACAGGAGAGGTCTGCTGTGCCATATGGGTAGCTCCCTGGCCGGGGATTGAACTCTTGCTGCAATGGCTGCAGATTGCTTCATAGTGCTGAGACTTAACCCCTTGCACCACCAAGGAGGCCACTATTTTTGTTTATTTTTTAAAATTGTATTGTTTTTAAAAAAAATCAAATATTTGGGAATAAATCTAACAAAAGAGGTAAAGGACCTATACAAAGAAAACTATAAAACACTGTTAAAAGAAATAGAAGAAGACACAAAGAAATGGAGAGACATCCCCTGCTCATGGATTGGAAGAATAAACATTATTAAAATGGCCATCCTTCCAAAAGCAATATACAGATTCAATGCTATTCCAATCAAAATTTCAATGTCATTCTTCAAAGAAATAGAACAATTATTGATGAAATTCATATGGAATCACAAAAAACCCCGAATAGCCAAAGCTCTCCTGAAAAAAAAAGAAGGGAATGGAGGCATCAGACTCCCAGACTTCAAACTATACTACAAAGCCATAATCATCAAAACCGCATGGTATTGGAACAAGAACAGACATACAGACCAATGGAATCGAATAGAAAATCCAGAAATAAACCCACAGGTTTATGGTCAACTAATCTTTGACAAAGGAGCAAAGACTATGCATTGGAGCAAAGAAAGTTTGTTCAATAAATGGTGCTGGGAAAACTGGGTCGCTACATGCAAAAGAATGAAGCTTGACCACCACCTCACACCATACACAAAAATCAACTCAAAATGGATTAAAGAACTAGACATAAGACCTGAAACCATAAAATATATAGAAGGAAATATAGGCGAAACACTATGTGATTTGCACATCAAAGACATCTTTACAGACACATCACCCAAAGCAGTGATAGTGAAGGCAAAGATAAACAGCTGGGACTATATCAAATTAAAGAGCTTTTGCACAGCAAAAGAGACAATAACAAAAACAAAGAGAAACCCCACCAACTGGGAGAACATTTTTGCACCCAACACTAATGATAAAGGACTGACCACAAAAATCTGCAAAGAGCTGATGAGTCTCAACAACAACAAAGAAAATAATCCAGTCAAAAAATGGGCAGAAGAGCTTAAAAGAAACTTCTCTGAAGAGGAAATGCAAATGGCCAACAGGCATATGAAAAAATGTTCAACATCACTTGTCATCAGGGAAATGCAAATCAAAACTACCATGAGATACCATCTTACACCAGTGAGAATGGCACATATTAAAAAAACTAGCAACAACAAATGTTGGCGAGGGTGTGGAGAAAAAGGAACTCTTCTGCACTGTTGGTGGGAGTGCAAACTGGTCCAACCACTGTGGAAAGCTGTGTGGAGATTTCTGGACCTACTAAACATAGAGCTTCCATATGACCCAGCAATTCCACTCCTAGGTATTTACCCAAAGGACACAGAAACATCAATTCCAAAGAACACCTGCACCCCTATGTTTATAGCAGCACTGTTTACAATAGCTAAGCTTTGGAAACAACCCAAACGCCCAAAAATAGATGACTGGATCAAGAAGATGTGGTACATATATACCATGGAATATTACTCAGCATTCAAAAAAGATAAACACATGCAATTTGCTGCAACATGGATGGCGCTGGAAGGGATCATGCTCAGCGAAATAAGCCAAAAAGAAAAAGAAAAATACCGGATGGTCTCACTCATAGCAGGAATCTAGAAAACTTAAATAAGGGACCAGGAAAATGAATAACTATAAGAAAGTGAAAATCAAAATCAACAAAAAACTATGAACCAGAGACACTTTTAGGGGGGCGGGGGCGGGAGGGGAGGGATTGGGGTCAGAATGGGGGGCTGCAATTGTATGGGGAATATAACAATAAAATTTATTAAAAAAAAAAAATAAATAAATTAAAAAAAATTGTATTGTTTTTTATGGAGGTAATATTGGTTTACAATACAGTATATGATTTAGGGGTATTGGTTTACATCTCTTTATTATTTATTTATTTAATACGTGCTTTATTTATTTGTTTTTTAAATTTATTTATTTATTTGTACAGGCACTGGGTACAGTTAGAAGCGCAGGAGGGTGAGAGAATTCACCAGAGCCAGAGCAGGGAGCAGAGCAGGCAGAAGGACCGAAGTACACTGCTGAGGGGAGCAGCGGGAGGCAGGAGAGGTCTGCGCGCCATGCGGGACCCTCCTCTGGTGGCCGGGGAGCAGCCAGGGATCGAACCTGCGCCACAAAGGCTGCGGGCAGCTTTGCAACCCAGCGCTCAACCACTGCGCCACCGGGGAGGCCCTGGTTTACATCTCTTTAGATGTATGTTCCCACACTATGTCCACCATCAAAGCACCCAGTATCCAGCACTATGATCCACTGGATCCCCTTCCCTCTTTATTACCCATTCCCTCACCCCCTCTCAGGTTTCAGTTCTACAGTCAGATTGTCAAGATTTGGTTATTTTAATTTTATATGTTCCTTTGCTTTTTCTTTATATTTCATAGATGAGTGAAATGATCTGGTATTTGTTTTACTCCTTCTGACTTATTTCACTAGTATAATCCCCTCCAGTTCCATTCATGTATCATAAATGGCTGGATTTCATTTTTTTTAAATAGCTGGTATGTATTCCACTGTGTATATATATCATTTTTTCTTAATCCACTCATCTGTTGTTGGGCACTTAGGCTGTTTCCATAACGTGGCACTGTAAATAGCGCTGCCGTGAACACAGGAGTGCATACGCCTAGTGTTTTTACATTATTTAGGTAGATACCTAGGAGTGGATTTGTTAGACTGTATGGTAGATCTATTTCTAACATTTTGAGAAACCTCCATACTGTTTTCCATAACACATAACTTTTTAATGACCTAGATGACCAACTCTTGAATTCAGGATCATGGAATTTTGGGGCTTCTGTTCTATATTGGAAGTGGGCAAGTTAGGGAGAGATTACCATCCTGGTCCCTGCTCCACAACTCAATCCCCTTCTTTTCCAGTCTGGGCTTCAGTTCACACTGCAAGGGATTTTCACATGTTTGCAGACATTCCAGTTCCTAGCCCTACAACAGTCACTTTCTGGTCATCATATGTCTGGGGAGGATGAGTATCAGGAAAAGGCCCATGCAGATTTTATAATTCCAGGGTCTCAGCTCCCAGAACATGGCTTGGAGGGAAGAGGCAAACTTTTGAGGGCATGTTTCCTAACACTGCAATAACTTCCATAATGGTTTCCTCCCATCCAGTTTGTTCTCCCCACTAACAGAGATATTTTTTTTTAAATACAAACCACAGTATTGTAGTTTCTTGTTCAAAAACTCTTTAAAGACCTCCCATTGCATTTGAAATAAAATCCTTTAAAAAGATAATAAAGTGGGCCTCCCTGGTGGTGCAAGGGTTAAGATGCAACCTATGAAGCTAGCCATAGCCACTGGCCAGGGAGCTACTCACATGGCGCAGCAGACCTCTCTTGACTCGCCTGCTGCTCCCTTCAGCAGTGTATTTCAGTCAATCCACCTGTTCTGTTTCCCACTCTGTCTATGGTGAATCCTCTCATGCCCCGCAACTCTGGCCTGAACACCAGTTCTTGTATGCATAAATAAATAGATCTTTAAAAAAAAAAGATAATAAAGCATGGGTGACCATTAACATGCTAAGGTTTTTGGCTAAGAGCCTTCATCCAAGATGTTTCTCTCTCTGAAACATAACCTCATATCTGTTCATCACATGACTTACTTCTATTGTCTAGTTCTTGGCTTGGTTTAAATGTCACCTCCTCTCCAAGTATAGCTTTCCCATCATTTGCTATTACAGGATCTTGTTAATTTCCTTCAGAGTACAAGTCAAAAATTTATTTAATTGTTTGTTGTCTTCTCCAAACTGTAATCAGCAATAGAGACTGTAACTGAAGAGTTGAATGTGAGATGGATACTAGCCAGTAGGAATTTATTTTTCGGGAGAACTCTAATTAATACCTGCTGAAGAAAAGAAAATAGATTGGGTATCAATCAGTTGGTGGTCACTGGATATCCAGAAGGGGGTCTGACTTAAAGCAAAGCAGTTCTTTTCAGCAAAAGTAATTCCTAAGAGGGCTGACAGCTGTGGCTAAGCAGAACAGCTTCCAGAATGTTCAGACCATATACCACACAGATCCATGTTTTTCCCATGAGTTCTGGAAGTAGCACTTTCAGGATGCAGGTGGGTCTCTTTTTCTGGAGGAAACTATGTATGAAAGGAAGTTTAGTAAGATGAACTATAAGCTCCCTGCTGCAGCAGCTGGTCTTCAAACTATAACCTATATTCATTCTTTCCCTCCTGTTGTTCATTCTAGATTCTTCTGTCAATTAGCACCTCTGAAGATTTAGGTAACTTCCTTAGTGGAGTGACTGAGATGCTCAAAACTGATTCATTCCAATTTCTGTATACTATGGCCCTCTCAGGTGATACCTGCTGCCTATGTCTATTTGCCATCAAAATTGCATGACACAGTTCTGCAAGATGCCCCAGTTGATATCTAGGTGCCGAACACACACTTTCCTAACTCTATTGTGTAACAGTAGCTCTAGTACCTCTCGATGATCAGAGTCAATTACCCATGCCAGAATCTTTTTCTTGCCTCCTAATCCTTGGCATGAGAGGCTTAAATTTCTTGGGTAGTACTGTAGCTTAAAGTTCAGTGAAGATTCCGTGTTTCCTGCTAAACATATGCCCCCTTTGGGAACCAAGACCTCAAAACCTGTGGTTACAGTTGTGAGGATGAAAAATACAAATTCCTCAAGTGGGCCACTGGGACTGGATCCCATTTCCAGATATTCTCCTATAGGGGAAACATCACCATTGAATGGTGTTTGATTGAGAGCATTCTGCATCTCAGAGGTAACACTTGACCTCCTCAGGGTATCATCTGGTGCTTCAGCCAAGCTTCCAACAGGCTGTAGGACATGTGAATGTCCAATGGATTCCATAGTCATGTGCCCAACTGCTACATCTCTTTTCCTATAGAGTGAGTTCCTTTCTCGAAATGAAGGTAGAACCAGCACCACTGCTGATGAGCAAAATAAATATTCAAGTCAGTTCAAATGGACAGCAAAGGAATTCCATATTTAAGAGGCTCTTTCAACTGGCAAAGGATAAGGAAGCAATTCTAACTAGGGTGTATTGGATCTTTTTTTTTAATACATAAAGGAAATCTTCTGTGGAGCGAAGGGTCTCACGCCTAATCCAGGTTGCAGAGTAGCTTTATTTCTTTATGTCCCCTGTTCAGCATGGCCTCTCTTTGGTGCAGGTGAAGATATAATTCAACATGGTTTAAAAGAGCATGGTTTACTTTAGCCAAGGCTAAGAAACTTTTTGGTTTATTTACTGTATTTGCATTGTGATGTAGGGGTGCAGAGGAAATTCCTCTCCCTCTCTGGGTTATTCCTCAGCTGGTCAAATAATGAAATTAACATTAGGCAGTTAAGTAGGAGAAAAGAACGAATTTTATTTCATACACGTGGAGACTCTGCATAGATGTAGAGTCTAAAGCCAGTGAGGCAAAATGAGGATAGGGACTGCCGGATAAGTTAAAAAAAAGAAGTTGTCTCAGGCGGTTTCTCACTATGAACTTCTAGCACAGGTGGCCTTGAGATGCAGTCCACTTGTGGGGAAAGCAGTAAATATGTGTCGGGGCAGGACAGGACACAGTGCAGGTTTTACTGATCCCATGCAGACCGGGTAAAGGAGGAGTCAGAGTCCTCAGTGGTTTTGCAGGTTTTTATTGGGGTTCACCAGGCATATGGCAGGCAGGGGTGCTGGCTGGGGGGCTGGGAGGCTGGCAGGCCTCCCAGCCCCCAGCAAGTCTTCACTCTATCTGGGCTCTCTAGCGTTCGTTCTGCTGCTTCTCGGCTTCTCTTTCGGCTTCTGCTTCGGCTTCTACTGCTGCTCCTGGCGTCCCCGTGACGCCGCCCTTAAAAAGCACAGTCTTAGCTCAGCTGAATCCCATCTACCTATGCCCACACCCTATTCCAGGTGCCCGCCATCAGGCATGCATTCAGGACAAGGATCCATCATCTATCCTGATGGCGGAAGGGCAGGAAAGCCTGACATTTTCTTTACCCTGCAATATGTAACCTTGATATGTGGTTTGTAGGCACAAAAATATACTTAGGTAACCTAGGCATAAATTTGACCCTGTGCTGGCTTTGTCTATCAATCACATAATAGCTAATAGGGCTCCTGGCTCGGGTGGGGAAGAGGTGACTACTATGCATTACGGAGGCTGCCGCAGAAGCCCAGGGGCACCGCTGCCGCTGCCTGTGCCACTGCCTGTTGCTGCTGCTGCTGTTGCTGCCAGAGCCAAGGACCTGAGGGGTGGGGGCACTGGGGATGGGGGCATCCAGCCTTCCAGGATCCACTGTTGCTGCCGCCCATGTACCATGCCCGCCCGCCAGCCCCGGTCACAGATGCTGCAAATATTGCTGCTGTATGTATCCTGTCTCCTGCTGCTTCAATAAAGACTTGCTGGCCCTGCCAGAGCCTCCTGACTTTTCTCTCATGTGCTGGCATCACTGTAGCAGCAGGAAGGCACAGAGCAGGATCTCTGTGATCTGAGCAGATGGGTAAAGGAGAGTCCTGGAGCCCTGTAGGGTAAGGAAAAATGTCAGGCTTTTCTGCCCTCCCGCCTTCAGGATAGATGATGGATCCTTGTGGTCCTGAATGCATGCCTGATGGCGGGCACCTGGAGTAGGGTGTGGGCATAGGTAGATGGGATTCACCTGGGCTGAGACCGGGCCTTTTTTTTTTTTTTGGTTTACTCAATCATCTTTATTTTTTTTATAATAAATTTTATTTTTATATTCCCCATACAATTGCAACCCCCTTATTTTAACCCCAATCCCTCCCCTCCCGCCACCTACCCCCCATAGAGTGTCTCTGGTTCATAGTTTTTTGTTGATTTTGATTTTCACTTTCTTATAGTTATTCTTTTTCCTGGTCCCTTATTTAAGTTTTCTAGATTCCTGCTATGAGTGAGACCATCCGGTATTTCTCTTTTTCTGTCCGGCTTGTTTCGCTGAGCATGATCCCTTCCAGTGCCATCCATGTTGCTGCAAATTGCATGTGTTTATCTTTTTTGAATGCTGAGTAATATTCCATGGTATATATGTACCACATCTTCTTGATCCAGTCATCTATTTTTGGGCATTTGGGTTGTTTCCAAAGCTTAGCTATTGTAAACAGTGCTGCTATAAACATAGGGGTGCAGGTGTTCTTTGGAATTGATGTTTCTGTGTCCTTTGGGTAAATACCTAGGAGTGGAATTGCTGGATCATATGGAAGCTCTATGTTTAGTAGGTCCAGAAATCTCCACACAGCTCTCCATAGTGGTTGGACCAGTTTGCACTCCCACCAACAGTGCAGGAGAGTTCCTTTTTCTCTACAACCTCGCCAACATTTGTTGTTGCTAGTTTTAATATGTGCCATTCTCACTGGTGTAAGATGGTATCTCATGGTAGTTTTGATTTGCATTTCCCTGATTACAAGTGATGTTGAACATTTTTTCATATGCCTGTTGGCCATTTGCATTTCCTCTTCAGAGAAGTTTCTTTTTAGCTCTTCTGCCCATTTTTTGTTTTTTTTTTTTTTTTTTTTTATATATTTTTTTTTTATAGAGGCATGTTTTTTATTTATTTATTTATTTGTTTATTTGTTTGTACATGCACTGGGTACAGTCAGAAGCGCGGGAGGGTGAGAGAATTCACCAGAGCCAGAGCGGGGAGCAGAGCAGGCAGAAGGACCGAAGTACACTGCTGAGGGGAGCAGCGGGCGGCAGGAGAGGTCTGCGTGCCATGTGGGACCCTCCTCTGGTGGCCGGGGAGCAGCCGGGGATCGAACCGGCGCTGCAGAGGCTGCGGGCAGCTTCGCAACCCAGCGCTCAACCGCTGCGCCACCGGGGAGGCCCTCTGCCCATTTTTTGACTGGATTATTTTCTTTGTTGTTGTTCAGTCTCATCAACTTTTTGCAGATTTTTGTGATCAGTCCTTTATCATTAGTGTTGTGTGCAAAAATGTTGAGACTGGACTTTTAAGGGCAGTGTCACGGGGATGCCAGCAGAAGCCGAGGAGAAGCCGAGAAGCAGCAGAATGAACAGAAGAGCAGAAAAGCAGAGAGAACGCCAGAGAGCCCAGATAGAGTGAGGATTTGCACCCCTGCCTGCCATATGCCTGGTGAACCCCAATAAAAGACCTGCAAAAGCCACTGAGGACTCTGACTCCTCCTTTACCCGGTCTGCTGGATCAGAAAACCTGCTCAGTGTCCATTCCTGCCCTTAACAATCCCTCGGTGGCTTTTCAGGCTTTTATTGAGTTTACCAGGTACACGACAGGCAAGGGTGGGGGGAGGGACGGGGGGCTGTGGGAGCGGTGGGGGCAGGACGCTGGCAGGCCTCCCAGCCCCCAGGAAGTCTTCACTCTTTCTGGGCTCTCTGATGTTCTCTCGTGGTGTCTCCGCTGTTTCTGCTTCTCTGCTGGTTCTGTTACAGGGCAGGGAGAGGGGCAGCCCAAACCCCACAAACCTGCCTGTTCTAAATGGGTTCTGCCATCTGCGCATCAATACAAAACATATGAGACTTTAATGGGAAGGAACTTTAATACAACTAGGAAACAAGACAGGAAAGGCAAAGAGTCTAGTTTCTAAATGAAGCATCCAAAGTTACCCGTCTCCTCATGGGTAAAACTCCATTCAAATGGGATTGGCCCAGAGCAAGGCCCCAAAGCCTGCTACATGTCCAAAGCATCTTCCAGTGGGGACCCACAGAAAAGGGTCATGTAAAGTGTCAGGAACAGACACAGTGCAGGTTTTCTGATCCAGCAGACCGGGTAAAGGAGGAGTCAGAGTCCTCAGTGGCTTTTGCAGGTCTTTTATTGGGATTTACCCGGCACACAGCGGGCAAGGGTACTGAGGGGCCGGGAGGCTGGCAGGCCTCCCAGCCCCCAGCAAGTCTTCACTCTATCTGGGCTCTCTGGTGATCTCTGCTTCTGCTTCTCTCTCAGCTTCTGTTCGTTCTCGGCTTCTATTGGCGTCCTCATGACGCAGTCCTTAAAAGCCCAGTGTCTTAGCCCAGGTGAATCTCATCCACCTATGCCCACACCCTATTCCAGGTGCCCGCCATCAGGCATGCATTCGGGACAAGGATCCATCATCTATCCTGATGGCGGGAGGGCAGAAAAGCCTGACATTTTTCCTTACCCTACAGGTCAGAAACAACCAGACAAGCCCGGAAGGAGAAGAGCAAAATCAAAATCAAGATAAAAGCTGCCATTGTCACCTCCCCACGGGTCTCACCCACATCTGTGTCACCCAGTCCACAACCAAAAGACAAGCACAGTTTCTTCACGTGTCTGTAGGCTCCATGTGCCTCCTCCAGGTCTCCTTCTGGCTCCATCCTGCTTCCTCCTCAGTATCCTCTGCAGCTGCTTCTCTCTCTGTGTACCCTTTCCCCAGGAAAGGTGGAGGTTCCAGGTTCCCTGCCCCACCCAAGGGAGGGTGGGGCTGAGCAGGAAGAGAAGAGGATGCAGAGGAGACTGAGGAAGGAAGGAAGCAGGATGGAGCCAGAAGGAGACCTGGAGGAGGCGCATGGATCCTAGAGACATGTGAAGAAACTGCGCTTGTCTTTTGGTCGTGGACCTGCTGACATAGATGTGGGTGAGACCCGTGGGGAGGAGACAATGGCAGCTTTTATTTTGATGTTGATTTTGCTCTTTTCCTTCTGGGCTTGTCTGATTGTTTCTGACCCTTTTCTGTGGGTCCCCACTGGAAGATGCTTCAGACTTGTGGCGGCTTTGGGGCCTTGTTCTGGGCCGATCCCATATGGATGGACTTTTACCCACGAGGGGACAGGTAACTTTGGATGCTTCATTTAGAAACTAGACTCTTTGCCTTTCCTGTATTGTTTCCTAGTTTTATTAAAGTTCCTTCCCATTAAAGTTTCATATGTTTTGTGTTGATGTGGCGAATGGCAGAACCCATTTAGAATAGGCAGGTTTGCGGGGTTTGGGCTGCCCCTCTCCCTGTCCTATAACATCTGCTCAGCTCCACCCTCCCTTGGGTGGGGCAGGGAACCTGGAACCTCCCCCTTTCCTGGGAACCACCCTGTTACAGTTCTGCTCTCTCTTGGGTGCTCCTTCTCCCTTCTGGTTTTGTTGCCTTGCTTCTCCTTCTCCCTTCTTTCTCTTCTTCTACTGGCATCCCCATGATGCCGCCCTTATAAGCCAGTCTCATCCCAGGTGAGCCCACCTACGTATGCCCACACCCCAGTCCAGGTGCCCCCCATCAGGCATGCATTCAGGACTGCAGATCCATCGTCAATCCTAATGGTGGGAGGGCAGCAAAGCCTGATAATCACTTGTCCTACAATCACGAACCCAGGCAAGATTCAAGCTAAGGCCAGAGAGGGGCCTACGGCTTCAAGAAGGGAGGAGAGGCTCTCATAGGATGAGGAAAGAATGATCTATATGACAAAGACCAGATGTCTGTAAAAAGATACACTTCTCCAATATGAAAGTTATTTCTGGTAAAAATTCCAATTCAGGGTAATACTATTAGGGGGAAAAGGATGTCCTAAAGCTAATCCCATACAGGCTTTGTGGATTCCACCCCCACTCCAGACCAAAGCCATCAGGACATTGGGAAAGACAAATCCCATCACCACCAAAGGGAAGGTTCCTGGAACCTGAGGGTGGGGTTAAGCAGCCAGGTTTGGTATAAAACCAGACACGTGGGCTTTGGGGGGTTCCCTTTTTGGCTCTCCGCTCGGCCAGCTCTCGGAGTGCCTTTGGGTTTCCAGGTAGGCAGATCGGGTAGGACGCATTAAAGACTTTATTTCCCTATTTTCTCCCTGAGTTGTACATTTCCTCATTTCCCTTTCCCTTGTAAATAAACCTTTTATTAACCTTTTGTGTGTGCCTGTAGTGGAGTATTAATAAGTCCCTTTTAAGCACGGGTGAGGACCCACAGCCAGGCAACCCGTTTTTATATCAGGGCTGTTCTGTAACAATACCCCCAATTTTTATTCTTCTAGATAAAGAAGTGGTAAAAATTTTTCAATTGCTCTTAGCTTGTTAGGGGAAATGAAGTTAAAAATTGGGCTTTTTGCTTTTGTACAGCAAAAGAGACTTTAACCAAAACAGAGACACCCCACTGATTTGGAAATGGGCCGTCAAGAAATGGGCAGAAGAACTTAAAAGACACTTCTCCAAAGAGGAAATGCAAATGGCCAACAGGCAGCAACAGCAGCAGGCAGCAGCACAGGCAGTGGCAGTGGTGCTCCTGGGCTCCTGAGGCAGCCTCCGTAATGGGAGTGCAAACTGGTCCAACCACTTTGTTTTTTTAAAGATTTATGCATACAAGAACTGGGGTACAGGCCAGAGGTGTGTGTGTGGTGGGAGGGTGTGAGAAGACTCACCAGAGACAGAGCGGGGAACAGAACAGACCGATTGACTGAAATACACTGCTGAGGGGAGCAGCAGGTGAGTCAGGAAAGGTCTGCTGTGCCCTGTGGGTTGCTCCCTGGCTGGCTGGGGATCGAACTAGTGCCAGTGGCTGCGGATATCTTCATAGGTTGCGTCCCAATCCCTTGCGCCACCAGGGAGGCCTGGTCCAACCACTTTGCAAAGCTGTCTGGAAGTTCCTCAGCCTACTAAAAATGGAGCTACCCTATGACTGAGCAGTTCCACACCTAGGGATCTACCCAAAGGACACAAAAACATTGATTCAAAAGAATATGTATACCCCTATGTTTATTGCAGCACTATTTACAATAGGTAAAACCTGGAAACAACCCAAATGTCTGAAAATAGATGACTGGATCAAGAAGATGTGGTACACACACACACACACACACACACACACACACACACACACACACAATGGAATATTACTCAGCAATCAAAAAAGATAAACCCATGCCATTCACAGCAATGTGGATGGAGCTAGAAGGAATTATGCTCAGTGAAATAAGTCAGAAGGAAAAAGAAAAATACTGGATGGTTTCACCTATAGGAGGAATACAGGGGAACCAAATAAGACATCAGTCTAAAAAAAACCAGTAACAATACAAAACACAACAAAACAAAACCAGACAATTATAAACCAGAGACATCCTGCACCAGAGGAGGAGCACAGGGGACTGTGGTGATTGTGCACAGGTGCATTGGTGAAGGAAATTCTATGGGGACTACACCTGGGTGGGAGGGGGGGGAAGCAAATATTGTTTAAAAATGAACAATGATGTAAAAAGTAATTTTTTTAAATTGAGCTTTTTTCGTCCCTCCTGCCAGGGACGAGACATGGGCGGGGCACCTGTAATTATGACGCCAGGACCCAGGGAGCATGGGAGTGCACATGTGTGAACGCTCACTCTTGTGCCTAGTGATGGCTAAAAGGATGGCATCACTCTGAGACCGACTATGGCAGGAGGACCACTTGAGGCAAGACTGCAAGATGACAGGAGACTGACAGAGAAAGCCAGAGAGAGAGAGGCCAGAGAAAGAGAACAAAGATTTGCAGGGGTTTGGGGGCTCGGTTTCCTGCCTGCCTCCCAGCCTCCCTGCCCGCCCTGCCTGTCTATTTGCATGCCAGCCTCCCTACCAGCGTGCCTGGTTCCTCAGAAAGCATTAAAAGTCTGTAAAATCTATCAAGTGCTCCCGTACTCTCTTCATCCACAAAACCAGGGATTAATTTTACCTGTTCAGCTAACTGAAATCGAAGTGTAATCTTCCTCTAATTAGATTCTACATTATATTGCATTTGCAAAATTCTAAAACCAAATGTCACCTTCATTTCTCAAAAACAAATACATTTCTTTGAGATTGTTGGAACAGACTTCCCAACTATGTATTACATAAACAGGTAAACTATCTTATATTGTGACCTAAATGTGGTGGGTTCAGTCATTACAAGAGTAGGTGGTTGTCTGGTTTATTTCTCTCAGTCTTGACCAATTCCAAGGAGAAGCAGGGGCCAGAATACAAAGGTGGAGATAATCTGGGCACACCCAGCTGTTTTTAAATCTTTGAGGAAATAACTGAAATTCCTTTTAATTTTGCTTGCCCAATATCAAGAAATTTCTAGCAGCCTACGAAAACCTAAGGAAACGTCACAAGATTTTCTTGGCAAAGAAAACTGTGTAAGAGGTGCACTCAATGAGGAGTTAGATGCTCCAGCTAAAGGAAGTGGGGCCAGAATGAATGACTACATGATCCTAAATTGGCATTCAGAGAGGAGCACAGTGAGGGGAAAGGGAGCAGTGCAGGATGTTCTAATTTTCCATTTATTGAGAAATTAACTTTTGAAATAAAATTCTGAAGCCCCCAAGAGTGATTAGAATCATTCTGTTATGTCCCATACCATCTTAAACTTTACACTAACTGTATTTCTCTAGGTTTTTGGCAGGTACTTTTTATCAGCATAGTCCTAATATAAAGAAGAGTAGTTTTCCCAGAACCCAGTTTCCTGGAAGCAGAACCCAGTTTCTTTTTTAAGGTGGTACTTATAAATCGAAATATTTTGCCCTATAGGAAAAGCCTACTGTGCTCTAAAATAATCTTGTTTAGAACAAGTAATTTTGCTCTTTCTTGCTAATAATTATAGAGACCTTTTGGGGGGGAACAAAAGAGCAAAAACGTACCTGGCACTACTCCACTGATCAATATTATGTGAAAAGTTTATGATATGCCCACTGAAAAGTTATGTAATCCAAAAAATAATGCTAATGCTAATAAATCTTTCTTTCAAATATGTCAACATCAATCTAACTAGATTTCCTTTGTCACACAGATAAATGAAGTTACCAAGTCCAGCCATACAGGTTTACTTACTTTTTCCTAAATAAATAACAGTTTTATGTTCTGCTACCTTTGAACATACTACTCCTTTTCCTGGGAGGTTTTTCCTTTCTTTCTTCATGTAACTACATGTCCTCCAAATTCACCTTCTCAGGAAGTTTCTTCCTATGTCCCTCTAGATTCACTTAGCACCTTGCATCACCACACCTTTCACCCTGTACTGGATTAATGTAGCAGAGTACACATCCCTTGATCAGCAACTAGGTTATATTCACCCTTTTATCTTCCAAGATGCTCCAAATATGCCATCTGGCACTGGATAAGCAGAGGACACTCAGGAAACTCTTGATGACTCAAACCCTACACTCCCATTTTTTTCTCAATCAAACAAGAACTTCTCAATAGAGGTTCTTCTGATCAGGTCGTAGCCCTGAAAAAACTGACTGGTTTCTCTGAACAAAGTAAGTAGGAGTCATTCAGCAAAGTGACTGAACTGCTGTGATCTCAGTCAAGCCACTTTATTCAGTGGATACTGAGGCTCTACCACATGGACCCTCATTGACTATTGAGGGTACTCTAGTAAGCTGGGAAGCTCTGTTTCAAAGAGTTTGTTATCTCGGGAGAAAGTTAGTAATAGGCAATTTACTTCTTACAGTACATTTCTGGGCAATATAAGTTTATGTATCAGAATATAGTATCCTGGGAAATCAGGGTTGTTCACTGAGTGAAGGCCAGTTGTTGGAGCTATTGGATCGAGGAGGAGGATGCAGGGAAGGATCACAAGAGTGGGTGGTATTTGACCTGAATTTTGAAAGATGAGTAGGAGACTGGTGTGTACCTTGGAGTACTGTTAAAGATAATTGGAGCTAACAGTATTTGAAGTCATAAACACAGCTTGTATTCAGGAACTATTGCAACATGGGAGAAGAGACTTCAATATTGAACTGGGCTTAATTACCCTATTGTAATAGTTTCTGAATAAATCTGTTTTACTACTTTACTTTTGGGTGCTAGTTTTCTTTATGGTAGGAGAGGGTAATGATTAAGCTTTCAGACAGAAACAAAAGAATGACCAACTGTGAAAAGGAGTAAAGCAACTCTCTTTTTCCTACAGAAAGCAATCCAAAAAAAGTTGAGTAGTCAAAGAGAACAGGAATGCTCTGTAGCTCAAGAGTAAAGCATTATTGAGAAAAACTAGCTTTTTATAGTAGATTAGTTGAGCTCTTGGGTGAAACTTAGAAAATAAAAAATGTTCTATTATTCATGGGAGCTCAAACAGGAAAAATAAGTTTGAACAAACTTGCTTGAAGTTATGCCATGAAGTTTGGACTTTATCCTGTGGAACAGGGACTTTTTAGAGATGTACAGTATTTTATAAATATGATTGTTGTCTCAATAGATGGAGTGGCATGAAGCATCCCCTCTTTCCAGCCTGTTTAGTCATTTATGAAAAGGATTGGGTCATTTGCTTCCTTAGGTCTCTTCCAACCTTGATAACCTGCTTCTGAGGTCCTGCTGCCTTCTTTCTATTACAAGGCAGGGAGAGGGGCACCCCAGAGCCCCTAAACTGCCTGCTCTAAATAGGTTCTGCCATCTACAGCATCAAGGCAAAACATATAGACCTTTAATGGAAAGCAACTTTAATATAATTAGTGTGTAATACAGAAAAGACAGAATATAGATTCCAAATCAAGCACTGGAAGTTACCCATCCCCTCGTTGGTAAAAGTCCACCCAAACAGGATTGACCCAAAGGAAGGCCTGAAAGCCTGCCATAACTCTAAAGCATGTTCTGGCGGAGACCCATAAAAAACGTCAGACAAGTCTGGGAGCAAAAGAACAAACTCAAAATGAAGATAAAAGCTGCCACTGTTAACCTCTCCACCAATCTCCCACCCACATCTGTTCCTGTTACAGAGCAATCCCGATATGAAATGGGTTGCCTGACTGTGGGCCCTCACCCTTATGCTTAAAGGGGAGCTTATTAATGCTAAACTGCAGGCACACATAAAAGGTTAATAAAAGGTTTATTTACATGGGAAGGGGAAATGAGGAAATGAATAACTCAGGAAGGGGAAAAAGGGAGATAAATTCATAAATGAGTCCTACCTATACTACTGACCTTGAAACCCAATCACCAGCAGAGAGCTGGCAAAAAGCCACGCACTGTGGGGCCAAGAGAGCAACCCCAGCTCACATGGCTGATTATATACCCAAACAAAAAACATGCTGCTTAACTCTGCCCTCAAGTCCTTGCAACCCTCCCTTTGGGGATCATGGGATTTGTAGTTCCCAGTGTCTAGATGGTGTGGGGGTGGAGTCCGCAAAGCCTATATGGCGTTTGCTCAGGACCTCCTTTCCCTCTAACATTCCAACCAGTTCAGGACCAAGAAGCGAGCGCAGTTTCTTCACATCTCTCTGCTCCACATGCCTCATCCAGGCCTCCTTCTTGCTCTCCACCCTCCTTCCCTACTTCTCCAATTTCCTCTCCAGCTTCTCCTCCCAGCCCAGCTCCACCCTCCTTTGGGTGGGGTGGGTAACCGTAAATCTCCCCTTTTCCTGGGGACCACCCTGTTAAAATTTCCTTTATCTGGGCCCTGTGCTTCACTCCTCCAGGCATACCTAGTTGCTCTTCTACCACTATTAAAGTGGAGTGGGGAGCAGGTTTCTGGAGTAAAACTAGTTTCTACTGAGGCCTTTTGTCCTAGGCAGCAACACTTGGGTAATGCCCAGAAAAAGCAGGGCAGGCAATGCGCAGGGAGATGAATTTCCACTCGCTTTGCGTCCTAAAGCCTTGGAGAGACTGGTTGCGCACCCCACCCCCACCCCCCACGGCCAAGCCAGTCAGGAAGGACTGCACCTCGCGCACCCCAGTTCCAGAGAGACAAAAACAAAAAAAGGCCCCCAAACCCCATCCATTTTAAAGCACCTCTCCGCCGAGTGGGAGGCCAGGACTCGAACGGCCAATCAGCCTTTCCAGAAGACCCGGCGCACCGGCCCGAGACGAAGGCGCCCAGGTCCCAGGGGTCGGCCCAGCGACGTCACCCGCAGCGCGCGCCGGGCGGTCACGTGAGGCGGCCCGGCCACGTGACCAGGGTCCGGCTCCCGGGCCCCGCCTCCCGCTCTTCCCCTTGGGCGGCCTCAGGTGCCGCCACTCGCGGCCGCTTCTCCGGTGGGAGCTTCCGAGATCCCGCGGCGCTCGCGGCGGCTGGGCCCGGTCGGACGGCTGCGGAGGGGCCGCTTCCCAGGTAGCGGGTGGGGCGCGAGCCGAGCTCGCGGAGGCGCTTCCGCCCCTGCCCTTCTCCCCGCGCCCGCAGCCCGCGCGCCCCGTAACTCCTGCTCGCTGCCTGCCCCCCTCCCCTCCGTGCGGGCTGCGGGCCCCGGCTCCGGGCCTCGGGCGCTGCGTTCGGGCGGGCGGGGGCCGCTGCCCGGGCGCGGTCAGCAGCTCGTCCCGCTTTTCTTCCCGGGAGCTCGTCCCGCTTTTCTTCCCGGGAGCCGGTGGGCAGACGCTAGGCAAAGTTTCCCTGCGCCCTCTCTTTCGAGCTGCGCTGACGCGGTTCCGCTGGGAGCTGAAGGCTGTGGTCGCTGCGGGCGGGTGGGGCAGGGCGGAGACCTCCCCGGACTCCCCGTCCTCGCTCGGCGCCCTCCGGGATCTCGGCATCTTCCCCGGAAGTGGGGGCGCGAACCCTGTGCTTCGCGGTGTCCCTGTTCCCCACGACTCGGACTCCGCACAAGGGTGTTCACGTAGTAGGACCTTTACCCGTGGTGCAGTGAGCTGAGTGAGATGACGTTTCTCTGGTCCTGCTTCGGAAAAACGAGCCGCTTTATTTTATTTAAGATGTCCGTGAAGGCAAGCTCTGTTCTCTCGGAAGTGGCTTCTCCTTTATGTTTATTTGCACGTGAGACACCCGAAGGCATTTGCTGCAGAACTCTTTGCAGGTGGGGGGTACAATTTTATTAGAGCAATAGTATAACCTTAAAAAAAAGGAAAACACACCGAAATCGCCTTGTCTTTGACTTTTTAGAAAAGGATTATAGCCCTTGGAGGTAAAAGCGGTTTCTGAAACTGGTGTGTATAGTGGGCTAGTAACAAAACATAAAGGTACAGAATACTGAAAGGAATGGGGAAATGATTTAACTTTGATAGCAGTTTATAATGTACTCTAAACTTTAGAAAAGTAGCCATTTGAAGTGAGCACTGGAGGAATTTCATCTTTTTGAATTGCTTTCAGGGTTGAGTATGTAATTGTGTATACTAATTATACTAATGTGGAATGGATATCTTTTTGAAGTTTCTTTTTCTTGAAGAGGAAGGACATTAATCTTCAGAGTGATTGCTTCCTGAGTGATTTTATATGTGTGATCCAAATTACCAAGTTTTGGCAACTTCCGTAAACAAACAGCCATAAAAGCCAAAGCTGTCAAGTTTGTAGCCTTAAGCAATTGTTAAAAATTTTGAATTAAAAAGTATCTATAGGGCCTCCCCGGTGGCGCAGCGGTTGAGCACTGGGTTGCGAAGCTGCCCGCGGCCTCTGCAGCGCCGGTTCGATCCCCGGCTGCTCCCCGGCCACCAGAGGAGGGTCCCACATGGCGCACAGACCTCTCCTGCCGCCCGCTGCTCCCCTCAGCAGTGCACTTCGGTCCTTCTGCCTGCTCTGCTCCCTGCTCTGGCTCTGGTGAATTCTCTCACCCTCCTGTGCTTCTGACTATACCCAGTGCTTGTATAAACAAACAAACAAACAAATAAATAAACATGCCTCTATTTAAAAAAAAAAAAAAGTGTCTATATGTTCCAGCAAGAGCTTGGCTCTATCTTAGTAATTAGCAGTGGAAACTGGCAAGTCTGAAAATCAGAGCAGGAAGGATGAAACTGAAGGGAAGTTCAAGATCTTTCATTACTATTACTATACAATTCTTTCTGTATGTACCTTAAGCAGTAAGCCATGCATGGGAAATGAGGTTTGGGCCACAAGGAGTCTAGAGCACAGATAGGGCATCAGGACACATTTTAATATTATGTGATTTTAAAAAATCTAAAAATGTTATATATTGTTTACATATTGAAGAATGCTCAGGAGGCATATGTATTATGAATGTTTTCTGAGTTTAACTATTAATACTTATCAGCTAATCAAATCATTATCTAAATAATTGTGTTGACCTACAATATGAACTTTAAAAATTTTCCAAATTAAGTCCACATCATAGACTTGTTTTTAAAAAATTTCAAGGAAACAATGAAAGAAAATTTAGAAAATACATAAACTGTCATCACACTATCTAAACATAGCAATTAATATTTTAGGGTATAAGTCCCTTTTTACTATACAATTTTACTGGGGTACTGTATTCAGAGAGGGAGATATCACACTGTAAGATAACTGATGTTCAAATCTAGCTTATTTCTGAGACTTGGAAAACCAGTAATAAACATGTGAGTGTTGAAGAACTTAGATCTATTTGATTCTTGAGTTGAGATAGAGTTTGGATAATAAGAGATGGAGACACCTCTCTATATAGTGATATCATACTCTTGCATACATAATAAATTGTAAGGTATAAAATGACTTCAGGAGATGATGAATGCCATCTAGAGAAGACTGTTTAGACCACTCCTGAAGAATGGTGTCTATCCCTCCCTCAACCCTAGATAAGATGATTTATAACTTTTCTGAGATTAACATTCTACTTAGCATTGTCAAGGTATTCTTTTTAATGCTTAAGAAAAAGTTTGAGTTTTGGAAATACACAAAGTATACTCTAATGCTTCAATCCTGAACTCAAGTAGTACAATGGAAACCCTCGGTAATAATGTTTTTCAGCTGGGTAGTGCTCTAAAGATGGCTGCCAGTATTTCCCCTCATGCTTGTACTTAATTGTTGCTCCTTCCATCAAGAGATCGAGTCTGTTTCTGCTCCATTTGAATGTAGGCTGGCTTTGTGACTTCCTTTGACCAATAGACTGTGGCAGAGTGATGCTGTGTCAGTTCTGGGCATAGACTTCAAGAGGCATAGCAACTGTAGCTTTCACTTCCTGGGAAGCCTATCCTCAAGTATAGGCATGGGTGAGGGGGTTGGGGGAAGAGAACAGGAACACTTGGAGCAGCTCAAACATGTGAATGAAGCGTCTTGCAGTCTAATCACGCTCCCAGTGTCTGTGACCACGTAAGTAACTGCAGCTGAGTTCAGTCAACACCCAGGCTTGAGAGAAATAACCAATTGCTATTGTTCTAAGCCTCTAAACTTTGAGTTGGTGTGTTATTGAGCAAAACATAACTGGAAAAAAAAAATACCACCTTGTGCCATATACTCCCATGATATAAATATGGTTCACATTTAAGTCACTCCCAAGATGTGATGCCTGAGAACAAAATTGTGATCAACATATGCAGTAGCATACTTTTATGATAAATCTCTAATGAAATCTTTACCACATATAACATAGGGATATAGATATTAGTTAAATAAGTGAGTGTGGCTATATTTCACACTTTGCAAGTTAACTAATGAAAAAATAATTTTCTTTCGTGTAATGGGTAATTTGTATATATGATTGTGACTAATGGTCTTTTTGTTGTTTATTATTTTATAATCATAAACTTTGCAACCCAGCTAGATTTGGAGGGTGATAAGGAAAATAGAATCCAAAGAACTGCAGCAAGAACATGAAGATTTATAGGCTATTTGGAACTGATGGGGGTGAAGGGGTATGATCTGGAAGGAATGGTCTGGTGATGAAGGTAAAACACGAGCCAATTTATTAGATTTATCCACAGTCAGCAATGTGATCTACTTGCTGGTCTTGCCATTCCTGGACACAGCTCTCTATGGCTTCTACAATATTTATACCCTCCTTTGCCTTGCCCAAAAGCACATGCTAACCATCCAGCCCCTCAGTTTGCAGTACAGATGAAATACTGGGAACTGTTTGTGTTGGGTGCAATATTTACCATGGACAACACACCAGGACTTGTATCCTTCTGACTGAAATTATCATCAAATTTCTCCCCATAGATGGACTTGCTGGTCATGCCATTATGGCATGTGCAGTCACCACCCTGGCATATAAATCCTGTAGTAATTCTCCAATTCCTTTCCTCCTAGTTCCTAGAGCATGAAAGTTTTCTGTGGGCTTTGGAACTTTGTTTGCAAATAGCTCTGAGGAGATGTGGCCTAAGGGCTCATCTTTGACTACGGTTGTCGAAAACCTGGTGGGGTTGACCCCGGCTGCCAGGTGCAGGAGATCTGGAGGTGAAAGAGTTTGGAAGACCTGTGACTGTCAATCTTAAGTTAACACTTTGTGACATGATTATCTGATATGTTTTAAAGGAATTACCCATTACTGAGATGATGGCTATGTGGTGTTTCTTGCAATTTGTCATTTGATGACGTTAATAACTATGATTATAGTTATAAGTCCTTATGGCACAGACATGAGATCCGTTGCAGTGAAACACACATATGAGAGATGTTGTATTCTCAAAGGCTAAGGAGAGAGAATCATATGCAAACTGCCATTTTTTTTTAAAGATTAATTTATTTATTTATACAAGCACTGGGTACAGTCAGAAGCGCGGGAGGGTGAGAGAATTCACCAGAGCCAGAGTGGGGAACAGAACAGACAGATTGACAAAATACACTGCTGAGGGGCGCAGCGGGCGGCAGGAGAGGTCTGCGTGCCATGCGGGACCCTCACCCGGCGGCCGGGGATCGAACCGGCACTGCAGAGGCTGCGGGCAGCTTTGCAGCCCAGCGCTCAACCACTGAGCCACCAGGGGAGGCCCTGCAAACTGCCATTTCTAATGTGTATGTTGCAGAACTTTCAACAAAGGATGGATATGTGTCCTTAGAGCATTTCTGTCATTGACTTTTTTTTTTTAAATATTTTTATTCATACAAGAACTGGGGTGTGGGCCAGAGGTGGGGGGTAGGGGGGGAGGTGAGAGGGAGCAGAATAGGCAGATTTACTGAAATACACTGCTGAGGGGAGCAGCAGGTGAGATAGGAGAGGTCTGCTGCACCATGTAGTTAGCTCCCCGGTCGGGGATTGAACTAATGCCCCAGTGGCTCATGATAGCATTATAGCGCTGAGACTTTAACCCCTGTGCCACAAGGGAGGTTCTGGCATTGACTTTATTTTTTTTTTCAAAGATTTTTTTTTTTTAAATAGAGGCATGTTTTATTTATTTGTTTGTTTGTTTGTTTGTTTGTTTATGCATGCACTGGGTACAGTCAGAAGCGCGGGAGGGTGAGAGAATTCACCAGAGGCAGAGCGGGGAGCAGAGCAGGCAGAAGGACTGAAGTACACTGCTGAGGGGAGCAGCGGGCGGCAGGAGAGGTCTGCGCGCCATGTGGGACCCTCTTCTGGTGGCCGGGGAGCAGCCGGGGATCGAACCTGCGTTGCAGAGGCCACGGGCAGCTTCGCAACCCAGCGCTCAACCGCTGCGCCACTGGGGAGGCCCTCTGGCATTGACTTTAAATGAAAAATCCTCTGAGCAACTTCCCCTTCCAATTCAACTAATCCAATGGTTAGTTCAGTTCATTCCTTTTTTGTCTTTCTTTTTCTTACCACCATCCTTTATCATTTCCTTATATTCCTCCCTTAAGTTAATGTCCAATGGTTTTTATACTTATTTTACTTTGTCAAATCATCCAGTATGTAAATGTCCAATATTTATCTCTGTCGTTCTGATTTACTTTACTATATACATAGTTGCCTCAGACATCTACCATTTTGCTGTAAATGGAAGTATTTCATCTTTCCTTACAGCTCAATAGTATTCCAGTGTGTGGCTGTACCACATCTTGATTGAATCTTCTGTCTATGGACTTTTTGGTTGCTTCCATGTCCTAACTATTTTAGAGCATATGATTTTTTGTATAAATTGTTTCATGTTCACTGATGATGCCCAAGAGTGGGATTGCTGGGTCATAAAGCATCTCTATTTTTAGTTTTTTCAAGTAAATACAGATTGCTTTTCATATTGGCTGCACCAGTTTACATTCCCACTAACCGTGTAATAGGATTTCTCTTTCTTTTGCATCCTCTACAGCACTTGTTTTGGGTTTGGGCTTTTTTTTTGTTTGTTTTTTTTTTGTTATGTGTTATTCTGATGGGTGTGAGATGATATCTCATCATGATTTTAACCTGTGTCTACCTAAAGGACATTTAGTAAACACTTATGCAATGAATTTCGTATGGAAACCTGCCCATTCTTGCAGTTTTAATTTGGCTTTAGGCATCATAGGGTATATTGACACAAATCCATCATTTGTTGAAAATTCTGCACCATAAACGTTAGAAATGTCATATGTGTGGGTTTACTGCAGCGGATCTTATGTTGATGCCATAAGGACTTAAAACTACAATCATGGTGTTAATGTCATCAAATGACAAATTGCATGAAATACCCCATATTCATCAACTCAGTAACAGGTAATTCCTTTTCTATGTAGGAAAGGTTCACACTACTTTTATAAGCTCACAGTAGCTTCACAACCCTGGATATGTTTTTTATTTTTTGCTGCTAATTGCCGTTTAGGTTGGTGGTTTTACTAACCTGAGCATATAGCATCAGTATAATTATTTGCTCACTTCAGTGAACTGCCAGATCCTATGTCCTAGAGTAGCTCAAAGCTTCTGTGGAATGAAATGAAAGTGGCCCCTTGGATGATAAGGCGAAAGAATTGCTTCCAGAGGCCATTGTTGCAAGCTGTGCTTCAAGTCCGATAACTTACTAGAAGCAGATAGTGACAGTTGTCCTCTTAAATGAGTGGTGAAGTTGAGCACAACTGATAAAGCAATGTGTTAGGAACTTCTAAAGCAGCAGTAAATGCTGTTTTCAAAGGAAGGTAGGAGGCATCGCTGTGCTGTATACTCAGAGCTCCTTAGTCATTGTGCAAACTGTCAAGTATTCAGGTCATTCTTTCCATTTCATTCTTGCAGGAAAAGAAGTGGATGACACTCTCCTAGCAGCTGAGATAGTAATAGCATCAGTATCTCAGCAAATCTCTGAAACTATTTCTTTGCAGTACTTATATCATAGGATGGGTGAAATAGTTTCAAAGTATATTTTTATGTTAAAAATGTTGAGGCTGCTTCTACCATAGAGTCTTATCTGGATTTGGGAAATACATATGGTGTCTAAATCATCTGGAACATCTGCCTAGCTTGAAAAACTTATTCAGAATAAGTGTGGAAGGAATTGATGAGTAACATTTTTTTTTAAGATTTATTTATTTATACAAGAACCAGGGTACAGGCCAGATGTGTGGGAGGGTGAGGGGATTCACCAGAGACAGAGTGGGCAACAGAACTGGTAGACTGACGAAACACACTGCTGAGGGGAGCAGCGGCGAGGGAAGAGAGGTCTACTTTGCCACGTGGGATTCTTGTTGGCTGGCTGGCTGACTGGCCGGGATCGAACTTGCTCTGCAGAGGCTGTGGACAGCTTCACAGTGCGGTGCTCAACTGCCTGCGCCACGAGGGAGGCCCTGATGAGTAACATTTGACTCTTGTGTAAGTTTAGAGTTTTTTGAGTTGCTTTTGCTCTTTTAGTATAGATATTTGACATAAGTTGTAAAGTAATATCATAAAAGTTTACCTAGCTTTCTAGACTTCTAGAATTTGAAAGTTTTGCTAGAAGTGAAATATCATGTACTCAAAAATAGAAGAGGTGACCACACCCTTAATTCTTGTGCTCAACTGGGAATTTCCATTGGTGAAAAAGAAGACGGCAATGAGACACTTGTTCTTGCAGGAAACTGGATGTTCTTCACAGAGGAGATGCTTTCATTTTTATCATCTGCTAGAATTCTGAGAATTTGATTTCTAGAATTTCATCTTATAGTTTTCTGGCATATGTAATTTTGGTAAAGCTGTTGTGCACATAATTTTGTCCCATTTACACATTAACACATATTACATGGGCTGTATGTTTGCATGTTGTATCCCATTGTTTGCTTAGTTACTCCACTTACATTTGCACTGTAGGATTTTACTTATATTGTAGGTTTTCTAGAATCTGCCTTTCTTTTTTTGCCCTTAAGTTCCTCAGAGGCAGGAACCAGGACTGTTCTTTATGATTCTCCCAGCATTTGTGGTATGTGGGGGTCATTGTCAAAGAAGCACTTATGCTATTATTTTGTTCTTGTTTTCACAAAGTAGTGCTCTTTTATTTAAGGCATTTTAGACTTTATCAGTAGCAAATTAACTATAAATAAACTCCTAATGTAACTCCAGCCTTGCAACTTAAACTGATAATGAAAATCATCACCTATCCAGTTTATGGAAATAAAGAAGTAATAGAATAGAGATCTTGGGTATACTTTATTTATTTTTCTAAAATATTTATTTATTTATTTATACAAGCACTGGGTACAGTCAGAAGCGCGGGAGGGTGAGAGAATTCACCAGAGCCAGAGCGGGGAGCAGAGCAGGCAGAAGGACCGAAGTACACTGCTGAGGGGAGCAGTGGGCGGCAGGAGAGGTCTGCGCACCATGTGGACCCCTCCTCTGGTGGCTGGGGAGCAGCCGGGGATCGAACCGGCGCCTCAGAGGCTGCGGGCAGCTTCGCAACCCAGCGCTCAACTGCTGCGCCACTGGGGAGGCCCTAGATCTTGGGTATACTTTAATTGCAAATGCTTTAATTAAAAATTTTTGCAATGAGTATTTTTCATATTTGAAATTGCTATTTCAAATAATCTAAACCTGACTATGGCTAGTATACTGAAGAACGTGAAGCCCATTTTAAATGGATTGTTCTGACATTCCTATTTTCTGTGAGAATATCAGCTTCCACAACAAGGAGTGATAAGAGCTGACTTCATGCCCAAGAATGACGCTAAAAGAGGGGTCAGAATCTCGGAGCTAGCCAGTTCTGCAGGGTTGCTCATCTCTTCTGATTTCTCTTCCTTACCAAGCTTTTAGGTCAGCAGAAGACAGGTCTGAAGGTGTAAAATCCATTGGTGGCATTAATTTCTTTTGTGCCAGATACGTCTGGTTAAATGAGGGGAGAAGTATTGAGGTCTGTGTGGAAGCTACATGCTTATAAGTCAATCCTAAATTTCTAGTATTTTCTAATTTTGAGACTTTGTTCATCAAAAACAAAGTTTCTGTACTAGTTTAGCCATTTCCTGTGTTTTTTTTTTTAACTCTATAAACATACTCAAGTATATTTTTGCTAGGTCTGTGAAACAAAGTGTACCCCCATTTCTTTTAATACTTGCTTCCTAGGGGAAGGAAAAATGTGCTTTTAAAGGAATCAAAAGGTTGGTGGCAACATTACTCCTTTAGTCTTCTTGTTCCAAATGCAGATTTCTAAAATTGGAAGGTCTGTGTGCTCTCCATTGAATTTACTTCCAGAAGTGTAAAATAAAATAACCTTTTCTTCTTTATGCCACAAGCTCTCTCAGGGACAGTGCCAGTTGCTAGGAAAAGTCATTTCAGGGAATGGAATATTGATCTCTAGTACTAATAGGCACAGAATAACTTCATGGAAATATAGGATATATTTTCAGGTGTCACAAAAATTTGGTGATCCATATTTGGCACATTATCTTCTTGAAGGTCTTAAACTCCTTTCCAGCCTCTGATTGCCTCATTTTCATACAGTAAAAAAAATAATGAATTCACCTATTAATGTACAGTCAGTGATAATTCATAATAAAAACATCAATGCTATTTATGAGAAACTTTTTAATAAAATGATAGATAAAAGGGTTGCAAAAAAATAACACAGAAGTACTTCAGCACAACTATTTAACTGACATATTAATTATGACTCATTTTTATAATTATCAAACCCTGAAAAGACTTGTCTTCATAGCAATTTGTTTGAGGTAGAGTTCTAAGAAAGTTGTATTTCTTTTGGAAATGTTCCATTCAGAATGTCTCCTATCTGAACTTGCCTTCCCAAGACAGAATTAATGAATTATGATTGTACTTTTCCAGAAATCGATTTTATTTCTGAAATCCTTCTACATGTAATTAAAAAAAATCTTTGAGTTTTCAATGCAGCCTTGATATAAACCTATGGGATCCTTATTTTTAAAAAAAATTATGGTATAATAGACATAACATAAAATTTACCAATTTACATTTGTAAGTGTACAGGTTAGTGATAGTAAATACATTCACATAGTTGTGCAACTCTTCTCACTAGCTCCAGAATTTTCTCATTATCCCACACAGGAATTCTACAATAACTCCCAATACCCATCTCCCCTGAGACTGTCCTTGGCAACCGCCATTCTGCTTTCAATCTCTATGAATTTGACTACTGTAGGCATCTCACAGAAATGGAGTCATACAGGGCCTCCCCTGTGGCGCAGCGGTTGAGCGCTGGGTTGCGAAGCTGCCCGCGGCCTCTGCGGTGCCGGTTCGAACCCCGGCTGCTCCCCGGCCACTGGAGGAGGGTCCCACATGGCGCGCAGACCTCTCCTGCCGCCCGCTGCTCCCCTCAGCAGTGTACTTCGGTCCTTCTGCCTGCTCTGCTTCCCGCTCTGGCTCTGGTGAATTCTCTCACCCTCCCGGGCTTCTGACTGTACCCAGTGCATGTTTAAACAAAAAACAAACAAGCAAACAAATAAATAAATAAAACATGCCCCTATAAAAAAAAAAGAAATGGAGTCATACAGTATTTGTTGTGTCTGGCTTTCTTTACCTAGCATAATGTCTTCAAGGTCATCCTGCTGTGGCATGTATCAGAATTTCATTTGTTTTTAAGAAATAATATTCTGTTTTATATAGGTACCACATTTTGTTTATCCTTTCATTTGTGGACAGATATTTGGGTTTTCTATCTTTTGGCTAATGTGAATAATGTTGCTTTGAATGTTTGTGCACAATTATCTGAGCCCCTGATTTAGAACTTGGGAATATACTAGAAGAGGAATTGCTAGATAACATGGTAATTCTATTTAGTTTTTTGAGGAAATCCTATCATGTTTTCCACATTGGCTATACCATTTCATATTCCCTTTCTTTGTATAATTATATATTAATTCATTTTATAGAAATATCTGAAATACTCTGCCACACTAGGCTGTGAATAAGGCAAAAATACCTCTTAAAACTTTTAATAACTTATGGGATGAACATTCAAATAACTAAGATTTTATCTTCATTTAAAATGTTTATTTTTTGGTCACAAGTTATTTGCTTTTGGAATATATTTAAACAATACAAAGGAAACGTTGCCTCAGTATATTCAGAAAAATACATTTTGGGATGTGTGTATATCCCTTTTTCTGGATTTACTATATTTTAAAAATTGTAATGATACAGTGTATATTTCTTCATTACAAAGCTGAGCCTTACTGAGTGCAGGGTTTTTGTGGGGGTGTTTTTGTGTTTGTTTCTGTTTTGCTTTTAACTTGGGAATAACATACAGTTTAGCATTTTGTTAGCATTTCCCCTCAGGATGCTTCATTTTAGGATGCACTCTAACATGGGAAGGAACAGCATGGGGGTTACCTTCTTTAAGATACTTCCCCACTGCTGACTACTTACCAAGGCACACTGCTTTTCTAGGAGGCTGAGGCTAAGCCAGGCCAGTGGTTAAGACTCTTCTCTATTAGCAGTGCCCCTGCAATGTCAACAGAATAACTTCATATGTTACTATTTGAAGCATGTAAAACTTTTGGCACTTCTGGAATGATGATTTTTTTTTTTTAATAGAGGCATGTTTTTATTTATTTATTTGTTTGTTTGTTTGCTTGTTTTGTTTATACATGCACTGGGTACAGTCAGAAGTGCGGGAGGGTGAGAGAATTCACCAGAGCCAGAGCGGGGAGCAGAGCAGGCAGAAGGACCGAAGTACACTGCTGAGGGGAGCAGCGGGCGGCAGGAGAGGTCTGCGCGCCATGTGGGACCCTCCTCCGGTGGCCGGGGAGCAGCCAGGGATTGAACCGGCGACGCAGAGGCCGCGGGCAGCTTCGCAACCCAGTACTCTACCGCTGCGCCACCGGGGAGGCCCCTGGAATGATGATTTAACTATATATTCCTTTAAAATGAATTCGATACAGTTAGAACAAGATTATTAATATTTTTAAAAGATTTATTTATTTATGCATATAAGAATTGGGGTACAGGCCAGAGGTGTGGAGGTGGGGGTGAGAGGATTCACCAGCGTCAGAGTGGGGAGCAGAACAGGCAGATTGACTGAAATATACTTCTGAGGGGAGCAGCAGGTGAGACAGGAGAGGTCTGCTGCACCATGTGGGTTAGCCCTTGGCTGGGTATCAAAATTCTGCTGCCAGTAGTTTCATAGTACTGAGACTTAACCCCTTGTGCCACCAGGGAGGCCCTGATTCTTATATTTTTGACTCATTGTCAGCCACAGAGTTCTCAAATATAGTGTGGGTTCTTAACAGATTAAATATAGTTAATTTTTAGTGATTTAACCTGCTTTAGCTTTCTATGATAGATCAGTAATATATATAATTTTGTGAGACTCAAACATTATATCGATGAAGTTGATAGAATTATGATACTCAGTATGATTTTTTTTTTTAATTTTTTTATAGAGGCATGTTTTATTTATTTATTTTATTTGTTTGTTTGTTTATACATGCACTGGGTACAGTCAGAAGCGCGGGAGGGTGAGAGAATTCACCAGAGCCAGAGTGGGAAACAGAGCAGGCAGACAAAGTACACTGCTGAGGGGAGCAGCGGGCGGCAGGAGAGGTCTGCGCGCCATGTGGGACCCTCCTCCTGTGGCCGGGGAGCAGCCGGGGATCGAACCGGCGCCACAGAGGCCGCGGGCACCTTCGCAACCCAGCGCTCAACCGCTGCACCACCGGGGAGGCCCCTCAGTATGATTTTCTTAACACTAACAAAGATGCCTAGGGAAATGGAGCAATTATACATATATCATAGTAATATAGCTAGCAGTAATGGTGGTAATTTTGAGTAGTTGAAAATGTTAGTCGTATTTACATTTACACTGTGCTGTCTTAGACCCTACATGCCCAAGCCCAGGACTCTGTTTTGTACAACACATAGCAGCACATCCTGGATTTTAACATCTCCAAGGAATCTCTCAGAGAAACATGTCTGAATTCTGAGGAAACCCTGTTCATGTCATCAGCTGCTTGGGTTGTGTTGTCTAATGAAAACATTCTTTGTACCTTTGCTGACTAACCCAAGGAGGCACCTGGGCTCACGTGCTCTTTTGAGGACTGAGGTCATATTTGATCTTCAGGGATCTGCATTCTAGTTTTTTTGGGAAGAATAAAGGACTAAACGACATCTATGCAATATAACCAAGCAAATCTACACAGAGGCATATTGGGGAACACATTTATTTAAAAGTACTACTTTGTATTTGAAGCTTTTTTATTGGATTTTTATGTTTTATTTATGACAAATATTCCACATCCTTGGTCCTCCTCATAGAATTTCTTAGAGACAGTGCCACCTGCCTTGGCCAGTCAGAGAATGGAGTCATTGGATTCGCACATCCTGTGAATGGCACCACAGATGGCATAGGTTGTAACGTGACTGTTGAACATGCTGTCACTTTGTCAGCTTCGCCAGGTATATGTGGATGGATGAGCGGTCTGTGGTGCAGATGAAGGCATGGCTGGCTCAGCATTTCCAGAGCACTACAGGTCCAGGAACTTACCAGGTCATTCTGTTTGGTGAGAGTGTCAGGACTGATATTCTCTGTAAGAAAGAGTTAGATGTGTGGGGGTTGAATTCTAACTGAAATTGGAATGTCATTTCACCTTTGAACCTCATTCCTCATCTGCTAAGAATGGATTATGATCTCTTCTTTACAAGAGTACTGTATTGTGAAAATTAAATAAGAATGCTAAAGCATCTACAGCAAAGCAGGTTCTTGATTATTGTTAATTCCTTCCTTCCTGCTCTTTATTTGCTTTGCTTGATTGTATTGCTAGGAGTGAGTATTTGCTTCAGCATTATCACTTTTGTTCTTTGTGTTCAGAAGTTCCCTGTACCCCTCACCCCCATCTTCTTCATTACATCTTAAACGTAAAATTATAAATTTTTACATGACAGATTTTTGGAAAATCTAGCCTCAGAAAGGTACGTAGCATGCCACACTGGCTGATTAAAAGTAAACCTGAAACTAACACAGGCCTTAGAACTCTTAATCCTTTAGATCATGCCAAGGCTTTTGGTAATTCTTTTATGATGAGTGTGGACATGTAAGATATATGACCTGGTTTTTATGTTGACTCTTAAACTACAAGTCTTTAGAGAAATAGCTTGTAAAGTAAAGCTCCAAGTAATTTAGCAATCGGTAAATCTCAGTTTATGTAATAAACCATCATTATGAAAATTAACTTCATTTTTTAAAGTAGATTACCAACCCTTAGGGCAGAGTTACCTTTAATGGATTAATGATTACAAAATAATTACACTGCTGTCAGGAAATTGTATGATTTGGAGTGGTAATACCCCTTTGTTTTAATTTTAAATTTTAAATGTTTAATTTTTAATTTTAAATTTAAATTTTAATCTTATATTTTTAGCTAATTTAGTTATTCCCCCTTTTAAAATTTATTTCAAATTTAATTCCATATTATGTAAGACATGAAATTTTGAAGACTAACTTAACAAAATATGCTCTAGGAAAGTATGCTCTGGATTTTCTTGGAATTTAACTGCTTAAAGACAACTACACTGTTTCACGTCTTGTGCCTCCATTCCTTGTCTGTTTTGCAAGAGGCATAAGGCAGGCCATTTGGGGTGAAGGGGGCATCCTTTGTGTTACTCCTAAAAGCATTTACCATACAAAGAATGCTTACAAATCAAGAACAACAGTCCCTGTGTGTGCCTTGGTGTTGGGCGCCATGTGCAAACAACACCTGAGGGGGGAGAGCCTATATTTCTAATACAAAAGTAATGACATAGACCCCCCAAAAAAGTGTAGTAAAAAATGGGACTTTTTGTATAAGGATGGCACATAGGCTCATAAACAGGAAGTGGATAGCTGAAGAGTACAGACACTGGCTCTGGATTACATGGCATCAGGTCCTGATCCTGCCACTTAATAGTTTGAGCAAATTCTTAAAATCTTTGTAAAGTGAGGATTAGATCATTACTTGGGATATGGTGCTCATGAGGTGCTAGTTGTTGTTGTGATTGCAACAATACAAACACACATTTCAGAACATTCAAATGTGTTCCTGGAGGATGGCTGTGCTGTGACAGGAATAGCCTGTCCTGGTGGTGTTTCGTGATCACTGACTAGGTGATGTAAACTTGGGGCACAGCAGACACCTAATCCTTGTCATTCAAGGTAGGGTTGATGAGAAAAATCTCCCTGGATGGCAGAAACTGAGGCTTTGGCTGAGCCTGCTCAAGCCCAAATCCCTCTCTGCAGGTACTGTCGGAAGTGCTGGTGCCAGAAAGACTTTGTCTTGAGCCTTCTTCCTCTCTTGGCTATTTTTAGAGGTCTGAGAAGAGAGTGAGTCGGAAGGAATTTCTAGAGCTCTGGACCTCACTAGGAAACCTTGGTTGCATTTATCAATTGTTTGGTTCTATTTCAGTTCCAGCGGTGGGAGGCAGAATGGAAACTCACTTGGCACGATTGGGTGCTTTGTGTTTGTGCAGTCCCCTGGAATTTTGAGAAATGCTTTCTGAACTAGAAGAATCAGAACTGTGACCAGGATTCTGTGTGTAAAATTTAAACAGATCAAGTTTAGATTTTTATGGAAATTTATGTATCTTTCTACTTTACAGGGTACTAGTTAGCTAGTTGTTTTTGCCTGAAGGTGGTTAGTCATCAGTTCTAATCCCAGAATTAGGGTGAATTTGTCTTTCCTGTTATTCATATGATAACTTTTCTCAATGTGAAATAAATACGGTCTGTGAAATAAAATACATGTAGGGAATGTGGTGATGTAAATTAGGAACAGAATATAATATTTCTTTTTATAGTTTCATATAGTAATCCTTAAGCTAGTGCGTTTAAATATTTTTGCCTCTCGACTATCTGAGGGATGTCCTATTTCCATCATTAGACAAACAGCGGCTCTCTGTGGCCGTGATTTCCTACCATAGATAGCGGTCTTTCAGGGCATCCTGGGAGTGGTAGTAGAGGATGGAAAGGTAGAAAGGTAACATTCTGATTTTTATCACACTCACAGACTCCTCTTTGAGAATTAGCTACCTTAGACAAACTAATGTTGTCACCTTTTTTATCCCAATACCCTCGGGGGAAAATACCTGAGAAGAAGCCTTGCTTTCATACAGTCAGCATGTCTTTGCTCCATTGTCTGCCTTTGGTTGTATGCAAGCTTGTATGTAGCAGATAGGCAGACTTGTCAGTGGGCAAGCAGTGGGTTCTAACAATTTTTCCTCCCATTACAGGAGAAGGCCTTGGAGAGAAGGTGTAGGAAGCATTGGAACATTGCTGAGGAAAGTGAGCCATCCACTTAACCAAACCAAAGGTGGGTAGTTTATTCTGGGATAGCTTTGTTGCCTTTTATAAGCAGTGTCCTTTTTGTTTGTTTTGTTTGGTATTTACTTTTCAGTAGGAATCCTTTTTGTTTGTTACAGCAGAAATGCCAGCTTATTTATAGGAATTGCTTATAGCCAGAGTCATGGTGGATGTAGGGAAATGGCCAATCTTCACTCTGCTCTCACCTCAAGAAATTGCATCTATTCGGAAAGCATGTGTCTTTGGCACTTCAGCAAACGAAGCCCTGTATGTTACTGACAATGATGAGGTAAGACTCTCAAAGTCCAGAGTTTAATTTTAGGACTTATTTTGTAGTTGGGCTTTAAAGTGGATAGTTTGCAGAGTGAGAAAAGATGGGGATTAAAAAAATACTTGAAATTCAGTGTCTTTGATACGATTTCTCTCACAAGTTTCTTGTTTTAATACCCTCTACTCTTTGAATTTCATAATATCGTCAAATATGTTAAAATTTAACTAATGTCAGCAGAGGTTGAATTTTTAACAACCTGCCAATCTCCTACCTACTGAGGTATCAAACTGAACTTTAGTATGTCTTATTTTCAGAGAAAATTAAATCAAGTGACCCAGAACTATTTTTTTTCTAGGTCTTTGTATTTGGATTGAACTATAGTAACTGTCTAGGAACTGGAGATAACCAGAGTACTCTTGTCCCTAAAAAGCTAGAAGCTTTCTGTGGAAAGAAGATTAAAAGCCTTAGTTATGGGAGTGGACCACATGTTCTTATCAGCACCGAAGGTAAAGAGGGAACAAAAGCTAGCTTTTCAGGTTGTGAGCATCGAGCAGAAAATTCTAAACTAAGGTAGGTGGGGAGAAGTGTGACCATATCAAATTTAATATGGGAAGTATACAAAACAGGTGACCGTTAAACATTTCAGATTAATTCTGAAACAGACGTAGGATGACTTGCCAATTAAAGCATACTGCTGAGGTTTTAGATTACTAAAGTTGTGGAAGGTTAGATAGAGCAGAGGGGTCCTTCTGTGAGAGGATGCAGTGGAATGGCCAGGGACCAGTCAGTCAGGCTGGGGTGATGGGAACCAGATTCTACCTGGTAAAATCCCGAATAACTCCTCCCTCATCTCTGCACAACAAGCATTACAACTCCTGGCACGCCATGGACCTGACTTCCTGAGTGGGATGGGGAGGGGTAAGGCAGTGGTGCTCAGTGGCCTTGTTGAACTTAAAGCACTGAACATATGTGCGCCCCATCTCTCTTTTCTGGATTTAGTGCTTTGGCAGGCAGCACAAACCCACTCCTTGGGGAGACCAGCAGCCTTGACCTCATGGTGGAATCAGCTTGGGTGGCACATTTTGAACTTTGGTTCTCTCCTTCTCTGCCAGCCCTGTGGGCCCTGTGCAATCTCTTGTTTGTTTTTCATGCTGGGCTCTCCCTTGGATTTGTTCTCCTAGAATCTTTCCCATTGGGCCTTGGCTGCTTCTATTTGGACCCTGCTTATTTGACTGAACCCTTGCTCATGAGGGGATGGTTGATGTCAGAGTCTGATAGAGAGTTTATACTTTGAAATCCTACTCTCCCCTGCTCCTCTTCACCCCTCACTATACCCTTTGAACCTCACACCAATTAAAAATCTTTGAGCACATGAGAGTTTGATTACTTGGCTTTTGTGTGCATGGTTAGGCACAAAGTTTTAGAATGTGCACCATGGGTTTTTTTCTCATAACGGTTTGAATCCCTGTTCATGTCTCAGTTTTGCCTGGCATCATTTTCAGTGGATTTGTGATAGCAAGGCAACTTTCAGGTTTCACTTTGTACATTTTTATAGACACAGGTAATAGTGGTTTTCATTTCTCTGCATGTTGCTCTTTTTTTTTTTTTTTAAAAGATTTATTTATTTATTTATACAAGCACTGGATACAGCCAGAAGCGCGGGTTGGGAGGGTGAGAGAATTCACCAGAGCCAGAGGGGAGAGCAGAGCAGGCAGAGTGACGAAGTACACTGCTGAGGGGAGCAGTGGGCGGCAGGAGAGGTCTGCGCGCCATGTGGGACCCTCGCCCAGCGGCCGGGGATCGAACCAGCGCTGCAGAACTTCGCAGCCCAGTGCTCAACCGCTGCACCACCGGGGAGGCCCTGCATGTTGCGCTTAACATTGGAGTTAAAGAAATCTTAGTTTATCCTGGAATTCATGCAGTTGCCATAAGAAAAGGATATGGGATTCATACAGGTGGGTAGATTCTTCAGCTTTTTCTTTCTGAGGAAGATCATACAGTCGTCTTTGGGTGTTTGGGCAGCCAGAACTCTAACAAAGTATTATATCTAACTTAAAGTATTCCTTTTATATTTTAGGAACTTAAACTCTTGTTCTCTCTCGGAGGCTCTCAGCTTTTTAATTGGATAAGCTTTTAATGTTGCATTTGGGCCACAGTTTGCTTCCATTACATCTTGGCTTTAGATTGGATAATCATGGCCTCTTTGGATACTGCCATCATCTTAGTATTGAGCTTTTTAATTGCTTTAATTCATATCTTGAATCTATTCCAGATTCTCTCCATCTTCCTCAAACTGAGCATGTCCATCTAATAAGAAGATAACTGATGTTGAGCACAACAACATGATCCCACTTCTACGCTGTGTCATCGTGCTGTCTGGCAGCATGCACCCCAACTCCTTTAGGCAGTTACTGCTTTGCTGACTGGCTCAGCTTATTGTCCATTGTGACCTAATGATTTACCTTTTTCCTAAAACATACCAGTTTTACCTAGTCATTGATTTCTGATCATAAAATACTTGGTTCTCTTCAAAGTGGTTACCACAGCAAACTATAACTCTTCCTTTTTTCTTTTCTTTTCTTTTTTTTTAAAGATTTATTTATTTATTTATTTATTTATTTATGCAAGCACTGGGTACAGTCAGAAGCACGGGAGGGTGAGAGAATTCACCAGAGCCAGAACGGGGAACAGAACAGGCAGACTGACAAAGTACACCGCTGAGGGGAGTAGCGGGCGCGGCAGGAGAGGTCTGTCGCGCCACGTGGGACCCTCGTCAGTGGCCGGGGATCGAACGGGCGCTGCAGAGGCTGCGGGCAGCTTCACAGCCCAGTGCTCAACCGCTGTGCCACCAGGGGAGGCCCAAACTATAACTCTTCTTTTGCAATTATTTTCAGTACAGAGCATGCAGTTTTAACCATCTTGAGTGTTACAATTTAATATAAAACATAAAAATTAAATGTAAAATAGTTTTCTTTTGAAATATTTTTCTTTTGGTTTTCAATTCAATTTGATTATTTCAACGTGTTTATTGAAGCATTGTTGATTTGTCATAAAGTATATGTTTTAGAGGTGTAAGTTCACACCTCTAGAAATGTGTGTTATACCACACCCACCATTAAAGCAACATAATCTTCTACCATAGTTCACTGAACCCCTGCCCCAGTGCTCCCACCCTCCCATCCTCCCCTTCTGGTAGCCTCAGTTCTGTTGTCATATTTCAAGGATTTTGGTTTGCTTTTTGTCTGTTTCTTTGCTTTGTGTTTTATATTTCACATATAAGTGAAATCATCTGATATTTCTCTTTCTCCTTCTGACTTACTCGCTTAGAATAATCCCCTCTAATTCCATTCATGTTGTCACAAATGGCAAGAGTTCATCTCTTTGACAGCTTAGTAGTATTCCATTTTTATATGCTACATATTCTTTATTCGTTGGACACTTAAATGGTTTCCATAACTTGGCTCTTGTAAACAGTGCTGCAGTGACCATAGGAATGCATATATTCCTTTGAATTGGTGTTTTTGCATTCTTAAATGCAAATGGTTTACAGCATTGTATATAATTTAGAGGTTACCACATCACACCTGCCACCAAGGCACTGAAAGTACTCCAACATAGTCCACTCTGGCCCCTTCCCATTAGCCCTCCCCCATCTGCCTCTGGTAGTTTCAGTTCTACAGTCAGATTTCTAGGGTTTATTATTGGCTTGGTTTTTCTGACCCTTTGTTTTGTTTCTCTATATTCCACATATTAGCAACACTGTCTAATATTTGTCTTTCTCCTTCTGACTTATTTTGCTTAGTGTTATCTCCTTTAGTTCCATTCATGTTGTTACAAATCTTAAGAGTTTGTCTTTTTTTAAAGCTGAGTTGTGTTCTTTTTGAAAAAAAATTTGTATATATTTTATATATTTTACATTTATTTTTAAACAATGTTTGCTTTTTTTTTTTTTACCCTCAGATATAGTCCCCATAGAATTTCCTTCATCAGTTCACGTGCACCATCACCACAGTCCCCTATGCTCCTCCTTCCCTCCCTCCAATCCCTCTCCCTTCTCTTCCCCTGCAGGATGTCTCTGGTTTATAATTGTCTGTTTGTTTTGGTTTGCCTGTATTCCTCTTATAGGTGAAACCATTGTTTTTTTTTTCTTTTTCCTTCTTATTTCACTGAGCATAATTCCTTCAGTTCCACCCATGTTGCTGTGTGAATGGCATGATAGCTTTTTTTGATAGCTAAATAATAGTCCATTGTGATATGTACCACATCTTCTTGATCCAGTCATCTATTTTTGGACATTTGGGTTGTTTCCAGGTTTTACCTATTGTAAATAGTGCTGCAATTAACATAGGGGTACAGGTGTTCTTTTCCTTCTTTTACATATACCACATATTCCTAATCTACTCATCTATCTTTAGGCACTTCAATTTTTTCTATAGCTTAGCTGTTGTAAAAAGTGCTACAGTGAATGAGGTGCTGGTTGGTCATCTATATGTCTTCATTAGAGAAGTGTGTATTTTGCTCTTCTGACAATTTTTGGTTGGGTTACTTGTTTTATGTTTGTTAGTTTTTTTCTTTGTGTTGAGTTGTATGAGTTCTTTGTAGATCTTGATATTAACCCCCCTGTCAAATGTATATGATGTGCAAAAATTTTCCTCCTATTCAATAGGGTGTCTTTTTGTTGTTTTTTTTATAATAAATTTTATTTTTATATTCCCCATACCATTGCAATCCCCTTATTTTGACCCCAATCCCTCCCCGTCCCCCACTTCCCATAGAGTGTCTCTAGTTCATAGTTGTTTGTTGATTTTGATTTTCACTTTCTTGTAGTTATTCATTTTCTTGGTCCCTTATTTAAGTTTTCTAGATTCCTGCTATGAGTGAGACCATCCGGTATTTTTCTTTTTCTTTCTGGCTTATTTCGCTGAGCATGTTCCCTTCCAGCACAATCCATGTTGCTGCAAATTGCATGTGTTTATCTTTTTTGAATGCTGAGTAATATTCCATGGTGTATATGTACCACATCTTCTTGATCCAGTCATCTATTTTTGGGCATTTGGGCTGTTTCCAAAGCTTAGCTATTGTAAACAGTGCTGCTATAAACATAGGGGTGCAGGTGCTCTTTGGAATTGATGTGTCCTTTGGGTAAATACCTAGGAGTGGAATTGCTGGATCCTATGGAAGCTCTATGTTTAGTAGGTCCAGGAATCTCCACACAGCTCTCCATAGTGGTTGGACCAGTTTGCACTCCCACCAACAGTGCAGGAGAGTTCCTTTTTCTCCACACCCTCGCCAACATTTGTTGTTGCTAGTTTTTTTAATATGTGCCATTCTCACTGGTGTAAGATGGTATCTCATGGTAGTTTTGATTTGTGCCGCGGACCAGCACAGCAGTAGGCAATGAGGCCGTCTCAGGGTTGAGAGACTGCGCAGGGTGGTCAGGGATTCGGTTAAAGAAATGACAGACAGACACACTTCAAGAGAGAGTGTAAATCTGAGTGCAACTTTATTTTTGTTAGTGGTCAGTATATATATGTTTTTTCTAAAGGCATAGGAACAGTGAACATCAAAGAAATCAGTTTGTTCATAGGTATAGCTTAATTGACAGGGCAGTGATTTATGTCCGAAGTTACACCTGGACCTAGCCTCATTCCTAATTGGACAGGTTATTAACTCTTTCTATATTCTTGTACTAATTACTACTACTATTATCTACTTATGTTTACTCATAATTAATTGTCATAGGTAAATTTATATTATAATGTAGTTAATATCAAAGGTACTAAAGTTAAGCACATAATAGAAAGATTATTAAACTACAATTCTATTATAACACAGTGTTTAGTAATGTTTCATTTGCATTAGCCTAATTATTAAATTACGTATGCTTTTTAATTAGCAATCAATGACCAGAAAAAGGAAAGATTTTAGAGAGACAGTTGTAGCAGAATAAAGTTTATGGGCCTTGAGAAAGCGAGATAAGGTTCCAGGTGGTCAGCATTTCTTTTAATCATCTTTGTGGCAGCTTCTGGTGGTCGTTATCTCTTGGCAGGCATTCGGCTTCTCTGCATCTTAGGGAGTTTGCTGTTCTCCCCCTGCGCGCATGGTTCCTTGCCCACGCCGGACCTCAGGGACCATGGCAACAGCCATTAGCCCTGAGGGTCACTGCAGGGGGGGGTGCAGCAGGTCCCCCTTTGATTTTAGAACGAAGTTGGTAAGCATACATGTCACACTGGATGCGGTAGATGGACCTGTGAAGTGAGCGGACACAGAAGGGAATAAACAAACAGAGAAGCAGGACAAGTAGGGAAAGAACAAGGAAGGAGAGAACAAGATGATACCGGTGAGTAGGAGTTAAAGATTGGAGAGTGGAAGCCAGAGAATGGGCAAAGGAAGAGACTGAAGTATCTAGGTGAGATTTACTGACAGCAGAGATTTCAGACTGAAGAGATGCAAGGTCATGAGAGAGGTCATTGTCATGCCAGATGCCCAATAGGTGATGTTTAGTAAGATTCCAATGTAGAGAGGAATTATAACGCAAAGGTGTAACACAAATGAAACGAAAGTGAACGTGGCAGCGAGTGGATAATTGCTGCTTAAGCAGCTGAACTTCATCTCCAATGGCAATAACAATTTCTTCCAGGGCATTTATCTTTCTTTCTAACTTGTAGTCAATGTCCCGCTGCACAGAGAGTGCCATGGTCACATTTTTGGTAAGGTCATTTACAAAAGAAGCTGTCTTAGTTTCCTGAATTAAAGCAACAGAGGAAGTAGCTAAGGAGGTAACCAGGGAAATTAGAGCAGCAATTCCTAGAATAAGGGTGGCAATAAAACGTTTAGGACGAAGAAGGGCATGTACTTCATCTAAAACTTGCATGGCAGTATTATCATACCAAGGCATATCATGTAAATCAACAGGTAACATAACATAGGGGGGTCTTTTAAGTAAGACCACTACAGGATACATACGAGCAAGAGAGGGGGTAATACAATTAGTAATAACACAGCCAGAACAATGTACAGAGTAAGAAGTCCCACGCAATTGAATGCGTGTAGCTGTGGCATTTCCCAGAAGTAGAGCAAAGGGGTATCCAACGCAGGCACGCACTGGGATCTTAGCAGTGTCCTGTCCAGGTTGTCTGAAAATTACATCATCAAAGGCAGCGAAGAGACGAAAAAGTTCAGGCTGTAAATAAGTCTTATTGTGATGATTAAAAGCATACATAGGTGGCACCCATCCAACAGAAAACCTTCTATAGGGAAGGGTTGGAACAGCAAATGAAAAATCATATACAGTAAACTGAGACATAAGAGGGGATATAGGCATTGCTTGAGAAAAACCACAGTGCAGCCAAACTGGGTAGGAAATAAGTGAATCCCAGTATTGGTCAACATCCCGGTATTTTTGAACACAGTTGGGAAAAGGGGGAGTAAAGGGCGGTGAGGAGAAGGTGCGGATTTCATCGTCTGCCATTAATTGGTCCAAGGCCATGAACGTTAAATCCCAGACGACTCGGTCTTTGTTGTTTGTTTGATGGCTTTTAGGGGAAGTGCGAGGTGGTGCATCAGTGAACATGAAAACATAATGTAGCATCATACAACCAGGAAGGGAGACAGAATTAACAAAGGCACAAAGTGGAGGGTCATCAGATAGGCCCTCATAATCAATAGGGGAAGAAACCATGTGTTCAGAGTGAAAATCAGCCAAGCCACCAAGAAGGTTGGTGTCATTTACATAAACTTTTATGACAGAGTTTTCTGTCCAGGGAACCGGGTGCAGAAAAGGTGGCTCGGGAACATAAGCCCAGAAATGTGCCGCTTGTATGGGCGTAGACTGAGTTGCCAAAATGGCAATAAGTGCCAGGAAAATTGATGAGGCAGTGCGTGGAGCATTATGTTGCTGAACCAGGTCTTCAGCCATAATCGAGAGGGCCTTTATGTGACCCCACGTCGGAAGACTGCTGGGATGCTGCCGTTGAAGGTGAAGGCGACGCATCCTCCTTGTCAAGCGCGCCATCTGCCGTCGGTGGCGGAGAGCCTGAGCTCGCGCTCGGGACCGGGACCGACGGGCAGTGGCGGATGAGTCTGTCCGGAATCCAGACAGGGGAGTCGGCATCCTGAGGAAAAATACAAGCATAACCTCGCCCTGAGGCAAGCAGTAAATCTGGGCCTTTCCAGGCTCCAGTGAGGAGGTCTTTCCATTTGACCTGAGGCAGATGGGAAACGTCAGTGTATCCCCAATGCCGCACCATAGGGGTGACACCTTTGTCATCCGAATTAAGATGATTAATTACAAACAGAGCATGCTGCAAAAGATGTTGAGGGGAATAAAAACGGGCTACATTTTGTAGACGGTCAAGTTGAGTTTTTAATGTTTGGTGAGTTCTTTCTATAATACCTTGACCTTGTGGATTGTAAGGGATGCCAGTAACATGAGCAATATTCCATTGGGCACAAAATGACTTAAATGATTTGGAAGTATATGCAGGAGCATTGTCAGTTTTTAATTTTAATGGCTTACCCAACACCGCAAAACATGCAATAAGGTGTTGAATAACATCCTTCACTGCCTCACCAGTACGGGCAGTGGCATGAACAGCATGTGAGAAAGTATCAACGGTTACATGAACAAAACAAAGTCTCCCAAAAGAGGGGACATGAGTTACATCCATTTGCCAGAGAACTTGAGGCTTTAAGCCTCGAGGATTAACTCCTAGTTTGGGAGGATGATGAACATCCGGACAAGAAGGACATTCACGAACAATTTGTCTGGCTTGTTCTCTAGTAATTTGAAAACGGTGACGTAGAGCATTAGCATTTTGGTGATGAAGAGCGTGGCTCTCTTGAGCCTGAGCCACCGTCATGACAGCTGAAGATTTTGTAAGTAAATCAGCCATCTGATTACCTAAGGACAGGGGTCCAGGCAGATTAGAATGACTTCTAATGTGGCCAATAAATAATTTTTGTGTTCTGGCTCGTAGCAGTGTTTGTAAATGAGCCAGTAAGGAAGAAATATGGGATGACCCAGATATCAAGGCAGTTTCAATTGCCGGAAACAAAGAGACAACATATTTAGAATCAGAATATAAATTCAAAGGACATGTGTAATGCTCTAAAGCAAGTGTTACAGCAATGATTTCAGCCTGCTGAGCAGAAATTCCTTTAGAGAAACGCTGTATAGGAGGCTGATCAGGATGATATACTGCCGAAATTCCAGAGGAGGAACCGTCAGTAAAGACAACGGCAGCTCCGGGCAGAGGCTGCGAGGAAACAATTTTTGGAAAAGTTAAAGCAGTTTCCGTCGCGAATTTTAAAATAGGGTGCTGTGGCAGGTGGAATTTGACCTGACCAGGAAAATTGAGCAAGGCTATGCCCCAGTCATCATCATTTTGAAGCAGAAATTCAAACTGTGTTCTAGTATATGGGACAACAATAGTGGCAGGAAGTCTGGCAAACAGTTCTTTAGATCGTGTCAACCCTTTCATTATCAGAAATGCACACATAGATGTATAAGATGTAACCATTTTTGTTTGATTGTGTGCTAAATAAAGCCATTCAAGAATACCTGATTGCCACAGGCAGGCAGTAGGGGTGAATTCAGTTTTAAGGACAAGTAATTCCCATGGTGATGAATAATCAATTTGAGAAACTTTAGCTTCAGAAAGTTTTTGTTCAATCAAATGCAGTTTTGAGAGAGCCTCGGGTGTCAAGGACCTAGGTGATTTAGGGTTAGGATCTCCTTGTAAAATCTGGAAAAGAGGGTGTAAATCACCTGTAGTAATTTTAAGATAAGGACGAATCCAATTAATGTTTCCAAGCAATTTTTGAAAATCATTTAATGTGGAAAGTTTATCAAGGCGGATTTGAAGATTTTGAGTCATGATGAAATCATCATGAATAGTTTTTCCCAGATAGTTAAGTGGTCGATCACGCTGAATTTTGTCAGGAGCAATGACAAGACCAAAGGAGGTCAGGTCAGTAATTAAACATTGTAAAAGCGTCTCCACACCTTCCTTAGAGGAGTGGCTCAGGAGAATGTCATCCATGTAATGAATGATATATGCATCAGGAAATTTATGTCTGGTAGCTTGTAAAGCCTGATCAACAAATTTTTGACATAAGGTAGGAGAATTTTTCATGCCTTGAGGCAGGACTTTCCATTGAAAGCGTTGCCAGGGTTGGCTAAAATTAGCGGATGGAACACTAAAGGCAAACCGAGGAGAATCATTAGGGTGTAGTTTAATGGTGAAAAAACAGTCCTGCAAATCAATAATTATGATATGATTTTGTTTTGGAACAGCTACAGGGGAGGGGAGTCCAAGTTGAAGCGCTCCCATATCATGCATAGTGTCGTTAATTGAGCGGAGGTCCTGAAGAAGCCTCCATTTTCCTGACTTCTTTTTAATTACAAAGACAGGAGTATTCCACGGACTGTTAGAGGGCTCTAAATGTCCTTTTTGTAATTGGTCAGAGACAATGTCATGTATAGCCTGGATTTTGTCAGATGTAAGGGGCCATTGAGGTATCCAGACAGGATCATTGTTTTTCCAAGCAATTTTATCAGCAAATAAATTTTCCGCAATGGCCCCTAAGAAAAAGCCTGTTCATCAATTAAATCAGGAGCGGTGAGAGTTAACCCCATAGATTCCATCACATCACGGCCCCATAATGAAAAAGGCAAGGAAGGAATCACATATGGCTGAAAGAGACCAGAATGCTCATTCATTTGCCAATGTAAAACCTGAGAGCTTTGAGCTACATTGTTTGCCATGCCTAAACCAATTAAAGTAGATGAGGAATTAGTAATGGGCCATGACGAGGGCCAGTCTTTGCCAGCTATGCATGACCTGTCAGCACCAGTGTCCAATAATCCCGTGAAGGGGTGTCCATTAACATATATTGTCTGTAAAGGTCTCTGTTTTGTAATGGGCTGTGTCCAAGCCACGACCTCGGTGGAGCCGAAATCACCGTCTCCCCGTTTGTCTTTTAAAACTGGGTTTGGAAGTTTGACATAATTTAAAATTAGAATTTGAGCTATTCTTTGATCTTTGTGAATTTGAATAGTTTCCTTTAATGGACGGATCATAACTTTGACTCGGCCTGTAAAATCCGCATCAACAATACCTGGCAACACCTCAAAATTCTTTTTGTAATTTGAACTCCGACCAATTATTAGTCCGAACGAGCCAGCCGGCAGCGGTCCCTTTAAATAAGTTTCAACTAATTGCACATCTTCTGTGGAAGACAATAAAACATCCTTGATGGCAGCTAGATCCAAACCAGCACTGCCCGGGGTGCCCCGGGGAAGGTCATTAACTGACACTTGGGGAGGGGAATTGGGCTTAGGGAGTTGTTGATGAGACCCTCCTTCTTTTACGGGGCTGAGGGCTTGCCCCTCTGGAAGTTTTTTGAGTCAATTGACTGTTTAGAATTAGGGATTAATTTATGGCCATCCTTATGCCATTTAGAACGACATTCAGTGGCCCAATGATTGCCTTTTTTGCAACGAGGGCATAGCCCTGGGGTATTAGGACGTTTAAGGTTAGCAATTACCTGGGCCTTATTTAGGCAATTTTTGGAGGTATGGCCTGGCTGGCCGCAGTTGAAGCTTGTAACCTGATGGATACGCTGCCCATGAGGCATGGACTGAACAAAAGTGGCAAAAGATTGTCCTTTCATTGCTGCAGCATATGCAATGCCTTGAACAACCGCTGGGGAAGCATCTAAGCAAACTTTAATCTTGAAGTGTACCAGTTTTTCTTATGGTTCTAATTAATTCTTTACAAAGGGAATTAGCATTTTCCCATGCAAGTTGTTTAAACAACAAATCCTGTGCTTCGGAGGATGGAAGAACCTTATCCAGAGCAGTTTCTAATCTAGCCACAAAATCCTGGTACATTTCATCCTGGCGTTGGTGTATATCAGTGAGATTAGTGGGTTTGTGCTCAGGTGAAGGTAAATTTTTCCATGAGGCAACTGCTAGTTTATTAATTTCAACTAGGACATCTTTTGGAAGGGCAGCCTGTCTGCGTACATCAGTATATTTGTCTGTTCCCATGAACATGGAAAGAGAAATTTTCTCAGCCTTGACCATATCATCATGTTCCTTAAGGAAGGCATGTACTTGGTCCTCATACTCCATGCGAAATAATATATACATTCCCGAAGGAAGAACAGCTTTGGCAAGATTAAGCCAATCATAAGGGGTCATCCAAGTGGCCGATAACATGTCAATAATTTGATAAGTATAAGGGGAGTTATGTCCCGTTGTCTGAATAGCTGACTGTAATTCTTTAAGAGTTTTTATAGGGATGGCCTCCCATGCAGGGCCATCGTCATGGCGAGTCAAGACCGGAGGTCCAGTCACGGGAAAGGCAAATGAAAAATCTCCTGTTTTACTGGCCTTTCTTGCTGATCCCAGAATGCCACCTAGGGGTCCTTGAAGGACACAATCATGGGGAAGATTTTTAAGTAATGCAGTTTTGGGCTTAGTAACGATTGGAAAAAGAGTGGCAACTGGGCGGGAGGGTTTGTCATTTTTGAAAGTTAATTTATCTAGCATTTCAGCATATTCATGATCATTAGGCTCATCCTCTGCATGGGAAAAGGATTCTTTTAATATAGGAGCAGAGGCTTGAGCGAGTAATGGTGTTATTTCTAGATTTTTGTTGTTTTTAGGATTATCCTGAACCTCTTCCTGTTTACTCTCCCACAATTCTGCCTCAGTTTCATCAATTAATAAGTCTCTAATTTGTACCCACAAGGACAAAGTCTGTGCGGGGACTTGAGATGGCCCATGAAGGTCAAAAAATTCTTTTACTTCTTTTCCTACCTTTTTCCAAGTTTCCAGTGACAGACTGCCTTCTTCTGGAAACCATGAGCAAACCCGCATTATGAGTTCATAAAGTTGTAACAAAGCTTTTTTATTCACTTTAATACCACATGCTTCAATCATATTTTTCAGTATAGAAAGAAAAAGATCTCTGTTTTTGGTCTGTTGTTGACCCATGACCTCGTGGTGCTTTGTTCACTCACCCAAGATCTTTATTTCAACTGTGCTGTCCGGCCCGTGTCCCTCGCGGGAACTTGCGGAGGCGTCTTAGCTAAGGTCTGTCCGTATAAACCCCGGACCAGGCTGCTCCAAGGAGCAGATGACCGTTATGCCTTATGACGTCCTCCACGGGAATCGCGGGTGCAGCCCACTCAGACTCCGTAGCCCTAAGGCCGTGGAGCCGTATTCATGCACTCTCTCACACACTCAGCACCACGAGAATATTTACACTTAGAAGAACTTCTCACTGTCTCAAACTGATCACCCTTTATCAGCGAGCTCCGGACGCTCCAGTGAGGATCCTATCCCTGACTTTTAAAAGAGGGTATTTTTAAGGGAAAAAAATTCACTCACACACTCACACTAAGAAGGAGATAGCTTACCCAACGCAACCTCTTCGTTACTCACCTCTTTCTTTAGGTGGACAACTCAGCAAAATTTGAAATCGGGCCCCACGTTTGGGCGCCACCTGCCCGGACCAGCACAGCAGTAGGCAATGAGGCCGTCTCAGGGTTGAGAGACTGCGCAGGGTGGTCAGGGATTCGGTTAAAGAAATGACAAACAGACACACTTCAAGAGAGAGTGTAAATCTGAGTGCAACTTTATTTTTGTTAGTGGTCAGTATATATATGTTTTTTCTAAAGGCATAGGAACAGTGAACATCAAAGAAATCAGTTTGTTCATAGGTATAGCTTAATTGACAGGGCAGTGATTTATGTCCGAAGTTACACCTGGACCTAGCCTCATTCCTAATTGGACAGGTTATTAACTCTTTCTATATTCTTGTACTAATTACTACTACTATTATCTACTTATGTTTACTCATAATTAATTGTCATAGGTAAATTTATATTATAATGTAGTTAATATCAAAGGTACTAAAGTTAAGCACATAATAGAAAGATTATTAAACTACAATTCTATTATAACACAGTGTTTAGTAATGTTTCATTTGCATTAGCCTAATTATTAAATTACGTATGCTTTTTAATTAGCAATCAATGACCAGAAAAAGGAAAGATTTTAGAGAGACAGTTGTAGCAGAATAAAGTTTATGGGCCTTGAGAAAGCGAGATAAGGTTCCAGGTGGTCAGCATTTCTTTTAATCATCTTTGTGGCAGCTTCTGGTGGTCGTTATCTCTTGGCAGGCATTCGGCTTCTCTGCATCTTAGGGAGTTTGCTGTTCTCCCCCTGCGCGCATGGTTCCTTGCCCACGCCGGACCTCAGGGACCATGGCAACAGCCATTAGCCCTGAGGGTCACTGCAGGGGGTGGTGCAGCAGATTTGCATCTCCCTGATTACAAGTGATGTTAAACATTTTTTCATATGCCTTTGGCCATTTGCATTTCCTCTTCAGAGAAGTTTCTTTTTAGCTCTTCTGCCCATTTTTTGACTGTATTATTTTCTTTGTTGTTGTTCAGTCTCATCAACTTTTTGCAGATTTTTGTGATCAGTCCTTTATCATTAATGTTGTGTTCAAAAATGTTCTCCCAGTCGGTGGGGTTTCTCTTTGTTTTTGTTATTGTCTCTTTTGCTGTGCAGAAGCTCTTTAAAAATAGGGAATGCTTCACGAATTTGCCTGTCATCCTTGCGCGGGGGCCATGCTAATCTTCTCTGTATCATTCCAATTTTAGTATATGTGCTGCCGAAGCGAGCACAGGGTGTCTTTTTGTTTTAATGATAGTTTCTTTCACTGTGAAGAAGCTTTTTAATTTGATGTAGTCCCATTTTCTATTTTTGCTTTCATTTCCCTTGTCACTGTAATCAATTACATCCTTAAAACCATTTCATGGAGTGTTTTGCCTATGTTTTCTTGTATGTATTTTATGGTTTCTACTGTTACACCTAAGTTCATTGATCCATTTTTATTAAATTTTTGGTTATGTGTGAAGTGTGTATGTATATTTTTTAAGGATTTGTTTATTTATGCATACAAGAACTGGGATATAGGCCAGAAGTATGGGGGTGAGAGGATTCACCAGAGACAGAGTGGGGAACCAAACAGGTGGATTGACTGAAATACACTGCTGAGGGGAGCAGCAGGTGAGACAGGAGAGGTCTGCTGTGCCATTTGGGTCACCTCCCTGGCCAGGGATCGAACTCATGCTGCAGTGGCTGTGGATAGCTTCATAATGCTGTGTTTTAACTCCTTGTGCCACCAGGGAGGCCCCAAGTGTGTATATATTTTTGCACTTGTCTGTACAATTTTCCCAACACCATTTTTTATTATTTTTGTAAAAAATATTTATATTTTTGTTTTTTATTTTTATTTTTTATTGTTTTCTTTTTATTTTTTACATCATTGTTCATTTTTTTTAAAGTATCTAATAGCATTTTTTTTAAAAAAAGATTTATTTATTTATACACGCACTGGGTACAGTCAGAAGTGTGGGAGGGTGAGAGGATTCCCCAGAGCCAGAGCGGGGAGCAGAGCAGGCGGAAGGACCGAAGTACACTGCTGAGGGGAGCAGCGGGCGGCAGGAGAGGTCTGCGCGCCATGTGGGACCCTCCTCCTGTGGCCGGGGAGCAGCTGGGGATTGAACCGAAGCTGCGGGCAGCTTCGCAACCCAGCGCTCAACCGCTGTGCCACCGGGGAGGCCCATCATCCTTGTTCATTTTTAAACAATATTTGCTTCTTCCCACCCCCTCAGGGGTAGTCCCCATAGAATTTCCTTCACAAATGCACCCGTGCACCATCACGACAGTCCGGTGTGCTCCTCCCTCCCTCCCTCTGATCCCTCTCCCGCCTCCTCCCCTGCAGGATGTCTCTGATTTATAATTGTCTGTTTTTGCTTTGTTGTGTTTTGTATTGTTATTATTTTTTTACACCAATGTCTTATTTGGTTCCCCTATATTCCTGCTATAAGAGAAGCCATCCGATATTTTTCTTTTTCCTTCTGACTAATTCACTGAGCATAGTTCCTTCTAGCTCCATCCTCGTTGCTGCAAATGGCATGAGTTTATCTTTTTTGATTGCTGAATAATATTTCATTGTGTATATGTATCTTCTTGATCCAGTCATCTATTTTTGGGCATTTGGGTTGTTTCCAGGTTTTACCTATTGTAAATAGTGCTGCAGTAAACATGGGGTACAGACCAACACCATTTTTAAAATAGATTTTCTTTTTCCATTGTTTGTTCTTCGGTCCTTTGCCATAAATTAACTGTCAGTGTAAAGGTGGGCTTATTTCTGTACTCAATTCTATTCCATTGATCTGTGTAACTGTTTTTTATTTTAATGTCATGTTACTGTTTTTACTATTGCTTTGTAGTATAATTTGAAGTCTGAGGGTATAATCCTTTGTCCTTTTTTTTCTCAAATTGCTTTGGAAATTTGTTTTTTTGTGATTACATACAAATTTTCAGTAATGTTTTCTGTTTCTTTGTAAAGCCGTTGGATATTGCTTTAAGTCGCTGTATTGCTTTGAGTAAGATTGCCATTTTAACCGTGTTAATTTTTCCAATTCATAGTCATGGAACAATTTTACATTTACTTGTTGTCTTTTTTTTTTTTTTTTAAACAGTGTCCTACAGTTTTTGTTGTATAGGTCTTTCATTCTCCTTTGTTAAATTTATTCCAAGGCTGTTAATTCTTTATGATGCAGTTATACATGGGATTATTTTTCTTGATTCTAGTTCTTTATCTGCATAAGGAGATGCAACAGACTTGTGTTTATTGATTTTGTAGCCTGCACTTTACTGATTTATGGTTTCTAATAGTTTACTTGCTATAGTGAGAATGAGCATCCTTGTGTTAGATCTTACAGGAAGAGCTTTCAAAGTTTCACCTATGAGTGTGGTATTTGCCATGGGTTTATTACATAATTGTCTTTATTTTGCTGAGGTACGTTTCTTGTATCCCCATTTTGTTGAGAGTTTTTATTATAAATGGGTATCAGACCTTATAAATGTTTTCTCTGCATCTGTTGAGATAATTCATGATTTTTATCTTCCTGTTACTCGTGTAGTGAATGACATTAATTGATTTGCATGCTGGCCCATTCCTGCATCCCTGGAATAAATCCCACTCACTAGGTCATGGTATATGATCCTTTTAACATATTGTTGAATTCTGTTTGCTGAGATTTTGTTGAGGTTTTTTGTATCTGTGTCCACCAGGAATGTTGGTTTGTAGTTTTCTTTCTTTTTTTTAAAGATTTACTTATTCATTTATGCAAGAACCAGGATACAGGCCAGATGAGCGGGAGGGTGAGAGGACCCACCAGAGACAGAGCGGGGAACAGAACAGGCAGACAGACGAAATACACCGCTGAGGGGAGCAGTGGGCAAGACAGGAGAGGACAGCCCTGCCATATGGGACCCCCACCAACCCTCCGGGATCTAACCAGCGCTGTAGAGGCTGTGGACAGCTCCACAACACTGCGCTCAATCACCTGTGCCTCCAGGGCCGGCCCAGTTTTCTTTTTTTGTGATATTCTTGTCTCCTTTTGGTATCAGGATTATGTTAGCCTTATTAAATGTATTCTCTTTTTCTGGTATTTTTAGATTATTTCCACTGCTTTATCTTACATTGAGCTGATTTTTTTTTCTTGGTCTCATTAGCCCATTGGTGAACTCCTCTGTTGAATTTTTAGTTTCAACTATTGCATTCTTTACTTCTATGATTGCTTTCTGTATCTTTTTCATATTTTAACTATTCTTGTTCTATTGCTAAATTTGTTTATCTGTTTTTACCCTAGTTTCAGTAGGTGTCATGAAGATTATTGCTTAAGTCTTATTCTGGTGATTTGGTTATTACTTTTACATCAGGGAACTTTCCCAAGGATTGTGGTGATCCATCTATTGAGTTGAATTCTTTTGCCTCCTTAGTCCATTTGAAGATCTGCAAATACTGATATGGATTAAGCTTAGGCTACCTTCCCTCTCAGCCCTGCTGTAATGGTCTTGGCTTTAGAATTTCAGGTCAAGGGTGTTAGTCTTGGAAGCTTTCTGTTGTTGTATTGGTTGAACCCTGTCATCACTCAAGAGCCTGCACTAGGTGGTGGTCAAGAACTCAGTGTACAAGGTTGTAGGTCAGACACATGGGGGAAGGGGTGTGAAATTTCTGCAGTAAATTGCCAAGGGAAAAGTTCCTCAGTCCTGCAGCTGCTTGAGCCACAGAATGTATCTACAGTCACCATCTAGTCAATTCCAGTGAAGGGATTGCACTGGTGGTATTCCACCAGGAGCTCCAAACCTCAGCTGACCCTTCAATTGCACCTTAGTTCTGACCTCAGCAGGTTTCACTTGAGTCTCTGACACAAGCAGGCTTGTTTGGAGACTGTGGGCTCCTTTGTTTGGAGACCGTAGGCAGGTACTGTAAGAAGTGGCAGATTGCATAGTAGTTAGGCTAACCAAAAGCCTGCCTAGCCCTCCCAGGGTAGGGAGTGGGGCCACCAAGCTAATCACCAGCAGTCCCAGATGCCATCAGCTCAGCACCCTCCCAGAAGTCAGTTTTCCTTCTGGCAGGTGGAACTTGCCCAGCATGGTGCAATACAAGCTCAGGAAAGTCCTGGGGATAGGGGTGGGGAAGGAAAGGGTGCTTTGGGGGACCTCCAGGTTAGGTGCCTGCAACTCCAAGTGTATCAGCTCCAAGTAGCAGGTCTGTAGTAGGCTAGAGGCTGAGAGAAAGTCCAAGAAGTCAGTGTGAGGGAGGGACAGGTGTCTTTTTGGACTTCTGACCTAGCTGCCAGCAGTCCAAGGTCTGTTACTCAACTCTTGCCCAGCTTTCACTGTTCTTTGCATTAGTTGGGGTTCAACAGTCTGGTTGGTTGAGGAACCCAGGGAAACCCAAGAAGAACGCAGGTCGGGGAAGAGTGAGTTCTTTTTCAAATGCCTAGCTAGCTGCCAGCTAAGTCAGGTCCATGCCTTTCCAGCTGCTAGTTTTCTTTATGGTAATAGAGCTTACCCCACTGTAGTGAGGTAGGATCTGAAGGGAAGTAGGGTGGGTTTTATAGTTGGTAGAGGCCGAGGCTTGGTAATCTGGGAATAAACTTCCCTGCTTTTCCTTGAAGTGGTGGAAGGAGGTTCCATCTGCCTTTCCAAGCAGTGGAAGTTTGCAGGGATTCAATATCTGATCACTACCTCCAATTTGGGGATGGTTTATAGGTCTTCCCCAGATCTGCAATAGATCTAGAGATATGTGCCCCCAAATCAGGACCCTCATCTGCTTGTTCCCTGCATGGTGGCAGCAGCGTTGCACCTGAACGCTACTGTATACGATTCCTTCCTCCCATGACTCTGCCAGTGCCATTGGGGGTAGGGCATTGAGTTGGGAGGTTGATCACCCACCTTCAAGAATTCAGGTATGTGGGTATCCAGTGTCCTGTAATAAGTTTATGTGAGAAGTAGGAGACATTAAGCTGTCTTCTGAGTATGCTTAGGGAGCTATTGTCCTGATCTAGAGTAAACTACCGTATTTACTGGGTGTGTCCCTCAATTTCGATTATTGTACAAGAGCTTACACATCTATGTGTGTATAATACATATATTTGTGTATATTACATATGTATTGCAAGCAATAAAATAGTTTTAAAACAATTTAAAACTTTAAACCCTCTGCCTTGCCCTTCTTTATTCTTTGAAACTATTCTCAAAAATGAACCACTTTTTGGGCCTCCCCGGTGGCACAGCGGGTTGAGCGCAGCACTGTGAAGCTGTCCGCAGCTTCTGCAGCGCAGGTTCGATTCCCAGCTGGCCAGGGAGATTTCCCACATGGCGTGGCAGACCTCTCCTGTCTCACTCGCTGCTCCCCTCAGCAGTGTACTTCAGTCCTTCTGCCTGTTCTGCTCCTTCCGCTGTCTCTGGTGAATCCTCTCACCCTCCCACGCCTCTGGCTTGTACCCCAGTGCTTGTATAAATAAATAAATCTTAAAAAATAAATAGACTGTGGGGCCTCCCCGGTGGCGCAGCGGTTGAGCGCTGGGTTGCGAAGCTGCCCGCAGCCTCTGCGGCGCCGGGTTCGATCCCCGGCTGCTCCCCGGCCACCGGAGGAGGGTCCCACATGGCGCGCAGACCCTCCCGCTGCTCCCCTCAGCAGTGTACTTCGGTCCTTCTGCCTGCTCTGCTCCCCGCTCTGGCTCTGGTGAATTCTCTCACCCTCCCGCGCTTCTGACTGTACCCAGTGCTTGTATGTATAAATAAATAAATAAAATCTTTTAAAAAAATAAAAATAAATAAATAGACTGTGTTTGCCTATATACAGAACAACTTTAAAAAAAAATGAACCACTTTTTAAAATTTTTAAATGGAGGTAACATCGGTTTACAACACTGCATGCCATATCAAAGGCATGAGATCACACCTTCTCAGATGCATGTCACCATACCACACCCACTCCCAGGAACCCTTTGCTCTCCACCATAGTTCATTGTGCACCCTCTGCCCTGCCCCCCATCTTGTAGCCTCAATTCCACAGTCAGGTGTCTGGGATTTGATATTGGTTTGGTTTTCTTTGACCCTTTGTTCTGTTTCTCTATATTCCACATATAAATGAAATCATCTGGTATCTGTTTTTCTCCTTATTTCGCTTAGCATTATCCTCTCTGTGTTGTTGTTAATGGCAAGAGTTTATCTTTTTTTTTTTTTTTAAAGCTAAGTGGTATTCTGTTTTGTATATATACATCACATTTTTCTAATATAATCCTCTTTTCTTGGGCACCTAGATTGTTTCCACAGCTGTGATAAGCGTAGGAGTACATATATCCCTTTGAATTAGAGTTTTTGCATTCTTCAGGTAGATACTTAGGAGTGAAATTGCTGGATCATATGGTACATCAGTGTTTAATATTTTGAGACATCTCCATCCTGTTTTCCATAGGGGATGGACTATTCCCCATCAACAGTGTATGATGGTGCCTGTTTCTACACATCTCAGTCAACACTTGTTGTTTCTGATCTTTTTGATATGTTCCATTCACAAGATGTGAGGTGGTATCACATTGTGGTTTTGATTTGGATTTTCATGATAAGAATGAAAGTGATGATGCACATTTTTTAATGTGCCTATTGTCTATCTGTATGTCTTCTTTGGAGAGCTGCTTATTAACCCGTGTCCATTTTTTTCATTGAATTATTTTGCTTTTTGTTGAGGGCAGGGTTCTTTATATACCTTGGATATCAGCCCTTTCTCAGATGTATGAGGTGCAAATATTTTCTCTTATTCTGAAAGGCGTCTTTTTGTTTTACTGATCGTTTTTTCACTGTGCGGAAGATTTTTGGTTTGATGGAACCCCATTTGTTTATATTTACTTTCGTTTTTCTCTTTTTTAAAAAGATTTATTTATGTGTGGAACTCATGCAGACCATAGGTGTGGGTGGGGGGGAGGGAGGGAGAGGATTCACCAGCGACAGATGGGAGCAGAACACACAGATTTACTGAAATACACTCTTAATGGGGCAGCAGGTGAGACAGGAGAGGTCTGTTGCGCCATATGTGGGTTAGCCCCCTGGCCAGGGATTGAACTAAGACTGCAGGGGTGATAGCACTGAGACTTAACCCCAAGGCCACCAAGGAGGCCCCTACTTTGGTTTCTCTTGCCTTTGGAGATGAATCCACAGAGCCATCACTAAAGCCAGTGTTGGGGAGTTTTTGCCTATGTTATCATCAATGTATTTTATGGTTTCGGATCTTAAATCCATGTCTTTAATCCACTTTGAGTTAGTTTTTGTGTAAGTAGTGGGATGGTGATCTAGTTTCATTCTTTTGCATCTGGTTGTACATTTTTCTCAACACCATTTGTTGAAGTGTTAGGAGTTGGCGCCTCAACTCCGTCCAGGGTTTCCAAAGACAACACGGAGCCAGAGATGCAAAAGCAAAAAGGCTTTATTGCTAGTTTAAGCTAGGGCCCAACTCTGCCTGGTATACTGACACAGCAGTTTCATTAGGTTGAGAGAGGGACCCCCTTCCAGAGCAACCAACTGTTTTTGTACTTTGCTGACAGGATGCGGGGACTTTTTACACCAGGGACCAAGTTTGGCCTGATTGGGTATTTTTTTTTTGGCACTAGTTAAGTTTTGTTTACCCTTGTCTTGTGGTTTTTACCCCAGTCTGGTGGTTTTGCCTTGAAATGAAACTAGGGCATAGCTGTGTCCTTTAAAATGCCTGTTTTTCTTAAAATGGCTGCTGTCTTGCTATGCCTAATTCTTTAATATCTTACAGAAGAAACTCTTCCTTTCTCCAGTGTATATTCTTGACTCCTTTTTTAATAAATAGTTGTCCATGCATGGTTGAGTTTATTTGTGGGCGCTTAGATCTAGTCTATTTGTGTGTCTGTTTTGATTAGATAGGGTTGTATTATAGTTTGATGTCTCAGAGTGTGATATTACCGCTTTTCCTCTTTTATGTCAGGATTGTTGTGGCTATTCAGGGTCTTTTGTGGTTCCATATGAGTTTCAGCAACGTGTTTACTCTGGTTTTTTTTTTTTTTAAATGCCATTGCAACTTTGAAAGGAATTGTATTGCATATGTATGTTGCTTTGGATAGGATGGCCATTTTAATAATACTAATTGAGAAGGAATCACTTTTAAGCTTTTCAGATGTTTCTTCTGCTATTTAATCTCATCTATTTAAATTAACATGTTAATACTGCTATTTCTGAATTTTCAATTTGGGTATTTTTTTTTTTTATAGAAGCACTTGTGGAATTAGTGAACCTTCCTCCATGTGGCTTCAAGCTACCAGGACACAGGCCCACTCCCCATCCTTAATCTTTTCTGCAGCTCTTTTACTGAAGAATTTGCCTTCATGATCACAGGCTGTTTTGGGAGTTTTCACTTCTCCAGAACTTTGTAGTAACGTAATTGCACCACATCACTGATAGGAGCTGCTCCAGTCTTCTTTTTGGCCACATTTACCCAAGTCTGCTCATTGACCAAGGTCGACAGTCTATCAAAGTTGACAATTGGGCATAAGTTCTGATTCCTCTTTAAGTGGTAACACCTCGGACCAACTTTCCAAATGTTAACCTGAGTGATATTTCTCAAAGCTGACTGTGGTATGTGTGTTACCATAGCCTCCTGAATGCTTCTGGTGTTTACCAGTGTGGCCGTGACAGTGGCTTAAGTGGCCCTGAAGTTTCTGGGTCATCCTCAGTCTGGATAGCACGTTGGTGACTCAGATGAGAGAGATCTTGTTTGACTTTTTATAATGTGGATAGAATTTTGCTCCCTTTTCACTACCCTCCCTTCCTGTATCATTTCAGTGTAGTGATATCACCATTTTGGTTAAATCAATATTTAGTGTTTACATTATTGGGACTCTGTAGTATTTATAGCTGAGCATTGCCCTTCTCGTAGGACTGTTTTCTGCCCCGGGACTCATTTACAGAAGTACATCCATCATTAATGTATGCCCAAATTGTTCTGGGGAGCTGTATTGCTTTATGGCACATCCGAATTTGTCCTGTCATCTTTGGAGGCCGCTGTCCCTTGCGCCAAAGACTGCCCACTATATGCCTGCTACACAGCTCTCAGTCTAAAATGTCATTTCACCATCACCTTTGAAAGTCCCTTTATCTTCATCTTTTCTGGATTCCCTATTTTTTTTTAATATTTTATATAATTCTTACATCATTTTTCAATTTTGCACAATGTATGCATTTTCATTTTGGTTATATTTCCCATACAGTTGCACACCCCCCCCCCCTTATTTTGACCCTAATCCTTCCTCACCCCGCCACCCCCCCCCGCCCCGTAGTGTGTCTCTGGTTTATAGTTGCTTGTTGCTTGTTGATTTTTACTTTATTATAGTTATTCATTTTCCTGGTCCCTTATTTAAGTTTTCTAGATTCCTGCTATGAGTGAGACCATCCGGTATTTTTCTTTTTCTTCCTGACTTATTTCACTGAACATGATCCATTCTAGCTCCATCCATGTTGCTGCAAACTGCATGTGTTTCTCTTTTTTGATTGCTGAGTAATATTCCATTGTGTATATGTACCACATCTTTTTTTTTTTTTTTTAAGATTTATTTTTATTTATACAAGCACTGGGTACAGTCAGAAGCATGGGAGGGTGAGAGAATTCACCAGAGCCAGAGTGGGGAGCAGAGCAGGCAGAAGGACTGAGGTACACCTTTGAGGGGGAGCAGCAGGCGGCAGGAGAGGTTTGCGTGCCATGTGGGACCCTCCCCTGGTGGCCGGGAGCAGCCGGGGATCGAACCGGCGCTGCAGAGGCTGCGGGCAGCTTCGCAACCCAGCGCTCAACCTCTGCGCCAACGGGGAGGCCCGTGTACCACATCTTCTTGATCCAGTCGTTTACTTTTGGGCATTTGGGTTGTTTCCATAGCTTAGCTATTGTAAATGTGCTGCTATAAACATAGGGGTGCAGGTGCCCTTTGGAATTAATGTTTCTGTGTCATTTGGGTAAATACCTAGGAGTGGTATTGCTGGATCATATGGAAGCTCTATCTTTAGTAGGTTGACGAATCTCCACACAGCTCTCCATAGTGGTTTGGATTCCCTATTTTTTTTTATCCTACACCTTCCTCCTTAGATTATGTCCTTATTTGTGTGAAACATGTACTCTACTAGTTTCCCAAGGAAGGGTATCTGACAGAATCTGTGAAACCCCATCTAAAATGTCTTTTTTTTCCCTTGCAATTGATCAATGGTTTGGACTTTAAAATTCCTTATTGGAAATAATATTTCCTGAGAATTTGGAAGGCATTGTACTTTTTAAATTTCATGATTGCTATTGCAAGTCTGGTGCCATTTTGACATTTGCTTTTTTGCATGACTTTTTTTCTTTGAAAGTGTTATGGGCCTTCTCTTTATTCCAAGTATTTTGAAATAATCATGGTTATGAACTCAGATATAGGTAATTTCTTATTTATCCTATTGGTCCTCAAGTCCAGAAGTTTCTTTGTTTCTAGAAAATTTCTTGTAATGTTGTATGGATAATTCCCCCTTTTACCTTCTCTGTTCTCGTTTTGGGATTTTTCTCAGAAGTATGCTCATTTTTGGACAGATCTTCCTAATTTCTTTATATTTTTTTCTCTATCTACTTCTGGGAAATTTATTCAGCTTTCTCTTAAAAACCCTTATGTCAAATTTCTGTGTTCCTGCTGTTGTGTATCCAAGTTCTCTTCTCTAAATGTTCCTTTCTGCAGCCTCTTGGTGTTGTTTCATGGATTCATTCCCGTCTCCTTGAGGCTGTGATAATGGTAGGTTATTTTGGAGACAAAGGCAGTCTGGTTGCAATATCTAGTACCCCAGTGATCATGGAGTTGATTGGACTGATCTGGCTGGCTAGGTGGGTGTCCCCTTCCTCCCCTCTTCCATGTGCCTCTGGAATAGAAACAGGTGTGATCTGCCAGGGATAAAGAAGTAGCTGTGCTCTTCTGCTAGAACCTCCAGATCTTACAGGTTTTTCTTTAAGTTCTGTTATGTTCTCTGCATTGTTTCTCTTTTTTCCTCCTAAATTTCTTGTTTCTCTAATTTTCAAGTTAGAGACTTTTTTTTTTTTAAAGATTTGTTTATTTATGCATATAGGAGCTGGGATATAGGCCAGAGATGGGGGGGGGTGAGAGGATTTACCAGAGACAGAGTGGGGAACAGAACAGGCAGACTGACCTAAGTACACTGCTGAGGGGAGCAGCGGGCGAGTCAGGAGATGTCTGCTGCGCCATGTGGGTTGATCCCTGCCTGGCCGGGGATCGAACTCATGCTGCATAGGCTGCGGATTGCTTCATAGTGCGGTGCTTAACCCCTTGCGCCACCAGGGAGGTCCAAGACTTATTTTAATGGCTGGCTATTCACCAGGTAAGAGCCAGGCACTAATAAATATATTTGGAAATCTGTGATCATGGTTGGGACTCATTAAATGTCTTGGGCTTCACTTTAGGGAGAGAGTAACTGTTTTGTTAGGGATGTTCCCATTGTCAGTATATGAATTTCTGTAGAGTGGATTCCTCCAGTGTGCTGACGTAGGATTTTTTTTTTTTTTCAGATCATATAGCATCTGAGTAGAAAGCATCTGAACTATAGTCCTCACTGCTATTTTAAGACCTCTTTAGATAGTTTTCTCTGTGAAGGAAGAGCCTGCTGACTTCCAATCTCTGAAGGCTAAACTGAGTTTCCTTGAAGATCACAAATTCATGGCATGCTTCCTTACCTCCCACTGTGATCTTTTTTCTGCAATCCCTTGCATCAGCTTCTTGCCTGGTATTGTTTCACTGTCACATCCTTACGTAATTTTTCTCACCTCTTAATCCTCAAGTCATCCTGACATTTCATCTTGTCCGTTAGAAACTGTGTGGCAAGAACAGGCTAGGGTAGTGGATGCTGTGTGTAGTTCCATTGGATTGCTTTAAGGCTTCCCCAGGAACTGGGACTAAGAACCATTTAAAGAAGAAGTTCACTTTTCCTAGGCTTCAGCAAGTAAAAGGGGAAGAAAGATGTATATATACAGTTTTACAAATAGTAAATGTTAACGTCATATTAACAAGAAAGTGATTGCCAAGGGCAAATCCAAGAGGACCCATAGCTGAGAATGGGCAGCTGCCGTACTCCCAGCATCTTGGGAATGCATGTCTTATCCTGAGGATTGTCTGGGTGACCCAGCATAGCCTTTTCTCCCATGCACCACACAGAGCCACATCTAATATTTTGAGTATCACTCCTCCAGGATTCTGGTGGGCTTTTTCTAGAGAAAACTTGTGAGAACATCACTAGTGGGATAGACTATCGCCTCTGTACTTCTGTTCATCTCATGCACTCATACATACCTATCACCTCCTTTCTCTAGGATCTCTTCTGGATCTCGTTTACATTAGGCTAGCACCTGGCTCAGGTGGCTTACATGATTGGGTGACCCAGATTTCCATCCTTGAGGGGTGTGAGTCCCTGGCTATGCTGTGCTCTGCCCATCACTGATGTATCTCTTTACTCTCTAGTGAGCAAGTGTGCGTAAAAGATGATCAGATGTCAGCCTCTATGCCAAACATACCCCAAGCTGCCCCCATTATATAACAGTGGTCCTGCCTCTTCATGCTGATTGGGTCATTGGGGTCAGTTGCTCTGCCAGGAGGTTGACTACTCTCTTTTCCTGTTGGTCCTCTAAATAGAGGCAGCAATAACCTAAAGTTCAGTGTGATTCTTGTTCCTTAGGGAACCAGGACTTCTATACCTACAAGACCTACACTTGCAAGAACAGGAAGCACAGATGCCCCAACTGTAGCTGGCTTGCTGTCCGGTGCCTCGTTGCTCTCTTTAAGGCTTGTTTGGTCAGTGCTGCATTGAGGTTTCTGCCTTGGTCTGGTACTGGCATTTTGAGCAGTTGGCAACAGTAGCAGCTAGGTCAACCTTGATGAGCACAAGCCCAGTCTTAAGCCATCCCTTTTTTTTTTAGTTGTGAATGAGAATGAGCATCTGTTCATGTGGTTTAGAGCAATATGCAGTTCCTTCGTGAATTATCAATTCATATTTCTATAGGATTCTTGCTCTTTTATAGTTTAGAAATTCTTTCTATACTAGAGATAAATTCAGCAATTTGCAAGGATTTTTTCCCCCAGTATTTAATTTTTTTCTTTGCTCACGGCATTTTCGTTTTCCATGTAAACTTTTTTTTTTAATGTGACTAGATTTATCACACTCTTAAAAATATCATTCCTGAATTTTGAGTCATAGTCTGTTATTCTCAGGTTAAAGAGGAATTCATTAGTGTTTTCCTTCTAGTCCTCACACAGTTGTTTTTTTTTTTTTATGTTGAAATTTCTGATTCATTGGGATATTTTCATGGTGTGTGGTTGTAGGAATAAGTCTAATCTTTCATTGTGATTACCTGCTTATATCACCCTAACTTGTAAAAAGTTAATTTTCCCCTATCTGATATGGCTTTTAGTTCCATATGCAATTGGTCTATTTCTAAACGTTTGAATTCCATGCCATTGGTTGGTCATTCTGCTTATCTCCTAATATTAATCTTGAGAAACTTTCTGTAGGTTTTAGTAACTGTTTGAGTTGGCTATCTTCTTGCTGCTTTTCTTTTTTCAGGGTTTTATTTTTAATTTTGCTTATTCTTCCCAGTGGACTTTCTAATTAATTTTTCAGCTCTGGAAAGTAACTCAAAGCATTTTATTTCCATTATTTTACATTTATAAATTTACTTAGGAAAAACAAGCATATTTATGATACTGAGCATTTCTACCTAATAACAAGGTATATATTTCTATCTGTTCAAGATTATTTTTCTGCCTTTCAGGAGTTACTACATTTCTCTTTGGACATTTTTATCTTCTGATATAACTTTAACATAATACTGTGAACCTTTTTATCTTTTTATACTTTTAGTCTTGAGCCTCATCCTCTGTTTGATAAAATGTTCCATTTATGTTTTCTGTCATAATTTCTGTAATAGGGAAAACTGAGACACACATCAGAGGTTCTTTAGATCTACTTTGTACACCCCTTGGTTGTAGTCATTCTAGAGCAGGTCATTAGAGACATGCGTAAATATGAGTACCTTTCCCTGTTTGCTTGGAGATGAATGTCAGAACCAGCAGCCAGACAGTAACACTTGAATTTCTGCTGTTGCTCATGGATATCATTGTTGCCAGGTCTAGATCATCCTTAGTAACCTAGGAAGTTTTATTACTGTGGGACAGACATGAGAAGTGTGTATAACTTAGGAATATCTGCCCTTAATAAAAATGCATGAAATCATACTTCCAGAGAAGACACAAAACAGAAAAGTTATCTTTATTCCCAATTCTCAAAAGATAATATCATTAAAAATATTTTAAAAAATCAGCCAGATTTTTTATGCTAATAGTCTTCTTGAAAGAAACTGTAATTTTTGTACACATTGGGTTGTCAGAAAAGTCATGATGATGCATTTTTGCTTGAAAAACATGGGGAAAAAAATGTCATGACTTTTCCGACAACCCAATAGAACGTACAATGGTATAACCTCTTTCCTCTGAACTTCACAAGCTTATGACACACAACCCAAGGGTTCCCTGAAACTTGGTATTTAGTGAAGTGATGGTAAAGATTAGTGTCAAGCTTTCCTGTGTCTTCTGACTTTTTCTGGATAACTTACATGGAAACTATTAAGATGAATCAGTGTTTAGAAGGTTTATTTTTCTATATATAAACTTAGACTTCTGAGCATAAAGCTGATCTTTCTGCATTAAAACCAAATCCTTTTTTTAAATGATTTTGCATCTGTCTACTTTTTTCTTATGCATTCCTTTCTTCTCCTCCATCAGAGGTAACTTTATAGGGAGGGGGGGCAATATAAAAGAAATTAAGGTGGAGAATTATTGTAGTTGCACAAAATTTGGGGAAGAAAATACAGGGGTAACCATTTCTTCTTGGAGCTGATTTGTTGTGTGTGACCCCATCTGTAGATGGAGTTGTTTATGCGTGGGGCCACAATGGATATAGCCAACTTGGGAATGGGACGACCAACCAAGGCACTGTTCCCGTTCAAGTCTGCACCAATCTCTTGATCAAGCAAGTGGTTGAAGTGGCTTGTGGCTCACATCATTCAATGGCCCTGGCATCTGATGGAGAGGTAAGCTCACTGTTTCTACTCTTTCCTTTTAAACTGTGGTAACATACACATTATATAAAATTTACATCTTAACTATTTATAAGCATACAGCTCAGTGATGTTAAGTACATTCACTTTGTTGTGCCATCACCACCACCACTATCTACCCATAGAACGCCTCTTATTTTACAAAACTGAAAATGTGTACCCCTTTAACAAGAAGTCACCGTTTCTTGCTTCCCCAGCCCTCAGCAACCACCATTTTACTTTTTGTCCCTATGAATTTGACCATTCTGGTCTGCCGTTTGAGTGGAATCATACAGTATCTATCTTCCTGTGACAGGATTTTCACTGTCTTCAGGGTTCACCCATGTTGTAGCATGTGTCAGAATTTCCTTACTTTTTAAGGCGGAATAATAATACTCCGTTTTATGAACATACCACATTTTGCTTATCCATTTATCTTCCATTAGATATTTAGCTTGTTTATACTTTTTGGCTCTTGTGAAAATGCCTTGCTTTAAAAAATAAAATGACTATATTCGAACTTGTAAGAGTATGACAGTTTTCTTTCCTTTATTAAATTTATAATCCCCTTCCTTAAGGTCTGTTTTGTTTTTCAGTAAATGTAATTATGTCATGGAAAATAACTTTACCAACATTCTAGTAGGTGCTGTTCCATTTGTTCATACCCAGGTTCATTGCTGAGCTCAAACATTGCCATCCGGGCCTCCCTGGTGGCGCGGGTGGTTGAGCACAGTTCTGTGAAGCTGCCCGCAGCCTCTGCAGTGCGGGTTTGATCCCAGCCAGCTGCGGAGATAACCCACATGGCAAGACAGACGTCTCCTGTCTCCCCTCAGCAGTGTATTTCAGTCAGTCTGCCTGTTCTGCTCCCTACTCTCTCTCTGGTGAATCCTCTCACCCTCCTGCACATCTGGCCTATACCCCGGTTCTTGTATGCATGAATAAAAAAATCTTTAAAAAAATCAAGCCAAAACGAAACATTGCCATCCTATTGATTTTACCTTCTTTATCTCCTGTATCATTTTTTCCTTCTTTGTCTCCATAACCTTCGGTCAGCTTTGTCACCTGCTGGGCTCTTGCCATATTTATTCCATAGCTTTTTCATTGCCCTACCTCTTCAATCTTACTTTTCTGTACTCCCGTGATTTCTAAAACACAGATTCAGTCATATCGTTTCCTGTTTAAAGCCCTTCAGTGGTGTTACAGTGATTTCAGTAAATAGGACAGGTTATGAATAAAGTGGCCAGAAAACTTAGTTGTATGGCTGTGATGTGCTGGAATAGGCCTTGTCTATTGGCCTTATGCCCTGGAATCCAAATTTCCTAGTTTTTTTCCTTGGCTAGTGGAATCACAACTTCCATTTTAAAAATAAAAGGCAGGTGCATTGCAGGGAAACTTGGGATATTTGGGAAGAAGAACAGAAAAATGATTGGATAGAACTCACTAGTTTGTACAGCAGGTATTCCTGGTTTAGTTTAACGTTAAGCATATGCTACTTTGGATAATTGTGTAAATATTTGCATTATTATAGGTGCTATTCCCGTGAGCCCACTTTTAGGAAGTGTTGCAGGTTGTTTCCTGTGTAGCTGTGAAGTGAACCTGTAGCACGTATTATTTTAAGACATTGCAGTGGGTTTTACTGTTGTTGCCCTGGGCAGCATCAGACATGTGAATTTAGACAAAAAGTAGTGACAAAAGAAAGAACTGTGGAGTGACAACTCAGGCTATGTGAGCACCGCTTCTTGCAGGCAAGTGAAAGAGGGGTCCTCAGAAATAATCGCAGTGTTGGAGGAAGTTATTTACTGCCAACATCCCCCTCTCCCCTAATTCTTCTTTCTGGTCACACTCCTTTTTGATAGGCTCAGTTGATAATTCCCTTGAGGTGATTTTTGGTTTGTTTTTCTTCACTGTTACTAGATTTTAGCTAGCTTGGACATCTGTTTGTGCCTCTATCCCTTAGATACTTGGTTTTCAGGTCAGAGAGATATCACAGGCCAGAAGTAAGTGAGATGCAGTTGAGGAGAAACTGCTTGAAGCTGACAAATGAGAGCTCAGAGAAAATATTGCCAAGAATAGCCTTAGCAACCTGGTGTCGCTTCTGTAGGGATGAGCATTTCTTTAGTACTTGTGAGCGCTACTGCGTCATGATGTGGAGCTACAGTTGGCAATTATAATGATGGTCCTGAGTCATCAGAAAAGGTTATGTAATATCTGATATTGGTGATTAGTGAGAAAAGAAAACACCTTGCATAGCTTCAGAAGATTTCCATGAGATAAAAAAGAGTATTTGTGCCTAAAGAGTTAAACAGGTTTTTCACATCACCGATACCTGTATGGCATATAATTCATTTCCTGTTGATGCCAGATTAAATATATACATACACTCAAATATATATGTGTGTGTATATATAGATGTATTTATATATGTATATCTGCCATAATTATAGAGGCAGTATTGCGTAGTGGCTAGGAGCACAGCTACACTGCTTGGGTCCAGATTCCACTCCTACTACTTAGTAGCTGTGGATCCTCAAACAAGTTACTTAACCTGTGTGTGTTTCCATTTCTATATATGAAGCGGGAATGATTTTTTTTTTTTAAAGATATATTTATTTGTGCATATGAGAACGGGGGTTTAGACCAGAGGTGCAGGGGGTGAGTGGATTCACCAGAGACAGCGGGGAGCAGAACAGGCAGATCTACTGAAATACACTGCTGAGGGGAGCAGCAGGCGAGTCAGGAGAGGTCTGCTGTGCCACATGGGTAGCTCCCTGAGTGGGGATCAAACGCATGCTGCAGTGGCTGCCTATAGCTTGATAGTGCTGTTTCTTTAACTCCTGCGCCACCAGGGAGGCCCTGCAGTGGGAATGTTTAGTAACAATATCTTGCTAGTGTTACGTTACAGGATTACTATGGGGATTAAGTAGGTTAATACATATAAAGTATGTAGAGCCATTTAGCAATTTTAAATGCTCATTAGATGAGTTTATTTTTCTTTTATGATTATTTTGTGTGCTATAGGTAGCATTTTCACTGCTATTGTTCTTTTTCTTTTCCCCTTCTCTTGTGTAGGTATTTGCTTGGGGATATAACAACTGTGGCCAGGTGGGATCAGGATCTACAGCAAATCAACCAACTCCTCGAAAAGTTACAAACTGTTTACATATTAAGAGGGTAGTTGGCATTGCTTGTGGTCAGACGTCGTCCATGGCTGTTCTGGACAATGGTGAGGTGAGCTGTCTCTGTGTTCTCCTTTCTCCTTCCCTTCCACTTTCAATGAAATGTAATTTTCTTCATGAGGTATGCATGGAAGAATGGGTGCTTTGTTTTGATAGTTCCCTGCTTACTGACAGAGCAGTCAGCAGAGGGTATTTGTTCATCAGAATCAGTTTTTAAATTCCAATATTTATCTGTAAGTAAAGATTCTGATGCATTTAAATTTCTTTTTGGGGGGAGGGCAATATTCAAATAGTCTAATGCTTCTAGATTTATATGTGATTTAATTAATGGACTAAAGCATTTGATGCTACCTTTCTCTTCCAAAGAAAATAAATCAACTGAGTGCCCTGACTTAGCTGATGATGTTTATAAGCCGACCTGACTCTAATGGGCATGAAGTTTTTTTACCTCTATATTTCTGGAATGTTTGCTCACAGGAGAGGAAACAGCTTGTCAATGCATAAGTTTTTGTCCTGCTCACTAGCTACTTAAAAAAACAACAACCCATCTTTCAGTTACCCTCTACTGAGGTCACTTTAGAGCTCATGCTAATTTCTATGAAATTATTCGGATTGCAACTTCTATTTAAGTGGATCTGTTCCAACCTTTGCATATCTTAGTGCATAAAAGTTAATTACACAAAGATGCTTCTTTGAACACAGAGACCTAGTGCCTTGCATTGCGGTGCTAGAGCCTGTTAGAGTTTACTGAATGCTTGCCAGGTTAACTTTCTGAATCAGTTCTGATATAATCCTGAATGAGTTCAGAATTTCTTGGGATAATCATCTAATACCCTCTATTCCAGTATTCTTCAATTCTCCATTATTTTTTTTAAAATAAATTTTATTTTTATATTCCCCATACAGTTGCAATCCCCTTATTTTGACCCTAATCCCTCCCCTCCCCGCCCCCCACCACCCATAGAGTGTCTCTGGTTCATAGTTGTTTGTTGATTTTGATTTTCACTTTCTTATAGTTATTCATTTTCCTGGTCCCTTATTTAAGTTTTCTAGATTCCTGCTATGAGTGAGACTATCCGGTATTTTTCTTTTTCTTTCTGGCTTATTTCGCTGAGCATGATCCCTTCCAGCACTATCCATGTTGCTGCAAATTGCATATGTTTATCTTTTTTGAATGCTGAGCAATATTCCATGGTGTATATGTACCACATCTTCTTGGGCATTTGGGTTGTTTCCAAAGCTTAGCTATTGTAAACAGTGCTGCTATAAACATAGGGGTACAGGTGCTCTTTGGAATTGATGTTTCTGTGTCCTTTGGGTAAATACCTAGGAGTGGAATTGCTGGATCATATGGAAGCTCTATGTTTAGTAGGTCCAGGAATCTCCACACAGCTCTCCACAGTGGTTGGACCAGTTTGCACTCCCACCAACAGTGCAGGAGAGTTCCTTTTTCTCCACATCCTCGCCAACATTTGTTGTTGCTAGTTTTTTTAATATGTGCCATTCTCACTGGTGTGAGATGGTATCTCATGGTAGTTTTGATTTGCATTTCCCTGATTACAAGTGATGTTGAACATTTTTTCATATGCCTGTTGGCCATTTGCATTTCCTCTTCAGAGAAGTTTCTTTTTAGCTCTTCTGCCCATTTTTTGACTGGATTATTTTCTTTGTTGTTGTTGAGTCTCATCAGCTCTTTGCAGATTTTTGTGATCAGTCCTTTATCATTAGTGTTGTGTGCAGAAATGTTCTCCCAGTTGGTGGGGTTTCTCTTTGTTTTTGTTATTGTCTCTTTTGCTGTGCAGAAGCTCTTTAATTTGATGTAGTCCCAGCTGTTTATCTTTGCCTTCACTATCACTGCTTTGGGTGATGTGTCTGTAAAGATGTCTTTGATGTGCATATCGCGTAGTGTTTTGCCTATATTTCCTTCTATGTATTTTATGGTTTCTGGTCTTAGGTCTAGTTCTTTAATCCATTTTGAGTTGATTTTTGTGTATGGTGTGAGGTAGTGGTCAAGCTTCATTCTTTTGCATGTAGCGACCCAGTTTTCCCAACACCAAATATTGAACAAACTTTCTTTGCTCCAATGCATAGTCTTTGCTCCTTTGTCAAAGATTAGTTGACCATAAATCTGTGGGTTTATTCCCGGATTTTCTATTCGATTCCATTGGTCTGTGTGTCTGTTCTTGTTCCAATACCATGCAGTTTTGATGATTATGGCTTTGTAGTATAGTTTGAAGTCTGGGAGTGTGATGCCTCCATTCCCTTCTTTTTTTTTCAGGACTTCTCCATTATTTTCAAAAATAAATTTATTTTAAAAATTATTGTGTGGTTATTTTAACTGAGGAAGACAAATGAAACAATGTAAAAAGTGAATAAAATTCTCTCCATCTCATTAATAGTTTGATTTGTATGCTTTTGGACTTTCCTTTGTAGACAATTATGTATGAATGGGTATAATTACCTTTAAAATAATGGATTATTATATCTACTGCATTCCTCTGCTATTTTGCACCCTTCCTGCTTAATATGTTTTACACAAATCTATTCTTAGACCATTTGTAGCTGCTTTTCATGTCATGGCTGCCCAGCTTTCTTTGTATGGATCACCCCCATCCAACTCTACTGAAGAACAGTTGCAATTGTTTCTAATTTTTTGCTGTTACATACAGTGTACCTGATGATGGTTATAAACTGTTACTGTTTGTTTATATGTATCTTTGTGCACTTATGCAAGTGTTTCTCTATCAGTTCCCAGAAATAGAATTTCTGGGTCAGGGAGTATGCCCTTAAAAATTGTGACAGCTCATGTCAAATTTCTGTGCAGAAAGTTCAAACATACTACAGTTCTGACTTTGAAAGTGCTTTTTGCCCTCTTTTGCTAGTTCCCCAAAGTCTGTGTCTCCCTTTTCCCTCTGTCATGTTGCCCTGAAAAGTCTTAGTTGATCCCCTTTGCCCTGCATTGCCATTGGGCATGAGGCCACTACACATCTTGGGTTTCTCATTTGGGCTGGACCTTTGGGCTATTCCTGGCCAGCGTTTTTCCAATGCCCCACACTGGCCATTCTAAACTGTTAACGCTTCTGCCAGCCTCATGCCCAGCTCTGCCTCTGTCTGCTCCCCTAGTACCCCTCATTGAATGGATCTTCACCACATTCTCTTGTCTCCCTCTTTAACTTTTCCCCTCTCTTGTTCTTTTGTCATTACCTTGGTATGACCTCTAACCAGAACTCGCCTATTTGTTGACAAAGGATAAAATTATATACTAATGGTCTTCCTGCCTCTCATCTGATACACTTTAGTCACCCTTCATGTCACTAGCCTGATCTTTCCAAAATGCAAACTTAATCATGTTAATGTCTGCTTTGAAATAGTTCAGTGAGAGATGCACAAGTACATTCTACCGCCCCTGGTGATTTTTTTTTTTTTTTTAATTTTATCCCCCAGGGACCTTACCTTCTTTCTAGATTTTCCCCCTGCCACCAGTTACTATCCCAGATATTAGCAAACCTGCCTCCAATGCATTCTGTGCCTGTTGCTTACCCCAAGTCATCCTTCACCCTGCTCAAATCTCCACTTTTTTTTTTTCCTAAAGATTTATTTAGTTACGCATACAAGAGCTATGGTACTGGCCAGAGGTGTGGGGGGTGAGAGGATTCACCAGAGACAGAGTGGGGAACAGAACAGGCAGACTGACTGAAATATACTGCTAAGGGGAGTAGCGGGCAAGTCAGAAGAGGTCTGCCGCGCCACATGGGTATCTCCCTGGCTGGGGATTGAACTCGTGTTGCAGTGGCTGCAGATAGCTTCATAGGTTGTGTCTTAACCCCTTGCACCACCAGGGAGGCCCCCAAATCTCCACTTTCTGAAATGTTTCCTGAGTTTTCTTACTACAGCTAAGTCCACTCTACTCCTGATAATTATATCTCTCATATCTCCCTTGTCACATGGCTGCAAAAAAAAGGTTGCAAATATTGTTCACAATGTCTTGATATTTAGCAGGTGCTTAATAATTATTAATGACCCTCAGTGTCCTTGTGTATGAAACAGGAACTAGTTATTTGCCCACGTCTGTCCATCTAGTAAGTTTTGGAGTAAGAACTAATGCCAGATTCTCTCACCCCCACCCTAAAACATCTTGCAGTTGGACATCGTTGGGTTCCATCACATAGGCTAAAGTGTAGGTATTGGAAGTGAAAAAGTACTTGATTTATCTAGATGGGCTGCATTTTAATTTTTTCCTTTAAACTAGCCCTTGTAAAAGTCCCTTCTCTCCCTTTCTCTCTCTAAGGTATATGGCTGGGGTTACAATGGCAATGGTCAGCTTGGCTTGGGAAACAATGGCAATCAGCTGACCCCTATAAGAGTGGCGGCTTTGCACCGCGTGTGTGTGAACCAGGTACGTGTGGTGGACTCTTAGCTTCCAGTCTCCGTCTGTTTCCCTTTCTCTGACTGGGAGAATTAATTGGCGGTTTACTCTTCAGTAAATCTTTTTAAACAATACCAGTGCTTCCATCTTCCACACCTAATATTATATCCTCCCTAAATCCCCATGACAAAGAGGAGCACCATGGTGGGGCAAAGCAGTCTTGATTAGTTTTAATAAAGTCATCAGAAAATCCAGGAGTCTCAGGTATAGCCTTTTCTAATGCTTTTTCAATGTTCCAGAAAATGTCAGTCCACACCGGCTGGTGAATTGGCATTCTGCAGAAGCTGGCTGTAATCTTTTAAGTAGATGTTTTCCCTGCCCTTCCTGTTTTCCCGTTTGTGGTAACCATTTAAATTTACTTGCAGATTGTCTGCGGCTATGCACACACTCTCGCACTAACAGATGAGGGCTTGCTCTATGCCTGGGGAGCTAACACGTATGGGCAGCTGGGAACTGGCAATAAAAATAACCTGCTAAGCCCAGCACAAATCATGGTGGAGAAAGAAAGGTAACTTGGCTGTACCGTGTTTCAGGATTGTGTGTGCTTTGTGGACGTGGGACATGTGTGCTGGAGCTCTGGTGTTTGGCTTTGTAACTCTTCTGTTTATTAACATTCTCATTTTGTACAAAAGAGTTTGAGTACCAGCCAGAATGAACGTGCAGTTAATATGATTCTTAGGTCATTTTCTAGAATAACCCCTGGTGATTGATTGGCATAGATGCATCTTAGCATAATTCCTACACTTCCTATTGCTCATTTAGTAGGGAAGTAAAATAGGGTCTATCACCATTTTTTTTTTCAATCACCATTTTAAAATTGAAAGTGCAGTACAAATGTTTCCTTTGAGCCAGCTAAAACAATTTTAGTTCTTTTGAAACTGCTCTTGGAAGGATATTATCCGTTTAAATATTGATTTAATTTAATGTGTATTACTGGAATAGATGCTTGGTGTTCACTCAGCCACATTGTGTGGTCTTATGCGCTAAGCTTTAGAGTGTTTACTTTAGATTCTGGACCCTTGCCTTAGAAGCATACTGAGAAATATAACCAGCTTGACTTGATGTCCATTTGGATTGGGATGGTCTGAGTTGTGACCCCTAGACCAGTGCGACTAGCCCCACTCTGGTGGCAGGGAATGACAGAATAAGTTGTATTTGTAAGAAAATGGTGTGCAAAGGCAGTATTTCTCTACTACTCTCAAGGACTGTCAGTGCCCACTTTCCACATTTACTTTGGTTTCTAGTTCCCCATTTCCAAATTTTCCTCAACACTGTACATTATTTATTCTAACTCAGAATGAGGCTAGGATAAGAAGCAGGTCAACCAGGAAGGAAGAAACACTTAACTCTTGCTCTGGTCTTTTGGTTTTGTCCACATCACTGGCAGCTAATAATATCCCTGGATCTTGGGTGGTGTTTTGAGGTGCTCAAAGCATGAACTTTACATTTACCTTGTGTGGTGTGCTGTGGGCTTCTCTTAAACAGAAGGTAAATATTGTATTTTAGCATACTTTTTCTTAACTATAAAAAAAAAACATGCATTTTCTTAAAACTTTTTAGGGTAGTAGAGATCGCAGCCTGCCACTCTGCCCACACCTCTGCTGCCAAGACCCAGGGTGGGCACGTGTACATGTGGGGCCAGTGCCGGGGCCAGTCGGTGATCCTGCCGCACCTCACCCACTTCTCCTGCACCGATGACGTGTTTGCCTGTGTTGCCACCCCCGCCGTCTCGTGGCGCCTCCTGTCTGTGGGTAAGAAAACTCAGAGCTGTTCCCACTCCGGAGTGCCCATTGTTACTATCCACTGACCAATTTTCTTGCATGTTGCTCCATGTGGGCTATTTTAAGTTTTAGAATATTTTCTTTTCCATTAGCGCTTATACTTTTCCCCAAGCTATATGTGCATAATATATACAGTTTATTAATATGTAATGAAATCATATATGGACTTACTTGAGTGCTTTCACTATAATTGAGGTGAATTTACATATATAAAAGTAACCATTTTAAGTGTTCAATTCAGACATTTAGTTCATTGCAGTGCTGTACAATATTTTTAAATTTATTTTTATTGCTTTTGAAGTGCCATTATTTCACAGCCTTGCTAGTTTTGACAGAATAGGAGCCCCAGGTGTAGTCACCATGGCCATCCCCTCACTAAAGCACCATTGTGTCCATGGTGTTCTCCCCACATGCCCTTATATTCTCCCTTCTCACTCGCCCTCTCCCGCCAAACCTAATATCAACAGCCGGTTTTCAAGAGTTGGTTTTAAAGTTTGTCTGACTCTATTTGATTTCTCTATATTCCACATGTAAGTGGAACCATTGGTATTTATCTTTCTCCTTCTGATTTACTTAGCATAATCCCTTCTAGCTCCATCCATGGTGCCATAATGGCATAAGTTTATCTTTTTTCATCACTGAGTATATATACCACACCTTTTTCATCCACTCATCTGTTTTGGGGCATTTAGGCAACCAACATTTATATCAAGTTCTAAAACATTCCATCATCTTAAAAGAAAACTCTGTACTCATTAAGCGGTCATTCTCCATCCCTCCCAACCACTGGCAACAAAGTTGCTTTTTGTTTCTGTGGATTTGCCTATTGTGGGTATTTCCTGTAAGTGGAATCATCCAATATGCAACCTTTTGTATTTATTTTCTTACATTTTGAGATCCATTCATGTTTTATGCACTTTACCTTTTTTCAAGTGACCAATATTCCATTTTATGCGTATGTCACATTTTGTTTATCCATTTATCTGTTGGACATTTGGATGGCTTCTTCTACCTTTTGACTATTATGAATAGTGTTATGAACATTCATGTACAAATATTTGAGTAACCTGTTCCTAAGTGTTTTTGTTATACTAAATTTATTACATAATTCAATATCATATAAACCAAAAATAAACTGTAAGTGAAGAACTTATAGTATTTTTATTTATGCATAAAAGAACTGGGGTTCAGGCCAGACATTCAGGGGAGGGGTGTGTGTGTGTGTGAGGGGAGTAGCACAGGCGAGACAGGAGAGGTCTGCAGATAGTTTATAGTGCTATGCTTAACCCTTGCACCACCAGGGAGGCCCAGAACTTAGAGTTTTTAAGGTGATATGTTAATTCCACTTTCTTTTTATTTTGACCAATCTCAAATACCTCAGAAGGACATCAAAACAGAGTCATTATAAACGGTCGTGGAATTCAGGATGATCTTGGATGATGTAATCTGTCCCTTATTTGAATATTGTTATTTTCAAGAGTCTATTAGTCATCAAAATTGTTAAGATGTCTTAAAAACGAGTAGCCATTAACAAGATGACTTTAATCTTTTAAAAAATTTCTTATTTATTTCTGCTCTTTTGCCAGTATATGCTAAGTTATTCTTTCATTTGTATTCAGAGGGAATTAGTGGGTCAGGATGCCCTGTGCTTGGGAATTAATGTAACTCTTGACAACCAAGAGACTTGGGTTGTTCAGCAATTGATATGGAAAGCTAGTTTTGTAATACATGTCAAGTGTGTCAGCTGGAACTGTCCCATCACTCGGTGACCAGTCTTTATGGCCCTGGGACTCGGGTATGCCTAGGAAGCATTACCCTGCTGTTCAGTGTAAAGCAACAAAGATTGAATGTTCCCAGGTTCCTTGACTATTATATAATACTCCTTTTTTACGGTGAATATTTTGATTAGAAACAAATTAGGTCATAGGATGGAATGACTTGGCCATGCCACACATGTAGGTGCACAACCTCAGCAGCCTGTGCACCCCTCAGGTTACCAAATATGGCTAACGTGGACCTGTTTATAAAGGACCTGTTCATGCATCTTAGAACCCTAGTCCTGAAAAGACATCCTTCTTAGGACAAATGTCCTGACATTTTAAACATTAACTTTGAGGGGCCTCCCTGGTGGCAGAAGGGGATAAGACACAGCACTATGAAGCTATCTGCAGCCACTGCAGCACGAGTTCAATCCCCGGCCAGAGAGGTGACCCACATGGTGCAGCAGACCTCTCCTGTCTCACCAGCTGCTCCCCTCAGCAGTGGATTTCAGCTCATCTGCCTGTACTGCTCCCTGCTCAGTCTCTAGTGAATCCTCTTAAGCCCCGCATCTCTGACCTGCACCCCAGCTCTTCTATGCATAAATAAATAAATCTTTAAAAAAACATTAAATTTCAGATTAAAATGGTTCTTGTATATATCTCCTAGATAACTTCTTTCCCTTACACCCAATTAAAAATCAGAAATATGATCAGTTTATGATCTCAGCCGAGTATTAAGAAAAAGTCAGGTGGTAAATTCTCACTTCTGAAGAATATTTCTTCCCTGAAAAGAAGGTATTATACTTGTTGCCAGAAATCAAGATGCAGATGAGTTGTTCATCTTTATGACAGATATTCAATATCTTATGACTAGATATTGAATCGAGGTACTCGTAAGCTGTTTTGTTTTGGTTGGTTTTTGATAGGTGGGACAGCAATCTAAGCCCTTGGACATTCTGAACATGTTAGTCATCTCCTTTCTTGTATTTACCAATAGGTTACCGGGTCAGAGAAAGCCTGATTTTTGGAAGATGATCCACTTTTCCTCCATAGACATGAGAACTCAGCCCTGTTGGGCGAGCAAGGGTTGTGGTATAGTGATAGGGGTTAGGAAGATGTTTCCTTGGAGGTTTTGATAGTAAGACTTAGAGGGAGTTAGTTCATTTCTTAAGTTTCTGTCTAGGTTTTACAGCTGTCCCTCCTCTAAAAGTTGTCCTGGCAGCACCAGGCGACTGAGAGACACAGCTCTTTCCCTGACTAAAGCACCTTTTTTATTTTCTGAGTGGTCACAACCTGCTCCTATGTCCCTAGCCCCTGCATGCAGTGCTGATGGAGATCTCTGGAATCTGTAAATTTCTGATTAGCCTTCTGCTTCTTTTGTCCATATATATATAAAGTACTAGAAAGTGTTGTATGAATTTGTTATAAGTGCCTTTACTTTATAACACAATTCTACTTACATATAATCATAATAGTGATTCTCCTTATCTATCAGGCAATGGAGCATATTTTTGTTCACTCTGAATATACATTGTTACTAAGCAAATTTGCTTTGTTTTTAAGGATTCATGTTTGTACACTAATTTTTATGCTTAAGAAGAATGTTTTCATTTCATATATAGAGGTTAAAGGATTTCTCTGTGAGAGCATGACTTAGCATTACCAGTAAGTGGTGAGTTTATTTTTTGAGACTCCTTGAGTTGAATTTATCAACACCTTGAAACTATCCCAGAGGTGAGCAAAGGTGTTCTTAGTATTTCAATCAAAAACTGATAAATTCTTATCCCTAGAAGAGAACCATTCAAAGCATTGAGCTAGTTGTTATAGTATTGTGGACGCCCTATAATTTTTTTTTAAAGATTTATTTTATTTATACAAGAACCAGGGTACAGGCCAGATGTGCGGGAGGGTGAGAGGATTCACAGAGAAAGAACGGGGAACAGAACAGCCAGGCGGACCGAAGACACTGCTGAGGGGAGCAGTGGGTGAGACAGGCAAGGTCTGCCCCGCCATGTGGGTTACTACGCGGCTGGCGGGGATCAAACTGGCACTGCAGAGGCTGCAGACAGCTTCACTGTGCCACCAGGGAGGCCCAAGTTTTTCTTTTTCTTTTTTTCTTAAAGATTTATTTATTTATTTATACAAGCACTGGGTACAGTCAGAAGCATGGGAGGGTGAAAGAATTGACCAGAGCCAGAGCGGGGAGCAGAACAGGCAGAAGGACCGAAGTACACTGCTGAGGGGAGCAGTGGGCGCGGCAGGAGAGGTCTGCGCGCCATGTGGGACCCTCGCCTGGCAGCCAGGGATTGAACCGGCGCTGCAGAGGCTGCGGGCAGCTTCATAGCCCAGTGCTCAACCGCTGCACCACTAGGGGAGGCCCCCAAGTTTTTCTTTTTTTAAGAAATACACATTTTAATGTCTAACTTAGCATTTAAGACATGCTTTTTACTTTCCAAATGTATATATTTTGTTGTTTAACAAATGCAGGATGCCTATTTTAATATTGTGAAATTGGTTTTTCAAATCTGGTATGAATTCTTTTTAAAAGAATCTAATGGAATTATGCTAACAATTTTCTTTTTTTGATGTCTTTCAAATCTTGAATATGTTTCCTGAGTTTTCTATATTAATAATGTGTTTGTTGCCTTTAGAGCATGAAGACTTTATAACAGTTGCAGAGTCACTAAAGAAAGAGTTTGATAGCCCAGAAACTGCTGACCTGAAATTTCGAATTGATGGGAAATATATTCATGTCCATAAAGCTGTCTTGAAAATCAGGTATATGCATGAGCTTTGAGACATCAATCATCTTACTTGTTTACAAAGTGGGGACTGATAAGAAATAGCCTTAGAAGTAGAGGGAAATAACACAACTTAATATTTTTGTGGATAGTATCAGTCCATTTAGAATTAAAGAGTGTTGCGTGTCTGTGTGTGCACTCATTGTTTTCTTGAAAAGGCTTAATGTGGTGATATCTGTGTTTTGTATTTGTCTATACTGTTTTTAAATGAAGGATCTTACAAATGCTTATTTCCATCAAAAAGTTTGTCTACATGGTCAAAAAATACAAAACTTTGTCAGCAAAAAGTATATCTATTCTCCTTTACTCTTAAAGATTCATTTTCCCCAGATAAAACTCTCAGTCAGGAATGCTGACCTAGCCCAAACCTCAGTGATCGTGTGTGGTAATAGAACAACACAGTCAGCTTAAACATAGCCCAGTTCGCATGTAAAATACTTCTAAAGCTGTGCTTATGGCATGTCCAAAAAGAATAATTTTGGTGATATGAATGTGTATTAAAAATTTGTGCTCATTTCTGAACTTCCTTTAATTTTAGTTGAAAACGTATATCTGTGCAGTATCTTTGGGGGAAAAAAAACAAGTGATTACAAATATTTGAACTGTATGGGAGCCAGTCAGGTGGAAGCAGTGGTACTGCTGACATGCTGGTGCGCCTTGGCTCTCAGTCTGATTTTTAATATTTAAGAGGAGGGTCTCATCAAAAATGAAAGTGAGTGTATGTAAAAGGCACTGTCGGTGCCCCTGCCCGTGGAGTGTCCTCAGGGTGCTGGCTGGAGACTCCCTATCCCGGTGCAGGCAGAGCAAGTGTGGTGATGAAAGACAGCCAAATAGTTGTTCATCTGATTTAATCAACTTAATTAGGTTACTTTTGCTGCTCTGCCTTAGGTGTGAGCACTTTCGATCTATGTTCCAGTCTTACTGGAATGAAGACATGAAGGAAGTAATAGAAATAGACCAGTTCTCCTACCCAGTGTACCGTGCCTTCCTCCAGTATCTCTACACGGATTCTGTTGACCTGCCACCCGAAGATGCTATAGGTACCTCGGCCACACTGGGGCTGGTCAGATCACATGGTCGGACCCACATGTCCTTATGTTCTTAATGGTGTTGAAATATAAAAAGGTTCAGGTTTATTGGCTTTTACATCACTTTTTTTTTTTAAAGATGTATTTTTATTTATTTATGCAAGCACTGGGTACAGTCAGAAGCGCGAGAGGGTGAGAGAATTCACCAGAGCCAGAGCGGGATGCAGAGCAGGCAGAAGGACCAAGGTGCACTGCTGAGGGGAGCAGCGGGCGGCAGGAGAGGTCTGCGCGCCATGTGGGACCCTCCTCTGGTGGCCAGTGAGCAGCCAGGGATTGAACCGGCGCTGCAGAGGCCGCGGGCAGCTTCGCAACCCAGCGCTCAACCTCTGCGCCACCGGGGAGGCCCTACATTGCTTTTTTAAAAAGACATGAAGTAAATGTCTCTAAAAACTGTTTTGTGACATTACCATGGTTAATAGTTACCAGCACAGTTTATTTATGATTGTGGACTTATTTTAATTCTGAAGTACAAGATGCTAATGAATTTAGCATATCATTTGGAACCAAAATAGAGACAAAGATTTCATCTTTTCTGCTTTCTTTGCACTATAGAAAACATTGTGTAAAATGAGTATAGTAAAAGTATATTTGGGAGTTAAGGAAGAAAGGGAGTAAGAAGAATTTATTTAATAAAATTCAGAGAATTATTCACTAAGGAACTTCTGTCTTATCTACTTGACTCTGTTCATTAAAATTAAATATATATCATTATAAATTGTGAAAAAGTATTGTAATCTTAATTAAACCTCCCATACTTTTCAATTTTAGGTCTTTTGGATTTGGCCACGTCTTACTGTGAAAACAGACTGAAGAAACTTTGTCAGCATATAATCAAGCGAGGGATCACTGTGGAGAATGCCTTTTCATTGTTCTCTGCTGCGGTCAGATATGATGCAGAGGTAACATAAAAGAACAACCAGACCCATCGCCCTTAGTGCCCTGTGTGTGCGCTTTCCTCTTTTTTTTCTCACACGAGACAACTTCACTGCTATTTAGGGAATCAATGAGCTGACTGATCCTTAAAAAATGAAATCTGGTCTTGCTTCTTTCTCCTATGTTCATAGTTTGTTGTTCCTCTACGTGCATTTTTAACTGACATTAGAAACTAACTGAAGTCTCAGCAGCTGTGCTGCAGGTTGGAATATAAAGAGCCACACCTAACCAGACTAACAGACAGCATAGTTTAGTTTCAAATATTCTCAAGGTCAGCATATATTTTTTCCAACACCTCACTTTACTGTCTCCCCAACTCTACCCTGCCATAGGCTGAGGATGCCGTGTGATTTATATATGTGTATATCTGTGCTCTGAAATTCTATCTTTGTCTAATTATAACTCATCATAATTTGTGTACTGGCTCTGGACTCCTTTTTATTTTTTTACACTGGCTTAAATTCTTAGTCTGGAAATTGTGCCTCTCTAGAGAGCCTATGAATGATTGGACTTTTGGGAGTATGAAATTTTGTGTTTACGTGCACTTTCCTAAAGTTAAGAACCAAAATAGCATCAGATTGTAAGCTCCTTATGGGCAGGAACTGTTTCCTATTGGTCTTTGTACCCTATAGTACATGGCGTATAGTAAGCACTGGGTGATATATGTTTATTGAACTGAATAAATGTACCACTTGAAGGGTGCATTAAGGATAGTGAACTAAAGACCAGTGTGGTGGATTTTATAAATTCATAGAAAAGACAATACAGAGAGCAGTAGTTTTGGAGTTCCTGATGTCTAGCTAAGGTTAAATGGCATAATTAGTCTGTTCTTATAGGTATGAGACAGCATATCAGGAAATTAAACACCTCTGAAAATCTATAGCTTATGGCCTTGGAGATGTGGTGGAGGACAGACGTCATCTTCGTCACACTTTGGGCTTGATATGATTATCATGTCTTGTATTTAAAAACGTGTCCTGTTTTTGAGATTAGGATTATAAATATTTGATAAGGTCAAATATAGTTGACTTTCTCTGCAGCTCCTTCAACAGATGAAATGATGATCATTTTTATTTTTTTTTTTTATTTTTTTTTTTTTAATAGAGGCATGTTTTATTTATTTATTTGTTTGTTTGTTTGTTTTGTTTATACATGCACTGGTACAGTCAGAAGCGCGGGAGGGTGAGAGAATTCACCAGAGCCAGAGCGGGGAGCAGAGCAGGCAGAAGGACCGAAGTACACTGCTGAGGGGAGCAGCGGGCGGCAGGAGAGGTCTGCGCGCCATGTGGGACCCTCCTCCGGTGTCCGGGGAGCAGCCGGGGATCGAACCGGCGCCGCAGAGGCCGCGGGCAGCTTCGCAACCCAGCGCTCAACCGCTGCGCCACCGGGGAGGCCCAAAATGATGATCATTTTTAATAGGAAATGGAAGCATAGGTTTTTTTCCCCATACCCTTTCTTTGATACCATGAACAACTTTATTAGAAATGCTATTTCCTGCTTTCATTTTATGCCCAATGATATAATTTTAAGTTGGTCAGTGCCTTTTCTCTCCATTTACTAATTGATTTTAGAATCTCCTGTTTTTCTCCAGACTCATCCTCACTGCTAATGAGTTCCTTATTCCTGGGGTTAAAATCTTGCTTACTAAAATCAGTCAGACCCACCTTGACACAGGCAAATATTTCTGACCTAGATGCTGAAAATTTCTTTCTTTCAGCTAAAATATACCTCAGAAAGAGTTTTATGCTATTTCTACCCATGCCAGCTACTCCCTGTACTAGTTTTCATTTTCCTCGTATTAAGTATTTTTCTCATATTAAAAACTGTCCTTTATTTGAGACCACAAGAGCATGTGACTGTCCAGTATGGCATATAGTTTGCCCTCAAAAATGTATGTTGAGTTGAATGAATGAATGAATAAACATATTTGAAGTAGCCCACCAGAACGGTATGCTTTTTATTGTTTTTAAAATGTTCCCCTTCCTCCCCCACTCTTCCGAGGTATGATTTTTAAAAAGTATAAAATGCAAAAGAAAAAGCAACTGACAACTCCACAGATACTACACATTTAATGTAGAAAAATTAGAATATAGATGACAAAAAGAATAATTTCTTTCATACTATATACTTTTTTGTTTTTGGAAGGATTATATAATGATCAGTGGTACTTCTACATTTTATTTCCTTGATGCTATAGGATGTAGTTATAAGTTAATAAATGAAGTCTTTCTAGTATAAAAATAAAACTACTGTATCTACAAAGTCAGGTTGGAAATTGACTGTAAAAACTCTTGTTTTCCGAAGCTCAACTTGGGAAATAGATGACTTTTCCTTCTTCTGTGGGTTAAAATGTTAGGAAGCTGGAGCCCACTTGCTTCTCATGTTTCTTCTACAAAAGTTATTACAGTTTCTCCATACCCTCTTTTGACAAGAAGTTTTTGAAACAGATGTACACAGAAAAACAGCATAAATGTATTGACTCAGTAGTTGTGAAGATTTTCAATAGTAATCTGATGGTTTGAGCCTTTGCATTAGGAATGCATTGTCCACTTTCTGCATGTTTTAAGGAAGAAAGACTTGGAGAAGGTACATGTAAATATTTCTCTGGTGTAAGCCTAAATAAATGTTGCTATCAGGGAGAAAATGTGAATAAAACATTGTCTCAGGACAGTTCTGTATCGTGATTTAAAAGCTGTGCAGTGCTTCTTTTTGTACTGTTTTCAGGAAATTTTTGTTTTCTAGGTACATTTGAACATTAGCAGAAATAGTTGGAATATTACTTGTTTAACCAAAATAGAGAACTTTACAGAAAGTCTTTACTTACTAAGCAATGAATGTCTTAAATGTTTGCTTTTGGTGGGAAGCAAAAAAATATGAGCCCAGGGATTGATCTGAGATACGAGTGTTGGGAATGCTAGTGCTAAAGCCAGATAGTCAGTAGGGTTTTTCTTTCTTTAAGGGCCGACATTTGAAGTTTTCCATGATCAGTAGACTAAAAATTTTATGGGACTGTGAGAGGAAGCATCTTTATTTTTTCCTATATAAGGCTTTTATGTATATTCTAAAAAATAGAAACAAAACTTACTTTTCTCTGGACTATTTTTGTACTTAATATACAATAAAATGAATTCTAGATTTATGGTTGTCAGGTTTTGTTTTCAAATTTCTTTTAACAACAAATGTCAACAGATCTGACTCACAATCTCTTGCATCTAGACTGTCTCCAGGGTGGCTTGTAACACAAAAGCACACTGTCCCACTCTGGCCAAGTCGCCTGCCACAGGAAGTCAGCATTTAGTGATTTCAGCATTAGGACTGGATAAGTACTCCATGAAAGGCTACAAAACATTTAAAAATGTAAAATAGATTATTAGGGCCATAAATTCTCTGTTCTGTTTTGTTGCTAAAGAAAGTTTGTGGGAAGGAAAAACAACTTACTTCTGGTGTATGTATATTCATCAGAGTAATTTACACATTAATAAATTTGGAATGACTTTGTAGCTTATGTCAGAAAAGCAGTTTTTATTTGGATCTTGTTAATTATAGTAAATCTGATCTTTTATTTTCCTCAGAACCTCTATAAAGTAATCTCACCACAAATTGTCATAAACATGCACTTTAGTTTCTCAAGTACCAAGAATACCAAATTAGACTCCTTGAATTTATACTCTTTCTTACTTCCCACAGTCTTCAGAAGACTTTTTTCTATTATGAGCTATTTTCACCTGCTGGTATTTTTACCTTCCATGGTAAAAATATGAGGAGATCCTCCTTATCCTCCATGGAAATTTTTTTTTTTTTTTTAAGTCCAGTCGTCTTTTTATAGTTGACATACTAGGTTAGAGTTGTATTTTCTTTTCTAGGAAATTTAAGATCCATTTGATCACTTGCAGAATGAGATGAATAGATCATTAGGTTCTTATAGTATTTAAGAAATATCAGAGGGATATTCATCTCATTTATATATCCAAGGCATATTGACTCCGGGCATTGGTTGCTAAGTGAATCTGGTTGGCTGTGCCACTTTCTGATTCATGTCAGTGAATCATGAAGACTAAATTATATTCCACAGGGAAATAAAAGTCATATTTTAAACTTATTTATCAAAAATAGAAAATTGATTTATCTACATATAACTTAATACTGTTTTATTTTTATTTTTATTTTTTTATTTTATTTGTATAGCTTTTTTTTAAATGGCTAAGATTTTTTCTTTTTTAAGATTTATTTATTTATTTATACAAGCACTGGGTACAGTCAGAAGCGCGAGAGGGTGAGAGAATTCACCAGAGCCAGAGTGGGGAGCAGAGCAGGCAGAAGGACCGAAGTACACTGCTGAGGGGAGCAGCGGGCGGCAGGAGAGGTCTGCGCGCCATGTGGGACCCTCCTCTGGTGGCCAGGGAGCAGCCGGGGATCGAACCTGCGCCGCAGAGGCTGTGGGCAGCTTTGCAACCCAGCGCTCAACCGCTGCGCCACCGGGGAGGCCCAACTTAATACTGTTTTAGTTATATAATTTTAAGGGAAGAGAAGTGTGCCACTTTCTGATTCATGTCAGTGATCTTACAAATTCTAATTCTCTCTCCATGTGCATTCAGTACTTCCTTATCCATAGATTGCCAGAGTTTCATTACTGAAACGGTCCAGATGTATATTACTTACAGTATTCTCTGGTTAAGACTTTAAATGTTTGAAACTGATAAACGTTTGTTGTCTACTAAGAAATCTCACCAATTCAAGTGAATTGAAGGGGAAAGGAAGACAATTTGATTGAACTGTTTTCATAGATAATGTAAACTGATTTTTAATTAGAAGCACCATTGTATACTTGACTATATACTTAAAAAGTTCTTGAAGTTTATGCTCAAGGTAATCTGTATAGTTATTTAACTGAGTAACTTTTTATATATACTACAAAGTTCTTGAATTCCAAATTAGTAGACATAGAAGTAATAGGTTTTACAATGCCTTACTTCAGAGCACACTTGTTTTCCCTTGAAATTATATAACTAAAACAGTACTAAGTTATATGTAGATAAATCAGTTTTCTATTTTTGATAAATCAGTTTAAAATATGACTTTTATTTCTCTGTGGAATATAATTTAGTCTTCAGAGCTATTTATTAACCATTGAGTTATGATACCAACGGTAATGCTTTTTCTTTAATGAAAGAAGGGTTTAACAGTTTACTATAGTACACAGGACATTCAGCTCTACATTCAGACTTCTGGGAGTCTCTTACTGAAAACACAAATGTTCTCCTAAATCATATACAGTGTTGTAAAGCAATGTTACCTCAAGAAACAAACAATGATCCACTTTAGAGTGAACTGCACTGGGAGAAAAGTCAAACTGGCTTTCTCTAAGATTCTTACCAACAGTGAAGATTTTATACACACACACACACACACACACACACACACAGTTCTAGAGATTATGCCAACATTTTACATGCGGTTCAGATTATCTAGAAAACAAAATTCTGGCTGCAGCTGGCTGACACATATTGGATAGGACCTATCTAACTGGTTAAACCCCACTAGACTGAGAGAGGTATCTAGACTGAGAGAGTTATCTTTCAGTGAGGGATAGGTTGACTCTTAGAGTAAGGGTTGGTTTGTTTGCAGGGATCTGCACTGAGAGAGCAGAAGAGGGTTGTGTGTACATGTTTGGGTATTCCCCCACCCCAACTCTGCCACATTTCATAGTGGCTGGAAACAAAAAGGCTAGAAACTCCAAACAGATCCTAGTGTAAATGTCACTGGGTTTCTGGCTTGTTAGAGCCCCAAGTATGGACCAGTTTAGCCAGCCAACTTGGCCTTTGTTTTTGTATCCTCAGTCCTCGCATATGTCCTAGGCAACTAATTGATTTAATATATGTACCAACATTTGAAGGAACAAAACAGCATTATAGTAGAGTTTTGCTGGGAATGAAAGGGTGTTTTAGCATAGGCAGAAATAGATTTTTAAGCCCTGGTTTACTGCTTTATACTTTACTTTCCTTCTGAATGCTGGTAGTTGGTGATTTCTATTTGTTTGACTGAAAAATCCCATTTGTGAATATTTTCTGGATCGAGAAATTAGTGTGGTGGTAGTTGTAGTGTATTACTCTTGGTGGTTTGTATAGTGAAGACATTTTTATTTAGGAGAGCATGAAAGTGAATTTGTTGTCCTGGGGTTTTTTCTGATTGTGTTACTTTAAGGAGACCACATCACTTCACTTTTCTGTATTAAAGTCTTTGCTTCCTTAAATGAAATAACCCACATCTTAGTTCTTTCCTCTGACTTCTTGAATCAGAGTGACTTCTTAATTCTTTTCTCTGACTTCCTGAGATGGACTAAAATTGCTTTCAGCTATTTAAAACAATGTCTTTGAGCATGACTGTGTGACAACCATGAGGAAGCGTTTCCCCTCTAGACTGTATGTGTGCTTAGAAGAGTCAGACTTGAAGTAGGGCAACCATTGCTTTTACTGTGCCTTGAGTAAATGGTACGTCTTTTTCTGACACCTGTTTGTGGTCACTTGTTTGCATAGTTTGAAGTTTCTAGCCTCAAATACCTTTTCCGGGGGAGGGTGAGAGATTTGGGGTGAGGGGTTTGGTGAGAAGTAATTCAATTGAAGTTAATAAAAAAAGGCCTCTTCTTGTTTTTATTTTTGTTGTGTGTGTCCAGGATTTAGAAGAATTCTGCTTTAAGTTTTGCATCAATCATTTGACAGAAGTTACACAGACTGCAGCATTTTGGCAAATGGATGGCCCTCTGCTAAAGGAATTCATTGCTAAAGCCAGTAGATGTGGAGCCTTTAAGAACTGAAGCCCAAGGCTGCTGGGTTTTGTGTGAGTGTTCTGGGGCACGGGTGATGGCGTATCGTTTGTGCTCTGTGGGCATTGTAATTCTGCAGGTAAAAACCCATCAGGTGGTTTTTCTCCACATCTGAGACACCGTTCTCTGTGTAGGAATATATGAAGGATGTACGGCTTTCCCAGAACCCATTTTAAACAACACTTGTTTCCAGATGTGTGTATTTTAAATGTGATCTTACATTTGGCTGGAACATTGTAAAAGGGTGAAAGTTCAGCTGGTTGTTTTTTGTTTTTGCTTGGAGGAACGTCTGAACTTGGAAAGGGGAAGTATGTGGCAAATCTCCTGGCTCTCATATCAACAGCCCTTTTGATACTGGGAGTTGGGATAGTGTGTGAATTGTGAGATAGAGAGGCCCTACTTCGAATTAAAGCCCCTGACTTTAATTGGGGCTGTTGAAGTGTTGCATTAGTTGCTGGTATAGCAGCTTTACTGTGAAGGAATAAGTATGGTCACTGGAGGCTTTTGTTTGTGAGTTTGCACTACTGATGACTTTTTTTTAACCTCAAGGTATATCAAAATAATATTCAGTTTAATATGAGTTAAACCTATTGAAATGATAATTATGTTAAGGTGCATTTCTGGGTTAGTCAAAATGTCTCTTAAGACTTAAGCACATAAAACATACTAATTTAGAACTATCTGTGAAAAGTTGATAAACTTTCTTTGGATAGAAGTGACTGTTTTATAAATTAAATTAGACTCTGCAATACTATCTAATTGTGGTTTGTTAAATTAAGATGAAATTCAAGAACTCAAGTTTAAATTTCCCCTCTTCTCCCTATAAATGCTAACATAAGAGGAAAATAATGACACATTCAATATATTCTTGCCTTCTAAATTATGGCTGCTAGGTCATCAGATCTGCTACATCTGACTCAAAGAAGTAGTTCTTTGGAAACCCACTGTCTTACAGGTTGTAATGGGATTTGTTCTATCTTTAGGCCAAATATCATCACAAATTTGCTTATTTGAAACTTTATTGGTTTTCACTTTTGATATTCCTCTCCTTTTAATTGTACTAGGTCTAATATTAAGTGCAATTTAATTTTTAAAAAGGATCAAATGATGGTTTTTCTGAAAAGTTTCCATTTAAAAGGAACTTTTCATTTGTGGTGTTTTGTGTGTCCACTGAGCTTGCTTTAAGAACAAAGCTTTCCTCTGTTCTTCATCTACGGACTTATTTCCATTCATGGGCGCTCCTTTACTGAAGTCTGTTTCCTGCTTGGAACAGCCTCCTATCTGAACTCAGAGCCTAAATATCTTTTTAGAGTGGAACTAACAAGACTGCGAAGAGATGCTGCAGCTACTGTTTTTAGTGATGTTTTTGAGTGTGTGTTGGGGGAGGGGGTGATGGATGAAAGATAGGAATTCATTGATAGGTGAAATAAATAACAAACCTAGAAGCCTAGCTCCCCCCTCCCCATTTTTTTTTTTTAAATTATATTGCAAGTGATTGAAGCCCAGTGAATTATTAGGTTAGAATTAGTTCTGCAACGTACGAATTTTCTTAGGTTGGTAAATGCACATTAACTTAGTTATTAATTATGATGGATAATGTTTGTAATAATCACTGTTCTGTAGGCTTATGATTAGGACAAAAGAAGAATTTCAGTATGTTTACTATTGCTCTTACTTGAAAAAGAAAATTCCCCCCAAAAGCACAAACTAAAGTATATATATCCATTTCCATAGGGAATTCATTCAACAAATTTTTACTGAGTTCGTAATACAAGTGAAGAAACACTTCTTATGTTAGATTACTGAGTAATTTGTATGAGTATGTATGTAGGAAGAGAATAGAAATGTCCTTCTATTGAGTATATTTTATTTTTAATACTCTTATTTTTTCACTTGGTTTTGTTGCTAGTCATAGCAGGAGATGAGAACTATTCTTTGAGTTGCTTTTTTCACCTGGCGTAATAATGAAAGGCAAAGTATTCATATTTCTTAAATCAGCCCTTCATCTACTCTTGAACTTCTTACTGGAATAATAATGTTTGATACTCTAGAATATAGGCTGTATTTATGTAATGTTTAGAATGACACATTAATAAATAAAATAATCTGTTAAAACAGGCATACAGAGTTGTTCTTTTCCCCCTCAAAAATCAGTAATATGCAGCCTGAAAAAGGAAGGAAATTCTGACCCATACTGCACCTGCATGATCCTGAAGACACTACGCTAAGTGAACTAATCTAGTCACAAAAGGTCAAATACTCTGCAATTCCCCTTCTATAATGACCTAGGGTCATCAGCTTTATAGAGATAGAAAGTAGAGTGGTGTGGGCTCCCTGGTGGCTCAGCGGGTTGAGCACAGTGCTGTGAAGCTGTCCGCAGCCTCTAGCAGCGCCAGTTCAATTCCCAGTCGGCCAGGGAGATTCCCACATAGTGCCGCAGACCTCTCCTGTTGTGCCCGCTACAACCCTCAGCAGTGTATTTCAGTCCTGCCTGTTCTGCTCCCTGCTCTGTCTCCGGTGAATTCTCTCAGCCTCCCACACCTCTGGCCTGTACCCCAGTGCTTGTAAAAATAAATAAATCTTTAAAAAAAAAAAAAAGGAAGAATGGTAGTTGCCAGGGCTGGGGAGGAGGAGGGAATGGAGAATTAATGTTGAACAGGTACAGAGTTCATTTTGCAAGATGAAGAGTATTCTGTAGATGGATGGTGGAGATGGTGGCACAAATGTGAATGTAATTAATGCAGTGGAACGGTACACTCGAACATGGTCACTCTGTGAAATTGTCATATTTTGCCACAGTTCTTAAAAAATCAGTGCTATGATTTTTAAAGGACTTGGGCTAGAAAACAGGAACCACAATGAATATGCTGTTCTTCAACAAACCCCGCCCTCCACCCCCCCACATACACCCAAAGAAATCCTTTAATTTTATTCCTCCTGAAAAGTAATACAGCAGAAAATATATCTGAATTCTTTGGGGGTACTTATAAATAACAAAAAGATACAATTCCTACCCTTAAGGACTAAATACATTATTAGGAGAGAAGAGAGCTATGTTCAGGAATTGACACAATAATATAAACAGCTTTTCATAATAGTAAGAAAACCTATTGATAATATAGTTAATATGAGAAGCAGCTGTTCTGAAGATGCTGTGGCTGTGTAGGAGAAAACAAAGGGTCCTTTTCGCTCATTTCCAAAACAACAGGTAAGTGGCACAAACACAGCCATAGAGGGTAAGGCTAATGAATCTTCCAGAGTTTACCATAAGCACCATTGTTAAGAATGGAGAACAGGGCCTCCCTGGTGGCACAAGGAGTTAAGTCTCAGCAGTATGAAGCTATTGGCAGTCACTGCAGCATGAGTTCGAACTCCAACTAGGGAGACTACCCACATGGTGCAACAGACTTTTCCTGTCTTGCTGGCTGCTCCCCTTAGCAGTGTATTTTGGTAGATCTGCCTGTTCTGCTCCCCACTCTGTCTGGTGAATCCTCCTTCCCACTTCTGTGACCTACACCCCAGCTCTTGTATGCATAAATAAATAAATCTTACCAAAGAAAGATAAAAACAAAACAAAACAAAACAGAGAACACAAGTCAGGACCCATCAGGAAGAAATGTTGGCAAGGAAAGGGTGTGTGTGGTGTGTGTATGTATGTTTTAGAACTTTTATTTTCCCGTGTGGCAGACATGTGCACTGTGCTTTATATACATTTTCTTTTTTAGTGTTAACATTTTGTACCATAACTAGACTCAGAATTAATTAGACTCAGATTAGAGATCAGAATTAGGCAGAATTATGCTCAGATTACATGATTTGAGTACGGTGTTTCAGTACTGACATCGCTAAAGTATAAATCCTAGTAGGCTTTAGGTCTGCCTGATATTACCTTGTGTTATAATTGCCAAGCACATTGCTCCATTGTGCCAAATTATGATTATACATCACATTTGAAAGAAAAGTGAGAGAGGTCTCCTTTTTTTTTATGAAAGATTTATTTATTTATACAAGCACTGGGTACAGTCAGAAGTGTGGGAGGATGCAAGAATTCACCAGAGCCAGAGGGGAGAGCAGAGCAGGCAGACTGACGAAGTCCACAGCTGAGGGGAGCAGTGGACGGCAGGAGAGGTCGGCACACCATGTGGGACCCTTGCCTGGTGGTCGGGGATCGAACCAGTGCTGCAGAGGCTGCGGGCAGCTTTGCAACCCAGCACTCAACCGCTGCGCCACCAGGGAGACCGAAGAGGTCTCTTTTAAACAAAGATCTTGAAACAGTAATAAAAGGAAAATATATAGTAATACAGGCTCACATCAAGATACTCAAAGAAACAATCTCAAAGCTCAAAGAACTAGAAAAAGAACAACAAAAAACCCTAAATCCAGTAGAAGAAAAGAATGAAAATAAACGAAATCAAAACTGAAAAAACTACAAAAGATCAATGAAACCAAAAGTTGGTTCTTCAAAAAAATAAATAAAATAGACAAACCCATAGCCAGGCTCACAAAGGAAAAACGGGAGAAAGCACAAATAAATAGGATCACAAATGAAAGAGGAGAAATCACAACAGACACAGCAGAAATCAAAAGAATAATCAGAAATTACTATGAACAGTTATCTGCAAACAAACAGAACAATCTAGAAGAGATGGACAAATACCTAGAACTCTACAATCACCCAAAGCTAGATAAAGAAGAAATAGAACACCTAAACAGACCAATTACAAGCAGTGAAATTGAAATGGTAATCAAAAACCTCCCCAAAAAACAAAAGCCCAGGACCAGATGGATTTACAAATGAATTCTACCAAACATTCAGAGATGAATTAGTGCCTATCCTTCACAAACTCTTTCAAAAAATTGAGAAGGAAGGGATAATACCAAACACGTTCTATGAAGCCAACATTACACTAATACAAAAACTGAACAAGGACAACACAAAAAAAGAAAACTACAGGCCAATCTCTAATGAACACTGATGCAAAAATCCTCAACAAAATTGTAGCTATCAGAATCCAACAATGTATCCATAAGATAATTCACCACGACCAGGTAGGATTTATCCCAGGAACACAAGGATGGTTCAATATCCAAAAATCAATCAATGTAATCCAACACATCAACAAAAAGAAATATAAAAACCATACGATAATAGATGCTGAGAAAGCTTTTGACAAAGTACAACACTCATTCATGATAAAGGCCCTTGAAATTCTTGGGATATAAGGAACATACTTCAACATCATAAAGGCCATATATGACAAACCCACAGACAATATCATTGTCAATGGTGAAAAGTTAAAGGCATTTCCATTAAGATCTGGAACAGGACAAGGATGTCCACTCTCACCATTGCTTTATAATATAATACTGGAAGTCCTAGCCAAAGCACTCAGACAAGAGAAAGACATACAAGATGTGGTACATATACACAATGGAATATTACTCAGCAATCAAAAAAGATAAACACATGCAGTTTGCAGCAACATGGATGGAGCTAGAAGGGATCATGCTCAGTGAAATAAGTCAGAAAGAAAAAGAAAAATACCAGATGGTGTCACTCATAGCAGGAATCTAGAAAACCTACATAAGAGACCAGGAAAAAGACAAATTAATACAAAGTAAAAATCAAAATCAACAAGCAACTATAAACCAGAGACACACTATGGGGTTGGGGGGGGGGATGGAGGGGAGGGGAGAGAAAGAACTAGAGTCAAAATGGGGGGGGGGTGCAATTGTATGGGGAATATAACCAAAATGAAAATGCATACATTGTGCAAAGATGAAAAATGATGTAAGAATTATATAAAATAAAATTTAAAAAAAATTAAAAAAAAAAAGAAAAATACCGGATGGTCTCACTCATAGCAGGAATTTATAAAACCTAAGTAAGGGGCCAGGAAAAAGACTAATAATGAAAAAATCAAAATCAACAAGCAACTATAAACCAGAGACACACTACGCAGGGGGTGTGGGGAGGAGAAGAAGGATTAGAGTCAAAATAAGGGGGGTGGAATCGTATGGAGAATATAACCAAAATGAAAATGCATACATTGTGCAAAAATGAAAACTGATGTAAGAATTATATAAAATAGGCCGTCCTTGCCACCATGGCGGCGGTCGCCCGCCTCGCGTGGCTGGCTCTGCTGCCGGCCACCAGGACAATTCGTGCCTTTTCCACCGAGGTGTCTCCGACCCCTCGCGCTCCTCGGCCGAGCCTGCGTACAACAGAAAGAACTTCCAAGCATGAAAGGCCCCAGAGAAGAAAGGCACTAATCCTAGGACAGAGAAAATGTCTGTTGACCAGGACTGGCCCAGCATTTATCCCGTTGCAGCACCCTTTAAACCCTTAGCTGTACCTCTTCCTGTTCGAATGGGTTATCCAGTGAAAAGAGGGGTGCCTATGCCCAAGGAGGGAAATCTAGAACATTTAAAGATCCCCAATTTTCTGCATTTGACTCCAGTTGCAATTAAAAGGCACTGTGAAGTTCTTAAAGATTTCTGCACTGCATGGCCAACTGCACTAGATAGCGATGAGAAATGTGAGAAGCATTTTCCAATTGAAATAGACACAGCTGATTATGTTCCATCAGGACCATCTATCCGAAACCCTAAAGCACAAGTAGTCACCTTAAGGGTTAAACTTTCCAATTTGAATTTAGATGATCATGCAAAGAAGTTTATTAAGCTTGTGGGAGAGCGCTACTGCAAGACCACAGAGGTGCTCACCATCAAAACTGATAGGTGCCCTTTAAGGAGACAGAATTATGATTATACAAGGTATTTACTGACAGTTTTGTACCACGAGTCTTGGAAAATGGAAGAATGGGAGCAAAATAAGACTGAAGCTGACATGGAAGAATATACATGGGACAACAGCTCCTCAGAAAAAAATGTCCTGGAAACTCTTCTTCAAATTAGAGCTGCTGAGAAACATCTGAAAGTAGGTAAAGAAGAGCTCCTGGGCACTAAAGAAGTTGAGGACCACAAGAAGTCTGTTGTTAGTCTGAAGAACGAGGGGGAAAATGAAAATACCCTTTCTCAGTACAAAGATTCGGTGAAGAGGCTACTTAATTTGACATGAATTATGTAAAAAAACCTGCTTCCTTTATTTTATGATACGTTTGTGCTCATTATCTAACATAACATAAAATTGAAAATGTTATTAAAAAGCTATTGTTTAAAAAATTATATAAAATAAATAATAACCAAAAAAAAAGAAAAGAAAGATTTTTTTTTCAGCTTAGTATGCTAGCTATAAATGGGGTGGGGAAAGTAGTGGGTACCTTTTGAATTACAAGTGGCAAGAGAAATACGTGATGGTGTGTGCTGTTTTGGTGAATCTTTGGATGTTCTGATACACATCTCAAACTCTTAATTAGAGGTCAGCTGATCTTCATAGAACTAAGTTTTTATTTATTTATTTTGGATTTTATTTTTTTTTAATTTTTTTTAAATAATAAATTTTATTTTTATATTCCCCATACAATTGCAACCCCCCCATTCTGACCCCAATCCCTCCCCTCCCGCCCCCCACCCCCCAAAAAGTATCTCTGGTTCATAGTTTTTTGTTGATTTTGATTTTCACTTTCTTATAGTTATTCATTTTCCTGGTCCCTTATTTAAGTTTTCTAGATTCCTGCTATGAGTGAGACCATCCGGTAAAAAAACTAGCAACAACAAATATTGGCGAGGATGTGGAGAAAAAGGAACTCTCCTGCACTGTTGGTGGGAATGCAAACTGGTCCAACCACTATGGAGAGCTGTGTGGAGATTTCTGGACCTACTAAACATAGAGCTTCCATATGATCCAGCAATTCCACTCCTACGTATTTACCCAAAGGACACAGAAATATCAATTCCAAAGAGCACCTGCACCCCTATGTTTATAGCAGCACTATTTACAATAGCTAAGCTTTGGAAACAACCCAAATGCCCAAAAATAGATGACTGGATCAAGAAGATGTGGTACATATATACCATGGAATATTACTCAGCATTCAAAAAAGATAAACACATGCAATTTGCAGCAACATGGATGGCGCTGGAAGGGATCATGCTCAGCGAAAAGAAAGATTTTGACATCAAAACTATTACTCAGGGCCTCCCCTGGTGGCACAGTGGTTGAGTGCTGGGCTGTGAGGCTGCCCGCAGCCTCTGCAGCACCAGTTTGATCCTCGCCACTGGTGAAGGTCCCACATGGTGCGACAGACCTCTCCTGCCACACCTGCTGCTCCCCTCAGTAATGTATTTCGTCAGTTTGCCCACTCTGCTCCCCGCTCTGACTCTAGTGAATTCTCTCACCCTCCTGCACTTTTGACTGTACCCAGTGCTTGTATAAATAAATAAATAAATAAATATTAAAAAAGAAAAAAACAGCTATTACTCAGACAAGCTTTGCTATAGGATGTAATTTCAGTGCAGTAAGTTAAATTTACAGTAATCATTCAGACCAGGGGAAATCTTTAGTGGATCTGGAATTCTGGAGTCTTCATTTCTGTAGTTTCTTAAGTGCTCCTGGTCATTTGCATTTTGAAAACCACAGATTCAGATTTTGTCTCTCAGGTAATAACTTGGACTAGAGTTGCTGTTGCAATAGGAATGTTCTTTTTTCGTCTGTAGCATATTCTTCCTTCAGTTAAATTCTTTGACTTCTTATGTGCCAGACATTATGCTGGGGAGTCAGGTCAAACTCATTTTGAAATGTAGCATGATTATGAATCAGAGTACTGTGGTAGAAATTTAGAAGTGTGAGAAGAGTGAGAAATGTGAGGTTTTCAGGGGTGAGAAATTGTTTCGGAGCATAAAAATGTAAATATTGTTAGGTTGAAAAAATCCTAACTCAATTGTTTTTTATTCTTGCATATTCCCATTAATACTCAAGTATCCAGTTTAAAATATTTATTTTGAATAGGGAGGGAAGTAAAACTGTCACTATTTGTAGATGATATGGACATAGAGAACCCTAAAAATTACACAGAAAAACTAATCAAAATAATCAACCAGTTTAGTATAGTAGCAGGATACAAAATCAACACACAAAAATCAGTAGCCTTCCTATAAACAATCAATATAAAGAAGAAGAAATCAAGAAAACTGTCCCTTTTATAACTGAAAAAAAAATCAAATACTTGGGAATAAACCTAATAAAAGAGGTGAAAACCTATACAAAGAAAATTATAAAACATTGTTAAAAGAAATAGAAGATGACACAAAGAAATGGAAAGACATCCCCTGCTCATGGATTGGAAGAATTAACAGTATTAAAATGGCCATCCTACATATTAAAAAAAAACAAAAAACAAAACTAGTAACAAGAAATGTTGGGGAGGATGTGGTGAAAAAGGAACTTTCCTACATTGCTGATGGGAGTGCAAACTGGTCCCACCACTATGGAAAGCTGTGCGGCATTTCCTCAGTCTACTAAAAATGGAGCTACCACATGACTGAGGAGTTCAACTTCTAGGGATCTACCCAAAGGACACAAAAATATTAATTCAAAAGGATACCTGCACCCCTATGCTTATTGCAGCACTATTTACAATAGGTAAAACCTGGAAACAACCCAAATGCCCAAAAATAGATGACTGGATCAAGAAGATGTGGTACATATACACCATGGAATATTACTCAGCATTCAAAAAAGATAAACTCATGCCATTCGCAGCAACATGGATGGAGCTACAAGGAATTATGCTCAGTGAAGTCAGAAGGAAAAAGAAAAATATCTGATGGTTTCACTTACAGGAGGAATATAGGGGAACCAAATAAGACATCGGGGGAAAAAATAATAATGATACAAAACACAACAAAACAAAAACAAGCAGACAATTATAAACCAGAGAATCCTGCAGGGGAGGAGGAGGGAGAGGGATTGGAGGGAGGGAGGGAGGCGCACAGGGGACTGTGGTGATGGTGCACGGGTGGATTGGTGGAGGAAATTCTATGGGGAGCAAACATTCTATGGGGTGCAAACATTGTTTAAAAATGAACAAAAATGATGTAAAATATATATAAATAAGTTAAAAAATAAAAGGCCATATACTTTTTTTTTTTTTTAATAGAGGCATGTTTTTCATTTATTTATTTATTTTGTTTGTTTGTTTTGTTTATACATGCACTGGGTACAGTCAGAAGCACGGGAGGGTGAGAGAATTCACCAGAGCCAGAGCAGGGAGCAGAGCAGGCAGATGGACCGAAGTACACTGCTGAGGGGAGCAGCGGGCGGCAGGAGAGGTCTGCGCGCCATGTGGGACCCTCGTCCGGTGGCCGGGGAGCAGCCGGGGATCGAACTGGCGCTGCAGCCGCGGGCAGCTTCGCAACCCAGCGCTCAACCGCTGCGCCACCTGGGAGGCCCCAGGCCATATACTTTTACAGTTAAAAAATGTTTATTTTGAAGATGATGTATAACTATGTGGTGAATATCTGAAAAGAAATTTAAAAAGCAAACTTTATGACAAGAAGAGAGGTAAATTTAGGTAAATTTGATTCAAGTAAAGTAAGTTTCAAACTTATCTCTAAGAGGCATTATAAGCTGGAACTAGTCTCAAAAAATAAGAGCAGTTTATGTCTTTATTATGCAGCTAATCAACAGTGGCAGTGCATGCTAGAGCTGGGAATGCAGTAAGTGAAATACAAAATAGTGAGTCCCTGGCCTTGGTTACACCGAGTATGGCTATGGAGGAAAAGTACTCCCAGATGTAGTAAGTGGGAGAGCTGGGAGGTGAGACCCGTGGGCGCAGCAGTTAGGACTTCACAACAGGACATGCTCACTCCCTGGGTGGGTTTGCAGGGGGAAGCACCTGGCCTATTACTGGAATCAATTTAGATCTCTGGAGTGAGAGACTATGCACCAGCTTGGAGCTACCAAAGGATTTTTAGTGCAAAGAGTGGGAGAGATGGAAGGCATGATCCAACTTACTCAAGTATAATTCAACAAACAGTGGAGAGGAGAAGTAGACCTCAGATGATAGAAGGGAGGCAGTAAACACCCAAACTGGCATAAAATGTAACCCAGTAAGAATAGGTAGAGATGGTGAGAAATGAAGTTTGCAGACTAATGCAAGAGAAACCTAGTCTTAAAGACATGTGGCTTTCACTGGTTGGAGTGTGTGTCCTCCCTACCAGCTTGCAACTGTGTCTGATTTCCTGGCTTTGGAAATTTGTAAGATGATTAAGAAGTTACTGCAGTATCTCTGTTTCTTTGAACAGAACACAAGGTTTGTTTTAAGTCCTGAAGTAGCTCAATCTCTTCTTTCAGCTGCTGCCGCCTTTCTTCAGATTGATGAATTTCATTCTCTATTGCTACAATAAGGAAAAATGAGATATTTTAGATTATTCAGTACTTTTATAAATAACTATAGTTCTAGCCCTTTCCTCCTGCAAGTGCATAGTAACAATGTTGTGCCCCAAATAATAGAGTTTTGTGAGCAGTAACTGGTTCCTTTTTTTCTTTTTTAGTAACTTTTTTTAATGCCTTTGCTGCTTCTTCTAATGCAGAATAGAATTCTCGTATTATCACACATAAGGCTGATCAGTAAATCTTTAAGATTCCCTATACATTTGTAGCTTTTTCTAAGTCCCTTTTGTCTATTTTTAAAAACTCAAAAACAGTGACTGTATAACCTTCATGCTATATTCATTTATTGAGAGAGCTGTGATAACTGGAGAGCACATGTGGTTAGAATATCAAGGATAAGGGCAAACCTCTCATAAAAATGCATTAAATTCTTAATGTGACATAAATGCTTTTGGTTTTATTTAGAAATAGAAAGGTTTTATTATGGAAACTTTGAAAGAAGGTTACTTTAATTAGGTTTGTAAACAACAAAAGTACAATGGCAATGTCATTTTTTTAAAACATCAAAATTAAAGAATACTGAAACATATATATATATATATAATCTTTTTATAGAATACCTGTATACCTGTGGTTAACTTTCTGCAGCATTACAAAGGCTAAATTAAGCAAGAAAGTCTTTATCAGTTGGGATGTCAAAAGTGAAGCCATTTGATTTAGGTCTCATGTAATTCCAAAGAGCGCCACCTCTGGGTGCGCCCCACCACCAGCTACTACACTGTAGTGCCTGGACTCCCAACTAATGCACCCAGGAAGTGACATGTTACACACAGGAAGCATTTGTATGTAAATAAACATAGATGGAAGTCTACAAAATAAAGCTTTTCAGAGTAAGATTTTAAAGGCTCCTTTAAAAAAAAAAATATGGATGCTGTCCTCAGCAGGATGTAGACATTCTCAAGCGACTGTTAAAAGATTCACTAGTTTTGGTAAGTTAAAATAACTTTCTCCTTCTGGTTACAAATGAAAAAATGCGAAAGGGGGCCTCCCCTGGTGGCGCAGCGGTTGAGCACCGCGCTGTGAAGCTGCCCGCAGCCTCTGCAGCGCTGGTTTGATCCCTGGCCACAGGGTGAGGGTCCCACATGGCGCGCAGACCTCTCCTGCCGCCCGCTGCTCCCCTCAGCAGTGTACTTCGTCAGTCTGTCTGTTCTGTTCCCTGCTCTGGCTCTGGTGAATTCTCTCACCCTTGTGCGCTTCTGACTGTACCCAGTGCTTGTATAAATAAATAAATAAATTTTTTTTTAAAAAAATGAGAAAGGCTTGTGTGTATGGAGACAGAGATATGGACTATTTTCTTCACAGGAGAAACCTATTGTCCTAATACATTTGCTGGACAGACATGTCCTGGAAAAGAATGGAGGGCGCAGTGTGTGTGACTTCAGGGAGCCCATCTACACCAAATTCTGAGTGAATCTGTACACTCGGATGTACAAAGCCCAGCCGCTCTGCTGTGTGTGGCGGCCTTGATAGAGAGGTTAGATGACACTCACAGCAGGTGGGAATTTAGCCTGTTTTGGAGGTGTTTTAAACAATGGTGAGCAGGTTGTAGAAATGTTGAATCTGTGCCCTCACTGGGTGTTTTCTAAAAATTTCTTCTTTATTGCTCATTTTTCCCCCCTGATGAACTTTAGAATCAGTCACACACTACCCCATTAGATTTGAAGATTGATGTTGGGAGAATTGAAATTTGTGTATAACATACCACATAGAAGGCCTGCAGCCTCACGGTTCCCCACAGCCTTGTGCCTGAAAACAGAGGTTGCTTAGAGGCTAGTTAGCACCCTGCTAATTCCTGAACATGGTGTCCAGATACTCTTCAATTTTTCAGTTTTGTTTCTACTTTTTTCAAATGTTTTCTCTAATTACAGAAGGATTATCTGTGTGTAGAAAATGTGGGAAATACATACAGCACTAAAGACAAAAGACATCACTATAATCCAGCCTCCTCCAGGTAACTGCTGTTTGCATTGATTGGGTGCAGCTTTTCTGCATGCCTATTTTTTTTTGTGTGTGTATGTTAGGAGTCACATTGTTTTTTCAATGGTGTTTCATGTACTAAAACAATGAACATTCTTCTAAAATGATTTTTAACCACCCAAGGAGTAGTATTTCAATATGTATGATAAATATTTATAAACTTTGCCACTCAGTTTTAACTCATATACCTGCTTGAAAATCAAAAAATGTGTCTTCAAACAATGTACAGTCAAAAAGTGAAGTCCCAATTTCTTCATAGTCTGGAGGGAGAGAAAGCATTCAGTTGTAATTTAAATAAATTATATAGGCAGAAACACCCCAAGACACAAATAACCCAAAGGAAGGAATAACAGCAGTCATCCCTTGTAGAACATTAGTGTGAGACTGCAGTGCCAGCAGCACCACCTGGAAACTTGTGAGAAATGCGAATTCTTAGCACATCTTCTGAATCAGAGTTCCAGGGGTGAGACCCAGCTATCTGCATTTTAAGAAGACCTCCAGGTGATTTTGAGAGGCATGCTCAAGTTGAAAGGTATTTGGTCTAGAGAAAAGAGTAAAATAAAAGAAGGTAAAGAATGTGCTTTTGGAAATGTTTTTTTCTTAATTTCACTTTTGGGGTTTTATCCTATAAAATGATCCATTTTAAACCCTTGAACGTTGTTTTTGGGATTATAAATTGGTGCAACCATTGTGGAAAGTAATATGAGACTCCTCAGAAAACTAAAACCAGAAATTCCATGCAATCTGGTTATCCCACTGCTGGATAACCCAAAAAATACAAAAACACTAATTCCAAGAGCTATATGCACCTCCATGTTTATTGCAAATTATATACAATAGCCAAGAACTGAAAAGAACCTAAGTGCCCAGCCACATAAATGGATAAAGATTGGTATATATGCACAATGAAATATTATTTAGCTATAAAAAATGAAATGCTGCCACTTGCAAAAACACAGATGGACAGTATTAAGCTTTGTGAAAAGGGTGATGAAGACAAACATTGTATGATTTTACTCATGTGGTATATAGGGAAACCAGACAAAAGAAGGAATGAAATAAAACAAACTTTTAGACTTAAGACCAAATTAGTAGTTACCCGAAGGGAAGGGGAAAGGGGAAACTGGGTGGGGAAACTGGGTAAATGGACTCAATTGTATGATGAAAACCAGAGTTGGACTTCTAGTGGTGAACTTAATATATTTACAGATGTCAATTTTTAATGATGCAGATCTACATAATGCTATAATATTACATTGATAATCATGTTACATTGTTGTATAAAATATATACTAACAAACATTTTACTATAGCTGTATTTATAGTCAGGTTTTTAACTTCATAATTATAGGTTTTAAGAAGGCTAAGTGGTTCTATATTTGCCTGTATGAATGGAACTTGTTTCTCAAACACTCTCTGTGAAAGGTCAAATTTTACCATACATCAATCAAAAGATTAAAATTACTTCTTTTCTACTTTACAAAAAAAGCCATTTGGCTTGTTGAGGAATAGAATTTGAGTGAAATCAAAACTATAAAATGATAAACACCATTCTCTAAGGTCTTAGCTACAACTAGGGTCTGGGAGGGTGCAGATGTATGATTGAAGCTGGTTCTGAATGGGCCCATTTTCTTGGGGATCACTCTCAGCTTAACGCTGTGGACAATACATCATAACTTTCAAGGCACCAAGTACATCAAAGTTAATGAGCTTGGGAATTACCTACATCCATTTTATTTATAAAGCACAAGAGATCTGGAGCTAGGAATTTTATTCAAGAATGGGATAAAGAAGGAAAAGAGAACAGCACAGAAAGAAAATGTGTACTTTTTTTTTGGGGGGGGGGGTTGTGTGGTTTTACATGTAGGTCTGTGAGAAGTCTCAACTAGAAATGCTGCTATATCCATACCTGATTCTGAAGCTGTCTCATCCATGAGTCTTTCATGAATTGAATGAAGTTTGTCTAATATTGCTTCAAATAAGTCATTAAGAAGTCCTGCTTCTTTACATTTCTTAAGAAAAGAAACTTTCATAACTGCATCTAAGAATAAAAACATTTGAGAGGAAATGGTTTGTCTTTGTGCAGTTATCCTCAGTCACCTTATCTCTTAGGAGCCTGACTAACATAGATGAGCAGAGTTAGATATACACACAGCACCTGTATTCTACCTATAACTATGAATTGTAATTTCATCACCTCATTTTTTTCTAGCTGAAACAATGTGGTGAGAAGTGAAAATAAAAACATATTTGCTTAGAATTATATGAATCAAGAGTGATAGGCCTTGGGCCTCCCCAGTGGCGCAGCGGTTGAGCGCTGTGTTGCAAAGCTGCCCGCAGCCTCTGCAACGCCAGTTCGATCCCCTGTTTCTCCGCGCCACCGGAGGAGGGTCCCACATGGCGCGCAGACCTCCCCTGCCGCCCGCTGCTCCCCTCGGCAGTGTACTTTGGTTCCTCTGCCTGCTCTGCTCCCCGCTCTGCCTCTGGTGAATTCTCTCACCCTCCTGCGCTTCTGACTGTACCCAGTGCTTGTATAAATAAATAAATCTTTAAAAAAAAAAAAAAAAAAAGAGTAATGGGCCATCCCAATTTAAGTTATTTTGATCTGCTACGGTTATGATAGAGTCAATAGTTATGATAAAAATATCTATTCCTATAATAAGTTACGGTAAGTTTAAAAAAATAAAGTAGGGGCCTCCCTCGTGGCGCAGTGGGTTGAGCGCAGTGCTGTGAGGCTGTCCACAGCCTCTGCAGTGCTGGTTCATTTCTCGGCCGGCTGGGGAGATTCCCACATGGTGCGTCAGACCTCTCCTGCTGCTCCTGCTGCTCCCCTCAGCAGTGTCTTTGGTTCATCTGCCTGTTCTGCTCCCTGCTCTGTCTCTGGTGAATCCTTTCACCCTCCCACACCTCTGGCCTGTACCCCAGTTCTTGTATAAATAAATAAATCTTTAAAAAAATAAATAAATAAAGTGGGATACAACTTTGAAATACATTGGTCAGCATTTCAGTAGGTCATATATGTTAGAGATAAAACTTATAGCAAACCTGTGTGTGTACCATCCATTTTCCTCAATTGTTTTAAAAATCTATTAACTGTCATTTCTGCAGGTATCTAGAAGAAGAAAAATAATCGATTACACTGGCTTTATTATTGGCATTTGATATTGCATTAAATGAAAACCAATCTTTCATGCGTATAATTCAATGATATGCCTCCTATTCATCTGTAGATGTAAACATCAAATGTATTTGTGTTCTGTATTACAAAACATCAAGAAATATGATAAGCATCTCATAAAAACAGTAAGAAGTGAAGGTTGTTGGCTCATAGTAATTTAGTTCATATAAGCTGATATATAAAAAAACTTTCAAATCCCCAAAACATTTTCATATGCTTCATATATAAAAGTAATCTAGAAAATAATAAGAATTACAAATTAGGTCAAGTAGATCATGCAGCTGTGAAATACTGCACTCTGTCCATTTTAAGAACATAAGCACACTGTAGATGCAGTTCCTCCCACCAATTTAGTGCCAGAAGATATGTTGTAAGGACTGTGGGACTGTCAGCCCCTGAAGGTTGTACTTAAGTATTCAAGACACTTCCAACTTCTACTTAATATCATCTCACTATGGTTCTATCATGTCACCTGAAATTCAGAATGGATAAAATAAAGACTATGTATAAAGAAATTTAAAGTTATAATAAAATTAAGTAAAATTACCTGTACACAAATGTCTGTTGAGAGACATTTCTTCATTCTTTTTCTTTTCACTACTGAAATATTATCTGAAAATATAATATAGAAACCAGAAAGGAAAAGATTCACACTTAACCATATAAAATATAAAACTTCTATGGCCAAATTTATCAAAATCAAAAGATTTATGACAAACTTAAGATTAAGTGTTCATAATACTTATGATAAAAGGCTAATTAAAAATTGAAAAAGAGAATTGAGTAGAAAAATGGGCAAAAGGGGAACCCTCCTGGGAGAGCTTTCATTAAATAGAAAAACAAATAGATTAGGCCATAGACATGCAAATATAATTGACAAAAAGGGAGAATATACTTAATTTCACTCATCAGTAAAGAGATGCAAAATCAAGAATTTTTCATTTATCAGATTGACAAAGATGAAAATGCTTAATATATAATGTTTGCAAGGATTTGGGTAATTGTATACTGCTAGGTATTGCCTCTTTGGAAGACAGCCAATAGTTATCCAAAGGTTCATTGTTTATAATAAACAATGTAGTTATAGGAAGTTTTCCTAATAGTACAATCACATAAAGGCACAAAGGTGGAGAGAGTTGTAACTGTAGTATTACATACGATAGAAAAAAACTGGAAACTAACCTAGAGTCTCCGAAGAGACTAGTTCAATTGTGGTTGAATAGCTATGCAATTGAATAATATACACAATGGAATATTTATGCAGCCTTTTAACAAAAGTTAAATCTACTTATGCTGACATGGAAGGATCTCTGAGATATATTAAGTGAGAAAAAGCAAAATATAGTAGTAGGTATGTTTGTAAGTACAGCAAACTTTTGGAAGAATTCAAAAGAAGCGATGGTTTTCTGTGGGGACAGGATGTATGAGTGTTACAACCTGCTACTTAAAACTAATCCATTATTGTCATCTTTCCCTGTCAAAAAATATTGATTGCTAGTAATTTTCTGCATTGTTTCTTGATAAGTTAAAAGGGTAATAATGACTGAAGAATGAGGCTAATGATACTGTTTAGAGAGTTCTATTTACCATCATGGAATGCAGCTGTCCTGACACAGATCAAGGCGCGGTAAGCACACCAGCGTTAGTGCTGCTGACACTGCCCTGAGCAATGCACAGGAATCACTCCAGAATGGATATGCCTCCCAGAGCTCCAGGTAGCCAGTATCCACACTCCTTAATTAGAACTGAAATGCTCAGAGTGCATTCTTAGGAAAATTTAATTGAGGGGGACGTACAGCACTTTTTCAGTTTTTTCAACTGAAAAGTCTGATATTCTTTTAGAAGAGAGGCAGTCACAGAAGTCAATCACATCTTGGCTGGATCCTCTGATTGTAGTGAGGATGGAAGACACCAAAGACTACTGCAAGTTGGCTCAGTTCACAAAGAATGAAACATTCATTATGTTACAAGCCCACAAAGAAACATAATATTATATGTACAATTTTAACTCAAAAATTTGTATGTTAATTCAATGAAGTTAGTACATCAGACTGTTTCATGTCTTTCTTACATGTTTCTTTAAACCCATTTAACCCACTAAATACTAATTTGAGAGACTTACCATTTTGAAATCCTCCCTTTGGAGCATGTTGTTGGCAAAACACTCTGAAAACATGCAATTTCAAAGAATCAAATATTTTTATTTACACTTTTCAAATGTGCCTACTTTCCTGTGATTTTGTTTTTTTTTAATTTTTTTTTATTTATGCATACAAGAACTGGGTACAGGCCAGAGGTGTGAGGGGTGAGAGGATTCACCAGAGACAGAGCGTGGCAGGCAGACTGACTGAAATACACTGCTGAGGGGACCAGCGGGTGAGTCAGGAGAGGTCTGCTGCACCATGTGGGTTGCTCCCTGGCCGGGGATAGAACCCGGGCTGCAGAGGCTGTGAATAGCTTCATAGCGCTGTGCTTAACCCCTTGTGCCACCAGGGAGGCTCTCCTGTGATTTTAAAAGGAACCAACCTATTTTTCATGATGGTTTCACCTGAAATAATTATTAAAGAATATGTTGTTCAGACCTGTATAAATAATCAATGAGCCACACCTAGTGAAAGGAGCCTCTGCCATATGTCTTTTGTGCTCTCAGACCTCGGAAAGGTCAATATGCTCTCTGAAGGAGCAAGTGCTGACTCAATATTCTGAACAATACTAGTTCATATTTTACACTTCATCTCCATACAAAAAAGGAGTTAAGTGAAAATGACCTGATTCAATTCAGTTAACAACTAATTTGCTGATTTCTTGTGACTAATTTGTGTAATTATATAACTGAACTGAAATATTTCATCAGAAGACAAATCAAAGTTTCTTCCTGGATAAAACAAATATAATTCTATTGGACTTGAAATATGCCTTACCTGTATTAATATTACAGAATTATCAAAAGACATGAAGTAAGATTTAAATACAAACAGGGTAAGTTTCTGCAAGGACCTAATGACTGATTACTGTGTTCGCTACCTAGTTTATCATGTTTAGAAAATTTATTAAGTAATAGTGATGGGTGGGAAAACACATTCAATGGGGAGGCAAGATGGGAAAACCACTACCTGTGGCTAACAAGTAAGGTTTTTGGTCTTGAGGCCGCCCTGAACATCACTCATGCCACAAGGAAACCAATGCTTTCTAACATCAAAGAAAGGAAGGTTAAAACCAAAACTAAAACCAACCTATTTTCACCCTATGATATTTAGAGAAGGTGTTGTGAAGTCAGGTTCCCAAGCAGGTGTCCCTTAAGGCATACTCTCACCCAGAAACAATCTGCATAATATTAACTTTAAAAATCAACTTGTGTTAATCTACTTATTCCAACCCTCAACGTGATTTTAAAACTGTTTTATTACATACTTATAAATTCCTCGAGATCCATCAGTTTGTAGCACTGCGTGGTCACTCTTGGCACAGAAAAAATGGTAACTCTTAGAACAGGATTTTACTTCACATCCCACAGTGGCTCCTTTTTGACGACAAAATCTGCATGTCTACAGAAAAATAGATTTTACTGAATAAGCACTTGTTTTTCATAATCTGTTAAAACCTGGAGTTAAAGATATCATTAACTTTTTTTTTTAAGTCAGCAGCCTTAACTTCCTCAGCTACAAATATTAAGTGCTTAACATTTGTCCACTCATTTTGAAATCTCAACAAAAGCTCAGCTAACTACAATGCTTGACCAGACTGTTTGGTAATGATCGGATTAAAAGCAGAAAAGCCTTCCTTTCTGTTAAAAAAAAATCTCTTTTTAAAAGATTTCTAAAAGTGGGCCTCCCGGGTGGCGCAGCAGTTGAGTGCTGGGTTGCAAAGCTGCCCGCGGCCTCTCTGGCGCCGGTTCGATCCCCGGCTGCTCCGGCCACCGGAGGAGGGTCCCACATGGTGCGCAGACCTCTCCTGCTGCCTGCTGCTCCCCTCAGCAGTGTACTTCGGTCCTTCTGCCTGCTCTGCTCCCCGCTCTGGCTCTGGTGAATTCTCTCACCCTCCCGCGCTTCTGACTGTACCCAGTGCATGTATAAACAAACAAACAAAAAAGTAAATAAATAAAACATGCCTCTATTAAAAAAAAAATTAAAAAGATTTCTAAAAGCACAGTTGCAAAACTGTCTAGCTCGAAGCAAACGTTCCTGGTAGGGCAGTTCTGGCAGTGCCACTAAGAACAGTGTGATATCCAGCCAGCCACTTCTTTTAGATCCAGATTCCTTCTTGGGGATAACCAGGCCTTTCTTAAAGTCACTGCTGAGGACTGTGGGAAGTGAGGTAGGTAAAATCTCTACGAAACGTATATAGTAGGGCCCAAACCAAAATACACCTTGAATAATGAAGGTTTTTCTTAGTTTGGTTTATTTGCTCTCTTGCTTTCCTGTATTATTCTATATTTTATATATGAAAGTGGTTTAGAGATTGGCTAGGAGGGCAGCATGTAGCCACATAAACAACTAGTTTAGGGGAACCTGAGCCACCACCAAGGTTGCTTTGCACAATGCGCTGGCTGAATGAAGTGGAGGGACAATGAAACCATCTTGTAAGACAGTAGGTAGCTCACATGATACTTCAAAGTCAGTATAAGCAAATATGTAATGAAAGAAATTCAAATATGGCTGAGATGATGAAGAAATATTTTAAATCAGAGGCCATTTGGCTGTAAGTGTAGAAAGAGTAAAGTTAGATCCCTATCTCACAATATATCCCCAAGTAAATTCCACATGGATGAAAGCTCTAATGATGTTAAAAAATAAAAATAAAAAAGTCATAAAATATAGAAGAAAAACGTATGGTATTGAGGTAAAGAAGACTTCTGAAGCAAGACAGGAAACCTGAAGTCCCCCCTGTGCCACCACCCCCACACACAGAGGATTGATAGATCTGATTACATAAAGAATTTAAACTGCCATTTTTATGGTGGCAGATACGAAAAAATTAAAAAATGAAAGAAAACATATCTGATAAAGGCTTAAGACTGATAATCTACAGGAAAAACTGGAACTAGCAAGACACAGAAGAAATAGAACTGGCTAATAAATTCATTCATTTAAAGATTACTGAGTAATTATGATGTGTTTTAGGATAAATGGAAACAGTTGATAAGGTAACCTGCCTCCATGAAGTTAACATTTCAGTGGAGAAAGACAATAATCGGCAAGCAAATGAAACAGTGATGTGTGCTTTGTAAGAATGTCTCTGGGTCCCTACTTCACATTGGATGTCAGTAAAAGTCCCTAAGGAGGTGATATATAAGTGTAGGTCTGAATAATAATAAGCATTTCTACCAAGAAGTGGGGGATGGGGTGGGGAGGGCATTCTAGGCAGCAGTCTTACATATTCTCGTAGGGAATGAGCCTTCTCACTTGCAAACTTATCTGCACAAGAGGACAACCTTCAAAAGTTGAGCAAAGGAAAAAAAAGTAGCCAAGGCATTTGGGAAGAAGCTAAAATGTTTGTTGCAGCAGAGCAGAGTCTTTCTGGCAGGGAAGAGACTGAGGTAAGGTCTAAGGGGTAAGAAAGGGCTGGGCCATGTCAGAATTATGAGTAAGAAGGAGAAGGGTTTTAGCTTGTGCAAGGGGAGCATAAACGGATTCATATTTTTAAGACGTTTTGGCTGCTATATGGAGAATGGGCTTGGGTTAGGGATGGAACGGGGAGAGAACAGGACAAATATCAGCAGTGTTCAGGATGTGACCATCCTAGAGAGCAAGATAATGACTTCACCATGGAGGAGCAGTGATGACAGAGTGAAGGATGCTGGGTGATGGGCATGGGGTCCCATGCTGGGCTGAGAGATTGAGGAGGAAGTGATGATGGACAAATAAGGTGCTCTTTGTGAAATGAGGAATGAACTGGTTTGGTTGGAGTGTGCGTGAGAGAGAGAGAGAGAGAGAGTGAATGTGTATGTGTGTGTGTAGGGCACAGGAACTATTCTTTTTTGGCCAGTGTAACCATGAGATGCTATTACAGATCCATGGAGCTATGTCAGGTTAGTAGTTGGAGCTGGAAATACAGAGTGCCTGGTGTAAGATGGTACTGAAGTCATGGGAACTGGATGAAATCACACAGGACAAATCTTTAGATCGAGGAGGGAGACCAGGATAGAACCTCAGGCACTCTAAACTTTAAAGGTTGAACAGAGGATATAAAACAGCCCCAATTCTTGGGAAGAAAGAGCCAGAAGAGTAAGTAATACATTAGCAAAGTGAGTCCAGGAAGGCAAGAGAAGAAAGTGCTTCAAGATGCAGGGCATGGATGATTGTGATGAATACTGTTGAAAGGTCAACTCAGGACAGTGAAGTGACCTTGTAATTGAACTGTTTTTGTGTATAAAGGAGGTGTTTTTTTTTTTTTAAGGTGATATGATTAGTTGATGGTGTTTATATGCTGAAGGAAATATCTTGTAGAAAGGGGCTGAAGGGAAATGCAAGAGTCCCTAAGGAAGGGTCCCTAAGGATGTCTGTAGGGACGTCCAAGAGTTTGGGGATAGAGGATGTGAGTGGTGGTTTGGATAGGAGTTTCTATCTAATGTCTTCCATTTCTCAGTAAAAATCAGGCAAAGAAGAAGACAAGGCCAAGAGTGAACCCTAAACTATGGACTTTGGGTGATGATGATGTGTCATTGTGGGTTCATCATTTGTATCAAATGTACACTCCAGTGGGGGATGCTGATAAAGGGGAGGCTGTGCATATGGGGGGTCAGAAGGCACACAGGAAATCTCAGTACCTTTCATTTTTCTGTGAAACTGAAATTGCTGGAAAAAAATTGGGAATTGTCATCAATTTGGGATTGTGAACTTAGGGTGGGGAGAAGATTTTAAAGGGAGGTGAGGGTATTAAACAGAAAATGTGGAGGCTGGAGGGTGAAGTGTTAAGAGTTAGTTTGAAGTCTGTGGTCATGAATCTAAGATCACTGAACATATTTGTGGACATATTTGTGGGTTTTTCCTGTTGTTCAGTTGCTCAAGGGCCCATGCTACTCACCAGGGTTGGGTCTTTGCTATGTAAATAAGGAAGTAGTTGGAGGGTGGTGGGGACAGGAATTCAGAGTGTTTACAAAAGAATGACTGCAATGCTGGACTATGGCTGCGAGGTGGGGGCCACAAACCGCAAAAGGATTATTGATGAATTGTTGGAGGCAGGTGAGCTGGGAGAATGGGAGATGCCTATAAGAAAAATGTTCAAGCTCTCCAGGGACCAGAGAAAGGCTAGTTAAAATTTCTGTCAGACTGGCAAAAATTTTACTAATTTGTGATACTCATTTTTTGGTCAAGGGCTGGAAGAAGTGCTCTTTCCTGGTTTTACTATGTACAGAAGTATAAAGTGGTACAACCTTCCTGAGGGACAGTTTGTTAGCATGTCGTAAAATTTTTAAAGGTAATTGTGGTTGACTCAGTTGTTCCACTTCTAGGAATGTGCTCTACACAACACTCAAACAAGTACTCAAGGATATATGGACAAAGCATGTTTATGGCATTATTAGTTGTTATAGTAAAAAGACCAGTGTCAGGCCTCCCTGGTGGCACAGGGGTTAAAGACAATGCTATCAAGCTATTGTCACCCACTACAGCATGAGTTCGATCCCCAGCAGCCAGGGAGCAACCCACATGGTGCAGCAGACCTCTCCTGTCTCACTCACTGCTCCCCTCAGCAGTGTATTTCAGTGCGTCTGCAAGTTCCACTCCCTACTTTCTCTGGTGAATCTTCTCAACCCCTCCCCACCTCTGGCTTACACCCCAGCTCTTGTATGCATAAATAAATAAATCTTTAAAAAAAAAAAACAAAACAGTGTCAACTCATGCTCTAATAAGGGAAAGGCTTCATGCAATCTGGTACATCCTGTGGAATTCCATGTGGACTTTCTCAATAAAGAAAATGGCACGAAGGGCCTCCCCGGTGGTGCAGTGGATTGAGTGCCGTGCTGTGAAGCTGTCTATAGCCTCTGCAGCGCGGGTTCGATTCCCAGCTGGCCAGGGAGAAACCCAACATGGCACAGCAGACCTCTTGTCTCGCCCGCTGTTCCCCTCAGCAGTGTCTTCGGTCTATTTACCTGTTCTGCTCCTTGCTCTGTCTCGGGTAAATTCTCTCACCCTCCCGCACCTCTGACTCTACCTCAGTTCTTTTGTGTATAAATAAATAAATCTTTAAAAAAAAATAAGAAGGGCCTCCCCAGTGGCGCAGCAGTTGAGTGCTGGGTTGCGAAGCTGCCCGCGGCCTGTGCGGCGCAGGTTCGATCCCCGGCTGCTCCCCAGCCACCGGAGGAGGGTCCCACATGGCGCGCAGACCTCTCCTGCCTCCCGCTGCTCCCCTCAGCAGTATACTTCGGTCCTTCTGCCTGCTCTGCTCCCCGCTCTGGCTCTGGTGAATTCTCTCACCCTCCTGTGCTTCTGACTGTACCCAGTGCTTGTATAAACAAAACAAACAAACAAACAAATAAATAAATAAATAAAACATGCCTCTATTAAGAAAAGAAAATGCCATCAAGAACCATGTGCTTACAATTGTCTTTCTCGTCTTCCACACTCTTCCACATCCTGTTCCCTTTCTCTGGAATTACCCTTTCCTCACCTTAATTTTTACCTCTCTCCTCAACTAGGAAGGCTACCTGAGTTCCACCTGTGGTGAGGTGGCTGCTTGCTGACTACCCTGTGCTGGCCCCTCTAAAAGCATGTCAGGTCGTGCAGAAACTGCTCACCCATATGCTGACACCTTGTAAGGACTAAATAAATATTTCTTCCAAATCATTAGCCTTAATGGTGGTAATAGTTTTACGTGCTCACACTTGCTGTATGGGATGTTAAGTGTGAAGGGCTATTCATAGAGGAAGTTACTGAATTGCACACAGTAAGGCAATTGTGTCTTAGCATTCTTCTTTCCTCAGGCAAGCTGACCCCCAGCTCCAAAGAAAGATCTTAATAAGTTATGGTCAGCTCTAGCAATTGGTTTGGGAAGAGAGAGGTGGCAAAATTAAACTTTCAGAGGGGCTCTTACTCCATGCTTGGGGATGAACTTTCTCTTCCCCTAGATAAGAACCAGAAAACCTGACACTTCAGTTGCTGCCTGAAGCCACCCTATAACCACAAGATAATGTTGTAGCCACAAGGCTAATGTTGTATACAGGAGGGCAGAATGAATGATGGACTCTTGATGGTATCATTGAACTATTGAGTCAAACAAACTTGTACCCAGTTTATTTTAGCTAAGTGAGAAAATAAGCATCCTTTTGTTAAAACCAATTTGAGTTAGGGTACCATCTACTTACAGCCAAAAGCATTCTAAGTCTTATCTATTTTTCTGATAAAGAGTGTTATAGTTTAAAATATTAAATGTTCATCACATCTAAGTTCCTAATATAGGACCTACTTCCTTCAGCTCTCTAAGATGCATGTTTATCCTTCGTTTATGATTTAAATAGACTTTCTTTTGAAAGTATCCCCGAGGGTTTGTTCATCTTGTGTGAGTAATAAAATTGTTTATACTTACCAACTTCCTTCCTCTATAGATTTCTTTCTTTACAGATTCCACATCAAAACTTCTATCACCATTATGAGACTCATGATCCTCACATTCCACAAGTGCTGAAGAATACAGCTGCAGAAAGGGAAAAAACAAGACCCACATTGTGTACAAAATTATACTGAAAGCTATGTCAGAAATGTCAGAAAATGGTACCAAAAACTATACCAGAGTGGCAGTGACTACCTAATGGGGTCTGTGAACAGATCACAAGCCATCTTTGCTTTCCTTTTGCGAGTGGCCCTGTTCCCCAGAAATGGTTTATATGCATAACCCTGACACCGAACTGCTAACTTGGTTTGGTTGGGGCCCTGCCTTCCAGCCGGGACAACTGGACTCCCTATCATGGGAGAAAGGAGTAGGATATAAGCCAATGATCAGGACAATCTGCAAAGAGAAAAAAACAAAAATGAGGCATCTGGAAAGGACATCCTGGGTTCCTGACCACTTTCTAGCTCCTGCTTTTTAGCCCTGCCTGCATGCCTGCCTTCAAGAGCCATGAAATAACCCTACAACCTTATAAAAGCCCTTATATTTAGGTTGCCCCAAATATCTATGTGTTACTTGAAACCCAAAAAATTAAACCTATTTTAGAACTGAAGATTGACATTACGTATATACTCAAATTTCAAACGCCATGAAAAACAAAAAAAAAATTTTGTGATGTTAACAATACTCTAACTTGGGCCTCTCTGGTGGTGCAGCGGGTTGAGTGCAGTGCTGTGAAGCTGTGAAGCTGTCCGCAGCTGTGAAGCTGTCTGCAGCCTCTGCAGTGTGGGTTCGATTCCCGGCTGGCCAGGGAGATACCCATGCCCGCTGCTCCTCTCTGCAGTGTTTTCAGTTGGTCTGCCTGTTCTGCTCCCCATCTATGGCCTGTTCCCCAGTTCTTGTATAAATAAATAAATGTTTTTTTTTTAAGATTTTTAAAAAATATGTATTTATTTATATATACAAGATCTAGGGTATAGGCCAGAGATGCGGGGGGTGAGAGGATTCACTACAGACAGAGTGGGGAACAGAACAGGCAGACTGACTGAAAACATTGCTGAAGGGAGCAGTGGATGAGTCAGGAGAGGTCTGCCGCGCCATGGAGGAGCTCCCTGGCCAGCGGGGGAACAAACTTGTGCTGCAGAGGCTGCTGCAGGGTTAACCACTGTGCTTAATCCCTTGCGCCACCAGGGAGGTCCAAAATAAGTAAGTCTTTAAAAAAAATACTCTAACTTTTAGAAAACTAGAAGTGAAAGAAAACATCCTTATTTTAATAAAGTGAAAGTATTGAAAAATATTAATACTTTAGAAGCATCACATTCATATAAGAAACAAGGCAAGGCTTCCTTTAAATGCTTCTAATCGCCACTATAATAGAATGTTTTAGAAAAGTGCAATAAAATTAAAAAAATTAAGAATTCTGGGGCCTCCCTGGTGGTGCAAAGGGTTAAGTCTCATTGCTATGAAGCTATTGGCAGCCACTGCAGCAGTAGTTCGATCCCCAGCCAGGGAGCTAACCCACATGGCACAGCAGACCTCTCCTGTCTCACCTGCTGCTCCCCTCAGCAGTGTATTTCAGTAGATCCACCTGTTCAGCTCCCCGTTCTATCCCTGGTGAATCCTCTCACTGCCGCCCTCCCTCCCCCACTTCTGGCCTATACCCCAGTTCTTGTATGCATAAATAAATATATCTTTAAAAAAAATTAACAATTCCAAAAATTAAAAAAAAATAGTCTTCATTAATAGATGAGGATGGGCCAAATAAAATACCCAAATGACCTTAAAGACTTTTAGAACTATGCGTTTGGCAAGAATGTTAGATAAGATGAATAAATAAAAAAAACTATAGTATTTGCATATACCAATATGTAAATATTAAAGATTACATTCCTCATAATACCTCATATTAAAAAGGGTATTAGGAAAAAGTAGCAAGGCAAATAAACCCAGGAAGAAGCTTAACCCAAAGTTTGAGATTTCTATAGAAAAAAAATTATTGAACATTTTTAAAATTCATAAAGATAGGCATGAATAATTGGAGAAACAGACCCTATTAATGGATACAAAGTCTTGTATACCATTTCCCCCCAAACTCAACCATAAATGCAATGCAATTCCAGTGGAACTGAAAATTCCAATAGGAATTAAAACCTGCTAGGTTGATTCTAAAATTAAAAACAGCAAAAACTATATCGTAGGCTTACCATATAATCACAGTAATTAATACTGTTGTACTAGCTCAGGGATACACAAAGTGACCAATGGAATAGAATAGAGAGCGAGAAACAGATCTGTATATCCATGATACAGTATGTTGTTACTGGATAAGCATGGATAAGCATGGGGCTTCTAGAACTAGACGGCTTTGATAAGAATCCTGGCTTAGCCACTTACAACCAATCACGTGACCCTGGGCAAGTGACTTAATTTCCCTGTGCCCCAGTTGTTTCAGTTTGGGCATAATAACAATACCTACTTCCAGGGCTGATGTGAGGATTAGCAGTTTAATATAAATTAAGCTCTGGGAACATTACCTTTATTGATAGCAAGCAAACAATGAAGAATAATAATGATGATTTTTATCATTATAAATCAGTGAGGAAAGGATAAGTAAATAGTGCCAGGAAAAGTAGTTAAGCACTTGAATAAAAAAGTAGCCCCAATAAATTTCAGTTGTATTAAGAAACTAAATGAATAAAAGCAAATTTTTAAAAATTTGAGAAAAAAGATAAAACTTTAATATAGAAAAGAATCCCTGGGGAAGGGGGAATTCCACAAATTATAAAGGAATATCATGATGAATTTATATACACACTTTTCTGTCTGACAGAAAACACCATAAATAAAATTAAAAGCCAACGTACATAACAAAGCATTAGAATCTATTTGTATATAAATCCATAGAAGCAAAGCCAACATCTCAAAGATAAAGTGTAAGCCATGAAGACAACTCATAGAAGAGGAAGACCTATGTTTTATGTTAGCTTTGTGCCCTACACTAGAGAAATTCTCCTGTGAATTAGCAGTCCTATACAAAGATGTTCATGACAGCTGGTTAGTCATATAAAAAGACTGGAAATGCCTAAATGCATATTCACAGGAAAATAGGTTAATAGTGATATGGTCATGAAATATAATACTACATATAACATTTAAAATTAAAGATTTAGAGCTACATTTCTCAACACAGATGAATCTCAATAAGCCATAGAATTTGATAAAGTCTATAAAGTCAAAGAGCATATAAAATCTTTCCTTGTTTATAAATACTTAGATATATGTAATGGGAACATAAAATTAAAAACACAAGATAACAAGAAACACCAATTTGTTATGGTGATTACCTCTGGGGAGAGATGGAGAATGCAGAACAGAGAGTAGAGAGTCCTTAACTAAATTTGTTTTATTTCTTTAAAAAAAAAAAATCAAGCTTGGGGCCTCCCTCGTGGAGCTCCCAGCAGGCCAGGGAGCTAACCCACATGGTGCAGCAGACCTCTCCAGACTCGCCTGCTGCTCCCCTCAGCAGTGTATTTCAGTCAATTCATCTGTTCTGTTCCCCACTCTGTCTCTGGTGAATCCTCTCACCTCCCCCCTGCACCTCTGGCCTGTACCCCAGTTCTTGTATGTATAAATAAAATCTTTTAAAAAAAATCAAGCTTAAGCAAAGATCATAATTTTATAAATCTGTGTGAAATATCTATGGGTATCTGTTACATTGGAACTATTTCCTCAAAATATCCTCAAAGAAGTTTCATCATAATTCTTTGTGCATTTGATCAGTTATAAATAAAATTAAAAAGATTCATAAGGTGATAACTTAAGTTTAAAAAACTGAAAGTTTTTAAAAAGTTAGAAAAATGTATTCCCTACTTAAAAGCCCAAGCCATAGCCAAATTGTCATTTGTTGAATCCAAAGTAGCATTTATGTGTATTGGTCTGTCCTTCCCTAAAAGAATTCATGTATTTTCAGGTAACTTACCAAACAATTTTCATGAGCAGCTATATTCTCTGATTGTGCAAAATACAGGACACTGTATTCGAGGTCTTTGGGGCAGAGTGCACATGTCCTTCTCTCCATCTTTTCTGCAACCTGAAAAAGACCTATAAGTAACAGCCCTGGTGAGAAATGAAGAGTGGAATTTCTTAGCCTCCGTAATTCCTCCACCAATCTTAAAGTACACAGCAGGATACTTGCTTTTATGAGATTCTAAACTCTCAGGGAGAAAAAAAAACTGGGACTGAAGTAAAATAAGCAACTTCTTTTATATTTTTTAATGACTTATAAAATAAATGAATGAATGAATTTAGCTATATGCCTAAACATGAGGAAAACCTTTAAGAAACACAAAAAGAAATTTAACTACTAAGCTCACAGAACAATACCTTTTATATTATAAGTTCTCAGCAATGATAACTACTACTGTTATTAGAAATTGACAAGAAAACAGTGGTGTATTAAAAAAAAAAGCGCTCTGGTTATCTGTAAAAAATTTTAGATCACTATGTCATACTTTAATTAGATATATAAATTTTGGGCAAATTAAAGTAGTAAATGAGCAATCTACAATTTAAATGTGCTTTAATCTAGCATTAAAATGAAGGTAGGAAATAGAATTTTTCTTAAAAGAGAAAAATGTTGGAATAAAACCTAAGAAGAGCAAGAGGAAAAAAGGAAGAAATGAGGCAGGGAGAAAAGAGCCAGATGCTCCCAATATCAACATCTTACCAGGCCTGTCAGTGAAACCTTCTCTGACCTTTTAGTTTGCTATTCATTTGGCCACAAGCATACATTTAACATTTCTTTGCCCTTTCTAATGCTCCTCTGCTTATTCATTTTGTTTACTGTAGTAGAAACCCTTTTCATCTTCAAATTAGCTTTGAAACTGACTTATTTTACTATTTAATGGTATAAGTTTTAAATTTAGTTTAGTTTATCACTTAAATAGTTCCTTGAGTCCTTGTTCTACAGTGTAAGAGCTCTTGGTGCTCCTCTCTGGCTAGAGCTGGCAGTTCACAAAGTCAGAAGACCACACTGTGAGGCTAACATTTGCCTCACATTCAGAAGTTTCTTTATTTCTATTTCCTGGATTTGGGTCCCACCTAGTGGGGATACAAACAAGTACTAGTCTCCCTGCTCCTTACCAACCAAGAAAAAGTGGAGAGACTAAGAGCAAACCCCTGAGAGGACACGAAATGGGATAGCTGCTTTTCATTCATTTCAGGCAACAACTGATTTAGAAGCATTTCTTGTATGCGAGTCACTGTACTGGGTGCTTGAGATCAGCACTGCTGCACAGAAACAGAAAGGGAGCCACAAAAGTGAACCACAGGTGAAGCTGAAATGTTGCTAGGAACCTCATAAAAAAGGCAAAAAGAGGTGAAATTAGTTTTAGCAATATGTTCTATTCAACCAAACATATCTCAAATATCCTATCAACATTTGCATAGTATTAAAAACTGTTAATTTATTCTTTGCACTGTATCTTTGAAAATCAATGTATTGTGTGCTATGCAGACCTATTTGTAGAAGAGTCTAAGAGTAGAAGCCAGGAGACAGCCAGTCCAGGCAGGAAATGATGGTGGCGTGGATTTGGATGGTAGTGATGAGGCTCAAGTTATATTCTGAAGACAAGTCTGGCTAATGCATTAGATGGGAGGTGAGAAGGAAAGAGGCACTGAGGGCACTACTAAGTTTTTGGTCTGAGCAAGTGAATGAATGGGATACTTATACACACAAGAACTGAGGTACAGGCTAGAGGTGTGGAGGGTAAGAGGATTCACCAGAGACAGAGTGGAGAACGAAACAGCCGGATTGACTGAAATACAATGCTGAGGGGAGCAGCAGGTGAGTCAGGAGAGGTCTGCTGTGCCATGTGGGTAGCTCCCCACCATATTAAATGAATGGGGTAGGGAAGGCTTCTGGTCGAGTGGGTTTGGAGTGTATGGGTATGTGGGGAAAGTTCTCTTTGGGAAATGTTCAATTAGAGGTCATTCCAGCATTAATGAAGTTGGTTTCTGTCTTCCACTTACCTCTCCCACTGCTCATGCCCATTGATACTGTCCCACTTCATTAGAATACAGTGAAATCCAGTGGGTTTACTCTCCAAAAGTGGCACCACCCACCCATAAAACACTCCATATATATAACAACTGAGTAAAATATTCAACTGCTTGGCTTGTGGTCACATGTGACCTGGTGGCTTTTTGGTATATTAACCTGTCTGAGATACTCTTTCCACCTTTGGTCTACTCTTGCCCGTGAAACTAAGATACTGCAAGCTTGAAATAAATAAAGCTTTATCTGAATACAGGCTGAGTTAGGAGTCCCTCATTTGTGCCTCTTTGGTACTTAGCAGGCAACATGCAAGTTGTCTGTTGGATTCTCTAGGGCAGGGTCAGACTAACTCATCTGTATCCCTAGGACATAGCCCTGAGCCTGGCACATGGTAGGAGCATGATTAGTGAAGGGTGAGCCCATTCAATAAACCTTTACTCATGGAAAGGGCTGCTAAGTACTTGAATTACTAATTACAGAGGAAGGGATGGTTCTAAAATATTCTCTGTGGAAACTTTCCAAACTGTGACCTGAGACCCAGTACTTACCTTCACGGTCCTGCCTCCCTCTCCTCTGGCACTTCTACAGCTGCACTGTTTTATGGGTGGGTGGTGCCACTTTTGGAGAGTAAACCCACTGGATTTTACTACATTCTAATGAAATGGGACAGTATCAATACCCTGAGCAGTGGGAGAGGTAAGTGGAAGTCAGACTCACTACCCTCGTGAGGGCGTGGGCAGTGGTCTTGTGCGCAGAAACTGCGGAACTGCAGTCTACGGCCGCTATAGGTGAACGGGGATTACGAGCCCGCAGAGCCCAGCTCGCCAGCTTTGCCTCAGAGGCTTTGTAGGTTGCATTCCCAAGCAGCTGCAATCCGAGAGCAGGCCAAGGGCCCCAACTTCTTACACAACAATGCCGCCCCCACCCCATGCCCCCCTGCCTCGCCCGGCCCCGCCTCCCTCCAGGCGCTCACCGGTTGGAGAGGGGAGCGAGACCCGCAGGCCCTCCACGGGCGGCCGGCTAGCGCCGCAGGCCGACTCGGACAGGGAAGGGGGCTCGGGCTCCATGGCTGCTCCGCGGACAACCGACTGCCACCGGGCCTTCCGGAAGGAAGTTCGCCAGCAGTTTCGTTTACCAGCAGTTTCGTTTACCAGCAGTTTCGTTTTCATGAAATCATTTAAGGGAAGTCCCCGAAGAGAAGAGAAACTCCGAGTTTGTAGGTGAGGTTCTCAAACTGGAGGGCGTGCCTTCTGCACATTCGAGTCTGACTTTGATTTTTGTTTTAAATGAAATACTCCAGGGGCTCCTCACTCTGCCCCGTTTTCTTCTAGTAATCAGAGGAAAGGTGGTCATCACAACTGGGTACAGCTTGAGAAATGACTGTTTTTCTGAAAGGTTTACCAGTTTCTTCTAAAAATTTTTATCAGCTTGGGAAGGATGTGTATGACAAGACAGACACAGAATTAACCGAATGTAATTCCAGTTGCCAGTCACAAGCTTTTATTTAGCACCCATGGGGTACACAGCACCATACAAGACGAGGTTTTAAGTGCATGTAACAAATATAAATGCATTTAATTAAATTACAGTTAAAAATATGTCCTAGAAAAGCAGCATATAATGGTGGCTTGCCGGGGAAAGGATCAAAGGAAAACTTACAGAGATTTTGTGTTTTGAAATTTAAAAACAGAAAGGTGGCAAATTGGGGACAGCAGAAAACAAACAATATTAAAAAGGGCAACCTCGCTCTGTCTCTGGTGAATCCTCTCACCCTCCTGCGCCTCTGGCCTGTACCCCAGCTGTTGTATAAATAAAAAAATAAATACATCTTTTGAAAAAAAAAAGGTCAACTTAAATAGTCTTAACAAATAAAGAAATGGATTACAAAAGCAAGACTTATGGAGCTGCAAAAGGAAAAGAATAGTCTCTGGCAGTCAAGATTTTTGCCCTTCAATCAGAATAGAAGAGTATTCCTTGGCAGGTCAAAGAGAAAGTTTTAAAAAGACTGAAATTTAATAGATTAGCTAGGTCATGGTGAAGCAGTTGATGAGCCTCTTTCCCCAGTTTATCCTTTCATTTTTTTTAGTATTCCACTCTTAAGTATGAATAGACAGTCAAGATCACGGAGGAAAGTCTATGATCAAAAAAAAAGAAAAAAAAAACCAACAAAAAACATATGAAGAAAGCAAAGAAAAACTTTTGCGGAGAGCACAGAAAATGCGGGAAAAAGAAAACATAGCTATGAATGCATGCAGGTATATGTGGGTGCATAAGTAGTATTTCTGAAGAGAGAGGATGCAACCATGAACCAAAAAGCGGATGCTAATTAAGGAATACACAGAAAAGAGGGGTCTAGAAATTAAAAATATGAGACCAGAAAAATAAAGCACAATAGACAAACTGGAAGATTAAGTTGAGGATATCTCCCAGGAAGTAAAGCAAGATGGAACTGGAAGTGAAAAATATAAGAAAATCAGAGAACCAATTCTGGGGGTCTAACATCTGTATAAGAGAATTCTAGAAAGAGAACACATAATTATTAAAGAAACAGTCAAGAAAATTTTCCTGAACTGACAGTTTTCAGATTGAAAGATCCTATCAAGTACTGAGTACAAGTGCTTAAAAATTGGAACCTTACTAGGAATAATACTGGAGCAAAGATAATGCTACAAACTTGAAGAGATAAAAAAATGATCATGGGCCTCCCCGGTGGTGTAGCAGTTGAGCGCTGGGTTGCAAAGCTGCCTGCAGCCTCTGCAGCGCCGGTTCGATCCCCAGTGCGCAGACCTCTCCTGCCGCCTGCTGCTCCCCTCAGCAGTGTACTTCGGTCCTTCTGCCTGCTCTGCTCCCTGCTCTGGCTCTGGTGAATTCTCTCACCCTCCCGCGCTTCTGACTGTACCCAGTGCTTGTATAAATAAATAAATCTTTAAAAAAAAAATCATATAAATGAAAGATAAGAAACAGAATTCACATCTGACTTCCAACAGTCATCCTGGAAACCAGAAGGAAGAACATTTTCAGACTTCTCAGGAGCAACCTTGAGGTAGGCAGATGCCTTCAAAATGGGCATGAAAGTTTCTTAAGAAGTCTATACCCTACCAAAATGGCAATCAAGAATAAGGGTAAAATAACATCTTCAAACATGCGAGGCCTCAAAATATTTGCCTCATTTTTTTCTTTACAAAAGCTATTGGAGAATGTGCTTTACCTACATGTGGGGGTAAACCTGGGAAAAGAGAAATAGTGGGATTTAAGTGGAACAAATGTAAAACAGAAAAACAAGGAATCTCCAGGACAGAGGAAAGATGCTAACTGTGAACCAGCACAGATTAAAACAGATCAAGATGTCAGGATTTCTGCCCAAAATTATATTCCATACTGATCAAATGTTAGCGCACAGCCTAAAATTCCTCTATCTTTACTATGAATCTTCTCAGAGAAGTTTTCGACTTTCTCTCTGTCTGCAAGCTGTTAGGTTATAATCTTTTGTACCTTTTTCTAGTTCCTTGGTTTCCAACTCTCCAAAATAATTTCAAGTTAAATTTTATTTAGTTCAATATTTCAAATAAATTAAATTACGTCTAATCTTAGAATATATTTTTGTTTGAAAGGTAACAACCCAGAATCAAGTTCAGGAATAAAAAAGCCTACCATATAACCTCTCCCAAGCCAGAACTAATTTTAATTACTCCCTTTTAAGCAAGTGCTCTGGTTCCCAGAGGGAAGCTCCTGGTAACTAGGTGTACATCTTGTTATGGATAAAATTAGTTTTGACTTGGAGGTTTGGAAAAAAAATGTTTGTCCCTTTTCCATTAGATGATCAGGAGTAGGTAACCATAGTAAAGTAACTCTTTCCCTTTTTCTCTAAAACTCTGCATATCATGTCTAGGAGAGTCCAAGGGACTGTTTCTGACTTTGTAGCTTAGCTAGAATTGCTTGGTTTGGGGCCTCCCTCCCCTGGTAGCGCAGCGGTTGAGCACTGGGTGTGAAGCTGCCTGCAGCCTCTGTAGTGCCAGTTCAATCCTGGGCCACCGGCGAGGGTCCCACATGGCGCAGCAGACCTCTTCTGCCGCCCCGCTGCTCCCCTCAGCAGTGTATTTCATCAGTCTGCCTGTTCTGTTCCCAGCTCTGGCTCTGGTGAATTCTCTCACCTGCCCGCGCTTCTGACTGTACCCAGTGCTTGTATAAATATATAAATTGTTTAAAAAAAAAATAAGAATTGCTTGTTTTTGTTTTTATAAGTGAAATTCTTGACCAGCACAATCCCCTTCTGGACTAAATAAACAGACAAACAAAAAATTCTAATTCCTCCAGGTTTCTAGTCCCTTTTTCTTGTCTGTGTTTACATTGCAGGAATAAAGAGATGCTATGGAAAAGTTTTCACTTTAAAGAGTTGCCAAAACCTCTCAAATGGTTTCATGGGACAGTGCTTCTTGGAGCCAGACATGGTTTCTCCAAGTACTGTTAAATTTCTTGGAAGTAATAAGCATAAAGTCAGTTTTTACATATTCTTCAAACTCTGTATCCCACTATATGGACTCATAATGGTAAATTATTTTGCCAAGAATTAAACAAACTTTGTAGTAAAGATGTGAAATTTGGCCCTTTGAGAGTATGAACTTAAAGATAATCATAAAAGCAATTAAGAACTGAATTATACTGTGACAACTGTTTCTCTTAATATATAATATACAAATAAGTTACAAATTGTATAATGGTATTTTCATATAAAATATACACTTCCATCCAATTCACGTAAAGTTAAACAGCAGTAAGGATAAAGAGACACCCTAATAAAGGATACCCATATGAAAATGTTCTTATTTTGTCCCCAGCATTTCTAAGTCACACAAATGAACCCCCCCTCCCTCCCGAAATGAGGGTAAGCTGAGTGGAGTTCTCTTGGTGGATCACGACCTAAATTAACTCCACTGATGACTGAAGGTTCTTTTGCATGGTGCTAATTTCAGCTTGATAAGCTAATTTTATGAACAGGTATTAGCTACAAATTTATAATATTTTTTTCCTACACTTATTAACTCCACATTGGCAGAGAATTTCTTTCTCGGGCACAGTCCCAGCTTCATAACCATAATCCCATGTTAGTTCTGTTCTTGCTTTCACATACCTAGAAAATAGAAATTTTAAAAATAATAAAAAATTACTGAGTAACTACCAAATGAGCACAACTTTATTATATCAGTTTTCATATTAACATCATTAGCCATACTCAACAATACTTTTATTCTCTTTTCCTAACACCCACCAACTAGGAATACCTTTTAAGAATAGCCATTTGTGCTTTATTTCAAATCTACTAAAACCAAAGAAAAAACTTGTCAATATTCATGAGGAAAGAAGTATGTTTTGTGAACATTGGAACCCTGAGAGGTAATGAGGCTTGCACTGTGGCAGGTGGATATAGTTCTGACTTAAAGAAGTAGGGTCATTTACTGGGGGTCATTTACTCCCTGAATTGAACTGGGTGAGACTTGCCATCTTAATCCCTTTTGTGCACCAGCTCTCAGAGGAAATAACTGAAATCTCAGCTGTTTAAAATCTTATTGATTAGAGAGAACTTGGTATAACTGAATATTATAGGGTACCTGATGTTAGGGGATACAGCACATATCTTCTTTTTAATATTTTCCTTTTTTAAAAGTGATTTTCGGGCCTCCCCGGTGGCGCAGTGGTTGAGCGCTGGGTTGCGAAGCTGCCCGCAGCCTCTGCAGTGCCGGTTCAATCCCCGGCTGCTCCCCGGCCACTGGAGGAGGGTCCCACATGGCGCGCAGACCTCTCCTGCCGCCCGCTGCTCCCCTCAGCAGTGTACTTCAGTCCTGCCTGCTCTGCTCCCTGCTCTGGCTCTGGAGAATTCTCTCGCCCTCCCGCGCTTCTGACTGTACTCAGTGTTTGTATAAATAAATAAATCTTTAAAAAAAAAAAGTGATTTTCAAAATTAAATCATAGTAACAAAAATTCAAACCTGTTAGTGAAGAATGCCACCAATGGAAAATTTCTGTCATGTGTTTCTACAAAAACGTTTTGCACCAAAAGATTTGGGCAACAACTATGCTGTTAAAAAAAAAAAATCAAACAGGTTAGATATTGCATAAAGTCTGATGCTTTGGTTTCTTAAGCATTAGAATACCACACTGTTTCAAACACATCTCACTGTTGTTTCTTTACTTTTTGTTGACTAACATGTAAAATACATTAACTCATTATAATTCTGTTTCTAGAAGGAACCCATTCAGAAAAGCTCCTGACACTCGTATCTTGCTGATAGAAATGCAAAATGGTATAAATATCAGCAGAATATAATTGACCAATATTTACCATTATCATAAATGCAATTTCCTTTCATTCAGCAATTCCAAATCTAGAAATGTAATCTACAGCTACTTCTATACATGTGTCTATATATAAGGATATTCACTGAGTACTTTCATGAGAAAAATTCGGAAATAACCAGATGTCTGTCTGAGGGGAACAGATATTTGGTATATCCATCCAATGGAATTCTATACAATTACAGATAAAAACAAACAAAAAGAATAGGGAGGTCTGTGTTTGATATGGAAAAGAAATCCAGGGTATATTGTCAATTAAGAAAACAAGAGGGGGCCTCCCCTGGGGGCAGAGGCGGTTGAGTGCTGTGGGGCTGTCTGCAGCCTCTGCAGCATGGGTTTGATCCCAGCGGCCAGCCGGCGACAGTCCCACATGGCGCACCAGACCTCTCCTGTCTCGCTGGCTGCTCCCCTCAGCAGTGTATTTCATCAGTCTGCCTGTTCTGTTCCCCACTCTGTGTCTGGTGAATCCTCTCACCCTCCCGCGCATCTGGCCTGTACCCTGGTTCTTGTGTAAATGAGTGAATGAATCTTAAAAGAAAAAAAAGAAAACAAGAGGTAGGACAGTGAATGTTACATGCTATTTTATTTTTATGTAAGAAAGGGGGAGAAATAGGAGTACATATTTATATTTACTTATATCTGCCTAAAGATATACATATAAAACTTTAAGAATACACAAAAAAGTTATTACTCTTTATTATTAAAGCTACTATTTTTATTAAAATAATTTTACCAAAATGAAGTGATATGGGGACAAAGTGAACGGAAGCATAGTATTTCTCAAGTTTTTTTTTTTTTTTTAACAAAACAAAAATGTTTGAATATGAAGATGCATAAGACCTGAGTTTTACATCATAGTTAAATAAGCCCTTTGGAAAGGAGACGTGGGTAGCAACTGACTTCTCTGCTAAACACAACCAATCTTTACTCTTGTCTAGAAGTTTCTAACATGCTGATGTTATTTCCTATTAACATCATTTCAGTATTATTTAGTTGCCCACTAACTGCCATTTCTACATGTTCCTCTATTGCCACACATAAAGGGATCAAATACCCAAAATATTCCTTGGACATTTAATTTCAATGACTTCCTGTCCATACATTTTTTTCAAAGTGGGCCGGTGAGCTTTACTCATGGTGTCTACTTAGAAGGCTCAGCACTTTCATGAAACAGAAATCTGGTTGCATGTATTTTGTGTCTTTTTTTAAAAAAAAGATTTATTTATGTATACAAGAACCGAGGTATAGGCCAGAGGTGTGGGGGATGAGAGGATAACAGGAGTCATAAGTGCCAGTTAACCTTACAATCAGAGGAATCATAAATATTTCTCTTTATCACTGAAAATGAATCTCATTAAACATATTCCAAGCATTCACATAAACAAAAAATAACTGTGATTTGGGAATTTAAAAAAGGGAGTAAAATAATAAAACACAACATTCTGATAAATGTACTGTTTTCTACATGAAACCACTAAATCACTCAAAAAAAAAAAATCAGCCCATCTACTCACATTAAGGAAGCGGCCCACATTTCCTTCTTTTGTGGCATCCAATAAAAACACATTCCCTTTATTGAATTTCTTTTGACAATCAAATGAAGAATTCTTGATTTCGCTTGGTAACTCTTTATCACAAAAGACTTGCTGGTTCTGATATGCTGGAGACATTTCCTGTTGGGGTTTTTGTGTTTGAATTGCCAACTCCTTTCTAATACTCTGATTATCCAATGTTGTTGCTTGGTTATAACATCTGCCCCCTGGTGGAGTTTTTTCTCCACATTTAGTTATATCTATCACATCTGATTCAATCAGCAGATTGTCTTCAGAATCTTCAACTGGGTTTGAGCTTGCATCCTCTAATAAACATTTTGGGAAATATTGTCAGGAAATATACTAAACTAAGCAAAAGCACTGAGATTAACAATACTAATTAAATGTTACTTATTTTAATTATTTTAAGTCCTTATAATGTGTTATGGTAGACAATACTCTAATTTTATAAATGAAAACTTTGCGACTCTAAGATATTAAAATATTCACCAGACCCACAATTATAATGAGAATTGAGTACAAACCAAGAAATATCTGGCTCCAGGGGCCTCCCCGGTGGCGCAGCGGTTGAGCGCTGGGTTGCGAAGCTGCCCGCAGCCTCTGCAGCGCTGGTTCGATCCCCGGCTGCTCCCCGGCCACCAGAGGAGGGTCCCACATGGCGCGCAGACCTCTCCTGCTGCCCGCTGCTCCCCTCAGCAGTGTACCTTGGTCCTTCTGCCTGCTCTGCTCCCTGCTCTGGCTCTGGTGAATTCTCTCACCCTCCTGCGCTTCTGACTGTACCCAGTGCTTGTATAAATAAATAAATAAATCTTAAAAAAAAATGACTTCTGTTTAAAAAAAAAAAAAAAAAAAAAAAAGCAATATCTGGCTCCAAAGTCTGCTTCTGCTCATATAACCATGCCCTTTAAAGAATCTGCATGTTGCTTCCTATTACTATATGTACTTTCTACTCACAAACTGACTTATCTTCAGCTTCAGAATCTGTATTTAAGTAATTTCTAAACAGCTGTAATGGAGTGGGTGTTTAGGTAGCATTCCAGGCCTTTAAGACACCAATGAAATATCTGAGAAGACTCTGTTGGAGTCACCCTCTCTAAGTTCCAATAGCAACAGCTGTATTGCTATGGGTTTTGTACTTATTAGTGTTGGTGTTTTTGCTAGATAACTGCTCAACAACTACATTTTTTACAAACAATAATACTTAAGAAGATGAACTCTTTAATCATATTCCTTATTCAATAATGGAAGTATTTTGGGGGTGGTATTCAAAAGTATGAATGCCTGTCTAAAGGAATAAGTAAAAAATTTATTTTTACTGCATGCCACCTACCTCAGCACAACACAGAAATTATGTTTCTCTAAAATCAAAATGTTATTAATTTAACTGTTACTGGCTACTGTTTCTACATGTACTCATATTTTAACCATGGGTTACTTATGAGTCATAACAGTATATATGTATTTCCTTTTATATATACTGCAGCAGTCAATGCAAATTGTAGAGACCCCAGCCCCACCTTTTTCTTGGGAATATGATCTTGGTGCCCAGAATTCCTGCTTATCAGCGAGGTGCAGGGGCCCTCTCACCAAGGGCAAATGTCCTGGTATGAGGAACATACTGGGAAATCAGTATCTGCTGAATACAGTGGGCAGGTATTAGAATAGAGATAATATGTTTAGACTGGCAGGCATATTGGAGCCCCCAGGCAATAGCCCTTGGTCATTCCACCCTACCTTACATCCCTGATCCCATCACCCATGCATGTACATTCCCTACATGATTTTCCCACCTTTGTACTCAGTGGAGACTGCCTTTGGATGGGGCTGCACATTACTTCTGGTGTAGACCCTCTAGGCTTCTCATTGCTCCACATGGACTTTGAGTAATCTTTTTTTTTTAAAGATTTATTTATTTATGCATACAAGAACTGGGGTATAGGCCAGAGCTGAGGGGGTAAGAGGATTCACCAGAGACAGAGTGGGAAGCAGAACAGGCGAACCAAGTGAAATACACTGCTGAGAGGGGCAGCGGGTGAGATAGGAGAGGTCTGTTGTGCCAGGTGGGCCAGCTCCCTGGCTGGGGATCAAACTCATGGTGCAGTGGCTATGGATAGCTTCAAAGTGCTGAGACTTAACCCCTTGCACCCCCAGAAAGGCCCGACTTTGAGTAATCTTTCCCTCATCCCACACCACTTCCAACACTGCAGCCCCATGAGGCAACAGCAAATGATAAAAACCACAAGCAATAGTATTCATTATAGTTCACATGCCTAAAATGGTAAAGAAAACCATCCTAAAATATGCCTCTTTAACAGAATTATTTTGAGCTAAGGGAAATTAAGCCTCTCTACCTTCCCTCTCTCTAACTGAAAACAGGACAAAAATTTCCAAAGGTGTTCCTCCATTTATTAAGAAGGACTTTTATCAGGCTGTAGGCCAGAGGAATCTACATATAAACTTTGCTATCAAACTACTATCTTCCATTCATTTCCCATACATTTTTCTTCTCAAGATTTGCTGCCCCTAGAGATCAAGGTTCTCCTCCTTTGTCTTGTCAAAAAAGTTTATCATTCTTTGGCTGAGATAAGTCAGATGTCCAAATCAACTTTTTAAAGTTACTCATCTCTGAGTACTTGCATGTGTTACACATGTTATACAGATGGTAATGTTAATATATGGTAATAAACATGTTTCTTTTTCTCTTGTCAATCTGTCTTTTGTCAGCCTAATTTATAGGGCTGGATACCTGAGTAGAGGAAGACAATTTCCTCCCCTATAATGTTAAAATAATTATAATATATAATTGCCCCTTTCTATCAAGAAACTGCCTTGCTTCCCCCCTCCAACCTCTACCCTTTAAGATCAGATGGGGAGTTGTTGAAGCAGATACAATGAACCTCAAGGGTACTCATTGGTCTCTTCTTCAAAAAGGGCCATCTCTTAGCAATGTCTCCCCATTGACATATTGAAATGCAAAGCACCAAAGTCTAGGTTTGTGAGGTTGTAGTGTTAACTATTATAGAACCGGTGCCACTAAAAGATAAGAACTCAGAGTAGCAAGATTTTAACTTTTTGTTGGGCATTCCCTAAAGCAGTGATGGCTAGACTACACAGGGGAATGATGTATCTTTATTTATCATTGAATTACAAACTAGGAGTTAGGGTATAGCTCTTTTGGATGAAATTCCAAAATCACAGATAACACTGTGGACAATGTAGACTCAGGGCTGTTCACCCCACTCCTTTCTGTAATGTATCAGGTCACTCACTGTTAACATCTAGATCAGGATCAGCAAACATCTGTAAGGAATCAAATAAATACTTGTTGACTTTGTGGGCCAAATGATCCCTGTCATGACTGCTCAGCTCTGCTACTATAACATGGAAGTAATCACAGGCAATATGTAAATAAATGAGTGTAGTTATGTTCCAATGAAACTTTATTTATGGACAATGAAATTATAATTTCATGTAATTTTCAAGTGTCACGAAGTACTCATTTTCTCATTTGTTTCAGTTATTTAAAAAGGTAAAAATCATTTTAGATCATTGAACTTACATAAATAGGTGGTGGGTGAGATTTGGTCCACAAACCATAGTTTGCAATCTCTGATCTAGACAAGTAGTAACTTTTGGGTCTCCGTGGTGGCTCAAGGGGTTAAGCACAGCACTGTGAAACTATTGCAGCATCTGCAACACAGAGTTTGATCCCCGGCCAGGCAAGGAGCTACATACATGGCATAGTAGACCTCTCCTGTCTCGCCAGCTGCTCCCCTCAGCAGTGTATTTCAGTCAGTCTGCCTGTTCTGTACCCCACTCTGTCTCTGGTGAATCCTCTCACCGCCCCAACCCCCCCCACACCCTCACACACCTCTGATCTGTACCGCAGTTCTTGTATGCAGCATGTCTGTTAAGAAGTCTGAGAAAATGGAGACGCAGGATCGAGCAAGAGACAAAAAGATAGAAGAAACAGCAATCACAGAGTGAAAGAAAGCCTACCTTTTATTTCCTTGTCTTTAGACTTCAGACATACTTGGGCTAGTTTAAATCCATCACCATTTTGTGAGATGACAGACTCTGAGGAAGCAAATCCCTTAAAAGAAAACAAGGAAGATGTTTTTACTCTAGGTCAGGAAAAAGAATTCTACAGTTAGGCCTCTTTTACAAAGTTGCTCTTCATAGGTTATAGCTATGAGATTAGTTTTAAAAAAGCTTTAAAGCTGATATCATAAAGAATCTTGGGAATGGTGGGACTCTGTGTTCTATTTCTTAGTACTTTAGTAAGCTATGTCTATAGAGACTATAGACTGTCAAAACATTCTTTAGGTATTAAAATTCAAAATTTAAATATATCTTTGTATCCCTTAATTCTGATACCAGATTATAAATTAGGATTCAACTATAAGATGTGCAAAGACAAACACTATTTCTACTTAAAAATCAACATTTATTGAACACTTAGTCGGGTGCCAGGCAGTGTGCTACACTAAGTTTCTGATGTCTATCTCACTTAATTCTTAGTATAATAAGGAAAGATACTATTATCCTCCTTTTACAGATAAAGAAATAGACATGGAGAGATCACCCAACTAATAAATAGCAGATTTGGTGGTCAACTCCAGGTCTATGTAACCACATGGACCAATCTTCATATGCTGTGATACTGAGAAGGTATCTATGTTAACAGTCAGAGGGTATATTACCCACAGCAGAGATTTTAGTTTTCATCAAGAAACCTTATTGTGAACTACTATCATGACTGCCTCTGTTCTTTTTCCTGCACCTTTTTTCTGCTCTAAAGTTAGAGTTTCTAACTTTTCATATTTCTCAGTTCAGGGTGAAAAGTGGCCACCAAGCAAAATGTTTCTTTCTGGATGACCATTTCATTAGGCTGCATCTCTTCTTTCGCTTATGTCTCACAACATTATCTCCTTAACCTGAATTAGTCCATCCTTTTTATTACTATGTATTACTATCAATTTTTGAACACTTTTGCGTTTCCTACAAATTCACTGAAATGGATAGCGCTCCATCTCAGTGGAACACACTGTCAGATCATGACCAATATTCTCCTTACATATCTGTTAGGAACATGTAAACTAGCCTGGAGTATACTAAGTAAACAAAACATTATTCTAACACTTCAACAACAGACACATTTCAAAACAATAAAAGAAATCCTACACATTATTAACACAAACAATATGAATGAAGTAAAAGTAAGATGAAGTAAGAGTTAATGTTTTCAGAAGGGCCCCATATATATTTTGTAGTTTTTACCATCTTTTTTCCATTGGGCTGAATTATGACTGTCTTGGCTTTAGTACTTCTAATGACTGAATGACACTGAATTCTTGAAACGGAGTTACATTTCATTTTTCTGAAAAGGAAAAAAAGTTATTCCTTATATCACTAAAAATTTTCTTTATTGGACCTTGAAATACGGAAATTAATCCAAGCAAAAGCATGTGTACTTAACCCTCACTAGACGGAAATAAAATCACACTTTATTATTTTTATTTATTAAAAAAAAAAAATTATTTATTTATTTATTTATACAAGCACTGGGTACAGTCAGAAGCACGGGAGGGTGAGAGAATTCACCAGAGCCACAGCGGGGAGCAGAGCAGGCAGAAGGACCGAAGTACACTGCTGAGGGGAGCAGCGGGCGGCAGGAGAGGTCTGCGCGCCATGTGGGACCCTCCTCCGGTGGCCTGGGAGCAGCTGGGGATCGAACCGGTGCTGCAGAGGCTGCGGGCAGCTTCGCAACCCAGCGCTCAACCACTGCGCCACCGGGGAGGCCCAAAATCACATTTTAAACTCAGTTCTTTCTGGCATGTTAAGAAATGAAAAAAAATAATAATCAGGCCTCCCTGGTGGCGTAAGGGGTTAAGACGCAATTTATGAAGCTATCTGTAGCTACTGCAGCACGAATTCAATCCCCAGGCTCTCCAGGGAGCAACCCATATGGCATAGCAGACCTCTCCTGACTCGCCCTCGCCGCCCTCGCTGCTGCTCCCCTCAGCAGTACTTCGGTCAATCTGCCTATTCTATTTCCCACTCTGTCTCTGGTGAATGCTCTCACCCCCCATACTTTTGGCCTGTACCCCAGTCTTATATGCATAAATAAACCTTTAAAAAAAATGAAATGAAAAAATCTGTGAAGTGTTGCAAGTAAAATGGTGATAGAAAATTAAAAGAAATGTGAAAATATGACATCCATAAAGAACCTGATTAAAATAATAAAGTTTCTAAAGGTAAACCTCCAAAAATGAAATATATTGGCTTGACTTTTAAATCTTAAGTGTCCTAGATTTCTCACAATATTAAACTTACAACTGTGAAGTTTATATATGCTAGTATAAAGAATAGGGAAAGGAAGTAAGAAAGAAAAAGAATCGACTCTTGATTAATACAGATCAATCTTGACTGGGTTCCTTAGATCTTACTTACATAGTAGACTTTTGTGGATTATTACTGAATTTAGGTGAACACTTCTCAATCTCAGAACTTCTAGCACATGTTTTCAATTCTAATGGGAGAAGTTCAACCTCACAATCTGCAATTTCTATTTTCCTCTTTTTTGACAATGTATTTTTTGTAATATTCTCTTTTCTGTTTTCATCAAAAGTATTAGGTTTCTCAGTGTTAGATCTGCTTAGTAATCTTCCTAAAAGAAAAAAAAAAGAAATTTAATAAAGGCAAAATATAATATAAATGCTAAACAACAAAGGGGCATCTTTATTCTGTTCCGTTACTAAAGAGTCTCATGAAATTATACCTTATTTCTAGAATGGAGATAAACACATGAACCCATCTTAGAAAACTACTATAAGAGATAATAAAAGATAAATGAGATTTCATGTTTGTCAGTATATGAACAAACAAAGGTCATCTAAAAGAAACATTTGCCTGTTTTGGTATAACATGAAAGAGAGAAGACTTAGTTTCAATAATATAAAACAAAAATACAGATCAGAATACACTTTAGAAAATAAGAAAAGTTAACTCTAATCTTAAAATTACAGTTTCTGAGTATAGTAAATGGTTTATTAAAATCTATACATTTTTATTAAGTAACTTATTTAAACCTGTAGTAACATGCATTTATTGTTCACATATTAAATATTAGTGTAACACTAAAAATCTTAGTCTGAAAATTGAATGCATTTTCTTCCAAGGGACTCAAAATTACAGTTACCAAATTAAAAGTATTTATTGGATCAGAGATATTTTAGGTGAATTTTCTAGCAATGCAGATAAAGACAATGGTGTTGGCTGGATACCATTTGGCATTTTATAGGTAGCTGACTTTTATCCAAGTGCTATTCTGAGAAAGATGAGATGAATGTCTACGCACGTTGTGTACTATGTGTTTGTAAGTGGTATGTGGCAAGGATTCAAGTGTGGCTATTCTCAATTTTGATAATTATTGTCCTGGAATTTCATAAGAGGAGGATTGCTATCTCTGCTGCCTAGTCACAAAGACTCAGTCCAGCATAACTGCCCTAGACTAACTCTAGAGCTGTGTTTCCCTAGTCTTTCTTATTTTATGGTGCTCATAAGAAAGTAAGGATTTTTGCCAGACACTCAGGTAAAAAGACAAGACTACAGGTCACTAGCATGTCTGGCCTGGGGGCTGGGGCCTAAAAGAATGAGTAATGCAGAACTGTAACACACTAAGTGGGGATGTTTCACTAAGAATGTGCAAAACTCAAGTCCCTAAAATGGAGTGAGTTGCCTGACTGCCTCACTCATCACAAACAGGTATTTATTACAAAATTAACTTGTTAAGGGGGGAGACCTCACTCATCACAAACAGGTATTTTTTACAAAATTAACTTGTTAAGGGGAGAGAAGAGCACAAGCATCACTATAGTGATGGTTCATGGGTGAACTGGTGATGGGAATTTTACAGGGAATACACCTGAAAGGAGATAGCATACAAGCATGCATTGTACAAAAATGAACAATGATGTAATATATATATTTATATAAATTAAAAAATTAACTTGTTAAATTCTAATAGCTTAAAACAACAAATAAGATAGTCTTTAACTGATAATCTTTACCTTAGCAAGTCAATATTTAGTTTTCCTATTTAAAGTTTTCTTACCTTACCCCAAAACATCTGTACCCATGGAGACCCCCAAAAAAGTGCCTTATACAATAATCAAATTTTATCTTTGAGTTTTTCTTTTCTGGAACATCTTTAGCATTCTAAGACATTTACTTCATCCCTTCAGTGCACAATTTCCCAATCACTTGCCTTTCTGATGCTCTTCCACATGTTGTTCTTGTCCTTGTTATAAGATCTCAATGGCCCTGACTAGTGGACTTGAGATTCAGAAATGTAAATCTTACTAGAGAGTAATTTGAAAATAAACCTTTGCTTACCTGAATAAATGCAAACAAATGTCCCTCTGTCAATGTCATCTAGACAGCGTACTCCCCACCCTTTCTTCTCAGTTTTGAACACCTGTAGCCTCACTTGAGGTCCATGTTGGACAACTCGGTTTTGACACATTTGTCGATTACACTTGCACAAGAAGTTGCATTCATAAATGCTGCCAATAAAATATGCAAGAGAAAATCCGATATCTTAATTTAAAAGCAAAAGCAGTTTATATTGCTACTCACTAATGCTTACCAAGGGAGGCTGACCGTAAAGGATACTAGATTACACAGGCTCACATATAGCTTCAGCATTTACCAGTGCTGTGACGTTGAATTAATTATTTAACCTCTGTTTTGTGCTTTGATTTTCCATTTTTTAAATGGCAGTTATATGGTTATATGGTAGGAGTGTTTGGTAAATATTGAGTTTGTATTTACAATGTGTTTGAGATAATTCCAGGCACACAGTAAAATATTAGCTTTTTAAAAACGTCTAGTAAAAAAAGATGAAATTTTGCCATTTGTGACAACACGGATGAAACTGGAGGGGATTATGCCAAGTGAAATAAGTCAAAAGGAGAATGACAAGACACTGGAAGATTTCAGCATATGTGGAATATAAACAACAAAACAAAGGAATAGGCAAAAACAAAGCAAAATAAACCCTTGAAATCTGATTGCAGAACTCAGATTATCAGAACGAAGGGTGGAACAATGGCAGGGAGGCTCAGTGGATATGGTGGAGGATTATTGGGGCTTTGGTAATGAGTGTAGTGTGATAACATACATTTGTAGAGGTGTGAACCTAAGTCCTAAAACATATATAGCATTGTAAATGAACATTAGCTGAATAAACATAAATTTAAAAAAAGAGTAAAAGATGACTAGGAATGTCTAAGAAGGAAATGTCTGGAAAGAGAAGGTCTAGGAAGAAAAATCTTTGGTTCCTGCTTACTTTTTAATAATAACCTCGAAAGGCTGAAAATTCCCAATTCTTAAGATGACCTTTGCTCAGAGGAGAAATGGCTGTCCAAAATAGGGTAATCCTAGACTATCCCACTTGAGTCAGACTCCAGCAGGCAAGTGTTCAGTACATGCTATATGATACATGTGTGCTCTCTAACTGCCATTCTAAGAACAATATATGAGTTGGGTTTAGTTTCTTAGTTTAGATTTTTTGGTATAAGAAATTAAAATTAAAAACATCATAAGGGGCCTCCCCGGTGGCGCAGGGGTTGAGCGCTGGGTTGCGAAGCTGCCCGCAGCCTCTGCAGTGCCGGTTCGATCCCTGGCTGCTCCCCGGCCGCCGGAGGAGGGTCCCACATGGCGCGCAGACCTCTCCTGCCGCCCACTGCTCCCCTCAGCAGTGTACTTCAGTCCTTCTGCCTGCTCTGTTGCCCACTCTGGCTCTGGTGAATTCTCTCGCCCTCCCACGCTTCTGACTGTACCCAGTGCTTGCATAAATAACTAAATAAATAAATAAATCTTTAAAAAAAAAAAAACAAAAAAAAAAGTCATAAGACTATAGAGCACAATAATAAAGGACCCACCTTCAAAAATACAAACACCCTGCAACAAATCCTCAAGGTATCTTACCCAGTAGATATTTGTCTCTGTAGTCTTTTGTATTTATATCCAGTGGTTATTTTATTACTTGACAAAGGGCAAGCCTCAGCATTCCTTGCTGTCAATTGAAGACATGCACATTTTGTTCTAAAGGAAGGCAATGGTTGGAGAAGTTAGAATAAAAAAGCATCAAGAAACTATCTTAATAAAAATGTAAATAGTAAAGAATATAACTGCATTTAAATCAAGGCCATTTGGCTCAGACAACTGGATTTCTTCCCTAAAAAGACCTCTTTGAAAGACACTTATTAAAAGTTTATAATTGGACCTCCGTAGTGGCACAAGGGGCTAAGATGCAACTATGAAGCTATCCGCAGCCACTGCAGCAAGAGTTCAATCCCAGGCCAGAGAGTACCCACGTGGTACAGCAGGCCTCTCCTGATTCTCAGCAGAGTATTTCAGTCAATCCACCTCTTCTGTTCCCACTCTGTCTCTGGTGAATCCTCTCACCCCCTGCAACTCTGGCCTGTACCCCAGTTCTTATATGTATAAATAAATAAATCTTTTAAAAAAATAAAAGTTTATAATTATAAACTGCCCTGTACCTCTATTTGTTCATTCAATAAATATTTAACTATATGAGTTTTCCTTAGTGTTTCAAAACCACTTCATTTCCTATTCAACAGAAGTTTGTTTGTGAAAATTCTCCTAAAATGGATAAGCTTATGTGTGTTAAACTCAAAAGAGTCAACACTGTTTTACAGATGACTTAAAATCTTTACCTCCAATGACAGGAAAACAGAATGGAGAGATTGATACTGGGTATTATGTTTTTTATGTTGCTAGCATTGTAAAAGATAACATGTAACCAAAACATTTTTTTCCCTCCCTGCCTGGTGACTACTTAATATGACAGGAACTTAGAACTAATAGGGAATAAACTAGATGTATGACTAGCTATAAACTAGGAAGTGACTACTGGCGAGCTGGTGAAATCTCCTGATCTGTCTCCTTTGTAAAACAAGTGCCTTGAAGATCTTTTCCTCTATGATTCGCTCATGCATTTTTTTGCACATACATAGTATATGTCGGAGTGGTAGTTAGTGTTTGCAACAGGAAAAAAAGACAATCAAATTAGCTAATTTGGATTCTATTTACAAGAAATCTACAATTGCTTTTTAATAAGATTTTGTGTGCAAAGCTTAAAATACAGAAAAACACTAATAATATAATTAATGAACATTCATATTTCCATGACATAAAATCCACTGTCATCATTTTGTGTAGCAATTTTTCCTGTTATAAAATTTAAAGTATCTACATTGTATATGTGATCTTTTTTTTAAAAAAATAAAACATTACAGATAAAACAAAACTGAAGAGGGCCTCCCCGGTGGCGCAGCGGTTGAGCGCTGGGTTGCAAAGCTGCCCGCGGCCTCTGCGGCGCAGGTTCGATCCCCCGCTGCTCCCCGGCCACCGGAGGTAGGTCCCACATGGCGCGCAGACCTCTCCTGCCGCCCGCTGCTCCCCTCAGCAGTGTACTTCGGTCCTTCTGCCTGCTCTGCTCCCCGCTCAACCACTGCGCCACCGGGGAAGCCCCGTTTATATTTTTATACATATATTCTACTGTTAAAAATTTACTATAATTTTCATTCAATATATTGTTTTTGGGATGCACCTGTGTTTCAAACAAATTAGTTAATTACTTTTAACTTTTTTTTCATAGAAAATTGGGGTATAAGCCAGAGGTGAGGGGTGGAGGGGGGTTGCAAGGAGTCACCAGAGACAGAGCGGGGAGCAGAATAAGCGAATTGACTGAAATACACTGCTAAGGGCAGCAGCGGCGGAGACCGGGAAGTCTGTTGTGCCATATGTGGGTTAGCTCCCTGGCCGGGGATAAAACTCAGGCCTTAGCCATGCAAGTGTTGAGACTTAACCCCTAGACCACCTGGGAGGCCCACCAATTCCTTTTAACTTTTTCTACAGCATTTAGATATACAATTGACTGTTGAACAACATGGTAGTTGGAGGTGCTGATCCTGCATAGTCAAATCTCTCTGAATAACTTGACTCCCCCCAAATTTAATTACTAATACCTGCTGCTGATTGGAAGTCTTACTGCTAACAGTCAATTAACACATATTGCTGTTTATTACATATTATATACTGCACTCTTACGGTAAAGCTAGAAAAAAGAAAATGTTATTTAAAAATCATAAGGAAAATACACTTACAGCACTGCCCCGTATTTATTGGTACCATAAGTCTACAGTGTTTATTAGAAAATTCACATGTAAGTGGATGTGCAATACAAACCCATGTTGTTCAAGGGTCAGTTGTAAAATTAAGTTACTTAATTACATTGCCTAGTATACCATTAAGTTGATTTCAGTTTTCAATATTTCAACCTCAAACAAGGCTGTAACAAACATCCTTCTGCACATATGGAAACAACTCTAAGTGATAGCTTTCAAATACTTTTGACTATGATCCACAGTAAGAAACACATTTTCTTCAGGATCCTACATAGATTTATCTTGTTTCATTGCTCTTCACTTTAATTTGCTTTTCAGATACTGTGTGTGTTTTACAAATTGAAGGTTTGTGGTTCCCTGCATTGAGTAAGTCTGCTGGCATTATTTTTCCAACAGCATGTGTTCACTTCCTGTTTCTGAGTCCTATTTTGGTAAGTGTCACACTATTTCAACCGTTTTCATTATTACTATATCTGTCATGATAACCTAACTTCAGTGACCTTTGATGATTGTTTCAGGGTGCCTGAACCATGCCCATATGTAATGGCAAATTTAATAGGTAATTATTGTTTGTTCTGATTGCTACACTGATCATTCTCCTGTTTCTCTGAATCTCTTCAGACATCTCTCCTTTGAGAGAGAAATTGAAAGTAAGCCAAATAACTGAAATTAGGTAAAATAATAGCCCTACAATATTGAAATTAGGCCAAATAATAACCCTAAAATAGCCTTTAAGAATTCAAGTGAAAGTTGCACATCTCTCACTTTAAATCAAAAGCCAAAATGCTTAACTTGTCAAAGTTCCTTGCACAAAAGATTCTGTGTAAACAGTGCTGTTTGATAGCATTTTACCCACAGAATTTCTCTGATTTTTAGAGTCAATGATTGATTACAAACCCTGCCGCTGCTTTATCAACTAAGTTGACATTCTAAACCTTTTGTGGTCATTTAAACAGTGTTCACAGCATCTTTACCAGGAGTAGATTCCATCTCATGAAACCACTTTTTTTTTTGCTTATGCATGATTCAACTGCTCATCCATTAAAGTTTTATCATGAGATTGCAGCACTATGGTCACATCTTCATACTCCACTTCTAGTTCTACTTCTCTCATTTCTACCATATCTGCAGTCACTTACTTCACTGAAGTCTTGAACCTCTCAAGTCATCCTTGAGTTTTGAAATCCATTCCTTCCAAACTCCTGTTAATGTTGTTAATTTGACCTCTTCCCCTAAACCATGAATGTTCTTAATGGTATCTAGAATGGCAAATCCTTTCCAGAAGGCTGTCAATTGACCTTGCCCAGATCCATCAGAGGAATCACTTTGTGGCAGCTATAACCTTACAAAATATATTTCTTAAATAATAAGAATTGAAAGACAAAATGAATCCTTAATGCATGGGTGGCAGAATGGATGATTTGTTAGTAGGCATGGAAACATTTATCTCCTTATATATCTCCATCAGAGTTCTTATGTGACTAGATGCATTGTCAATGAACAGTAATATTTTGAATCTTTTTTTCCCTAAGCCAGAGATTCTCAACAGTGGGCTTAAAATATTTATTAAGCCATGCTGTAAACAGGTATTCTGTCTTCCAGACTTTCTTTCATTTGTAGAGCATAGGCAGAGTAGATCTGGTATCATTTTTAAGGACTCTGGCGTTTGTGGAATAGTATATGAACATTGGCTTTAACTTAAAATACTCTAGTTGAATTAGCCTCTAACAAGCATCAGCCTGTCCTCTGAAGCTTTGGAGCCAGGCACTGCCTTCCCTAGCTATAGAAATCCTAGATGGCATCTTCTTCCAATCTGAACTGTTCAATCTACAATGAAAATCTCATTTGGCATAGCCACCTTCAACATCTTATTTTAGCCAGATCTTCTGGATAACTTTAGGTAACGTCTACATCAGCACTGGTTGCCTCACCTTGTACTTTTATGCCGTGGACACTGATTCTTTTTTTAAACCTCATGATGCAACCTCTGCTATTTCAAACTTGCCTTCCGTAACTTCCTCACCTCTTAGTCTTCATACAATTAAAGGAAACTAGAGTCCTGCTCTGGATGAGGCTTTGATTTAAGGAAAAGTTCTGACTGGCTTCATTTTCTATCTGGGCCACTCAGACCTTCTCTCTCTCAGCAGTAATACTGTTTTTCTTTCTTATCTTTATATTCACTGGAGTAGCACATTTAATTCCCTTCAAGAACTTTGCTTGGCCCCAAACCTTGGCTAACAACATAAGAGACCTAGCTTTTGGCCTATCCCAACTTTTGACATGCTTAAGTCATTTTTAGTTTTTGATTTAAATCAAATTCAATGTGGCAAACTTCATTGTTATCTATTTTAAGAAATTGCCATTGTAACCCTAACATCTCGTAACCACTATGCTCAACAGTCAGCAGCTATCAACATCAGGATAAGACCCTCCACCAGCAAAAAGATTAACCTCTAGAAATCTGCTACCCTCCCCCACCCACAAAGCCGGCACACTCTGACCAACAGAAAGGAGGAAAAACAACAACAAACTACAGATCAAGCAGGACAGTGAGTGGATAGGAACTACTGCAGGCACTGCACCCTGCAAACAGGAACTGTGGAGAACTGATTGGGAATTGCCATGGAGGTTAGCGAAGGGCTCTGAGAGCCATTAGAGGAAGATAAGGACTCCATGGACAGACCTGCAAATAGCCAAAGGCCAGGTGGTAAATTTGTGCGGAAAGGAGTGGGCGCTCCAAAAGCATACCCAGATCACGCTGCCCAGGTCTCCGTGCCCGCGACCTAGGTTCGTGGGGAGACATATGGAATCGTCACTGAGGTGAATGACCCTCACTGAGTAATCAAAAACCAGGTGCCCGGGCACAGGAGCAGGGTGCAAAAGGTGCCATTTCTGCGGACATTTAACTGGGCTACCACCCGCGTCCCGGATCTGAGGGGTTTGGAACTGAGAACCGGGGCACAAAATTCCGGGCCTGGGATCCCTACAACAGCGGGCACAGGGCAGACACAGCTCCCTGATACCGTTGAGGCGCTCTACAGAATAAAGGTGGGGTTGTTTCCCTCCCCGCCCCCCCCCCCCCCCCCCGGAGTTCTGGAAGGATACTAGGAAAGATCTCTGGCACCACCTAGTGACCAGAACAAAATCACCAACTTCCTGACAGTTGGAAGCCAGGGATTCCAAAACCACCCTCAGGCTCTGAGAGAGGGTGGGCCACACAAACGGGGGTAAGAAGGGAGCAAGCTGTGGAGCAAGACCCCATTCTGGAACTCAGAGCCAGGCACAGGATCTGGGGTGTGGGACGCGCCATAACAGTGAGCACTGCACAGGGTGACAGCCAGAGTTTTGGATCTCATAGCCCTGGAACTGAGACCTGGAGTGCAGAATTCAACGTACAGGATCCATACAGCTGCAGGAACAGCATCAGGTGAACATGGGGCAGACACAGCACCCAGCTTGAACAAGAGCCCCTGTGTTGAGGTGCTCTCCTCCCCCACTCTGTTTCTCAGAGAACCACTGGGAAAAAGCACAGGTCAGCAAGTACAGATCTCAAGTGCCACCTAGTGACCAAAGCAAAAATCACCAATTAGCTGATTGCCTGCTGGAACTGAGTAAATACAGAGGGAGAGAACTGTAAGAGAGTGCCCAGCAACACAGCATCAGCACCCTGGTGGAGTTTTGGCCTACCAGTGCTGGTCTTGGTCTGGTAAACGGTTTCTGACACCACTGAAGGAGCACCCCAAAGAGATGCCCGCCAACACCAGTGGCACAACGTTCCAAAGCATAGAACTAATTAGAAAGCAAACAGCAGGGAGAAGGAAAAATACAAATAACCAAGAAAGCCCGCAGGAGGAGGACACACCACAAAAAAGAAATACAGTCACCAGAGCTCAACAGTGACATGGAAGAACTTCTCGGCCTGTCAAAAAGAGAATTAATGGGGCCTCCCCGGTGGCGCAGCGGTTGAGCGCTGGGTTGCGAAGCTGCCCGCAGCCTCTGCAGCGCCGGTTCGATTCCCAGCTGCTCCCCGGCCACCAGAGGAGGGTCCCACATGGCACTCAGACCTCTCCTGCCGCCCGCTGCTCCCCTCAGCAGTGTACTTCGGTCCTTCTGCCTGCTCTGCTCCCCGCTCTGGCTCTGGTGAATCCTCTCACTCTCCCGCGCTTCTGACTGTACCCAGTGCTTGTACAAATAAATAAATAAATCTTTAAAAAAAAAAGAGAGAATTAATGATCATCATGATTAAAAAGCAGAAAGAAAACGAAAAGGAAAAAAATGATTTGAGACAAATAATCACTGAACTGAAGAATGAAATTGAGACCTCAAGAAAGGAAAGAAAAGAAATGCAGCAGATTAAAAGATTACTAGAGGAGATAAAGAACTCTGGGAAAAGCCATGAAAACAGAATCAATGAAATGGAAGAATGAATCAGTACTCTCAAAGATACAGAAATAAAAAGAGCCAAAAGAGAAAAGGAGAGAGAAGTGCAAAGGAAGAAGTATGAAGACTTTTTTTTGATAATTATCAGACTCCATGAAGAGAGGAAATGTAAGAGTTATAGGCATTCCAGAAGGTGAGAAGAGAGACAAAGGAATTGAGAAACTCTTCAAGGAGATAACTGAAGAAAACTTCCCAAGCATGAAAAAGGAGACGAATATAGACATACAAGAAGCAAGAAGAACACCCAGTTACCACAATGAAAAGACAACTACAGCAAGACACATAATTGTAAAGCTTGCAAGAGTCCAAGACTAGGAAAAAATAATGAAACTGGCAAGGGGGAAGAAACAGATAACTTACAAGGGAAAACCATTCAGGTTAACTAACTTCAGACTTCTCCAAAAAATACTTTACCCTGCAAAGATCTCCTTCTTCTATGAAGAAAAAATACGGACCTTCTTAGACAAATAGAAACTCCAGAAATTCATTACAACTAAACCCCTACTCCAAAAAATTCTACAGTAAGTCCTAAAGCCAAAACCAACAGAGGAATGAACAAGAAGAACAGAATAAAGCAAGGAATAAGATCACAAATAGGACCAACAACATGGCAAATACAGATGCCAACATATCAATATTAACTCTAAATGTAAATGGATTAAACTCATCAATAAAAAGACAGAGAGTAGCAGGCTGGATTAACAAACAAAATCCAGGGCCTCCTCAGTGGTGCAGCAGTTGAGCGCTGCGCTGTGAAGCTGTCTACAGCCTTTGCAGCACTGGTTCGATTCCCCGCTGGCCAGGGAGAACCCCCACATGGCACAGTAGACCTCTCCTGCCTCGCCAGCTGCTCCCTTCAGCAGTGTCTTTGGTCCGTCTGCCTGCTCTGCTCCCCGCTCTGGGTCTGGTGAATTCTCTCACCCTCCCATGCTTCTGACCTATACCTCAGTTCTTGTATAAAATAAATAAATAAATCTTTAAAAAAACAAAATCCAAGGACCTCCTAGTGGTGCACAGGGTTAAGCACCACACTATGAAGCAGTGTGTGGCCTCTGCAGCACAAGTTCGATCCCCAGCCAGTCAGCGAGGAACCCACATGGCAAGGCAGACCTCTCCTGTCTCGCCTGCTGCTTCCCTCAGCAGTGTATTTCAGTCAGTCTGCCTGTTCTACTCCCCACTCTGTCTCTGGTGAATCCTCTAACCCCCCTGCATCTCTGGCTTGTACCCCAGCTCTTGTATGCATAAATAAATAATTAAAAAATTCCAAACTTCTGCTATATCCAGGAAACACATTTAATCACAAAAGATAAACAGAGACTGAAAGTAAAAGGTTGGAAAACAATCCTACAAGAAAATGGACCAAAAAAGAAGGCAGAAACAGCTATACTTATATCAGATGAAATAGACTTCAAATTAAAAAAAGTAAAAAGAGGGCCTACCCTGGTGGCGCTGGCAGTTGAGCGCAGTGCTACGAAGCTGTCTAGGCCTCTGCAGCGTGGGTTCGATCCCCGCTGGCCAGTGAGAATCACACATGGTATAGCAGACCTCTCCTGTCTCGCCTACTGCTCCCCTCGGCAGTGTATTTCAGTCAGTCTGCCTGTTCTGCTCCCCGTTCCGTCTCTGGTGAATCCTCTCACCCTCCTGCATATCTGGCCTGTACCCTGGTTCTTGCATGCATGAATAAATAAATCTTTTTTTAAAAAAAGGTAAAAAGAGGGCCTCCCCGGTGGCGCAGCGGTTGAGCGCTGGGTTGCGAAGCTGCCCGCCGCCTCTGCGGTGCCTGTTCGATCCCCGGCTGCTCTCTGGCCACCGGAGGAGGGTCCCACATGGCGTGCAGACCTCTCCTGCCACCCGCTGCTCCCCTCAGCAGTGTACTTCGGTCCTTCTGCCTACTCTGCTCCCCACTCTGGCTCTGGTGAATTCTCTCACCCTCCTGCGCTTCTGGCTGTACCCAGTGCTTGTATAAATAAATCTTAAAAAAAAAAAAAAAAGGTAAAAAGAGACAAAGACGGACACTACATTATGGTCAAGGGGACAATACACCAGTATATATCAACATATACTCACCAAATGAAGGGACACCAAAATATATTAGACAATTATTATCAGCTCTGAAAACAGACATTAAAGAAAGTATATATATAGTGAGAGACTTCAACACCCCACTCCCACCAATAGACAGATCAATGAGACAAAAAATAAACAAAGACACTAGTGCCCTAAATAATGACATAGTACTCATTGACTTAACAGACATCTATAGGACACTGCACCCAAAAAAAAATCCAAGTACATATTTTTCTCAAGCGTGCATGGATCATTCTCCAGAACTGACCACATACTGGGCCACAAGACAAACATCAACAGATACATGAAGATCAAAATCATTCCAACTATCTTCTCCAATCATAAAGGCATCAAACTAGAAATAAATCATGAAAAGAAAACAAGGAACCCTCCCACTTCATGGAGATTGAAATCCACACTACTGGAAAACCACTGAACTAATGAGGAGATCAAAGAAGAAATTAAAAAATACTTTGAGTTGAACGACAAGGAGGACACCTCTTTCCAGAATATATGAATGTGGCAAAAGCAGTAATAAGAGGAAAATATATATCAATACAGGCTCACATTAAGAAACAAGAAAGAACCCAAAGAAACAACCTAATCTCACATCTCAAAGAGCTAGAAAAAGAACAACAAAAAAAAACCCTAAAGCCAGTAGAAGAAAGGAGATAATAAAAATCAAAGAAGAAATAAACAAAATGGAAATTAAAAAAACAATCCAAAAGGTCAATGAAACCAAAAGTTGGTTCTTTGAAAAAATAAACAAAATACACAAACCTCTAGACAGGCTCACAAAGAAAAAAACAGGAGAAAATACATATAAAGAGGATTATAAATGAAAGAGGAGAAATCACAACAGACTCAGTAGAAATCAAAAGAATAATCAGAGATTGCTATGAATACTTATATGCAAACAAATTCCACAACCTAGAAGATATGGACAGATTCCTAGAATGATATAATCATCCAAAGCTGGACAAAGAAGAAATAGAACTAAACAGACCAATTACAAGCAGCGAAATTGAGGCAGTAATCAAAGCACTCCCCAAAAACAAAAGTCCAGGTCCAGATGGCTTCACAAATGAATTCTACCAAACGTTCAGCAGTGAGTTAGAGCCTATCCTACAAAAACTCTTCCAAAAAATTGAGAAAGAAGGAATTCTACCAAATACGTTCTCTGAAGCCAACATTACACTAATACCAAAACCAAACAAAGCACAAAGAAAGAAAATTACAGGCCAATCTCCTAATGAACACTGATGCAAAAATCCTCAACAAAATCCTTGCCAACAGAATCCAACAATGTATCAAAGGGATAATACACCATGATCAAGTGGGATTCATCCCAGGGGCACAAGGATGGCTCAGCATATATGAAAATTGATCAGTGTAATTCAACACATCAACAAAAAGAAAAAGAAAAACCATATGATCATATCAATAAGATGCTGAGAAAACATTCAACAAAGTCCAACATCCATTTATGATGAAAGCCCTTGAAATTCTCGGATAGAAGGAACATAACATGATAAAAGCCATATACGACAAACCGACAGCCAATATTATACTCTATGGCGAAAAGCTGAAGGCCTTTCCTTTAATATCAGTAACAAGACAAGGATGTCCTCTCTCACCACTGATCTTCAATATAATACTGGAGGTCCTAGCCAGGGCAATAAGACAAGAGAAAGACATACAAGGAATCCAAATAGGGAAAGAAGTAAAACTATTACTATTTGCAGACGATATGATAATATACATAGAGAACCCCAAAAACTCCACAGAAAAACTACTTGAAATAACCAGTTCAGTAAAGTAGCAGGATACAATATCAACACACAAAAATCAGTAGCCTTCCTATATGCAATCAATCTGAAGAAGAAATCAAGAAAACCATCCCTTTTACAATTGAAACAAAAAAAATCAAATACTTGGGAATAAACCTAACAAAAGAGGTGAAAGACCTATGCAAAGATAATTATAAAACATTGTTAAAAGAAATAGAAGACACAAAGAAATGGAAAGACATTCCCTGCTCATGGATTGGAAGAATTAACATTATTAAAATGTCCATCCTACCAAAACAATAAACAGATTCAATGCTATTCCAATAAAAATCTCAATGACATTTTTCAAAGAAATAGAAGAAATACTGATGAAATTCATACGGAACCACAAAAAAACCATGAATAGCCAAAGCCCTACTGATGAAAACAATGGAGAAAGGAGGCATCACACTTCCAAACTTCAAACTATACTGCAAAGCCATAATAATTAAAACAGTTTGGTATTGGAACAAAAACACACAGACCAATGGAACCAAATAGAGAGCCCAGAAATAAAATTACACTTATATGGACAACTGATCTTTGATAAAGGAACAAAGAACATGCAATGGAACACAGTTTATTCACTGTGTTGGGAAAACTGGACCACCACATGCAAAAAAATGAAACTAGACCACTACCTCTCATTGTGCACAAAAATCAACTCAAAATGGATAAGAGAACTGGACATAAGACCTGAAACCATAAAATATATATTAGAAAATATAGGTAAAACACTACAAGACATACATCGCAATAACATCTTTAAAAACTCATCCCCCAAAGCAAAGGTAATCAAGGAAAAGATAAACAACTGGGATTACATCAAACTGAAAAGCTTCTGTACAGCAAAACAGACATTAACCAAAACAGAGAGATAAGCCACTGATTAGGAAAAAAATCTTTGCACTCCATTCAACTGATAAGGGACTGATCACAAAGATACACAAAGAACTCACAGAGGGCTCAACAAAAACAAAATAAAACAATCCAGTCAAGAAATGGAAAGAACTTAAAAGACCTTTCTCCAAAGAGAAAATGCAAATGGCCAACAGGCATACTAAACAATGTTCAACATCCCTTATCAGGGAAATGCAAATCAAAACCACCTGGGGGGGGGAGGTGTTAGAGGATTCACCAGAGAGAGAGTGAGGAATAGAACAGGTGGAATGACTGAAATACACTGCTGAGGGGAGCAGTGGGAGAGACAGGAGAGATCTGCTGAGCAATGTGGGTCACCTTCCTGGCCGGGGATTGAACTTGTGCTGCAGTAGCTGTGGATTGCTTCATAGTGCTGATGCTTAAGCCCTTGTGCCACCAGGGAGGCCCCCACCTTATACCAGAAAGAATGGCACATATCAAAAAAACGAGCAACAACAAATGTTGGCGAGGATGTGGTGAAAAAGGAACTCTCCTACATTGCTGGTGGGAGTGCAAACTGGCCCAACCACTATGGAAAGCTGTCTGGAGGTTCCTCAGACTATTAAAAATGACCAGAAATTCCACTCCTAGGGATCTACCCAAAGGTCACAAAAACACTCATTCAAAAGACCACCTGTACACCTATGTTCATTGCAGCACTATTTACAATAGGTAAAACCTGGAAACAACCCAAATGCCTAAAAATAGATGACTGTATCAAGAAGATGTGGTATATATACACAATGGAATATTATTGTGCAATCAAATGATAAAATCATGCCTTTCGCAGCAACATGGATGTAGCTCAGTGAAATAAGCCAGAAGGAAAAAGAAAAATATCGGATGGTTTCAGTGATAGCAGGAATATAGGGGAACCAAATAAGACATCAGTGTAAAAAAATAGTAACAATACAAAACACAGCAAAGCAAAAACAGACAATTATAAATCAGAGACATACTGCAGGGGAGGAGGTGGGACAGGGATCAGAGGGAGGGAGGGAGGAGCACAGGGAATTGAGGTGATGGTGCACAGGTGTACTGGTGAAGGAAACTCTATGGGGACTACACCTGAGGGAGTGGGGGGAAACAAATATTGTTTAAAAATAACAATGATGTAAAAAAATTTTTGAAAAATTAATTAAAAAAAAAGATTAACCTCACTCAATGCTCAGATGATGATTATCATTTTTTTAAGTATCAAAGTACTTGGTAAATTATGTATATTGATTTCTTAAACATAATACTATTATACACTTAACAGACCAAAATATGGTATAAACATAACCTTTATATGCATTGGGGAAAAAAACAAAACAAAACTGTGTGACTTGTTTTATTGTGGTCTGAACCCACAGTATCCAAGGTGTGCCTGTACAGGCATATGTATTTATATATGTGTGTTTCTCATATAAGATGAAACAGTGGCATGAAACTTTACTCTTATCATGTTTGATGCACTTGGATAATTTCTATACCTTAATTTAAAAAAATGCTTGCTATCATGCCTTAAGGCGTTATATCCCGCTAGAACCTGTACTTTGGAAAATGCCCCAGATGAGCTTAAAAGCACTATTCCTGGGAAATGGGTATACGTGTCTTCAATGGCTGTGTAATTGGTTGAACAGCCCCTCCCTCACTCTGCCAAATGACTATCTGGCTTGGTAGAGAATTCTAGTTATTTCTAATAAAAAGTGGATTGTCAGGTCTAGCTTTTCTTTTTTTTAATACCATTGAAGATTTACTTTTTATATATTTTAAGTTGCATCGTGATATAATTAGATATACAAGTTATCTATTTTCCCTTCTTAGTACATAGTAAACTTTTTCACTGTGAGGACTCCTGTTTTTCTTCAATTCTGAAAAATTCTTGACTGTTACCCTTTTCTTCTCAGTTGTATGTGGGAATTTCTCATTTTATCCTCCACATTTTTAAAAAAGATTTATTTATTTATTTATGCATCTAAGAGCTGGGGTATAGGCCAGAGGTGGTGGTGGTGGTGGGGGGGGTTAGAGCATTCACCAGAGAGAGAGTGAGGAATAGAACAGGTGGACTGACTGAAATACACTGCTGAGGGGAGCAGTGGGAGAGACAGGAGAGATCTTCTGAGCCATGTGGATCATCTTCCTGGCTAGGGATTGAACTTGTGCTGCAGTTGCTGTGGATTGCTTCATAGTGCTGATGTTTAACCCCTTGTGCCACCAGGGAGGCCCCCATCCTCCATATTTTTTAATCTGCAAACTATTTTTCCCATATCGGTATCTCTTTGCATTCTGGGAGATTTCTTTAGTTTTACCTTGCAATTCTTTCTTCTAGCTACACCAAGCCCACCAATTAATATACTTTTTTTTTATTTCTATGACCCTATTTTCCACCCTATTACTTGGTTTACATCATTGTATTTTAGGAGTTATAGATTCACCTTTACAAGTGTGTTTTCACACCATAAATGACCCTTTGTTTTACTTCCTATATTTCCTAATATTTCTTTCATATGGGCCTTTTTTTCCTTTTTAATAATTCATCTTTTCCTATTTCATGAATGCTAATATTTTTATCTCTTTGGACATTTAAAACATACATAAAGTCCTTTCAATCAGATTCTACATTTACTTCTGATTCTTCAGTGGCAAATTTTCCCATTTGTTGGGACTTATACTGCCTCATTATCCTCAGTCTGTGTAAAATCATACCACTATATGGGGTTTATGCCTATGTACTTCCCTGTTAGCTGCTTTCCCCATTACTCTAGTTCTCACCTATGGTTTTCACAGCACTAAACCTGCCTATTGCTAATACAATTCCAGATCCTGATAAGTCTTGTGCACGTCCCTGTTTCTAGTCCCCTGGATTGCTCAGTGTCCACTCTTTTCCATTCATGCTTAATTTCTATTCTGTAAGGAGTAGACTACCTGGAGATAGTCCATTTCCAGATCTCAGTAGGTTTGAAACCCTTTGCTTACTTTTTAAATTTCTATTGTAATTTTTCCCCAATAGATGAAAAGTATGTGTACTAGTGATACATGTTATATGAATATTAGTTTCTATAGTCTGAAGGCAAAAATAACATGTAGTCAAAATTACTCTTTAAAAAATTCTATAGGGCCTCCCCTGGTGGCACAGTGGTTGAGCGCTGGGTTGCTAGGCTGCCCACAGCCTCCGCAGTGCCAGTTCAATCCCCAGCCACCGGCAAGGGTCCCACCAAAAAAAAAATAAATAAAAAATAAAAAAATTCTATAAACTGGTCATAACATAAAATTTTATCCAACAACTGGTTTTTTTTTTTTTTTTTCTTTTCTCCAATATTGAAAGAGACTAGGCTTGGTCAGATGTAGCTGGATTATATTTAGAGGCAATATTTAAGAAAACCAAACTTAATTTTTAAACATAAAAATTAAGTGAGAAGTTTCTTCTTTCAAAGGCCTAAAGGACTGAGCCAAATTGAGGAAGCAGCAAATGTATGCATATCACCTTATACTCCAGCTGACAAGATGGCAAAAATGAATTATAAGTTATAAAACTATGTCTCCTTGTCTCACTCATTTTCTTTTGCCTAGACCAAATAGCCAAATTTACATTAAATGTATATATAATCCAATGCAACTCTCTATATGCATACATACAAATACATGTACAAACATTATACACCCTTAAAACAGTTTTCAAAGATTTAATTGGCTTCTTGACTTCCTCACTTGTAACAAGGAAATATTACTACCTGTCTCATGGGATTTCAAGAAGATCAAACAAGAAAATGTACATAAAACACTTGTCATAGTGTCTAGTACTATTTCATAGCATTAGCTATAATGACATATGCTTATGGTACTACATCAAAAAAATACTATCTTTGGAAGAAACAATTTTCAAATTACTACAATTTTTGGCAGAGTTTTCTACTGTTAGTGCGAGGGTATATCTTTCCATTTTAGGTACTTAGTGAACAGGTTTTAAACAAATTAATACAAGGACTTCTTGACAAGTGCCCTTACATTCAGAGGATTTTTTGAAATGCCATGTTTTTCTACTCACATGTCTACGCAGCCCTCAGAACAGTCACATGAATCAGTAAACATGTTGGAAAAGTTGTTTAGATAATATGCTCGTGGCCACATCGTCTTTCTGTACTTAAACTGTGGAAGTTTTCTATTGTCAATTTCATTACAGAAAGAAATAGGCACTGATTCCACTCCATTGCTAATATCCACATCAGAAACAACTTCTTCTTTCTTTGGGTAATTCCGAGTCAACTGAACATAGGTATTGAAAGAAAAGTTATCTGTAAACAAAAAGTTACACTCTGTCTCAAGCAGGTAACGAAAAACTTCCTCCATGTTTCGTAGACTCCTTCCACAAGGGGCTTTATAACTCACGTGGAGTGCTGAAGAATGAGAGTTTGTCTTTGCATGTCTTCTTTGGAAGTGGCATTTGATTGGTAGCTGCAGAGGGTTTTCTCCGCTGAAGATTGATGGCATTTTCATCAGACAGGCACAAGAGCAATCATGATTTTGGTAACACAAACTCAAAGGTGATTCTTTGTCTCTAAAGTCTGCAACTTTATTTTCCAAATGGGAGGTTCCCTTATTTTTTGTAGATCTGTTTAAAATTAATTATTTATTAGTATCTCAAACACAGTAAAATTTCCTTTTTAAACAAAAACACTGCACATTAAGGTGTTAATTAGTTCTGATTATCTTCTTAGACAACACTAAAATATACCAGACTCTGAAATAAACATTTCATTATGTACTGCAACCATAAGGGTTATATCATGTTTATTTCCCCATCTCGACATCATTTCTTCAATTCAATGTCCAAAACAGTTGAATTCTGACACCGTAAACCTGGAATCAGTGACAGATTCCACAAATGAAAGGACCCAGTCCCATAAGATCCTCACTTCAGATGCCAAATACAAGTGCCACCCATACTTCTGACTGACCTGGAGGATCCTCGGTGTGATAAATTTCTAAAATGAGCCATAGAACTTAGGAAAGCACTTTAAATAATATTGCCAGATTATAATAAAAGAACTGAGGAACAGCCAAATGGAAGAGATATATAAGGCAAGTCTCCATGCCCTGTCCATAAACATCCTCCTCGTAATACCTCAAAGTGTTTACCAACCAGGAAGCCCTGGGAAATTGTTTAGAGAGGTTTTATGGAGGTTTCATTTCTTTCTCTCTCTCTCTCTCTCTCTCTCTTTCTCTCTTCAATCATTGACCGCTGATGATTATCTCAATCTCCAACCCTTCTCCCCTCTCTGGAAGTGGGGAAGATAGGATTATAAGTTTTGAATTTGTCATCAAGCAACCAGTCCCTTCCTGAAGCTAAACTGGTAGTCCTTACCAAGTATCACTTCATTAGTACATGAAAGACACTCATTGCTCAGGAGATTCCAAGGGTTTTCGAAGCTAAGTACCGGGGAAAAGGACAAACATAAAATGTCTTTTTATTTATCACTACCTAAGTTCAGAATTTTTTAAAAACTCTGATTACTGCTATAACTTTGTGCTATAGCACCCAGCAAATTTAGCCCATGCACTCAATAATGAGTTAAGGAAGGTTACATTTCAGGCATGCTTGGCTCAAGCTTCTTGCCTGCAAAAAACAGTAAAGGCTTGGGCCTCCCTGGTGGCGCAGCAGTTGAGCACTGGGTTGCGAAGCTGCCCTCAGCCCCTGTGGCATCGGTTTGCTCCCCGGCTGCTCCCCGGCTGCTCCCTGGTGACGCAGCGGTTGAGCACTGGGTTGCGAAGCTGCCCACAGCCCCTGCGGCATCGGTTCGATCCCCGGCTGCTCCCCGGCCACCGGAGGAGGGTCCCACATGGCGAGCAGACCCCTCCTGCCGCCCGCTGCTCCCCTCAGCAGTGTACTTCGGTCCTTCTGCCTGCTCTGCTCCCCGCTCTGGCTCTGGTGAGTTCTCTCACCCTCCACACTTCTGACTGTACCCAGTGCTTGTATAAATAAATAAAAAATAAATCTTTAAAAAAACAAAAAAACAGTAAAGGCTAGTTAAAAACTAATTCAAGAATCTTTTATGCTATTTCTCTTCAACAGCTGTACCAACTAAACTTTTTTTCTATAAATGCAATTCACCTAGCATCTTAAATATAATTTTTATACACACTACACAAAGCACTGTCCGATACAACTTTGTTCATGGAAACGTTCTGTCTGTACTGTCCAAGTAGGTAGTCTCAATTCATTTTTGAATGTGGCTAGAAAAACCAAAGAACTAAGTTTTACATTTTATTTAATGTCAGTTAATTCAGATTTAAAGGTACAGGTAGCTAGCTGCTACTATACAGAATGCACAGATACAATGTTCCTGTTCTCCAGCTATATAGTGAATCTCCCATAATATCCAGTTTACCTAAGTTCTCTACTGTTTCCAATCTCTTGCACTTACAACTCAGGATGTAATGAATAATCTTGTACCTAACAACTTTATACATGAAAAGATGTTCCTGTAGAAAATACTCCCAGAGGGCCTCCCTGGTGGTGCAGCGGTTGAGCGCTGGGTTGAGAGGCTGCCCGCGGCCTCTGCAGCGCCAGTTTGATCCCCGGCTACAGGAGGGGGGTCCCGCATGGCATGCAGACCTCTCCTGCCGCCTGCTGCTCCCCTCAGCAGTGTACTTTGGTCCTTCTGCCTGCTCTGCTCCCATCTCTGGCTCAGTGAATTCTCTCACCCTCCCGTGCTTCTGACTGTGCCCAGTGCTTGTATAAATAAATAAATAAATAAAGATTTATTTATTTACTTATAAATAAATCTTTAAAAAAAAAAAAATACTCCCAGAAACAAAAGTACAAGGTCTTACTTAATTTGACAAATTGCTATCCATGGGGCTAGCCCCTCCAGCAATTTATGAGAAAGCCTACTTTTACAGAGCCTCCTCCATCAACAGCTTTTGATACTTTTGGATTTCTGACAATCTAATACTATAATTTAGTGTTATAACTTATTTACAAATCTTTTAATGTTGGAGACATGTTTCCAATATTTCTGTTTGAACATCCTCTCCATAAATTTTTTTTTTTAGGGTTTATTTATTTATACAAGAACCGGGGTACAGGCCAGATGCGCATGAGGGTGAGAGGACGCAGCAGAGACAAAGCGGGGAAGAGAACAGGTAGACTGACGAAATACACTGCTGAGGGGAGCAGCGAGTGAGACAGGAGAGGTCTGCTGCGCCACGTGGGACCCTCGCCGGCTGGCCAGGACCGAACCCACGCTGCAGAGGCTGTGGACAGCTTCACAGTGCTGCGCTCAACCGCCTGCGCCACCAGGGGAGGCCCCTCTACATAAATTCTTAACCAAATTCTTGATTACTACCTTATGATACATTGTTTTAAGAGGAATTAAGCCAGTTGGTAAATCTACCTACCTGGATGCGTTTGCAGAAATTCAGAAAAAACTGGCAATAGCACAGCCATATTACAAGCCTTAAATACGCTGTAGTCATTAAGGTCCCTGAAAGTGGCTACAAGAAATTTTAATGATGGGGAAACCTTCTAAGACAAGCTGTAGTACTTTAAAACCTTTGCTAACAATTTGGAGTTTATAAATGACTAAAGTCTTGCAAATGTGTTTTATTTTAAGATTAAAAATTTAAAAAAAGGAATTACTAGGTCAACAGAAATATACATTAAAAGCTAACTTTATTAATAAAACATTTAAATATACATGAATGTATTTCTCTCATAAAAAAAGACTGATCTATTGGGTCCCTATGTATTTGTGAGAACTGTAAGAAAGGCACCTAATGAGCCTTTCCAAACTTCTGCATTGATAACCAAGGCATAAGGTGGTATCTCTATGATGAGCCCAGTTCCCCAATAAAGTGCCTATTAAAGTTGAAGGCTGGGGCCTCCCCGGTGGCGCAGCGGTTGAGCGCTGGGCTGCGAAGCTGCCTGCAGCCTCTGCAGCGCCGGTTCGATCCCCGGCCAGCTGGCGAGGGTCCCACATGGCGCACAGACCTCTCTTGCCGTGCCCGCTGCTCCCCTCAGCAGTGTGTTTCATCAGTCTGCCTGTTCTGCTACCCACTCTGGCTCTGGTGAATTCTCTCACCCTCCTGTGCTTCTGACTGTACCTAGTGCTTGTATAAAAAAATAAATAAATTTTTAATAAATAAATAAATAAATAAAAATAAAGTTGAAGGCTGCCTTGCCTATTATGGGGGTGATAACCAAGATGAAAATGCATACATTGTACAAAAAATGAAAAATGATGTAAAAAATATATAAAATAAAAATTAAAAAAAAAACAACAACAAAAACAACCCAAATACATGAACAACCTCACTGAAGAGGTACTGGGAAGATGCTACCTATCTTATTTTGGAAATAAGTGTGAACTATAAGAATACAGATAATGGAACTGCACACATGTACTATGTATATTATGTATGTTCTAGTACATAAAAGTTTTCCATGGAGTTAAAATTTTAATATTCCTATACATGTATCCTGGAATTGAATAAGTAAATGGGAATATGGATGGCGGCAGCCTGGTTTCTCAATGGGGGGGGTTTATATACATATGCAAAGGGGAAAGGCTAGAATGACCCATGTGCTAATAAATTAGACTAGAAGACATCAAAAATTAAGAAATAAAAAAAATAAAGTTGAAGGCTTCCAGGACAATTTACTGTTTCTTCTTGCCAGCACCTAAAGATGATCCTCTGACCATCCTTTCTTACAGTATTTAGTAAAAAATGCTTATAGCGTCAATATTTCCTCAGTCCCTCTGAGATATACATGTTTCTCCTACAAATGAGGAGTATCTTTCTCCAAGTATCTGAAAGTCATTCCTTTGAAAGGTAATTACCAGGAAGGATAGAGCCTCTGTCCTTCAGTGTACGCTGGAGATCAGAATCCTAACTTCAGTAATTGCTAACAGCACACAGAGGTGGCCTCATGGTCATTCAATTCAACTCTGCAATTTTTCACTTGGGCCCCTTCTATTCCTCCTTCCCTACGTCCTCAATCTAAAATGCCTGTCCCCTTATCACAATTCAGGAGGAGCTCAGCAATTTCTTCTGCTATCAGTAGTTACTAAACAAGTGTTTTCACCACCTAATGTTTGGCTATGTTTATCTCTGACACTTGTCACACCAAACTTTAGTAATTAAACATTTGCCTATTTGGTTTTTTTTAAAAAAAATTAATTTATGCTTACAAAAACTGTGGTACAGAACAGAGATAGGGGGTGTGTGTGTGTGAGAGAGGATTCACCAGAGACAGAGTGGGGAATAGAACAGGTGGATTTACTGAAATACACTGATGAGGGGAATAGCAGGCAAGTCAGGAGAGGTCTGCTGGGACATGTGGGTCATCTCCCTGGTCAGGATACAACTCTTGTTGCAGTGGCTGTGGATAATTTCATAGTGTTGCATCTCAACCTCTTATGCCACCAGGGAGGCCCAAACATTTGCCTATTTGTTTCATCTATTCTCCTCTCATGGCCTTGCTCACCCTAAAATATTTTAAAGCAAATTCCAGACATTACATCTACTTGAACATGGACTTTTAAAAATATACTCTCATTGACTCACCTTTACATTTCCCTGACTTGAAAATTTATTTGAATCAGAATTCAAATCCCACATATTGTATTTGACTCGGATGTCTTTAATGTCTCTTTAAACATTGTAGCAGTACCCCCTCCCTCCTCACTTTATGGTATTTATTTGTTGAAGTTGAATAAATTGTGTCATTTATCGTTATGGCATTTCCCACATTCCTGAATTTGGCAGAAGCCTTCCTTATGATACTGTTGCTTAACTTATTCCTCTATCCCTTGCATCCCCCCATAAACCATCAGTATTTTCTAGAAACTTGATTAAATGGAAATTTGACTGTTGGCTTGTGGTGGGAATTCATAGCTGATGCTATGAATATTCTACTACATCACATAAGGAGACACACAATGTTTGACTGTTCATTTACAGTGATGCTATAAGTGGGTTTGGGTGTGTTCAGTCAAATCCATCCATTTAAATCTCCTCATGCATCTTTCACTTAACAGTTTTGGCATGCACTCATGATTATTGTCTAGGACAATATTCAAATTGTAGTGGTGCCAATCCCCAATGGTTTGCTACCAATTCGCAGTAAATAAAAAACTTGAAAAGTTTAGAAGTTTTTATAGTAATTGCTATGTTTTATTGCATTTCACAAGAATACCATTTCTGATTCTTTGATGGAAATGCAAAAATAACCATCTTTTGATTCTATCATTTCTACTGCATTTTCTGTCTAGAATTCTTTTAAAAAGTAATTCTCTCGGGCCTCCCCAGTGGCTCAGCGGTTGAGCACTGGGTTGCGAAGCTGCCCGCAGCCTCTGCAGCGCCGGTTTGATCCCCGGCTGCTCCCCGGCCCCCGGAGGAGGGTCCCACATGGCCCGCAGACCTCTCCTGCCGCCCGCTGCTCCCCTCAGCAGTGTACCTCGGTCTTTCTGCCTGCTCTGCTCCCTGCAATGACTCTGGTGAATTCTCTCATCCTCCCGTGCTTCTGGCAGTACCCAGTGCTTGTATAAATAAATAAAAATAAATCTTAAAAAAAAAAAAAGGATCAAGGGGAGTTGAGCTACTGTCTCCCTTTAAAAAAAAAAAAAAGTAATTCTCTCACCAATTCTTAGGCTATTCTGAAATAGTACAGTAACAGCAAGATAAATGCTTGATTTTCCTTTATCTACTAGTATCCAGAATGCTGTGCTGTAATCTAGCAACTACCAACATGACAGATTTTTAAAAATATACTTATTTCTATATATATATATTTTTACAATGTTGTTCATTTTTGTACAATGTTTTATTTCTCCTCTCTGATATAATCCCCATAAAATTTCCACCACCAAGTCACTGTCACCATAGTGACTGACTTTTAAGTGGTATTATGAACCCACTTTTTTTTCTTAATATATTTAATAGTTAAATCAATCACAGTGATTTCTTTTGATGTTCACCAATGTGCCATTTTTGGCTCCTTTGAGTTCTGTGAAACTTGCTCCTTGTATTTGATAGTTATTTTGCATAGTCACAAGTCTAAGGGACTAATTTAATGAGAAATGACTTTTAGAGATCGCAATTATGTTGCTAGGAGGTACACACATTTTAATCAAGCTTTCCAAAAATGATAGACCAATTTTATATGCACAAGTATCTATGAATGTTGTTCTAGCAGAATCTTATTTATAAATTTTTAATTTATTTGATAGATGAAACAAAAAGTATTTTATTATCTCTTAAATTTGTTTTTCTCTACATTATAGGGAGCTTAAGCATAATTTTATGTCTACAGGTCTTTTTTTTTCCTTTGATGAACTCTCTATTTATATGCCTCATCCATTTTCCCACTGGGGGTTTGTTGGTTCCTTCATTCATTCATCAAAGATTTCTTCCATCAAAGATTTCTTGAGTGCCTGCTATATTGCCCAGGTGCTATGGTAACAATGATGAGAGTTCTATGATCTCAAGGAATTACATTCTAGGTAGAAAATGAAGTACTTAGAAAAAAAGTGTAAATAATTTTTTCAATAGACATAATAAATGGAAAGACAAGTAATCATTATTATTTTCTATTTTTTCCCCAGGGTTCTAATTTTGTAATTAATTTTTCTATGGTTTAGAAGTCCAATTTCATCTTGAATCAATTCTGATATACCACAAAAACGTAGCTTAAATTTTCTCAATGAAAAACTTCTTATTCAGTAAACTTCTTATTCAGTAAACTTCAGAGTCATTTGCTCAATAAAGAGTCCTTCTTTTGCAGTTTTGACCACTAACTTAATCATCTTCAATGTTCTTAAACAGACATTAACAAGTTCTATTTTTTGGGCTCATTCTGGTTCTTGATGTAACTATCAATTCTTATACCAACATGTTGGTTTTTTTGACTTGATTTAATTAAATAAGTTTTGCTTCAGATTGGTTTCTATGGCATCCTTTTTTCCAAATATCATTATTGATTTGTCCTACTTCAACTATGATCTTTTTTGGTTCCAGTTTTGTTTTTCTTGGGGAAGGTGAATATGAAATACTAATTTGTGACTCACAAAGCTCTCCAAATATGAAGGGATTAACTCAGATAGGTAAGTATCTGGGTTATCCTTAGGTCTTTTTGTTTTTTTTTTTTTTAAAGGTTTATTTATTTATTTGTTTGCTTGTTTGTTTATACATACAAGCACTGGGTACAGTCAGAAGGGCGGGAGGGTGAGAGAATTTACCAGCGCAGGAAGCAGAGCAGGCAGAAGGACCAAAGTACACTGCTGAGGGGAGCAGCGGGCGGCAGGAGAGGTCTGCGTGCCATGCGGGACCCTCCTCCAGTGGCCGGGGAACAGGCGGGGATCGAACCCGCGCAGCATAGGCTGCGGGCAGCTTCACAACCCAGTGCTCAATTGCTGTGCCACCGGGGAGGCCCTATCCTTAGTTCTTAAGTAATAACTAAAGTTTGTATAGTAGTTTACAGTTTACAATATACTTTAAAATAACTTTCTTATGTGTAGTTAAAAGCTCCAAATTACTCATTGCTAGAATAACATACAATTAGAACTACTGAAGAATAAATCTGACAGAAAACATGCCAGTAAATCTGTATTTTGTAATTCAGGATTTCAAGAAAGTTAAGTATTCTTCTGGTCATTAATTTAATAAAAATTAAGAGGTGTAAGGCTGATGTTACTGGGCAACATAAAGTTGGCATATTTAAGACTAGTAAACAAGAAGCACAAAGCCATGCAAAAGAAAAGTAACTTACTACAAGTCTCAGGTAAAGTAGGCTAATTTCAATCCCATTTTATGGGGGAGAAAGATTTATCTGTCTTTACTGAAATAAAACAAAAGAAAGCCTATTCTATGCATAGTGCTGTAAACCAAGTTACTGGTTCTCAAAAAAAAAATAATAAAAATGTTTGAGGTAAACAAAGGATAAGTAGGTAAATATGATTATAAGCAGGTAAGTATTTTATCTGGTGTTGTCTGTATATATTAGCCAGTTTTGGGGTAGGTGCTGAGAACAATTTGTATGTGGTCTGGGAACTGTTTTGTCATTAGACATCTTGAACTTAAGGCAGAACATGGTTTTAGAGACTGCCAAGTGATTTTCTAGCTTTTGGCAAATCCAAGGTAAAAGTCATTCTATTCTATATGACATCTGAAGGTAAACATTTTTTTTTTTTTAAAAGATTTATGTATTTATTTATTTATTTATACAAGCACTGGGTACAGTCAGAAGCGCGGGAGGGTGAGAGAATTCACCAGAGCCAGAGCGGGGAGCAGAGCAGGCAGAAGGACCGAAGTACACTGCTGAGGGGAGCAGCGGGCGGCAGGAGAGGTCTGCGCGCCATGTGGGACCCTGCTCCGGTGGCCGGGGAGCAGCCAGGGATCGAACCGGCACTGCAGAGGCCGCGGGCAGCTTCGCAACCCAGCGCTCAACCGCTGCGCCACCGGGGAGGCCCTGAAGGTAAACATTTAAAGAGAACAATGTATACTATGTTTATTTAAACAGCATAACAGACAGATTTGTTTTCTGTGCAGTCTTTTCCTTTAATCATCTTCTGAAAAATGGCCATTTGAATTTCAGTATACACAAAGCTGCTGGTTGAAGTATTCATATTGGGTTATTTATAATCTCACTAAAGAATTTATATAAAATATAAAAATATATATAATGAGGTGATATATTAGGTTATGTAGTATTTAACCATGAGAACATAAAAACCAACTGATAACAGATGGAGAGAAGTAGAGCTAAGTAATGTGGTCTCTGACCTCAAGTACTGACTTCCCAGTTCCAACTCTAGTGCCTATACAGTCTGCTGTGTTACATTTTATGTTCCTGAACTCCTATATGATTATGTATGTACATATTTAAAAGCAGTCTCCTTTGGGCATTTGTGTTCTGGTCAAGAACAACACGTGGTCTTAGAATTCTTAATTGAGAAAAAAGGAAAATCTTAAGCCTAATTAAACATGTTCCTTCACCTACAAAGATCTAGAAAGTTCAACTCAAAGTTAGGTATGATCTTATAGGCCAAGTCTCTAAGTAGAAATACAGCACAGGAATTGCAATTCAGGAAATGAAATTCTGATTATACAATCACAAGTAATCCTATGAGATGAGAGAGCAGTAAGAGAAACCAACTTAATTATCTGAGAAGCTCAAATTTTCAAAAAGAGTAAGTACAAAAGGAAAAGAGCAATCATGAATGTAACATATTGGTCTTAACATATGAGAGAAGTTATCTCAAGGCTAACTGATAATGGAGAAGAGCTCAAAAATAATTTGCCTTTGTACTGCTCTCAAACTGGAAAGATAATATAAAAATGAAAAGGAGACACTGAGGTATGTGGTAGTTAAAAAGGGGGTGTTAGAAAGCTAGTTTGAGATTTTTAAGCCCAAACAAATTAAATTTCATGGTCTTGAAAAAACCTGAAATATGTAGGAAATGGGAAAAAGCTGCCTGATTTTTTTTAAAAAGGGAAAAAGGGAATATACCAGAAAGTACAGGAAATACAGAGGTATATAATGGTGAGTCAGCCAGATTTTCTTTGGTCCTGTCCTATCCAATATTGTTTTCAGTGACAATAACAAAGACTAGAAAGCTTATTTAATATATTGATCTCAAACAATTTCTAGACCAACCAAGTATGTGGCTTTTAGTTTTTTTACTCTTTTGGCCCTTATTCCCTCATGCTCCCTCTTAACCTCAGAAACCTCATTGTGTATAAGTTCATAATTATTTTGCTCTGTCAATTCATTTGCTATGATTCCTTATTTTACTTACATATATGGAAACATACAACATCTTTATGTATATTTCTGACTTGCTTTACTCACATAATTCCTTGAGCTCCTTCTATACTGCTAAAAACGGTAACATTTTAGCAGTTGAATTAGAGATGAATTGCATTCCATTGTAAACGGAAATTTTTAAAAACAGAATTTCCAACATAGTCTAGATGGGAAAAGTACAAATTAATCTAATTTTCCTTGTGGATAAGGTTTTTAATAAGGCTTCATAATGATATAGAATGCACATAGAATGCATAATGATACAGAATGCTATAGCAGCAAATCATGATTTCTCAAACTTGTGAGAGAAATGTAATTGGGGCAATGGTAGAAGTAAGTAAATACACAGTTAACAGTACTTCCTGAAGAACAATGAAAAGAGGTATCTAATGGTGAGTAGCCAGGTTTGTCTTTGGTTCTGTTCTATCCAATATTGTTTTCAGTGATTATAATAAAGACTAGAAAGCTTATTTAATGTATTCATATGCGATGAAAAGCTACAAAGGAAAGAAAATAACAGGTAAGAGATTAAAAATTCAAGAGAATTTTGATAAGCTAGGATAATGAATTTTAAATCAAAAGGGGATGATTAACAGGAAAAACCAACTTTTGCAATTAGGGTTAAAATACCATATTCTGTATATAAAAGAACAAAACTAGGCTATTATGTCATGCTATACGCAAAAATCAACTCTAAATGGATAAAAGACTTGCATGTAAGGCCTGAAATCATAAAATACACAGAAGAAAACATAGACAAAACACTCTAATATAAGCTTCAATGATGTCTTTATGGATTCATCCCCAGCAGCAAGGAAAACAAAAGAGAACATAAACAATTGGAACTACATCAAACTAAAAAACTTCTGCACAGTGAAAGAAACCATAATTAAAACAAAGAGACATCCTACTGAATAGGAGAAAACATTTGCACACCATACATCTGACAAAGGGCTAATGGCAAAGATCTACAAAGAGCTCAAACAACTTAACAAAAAGAAAACAACCCAACCCAATTAGCAGAGGAACTAAACAGGCACTTCTCCAAAGACATACAAATGGCCACAGGCATATGAAATATTCTTCAATGTTTATCATAAGGGAAATGCAAATCAAAATCACAATGAGATACCACTCACACCAATGAGAATGGCCCATATCAAAAAGACCAGAAGCAACAAGTTCTGGAAGGCTGTGGAGAAAAAGGAATCCCTTTACATTGTTGGTAGGAATATAGACTGGTCCCATCCCTACAGAATTAAATTAAAAATGGATTGATCACACAAGCCAGCAATTCCACTTCTAGGTATTTATCCAAAGAATATAAAAACACTCATTTGAAAGGAAACCTGTACTTCCATGTTTATTTCAGCACTATTTACAATGGCCAAGCTATGGAAACATTCTACGTGCCCCCAAATAGATGAGTAGATGAGAAGATGTGGCATATATACAAAATGGAATACCTCAGTGATCAAGAAAAATAAATGTATGTTATTTGCAGCAAAATGGATGGAGCTGGTAGGGATTATGCTAAATAAAATAATCCAAAGTTAGAATGATGAATACTGGTTGGTGTCACTTATATGTGAAATATAGAGGAAAAAAACAAAGGGTTAGACAAAAACAAACTTTAAAACCAAGCTTTGAAAGCCAACCATAGAATTGAGGCATCCAGAGGAGGAAGGGGAGAGGTGAGAACTCTTGGGGAGCTAGCACAATAGACTATGGTAGTGAAGTGGGAGAGCTTATACTTCCAAAATACATAGTGATGTAAATCAATGGCACTTCAATTTAAAAAAGTTTTAAAAAATTAAAGAAAAATACAATATTTAAATATAAGATGAAGTCATTTATTTGGCAGTAATTTTTATGAAAAATGTTATTTCAGCAATTTTAAATTACTGAATTTGTTTTAAAGGCAATCAAATTTTATGTTATATTATCAGTTCAAAATTTCTAAAAAACAAATGTTTTCTGAGTTACTGATATGATTGGTTAATAATTTTAAAAGTGTGAACTCAGCTTTCTCTGAGAGCCTTTTAAAATAAGTTCATAAGTCTTTTGGGCTCAAACTGAATTAGCATTTATAATATTTGTAAATATAAATAATGTGAAAATATCTATGTGCAACTCTTGTAAATTCTTTTAGAAAGAAAAAAATTTTACATTTACAATTTTTTTTTTGGGGGGGTCAATGTAATATGTACCTAAAAGAGAAAATCAATTAAGACAATCAATTTAAGAACTTTCTTTCTGGGGGGCGTTTTTTTAAAAAAAATTCTGTTTCCCATCCTAACCACAAACACTTTCAGAAATTTCCCTTAGCTAGGGATATTAACAAATAACCTACTCCTGGACTATGAATCTTTAATCCCAGGTAAAACACTAAAATTTATAGCTTTTAAAGCTTCTGATGGGACAGAACATTTAAAATGTATTCTATGTACTCTTACATCAAATGATTAGTACAGGCATTACCTACTAAAAATAAAGACTGTCAGTTTTCCTTTTATTCAGTTAACTGAGGGAATCTTTACTATAAAGTGAGTGATTAAAAGAAGGTTAGAAAAAGTTTGCCTATTTTCAGAAACTTCCTTATACAAATTTAGATTTACTGTGCATTTAACAAATCAAATTGACACTGAATGAAATACTTTTAACTCTTTTCAATACTCTATTTAAAAAGAAACAATCCAGGAAAAATAATTTTGTAGTTAAACAAAGTAACCTACTTGGTAGATTCAGTACTGTAATAATATATAAGAGACATCTTAAGTTAAATTTTACTAAAAGACTTGATTACCTAGGAATATTAATAAATAACATTACTGGACTGATGAATCTTTAATCTTTAAATTACTAAAATTTATAGCTTTTAAAGCTTGTGATGGAAAAGAATCTTTTAAAATACATTCTATGTATTCTTACATCAAATGATTAGAAAGAGTAAATCTCCATCTGGGTGCAAAAGCATCAACATAAAAAAATTTAACTTATATATACATACAGATATATATAGTCATCTGGAAAGCAGTCTTTATGTGATGAAGAGGGCAATGAATTTGATTTGTTTTCCTGTACATTCTGGATCACAGACACATGATCTACATAAAAGAAATACAACATGAGTGACAAGTACACCAAGTTAAAAGTCATTCATTATTCTATTTAAATAATATCTTTATTGGTTAAGAGATATATGTAACTCTTAAATCTGCAAACATATTAAGATTTCAAGACAACCAAAAAATAAGATGTAACTCTTTTCAAAAATATTAACAAGGTTGGATACTATAAAAACTCAGAAGATATTTCTACTCCAGAAATTTTGGTTTGGCCTGACATCAGAATTAGGTGAACATCAACTATTCCTACTTCCTCTTATATTTTATGAAAAAATAATGTAACACTTGAACACTATATAAAAAGTTACAAAATGGAAAGTTGATATATTTTTTGTTTTCTGATTGTTCTACTATAATCTGTTTTTGTTTCTCCATTTGTGACTTTTAATCGCTATCTTTCTGCACTTAACCATGTGCTTTAGTGAAGACCACCCTTATTAAAAGGAAAATAAAAGTTTAATAAAAGAATAGTTTAAGCTATAATTCAAGGCTACTCCTTGGCTAACTGGAAAACAAATATCCCTCTTTTAATTCTCAAGGTAAAGAAAGGTTTAAAATCTGACATTGATGAGAACTATAATAACTAATTCAAAATTAAATAAACTTTATAAATTACAAACTTAAGAATTTCTGCTTTTTCCCAGCTAATTTCTTGGCATGAGTCCTATAAATCCATATAACAACTACGAATAAAACATATAAACATAGTTAGAAGATTCACTGAAAAACAATCTTATAATTAATTATTGGGAGAAATATTAAGAGTTAATAATGATTAATAAATAATGTTAAATAAATTTCCTTCCAGAAAACAATATCTAAACCTTTGGGGACACAGCAAATATTTATGGACATAAACACAAGCAAGAAAAATAAAGGCAGTAGATGGGGAGTCTAGGCTGGATTTAGAATGGCTCACTTTGACCTCAATATCAAGTTCTTTTGTTTCTCCCAGTCCCAGTGTTCTTTTTAAGTAAATACTCATATAAAACTTTACTACTAGAAAGCTTTTAATGCTTGCATTTACCAACAGTGTCAGTTACACAGCTCCCTAATTATTTACAAACACTGTTGTAGCACTGAAAAACACACTTTTTTTTTTTTTTAAAAAAAAAAGATCTATTCACTTATACAAGAACCAGGGTATAGGCCAGATGTGTGGGAAGGTGAGAGGACTCACCAGAGAAAGAGGGGGGGGGAACAGAACAGGCAGACTGACGAAATACACTGCTAAGGGGAGCAGTGGGCAAGAGAAGAGAAGTCTGCTGCAGCATGTGGGACTCTCGCCGGCCGGCTGGGATTGAACTGGCGCTGCAGAGGCTGCGAACAGCCTCACAGTGCGGCGCTCAACCGCCCGCCTGTGCCACCAAGGAGGCCCAATTGGCGCGAGCCATGCTGCTCATGCCCTCTGACAAAGGTCCGTGCATGGGGCAGATGCCTGAAAAGTCAGGAATCTTGATAGCTGACTCCTACTAAATTCTTTTTTGTTTATGGCTAATTTTTCTGCATGTGGCAACTGTTAAGATATACATTTATAAATAAAACTGCAAATGCTGTATGACCAATTACTAAATATCTAATTTGACAACAATGGCACTGAGTGATACAAACAGTACATTTTTGAGTAGTTAATAATCCTCTGCCTGGAGGCAGTGATTCAGAATTTGGTCTTACAAAAATAAGGGATATGTCACATCTGAAAACTTCTGGGAACTAAAGGCTGTAAACATTCCCGGCCAAGTCTCTGATATAGATTTGTGGTCTTTTAAGGCAAAGGCCATATGAAGGAGGATAACTTTTTTGCTATTAAGCTAAAGATAGTAGTTAGTTGACAAAATAATTAGAAGAGTGACAATTAAAAATACTGTTTTAAGTAATTAATAGAGTTTCACTTGTTCTTTGTAGTTTGAGGTCAGAGAAATGTCAGTGCAGCTTATGCGGCACTGGGATTCTTTGGGTTTCTGATTTTTTAATGATTTACTATTTTCTATAAAATTAGAATTATGTGACAGATTAGTTATAGGAGTAAGAAGTTTTTTATTTTAGCGGCAATTATGTTTTTAATAAGATTAGGAAATTTTATAAAGTTTGATCAATTAGTAACTTAGTATTTATAAGGAAGTCAGCTTTTAGTCATATAAGTTTGGTTGTTTGCTGGTTTTAATATTAACAGAACAATTACTGGGTGGTGGAAAATAAATGATTGTTATGGGGACATTTTGTGTGGTAACTGCATTTATAGAACAATGTAAGAATGATTGTTATCACCACGGCAAGGGATGGAAGAACCCCAGGCTGGTTTCAATAATTATTATCACCTTTGCAAGAGGTCAAGAGACCCCAGGTTGACTTTGAAAAAATGCCACAATTGTTAGTTTTTCACTTGAAAGCACAACGCTTATGTACTGCCACTTGCTTGAAATACATAAATAAAGTACTGCTGAGACCCTCAGCAGGATGATACTTACACCCTGATCAAGTGTTAGTGTCTCCTCATTCCCTTTCCCGTCACCCCCTCAGATTCGTCCACGCTGTCTCGTCCTTGCAGGAACCCCTGACACGACAGTTTGCTGGAGCTGACTTCCAGCACCCAACATACACTTACATTTTGACAAACCATTACCTTTCAAATGATCTATATAAAAATATTTATCAACATTCAGTATTTCGATTTTTGAAATTAACTCATTTTCTTTCAATGGGAAATAAGATTGTTTCAGAAAGAACAAAAGCATTTAGAATTAGTTGCTCTTACCACTGCCTGCATTGAAAAGGCTCTTACACAAAATTGCTGTATGGCCCCAAATGCTATTAAAAGGTACTGAAAAAATACTTAAAAAAATACTCTTTTAAAGCCACACAATAGCTACTGAAGTTGAGGATACTTTTGAGCAACAAAAGATTTCTTTAAAATAAACTAATGATGCTAATCTGTATTTTCAGATATTAAAATTTTAAGGCTCCAAATAATGACTGTTAAAATTATTACAATTTGCTATAGTACTATCAGTTAAAACCTAGTAAATGTATTTCCCTAACACTTCAGCAAATTAGTGATAGACTAAGGTTTATGGGGTAGTGATTCTGATAGATTTTTAATTTCCTTTTTTCTAGTCCTGGTGTATCATCTCTGATCAGTTCCTTCCAAAATGTATCTGTTTATATAGTTGGAAGACTGATGATCTAATAAAAATGTGGAAATTAAATATTTCTACCAGAATTTTTTTCAGTCTTGTTCTTTATGAAAGCAGGTTTACAGTGGTTTTGAGTCTTAGAATTCTATTTGTCCTTTTTAGACGATTTTTCAAAAAAGAAAGATTTGCTCATTCCTTCCTGAGGAAGCTTTAGTAGGGTATGTATTACTTATCTCTGGACGGCTGGTATTTTTCAGTTGAGAAACATTGATATAACTTGCAAATATAGATCTTACATTTATCTTACTTTTAGTTAACCTGACATAATCAAGGCTGGCCTGCTAGGAATCAAGAAAATACCAGAGAATACTCTAGATTGGGATTAGAAATGTACATACCCTTTATCAATGTTGAATTGTTACTTATAGCGGCTTCATTCACTAGAATCATTGCTTGAATGTATTCTGTTAAGGAAAGGAATAAAGAATGAAAACAATCAATAGCAGCATCACCTTTATTCATGGTGTGCTAAAAAATTTACATACTTTATCTCATTTAATCTTTACAACACTTGGGGCCTCCCTGATGGTGCAAGGGGTTAAGCACAGCACTGTGAAGCAATCCACAGCCTCTGCAGTGTAAGTTCAATCCCCGGAAGGCCAGAGAGCAACCCACATGGTGCAGCAGACCTCTCCTGTCTCACCCGCTGTTCCCATCAGCAGTGTGTTTCAGTCAGTCTGCCTGTTCTGTTTCCCATTCTGTCTCTGGTGAATCCTCTCATCCCCCGCATCTCCGGCCTATATCCCAGACATAATACTCGCATACATAAATAAATCTTAATTTATTTATGTATGCATAAATAAATCTTAAAAAAAAAATCTTTACCACTCCTAGGAGTTTCATATGGTTATCTGCATTAGAGACAAAGAATTTGAGACTCAGAAGTCGAGCTATTTATTCCATGTCATTCAGTGAGGAGTGGAATGGAGTCAAATCTAGATATATATCTTACTCATGAAGGAATATTAAAATGAAAGCGAGTACTAAATTTTTGGACAAGTGCATCACAGACTAAGGTCAAAAGAACATTCAAAAAGTACTAAAAGCAGTGGGGGGGGGGGAATAAGTAATAGTCTGGCGGAAATTTTGCTTGAAAACCATGTCCTGATAGAATGAAGTTTTCCATACAAAAAAGTCTTATGTTTTACAACCAACCAGGCTTGCAAACAAATAGAAAAAATAAAAACTTAGATGGCTGAACTCATTGCTATAAAAAATGTAAGTTTTGCTTCCAGAAGAGTACTCAGGTCATTTCTGTTTAAAGCAGGCAACAGATAAGTTACATAGAAGAAAATAGCAGAGAATTAGTGCCTTTAGGCAGAGTCTACAGCGATACCAGTAAACCATAAAAAAAAAAAGTTGGTTGTGAAGAACTCAGCACACCATTATTCGAAACTTCTATTGCTGCCTCTAGTGGAAGCGAAAACAGTGGGATGATTATTCAGATCTAAATATCCACAAAAAGACAACTTTTTTATGATCTAGTTCTCAAATTTCTCACAAATATTGCACTGGCCACAGACATAAAAGCCCCCTAAATGTAAATAATGTATTCCTCTTGACATATACATGTTAGATTACCAGATACTCCCTTCAAATCAAGTGCTTTGTTACATTAATGTAATTTTTTTTTTGACTTTGACAATTTACATAAACTGTAATCTACCTCAGGAGGGCAGGCACAGAAACCCCAGGCAAGTCTTTACCTGCGACTCAGGAAAAAGATCTTTTATTCATTTTTCTCATCACCATGGTGATCACTGAGTTTCACACACTTTTGTATTAAAAAAAAAATTACTTGTCTCTAGATGATGTAGTAATAGGTAATTTTTGTTATATTTTTTTGTATGTACCCAATGTTGTACAATGAGTAGACAGGAGTTTGGTAATACTGCACCCACAAAGAAAGATACAAAGGGAAAAAAAAAAGATAACATGAGCAGGTAAGCCCAAGATAAAAAGAGGTCAATTCAGTAGCTATTATTCAAAGCAATCATCTTTACCCACTTTTGCAAAATATCCATGTGTAATATAAAGTTTTTATAGAAGCAGAGCGTTTAAAAAAAATGTACAACTGATGACAGATTCTTAGTTAACAAATTATTTGACTTTTAAAATAAAAAGAACTGGAGATAGAATTACACTGTTTTGACAGTGGATAATGTTTAGCCACTGAAAGATTTTATATCTTCATACCTTTATTTGTTGCAGATCCATCTTTGATCTTTTGTTTCAGTGATTGCAGCACATTTTGCACTTGTTCAAATGTGAAGTCTATTTTTCCATCATCTTCCAGCTCCATCCAAAAAGTTTTTGCATCACCTAAGATAAAAGTAAGTGAATAGCTTAAGAGCTAAATAAAAATAAACAGGAACATGTTATAGAAAATCTGTTCAGTTTCTAAATTAAATCTAGGCTTAATAGGTCTATTACTTTCTTTGGGGAAAAAAATATTTTTTCTCTGTTTCTTTGCAAAATATGGAAACAAAGACTATGATGTGTCACACTTATTTCTGATTATTTAAAAAATATGTTGAAAGCTTCAGCAAGACTGTCTCTTAACTGGCAAACAGAAAAATTGATTTCATTTTAAATGACAGTGGGTATATATGCAGACACATGCATTTAAAAAACCTCAGGGCTATACCTTCCATCAAGTATGAATGTGGACAGTTTCATAATGAAACAGCTGGTGAAAAAACTAAATGCCCAAGTAAGTGCTTTTTAAAAGAACATATTTTAGAAGCAAAATGTTTGCTTCATTGCATGAAGCAAAATGTTTACAGTTTTGGACCTCCCCTGGTGGTATGGTGGTGCAGTGGTTGAGCGCTGGGCTGCCAGGCTGCCCGCAGCCTCTGCAGCGCTGGTTCATTCCCCAGCTGCCAGCGAGGGTCCCACAAAAAAAAAAAAAAAAAAAAAAATTTACAGTTTTCACAAAGTTATATAGATGAACCAACATTTCAGATGTTCAACAAGCCCTTAATCATAAATTTCCTGGATAATCATTTCAGAGCTGAAAACACCAATGTGGAAAGGCAATTAAAACAAAGAGGCCAAAGTCAATTCTCACGCATCATGTTTAAATGTAAAAATAAATCTAAAATGTTAAACACAAATATTTACAAAATGTTAAAATGCAAAAAAAACATATCGTAAGCTAAAGAGGATAGAGGTTGAAATTTAGAAAGGTCACTTGAGAAACCACTGGATTAATGAGCAAAGTGCTTATAGTAAGTTTATTAAAAATACCTTTTTTCCTAATAAATTAAACCAAGAACTGGAGAGTTTGGCAATAGTGAGAATATTGAGGCTCACACCTCAGTCCCAACTCTCCCAGGCAAAGTTGCTTTAACCCAAAGGGGATTTCTGGCTAATTGCTGCTACCATAGCATTCTCAGCAGGGATATTGTTTCCTTGTTAACACTTTGACCTGATGTGTATCACACAAGACTAAGCCTACACTTAATTCCCCATACACAGCTCAGGTAAATTTTCAACATTTGAAACAAATGAAGTGTGAGAAGACTAAAAAGATACTTTAAAGGCAGGGAGGCCATGACATGGAGGGTTGTGTGTGCCATGGTACAGAATTTCATTTTTATATGGAAGGCTATAAGGAGCCACTCAAGAGGTTTAATCACCTTGTGATGTGATGAGATTTGCTTTTTAGGTCACTCAGGTAGCAGTGGGAACAGGGAGAACTCAGAAGTGATTTCGAAGCTTCTAACTCATGCAACAATGTGTACAGTAATTGGGACAAGTGAGAAATTTTAGGGACAAGTGAGAAATTTTAGGGCAAGTGAACTGGAAACACAGGTTCCAGAGTAAGACCAAGTGCAGACAGACACAAAGCAATTAGCAAAAAATTATGGTGTACAATTTAGGCAATACAGTGTCAGGCAAAAGGAATTAATCTTTGTGGAATTTTAGAGATCATTCAAGTAAGTGGAGGAATCAGGGCTTTCCCAGAATCTATAAAATCATTATGTTTTTCAGATAGATGAGCAAGAAAATCATTGCTTTCAAGAAAAATTATCTGTGAAAGCACCTAATTGTTACCGTGTTTCTTTTCATGGAGCCAATATTCCATACTAAGGATTTATTTTAATTTGAGGTAGAGATTTAGATGGGAAGGATTCTGAAAGGCATGTAGAAATAGCTATTATCAGCATTATAATCTTGTGGAATCATACACAATTCTCTTCCAGTATGAGAAAATCAGCAGTGATGCTGAAAGACAGTAAACAGGACTTAACTGATTTTGTTTTTCAGTGACTACCATTTACTTAATGACAAAACATGATATCACATTATTTAATAGCACATACTTAAAATGAATTATTTGAAAAGCAACAGGATAAATGTTAGTCTTAGAATGGATCAACAGTTAGGACACAGACAAATTAATAAAGTCAATCAGAAAATACTAAAACTATCTGCTGCACAATAAATATAACTAAAAAATTAATACTTATTTGTTGAGTATTAAATATCTTGTTCCTATGACCTTATCTTCTTCTTTATAATCTTTATTGTCTTGTACTATTAGGTTTAATTTTCATATCTAAATGGCTCTTGTTCCTTATGTTTTCCCTCTTAATCATTTTTCTGTCTTTTTGCTATGGAAACTATCCACAGTAATAGCGAGAAAGTGGTAATATAAATGATAAATGAGATTACTTAGTAGATTCAGTTAATAACTTTTTTGAACAGAGACTAAAATATAAGGGGAAATATTTGAGTGACTTTCATTTCAACTATATATAGTATAGATGGTTACTACAATATAAACAATTTTAGTCTCTTGCTCCTTTCTTTTGTATTGTATGTACACTCACGATTTACTATAAATAATCCTGTATATTTCATGAGCAGATCCTTACAAATTATACAGAAGAAGGTAACTGTAATGAAAATCAAATCAGTATGTACTAGTATTACTGCTATTTGCCTCCTAGAATGAAGAACACCATCTGCTAACTCGGCTGTCTGTCCAAACTTGCTTCTTTACTTAGATAGATATGGCAATTTATTGCCAAGAACATAATGATAAAACAAGAGGCATAACAGCTTGTAAAGACAAATTACATAGCTACATATCTTCCAATCTTATTTGAGATATAATCTTTGTAAACAGGTAATGCTCATGAATCACCATGACCTGAATTCATTTATGAGATGAATATCTATGGATTACTTACCAAATACACTGTTAGTGGTATACAAATATATCACCAGGAAATCCTAGCTAGAGCAATTAGGCAAGAAAAAAACATACAAGGAATCCAAATAGGGAAAGAAAAAGTAAAACTATGACTATTCATGGACAATATGATAAATATATAGAGAACCCTTAAAACTCATAGAAAAACTAACACAATAAACCAGTTTAGTAAAGTAGCAGGTTACAAAATCAACACACAAAAATCAGTAGCTTTCCTACATGCAAACAATATATCTGAAGAAGAAATCAAGAAAACCATCCCATTGACAACTGTACCAAAAAAAATTAAAATGCCTGGGAATAAACCTCACAAAGGAGGTGAAAGACCTACACAAAGAAAATTACAAACCACTGATAAAAGAAATATAAGATACAAAGAAATGGAAAGACATTCCCTGCTCATGGATTGGCAGAATTAACATTATCAAAATGGCCATTCTACCAAAAGCAATTTATAGATTCAATGCAATTCCAATAAAAATCTCAATGGCATTCTTCAAAGAAACAGAACATTTATGAAATTCATATGGAACCACAAAAAAACCTTGAATAGCCAAAGTGCTCCCAACTAGAAACAGGAAAAATGGGGCCTCTCTGGTAGCGCAAGGGGTTAAGATACAGCCTACCAGGTTATCCACAGCCACTACAGCATGAGTTCAATTCCAGGCCGGGGAGCTACCCACATGGTGCCGCAGACCTCTCTGACTTGCCTGCTGTGTTCCTCAGCAGTATATTTCAGTAGATCTGCCTATTCTGCTCCCCACTCTGTCTCTGGTGAATCCTCTCACGCCCCCATATCTCTGGCCTGTAACCCAATTCTTGTATGCATAAATAAATCTTTATAAAAACTAAAACAACAGGGGCCTCCCTGGTGGCGCAGTGGTTGAGCGCTGGGTTGCGAAGCTGCCCGCGGCCTCTGCGGCGCCGGTTCGATCCCCGGCTGCTCCCCGGCCACCGGAGGAGGGTCCCGCGTGGCGCGCAGACCTCTCCTGCCGCCCGCTGCTCCCCTCAGCGGTATGCTTCGGTCCTTCTGCCTGCTCTGCTCCCCGCTCTGGCTCTGGTGAATTCTCTCACCCTCCCGCGCTTCTGACTGTACCCAGTGCTTGTATAAATAAATAAATAAATCTTAAAAAAAAATAAATAAACCAAAAAAAAAAAAAAAAACTAAAACAACAAATGATGGTGAGGATGTGGAGAAAAAGGAACACTTTTACATTGCTGGTGGGAGTACAAACTGGTCCAATCACCATGGAAAGCCATGTGGAGGGCCTTAAGTTTCTAAAAGTGCTTCTACCATATGACCCAGCAATTCCACTCTTAGGAATTTACCCATAGGACATAAAAACGTTAATTCAAAGGATACATGCACTCCTATGTTCACTGCAGCACTATTTAAAATAGCACTATTTAAATATGGAAACAACCTAGATGCCCTAAAACACATGACTGGGTTAAGTTGTAATTTACATACATAATAGAATATTATATACACATAGAATACTACTCAACAATCAAAAAAGATAAACTTATGCCATTCACAGCAACCTGGATGGAGCTAGAAGGAATTATGCTCAGTGAAATAAGTCAGAAAGAAAAAGAAAAATATAGGATGGTTTCACTTATAGGAGGAACAGGGAAGCCATACAAAGGCTCAGGAAATAAAAAAGACAAAACTAGCAGTCGAACTATAAATTGGAGACATAATCAGGGAGGGTGAGGGAAAGGGATCAAAATGGGAGGGAGGAGCACAAGAATGTATGGTGATGGTTCACTGTGTCTTGGTGGGGGAATTTCATGGGGATAACACCTGAGAGGAGAAAACAAACACTGTACAAAAATGAACAATGATGTAAAAATATAAATAAAAACAACTCTCTCTCCCCTTCCTGGGGGAACATCAAATATTGGCTTAGAGAATCTCTATGACATCTTTGAGCCTGTTATCAGTAAAGCATGTTCTATGAACCTTTGGGAGAGGTCCACATCCTTTCAGAGGATATGTTAAATCAAACTATTTTAAGAACACAAAGACAGTGTGTTTTTTCCTGTATTATATTAATTGATAATATAACAGCATAGGTGAGTTAAAAAGCATAGGTGGTATCTTAGTATGAATCAAGGCAGTGGCACCAAACTACCAGTAAGTCATTATATTCTTCACCATCAATTTCACTTAAAAATGTCCTTGATAGGGGCCTCCCTTGTGGCCTCGGGGTTAAGTCTCAATGTTATCACTAGAGCCTGAGTTTGATCCCTGGCCAGGGAACTAGTCCACATATGGTGCAGCAGACCTCTCCTGTATTGTGCACTGCTCCCCTTAGCAATTTATTTCAATAAATCTGCCTGTTCTGCTCCCCATTCTGTCTCTGGTGAATCCTCTCACTCCCTACCCCCCGGTCTATACCTCAGTTCTTCTATACAAAAATAAAAATTTAAAAATTTAAAAAAAGTCCTTAATAAAGTAATATAAATGATTACCACAGTACAATGCATATCTGAAGGTAAAGTACTAATGAATTATAAGCTAAAGTAGCTACTTTTTTAAAATGGAAAAGTTTTTTAATTCAAAGATCCATTAACAAAAATTACAGGTTTAAGACTTGGGTGTTAGTCATATATTTTCTCAACCTATCAGTTGAGGGAAAAACCGATAGCATTTGTTGAGGAAATTCAAGTTACCCAGTAAAAACTGGAAATTTGAAAACCCTGCATCTGCCACTTTGGATGAGATTGGTAGCAATATCAACAAATGTGATTTTTAAATATTGTATGATAAAATGTGTCAACACTGAGAAAATCTGCACAATTCATTGAACTGGTATGCAGCAGGTGGCCAAAGCATGTTATTAAATCACCCATGCGCAAGCAAAAGAGACAATAACCAAAACAAAGAGAAACCCCACTGACTAGGTGAACATTTTTGCACACAACACTAATGATAAAGGACTGATCACAAAAATCTACAAAGAGCTGATGAGACTCAACAAAAACAAAGAAAATAATCCAGTCAAAAAATGGGCAGAAGAGCTAAAAAGAAACTTCTCTGAAGAAGAAATGCAAATGGCCAACAGGCATATGAAAAAATGTTCAACATCACTTGTAATCAGGGAAATGCAAATCAAAACTATAATGAGATACCATCTTACACCAGTGAGAATGGCACATATTAAAAAAACTAGCAACAACAAATGTTGGCGAGGTTGTGGAGAAAAAGGAACTCTCCTGCACTGTTGGTGGGAGCGCAAACTGGTCCAACTACTATGGAGAGCTGTGTGGAGATTTCTTGACCTACTAAACATAGAGCTTCCATATGATCCAGCAATTCCACTCATAGGTATTTACCCAAAGGACACAGAAACATCAATTCCAAAGAGCACCTGCACCCCTATGTTTATAGCAGCACTGTTTACAATAGCTAAGCTTTGGAAACAACCCAAATGCCCAAAAATAGATGACTGGATCAAGAAGATGTGGTACATATACACCATGGAATATTACTCAGCATTCAAAAAAGATAAACACACGCAATTTGCAGCAACATGGATGGTGCTGGAAGAGATCATGCTCAGTGAAATAAGCCAGAAAGAAAAAGAAAAATACCGGATGGTCTCACTCATAGCAGGAATCTAGAAAACTTAAATAAGAGACCAGGAAAATGAATAACTATAAGAAAGTAAAAATCAAAATCAACAAACAACTATGAACCAGAGACACTCTATGGGGGTTGGGGGGTAGGGAGGGGCGGGATTGGGGTCAAAACAAAGGGGTCACAATTGTATGGGGAATTAAAAAAAAAAATGAAAGTAATAGTAAAAAAAAAAAAAAAGTTAAGTTTTACCAAAGGTCTTTTAAAACTTCAAATCTAAAAAAAATAAAATAAAATAAATCACCCATGTGCAAAAGACCCAAAGGTCAAGACAGATCAGTGCATTTTAATGAAAGTGTGAAAAAGAAAAAAACTCACTGATGTTGAATTCAGAATCCACACTGTAATGAATCTTGAAGGAATGACTACTTGTTAAGTTCTGTAGTTATATCAAAGACAAATATCCACAATTATCTGAAAGGCTATTAAAATATTCTTCCCCGTTCTAACTTCTTGTTTGTGTGAAGCTTCATTTTCTTTATATAACCAAAGCAACATGACAATAGTGGAATGTGAAAGCAGATATGAGAATTTATCTAACCAACTGTTAGATTTGTAAAATGTAAAATGTTCTAATTTTTGTTTTAAAAAAAGCAATTTCTCACAAAAGAGTAACATGTTGAGTCTGATACTTTTTAAAAAAAATAAGCCAATTAACATTTTGAAATTGAGTTCTTAGTTTCAATTTCTAATACTGTAAACGTGAACAGAGAGTATCCATAAGAGCAAATTGTTAGATGCATTTAAGAGTAAAAAATAGATACTTTTAAGAGTGTAAATTAATTGAGACCAAACTAAAGTTTGATAAGTGACCTAGACAACAGTCCAGTGAAATCAGTACTACGATCTGTGTAACAATCCATATATTACAACAGTATTAAAGGGCGTTGATATTGTTCTGTATGATACTCATGCTGTACACCTGACATCATGCATTTGTCAAACCCACAGCACTTTAAAGCAAAGAGTGAACCTTAACGAACGGAAATTTTAAGATATCATTTAAGAGGTCAGGGATCCCAGGAAAGAATGTAAGCTATGACAAAGAATCTAATAGTATTACAAATGTACATAAAACCTCACTGAAGGGGTGAGTAGAAAAGGTGCTAACCTAAATAACTTTGGAAATAAGTGGAGTCTGTAAGACTAAAGGCAAAAGAACTGTGCATAAGCATTGTGATTTCCCACCTTATACTACTATACATATAATGGAATTGAGCAGTTAAATAATAACAGATGTGGGCAGTCACATTTCATAGTGTTGGAGTGGGAGCATAGAGATAAACTAGGAAAATAGGCCAGAATGACCCATGAATTTTAGAGTTGGAAACATCAGTATAAACTCACGCTTAGCTTAATATAGATGGTTACATAAAGAAATATTTATAGGCATGTGTATATAAAGGTTAGTATACACATATACATTTCCTAGCTATATTAGTTGAGAGGGCAACTGACATCCCAGTGACAATAAGCACACCTATTGCCCACATCTTGGTTTCTAATCCATTCTCCAATAAAAGGAATCAGGACCCATTCAAGGAAAGACTGATTTGGGGCCTCCCTGGTAGCACAAAAGGTTAAGCATAGCATTGTGAAGCTATCTGCAGCTTCTGCAGCACGAGTTCGATCACTGGTTGGCCAGGGAGCTACCCACATGGCGCAATAGACCTCTCCTGTCTTGCCCAGTGCTCCCCTCAACAGTGTATTTCAGTCAGTCTGACTGTTCTGTTCCCCACTCTGTCTCTGGTGAATCCTCTTACCCCCTGCACCTTCTGGGCGGTACCCCAGTTCTTGTATGCATAAATAAATAAATCTTTAAAAAAAAAATGAATGCTTCTAGGATTGAAACAGGACATATGTCAGATGAACCTGGAACATCTTCTAGTATCAGAAGAAGAGAAAGTTCTATAAAAATAAGATGAAAATCAGCCACACTGACGGGGGTACATCATGAGCCAACTCAAAGTGGTCCCAATGGCCAATCCTGGAACAATGTGAGTAACAAAATAAAAACAGTAGGGAATTATAACCCAAAGTATAAAATCAGTATCCATGAGTCCATAGTAATATAAATGATAAAATAAATAAGTGGGGGAAAGGAGACAAATCTCCCTTGCAGAAGAATTTCAAATAATAATGTAGATATTATGTTCTCAAAGAAGGGGATTCATAACTCCTGTGGGCTCTACACAGTGATTTTCTGTCATGGAGCATAGTAGAGAAAGGTTGGGGTTGAGGGGGAGTAATTTACAGCAGAGAAACTAGATTAACACTGTCAGCCCCCCATAATCAAGTTCAATATCAACAAATGAGAAATCATGTTGATAACACAGGCACTCTAGATATGATGTAATAAAAAAATGGCATTTTACCTCTATGGTCTTCCTCTCATATACCCATAACTCCAGTGTAATTATGTACAAAAAAAATCAGTCAATAATTCCAATAGAAGGGCATCCTACAGAAAACCACAAAGAACTACAATATCCAAAACAAGGGCAGTCTGAGAAACTGCCAAATCCAAGAGGACCCTAAGGAGACACAACAAATAAATGTAAAGTGGTATCCTGGATGGAATGCTAAAACACATAAAGACATGATGTGAAAACTAAGGAAATGTGAATAAACTATGGATTCTAGTTAAAATACAATTTGTAATAAATGCACCAGTCAAACATAAGATGTTAATCATAGGCAAAACTGAGTGTAGAGACTATGGGAAGTCTCTGTACCATTCTGTCAATTTTTCTGTAAAAGTTTTCTGAAAAATATATATTTTTGAAAAGTACATTTAAGTATCTCCTTAGAATTACAGATAAGAATTAATTATGAAGACAGTCAAAAAAAGAGAATAAACACAATTCCTTCTAATTCAGAAGTCACCTGCAATGTAAAACCTTGAAAATGCCACAATTTAGCTTCACTAAGTAATGTATAAACACACTTAAACATAAAGTTTGATAGCAGTTTTTAAACCTACCATTTTTTTCTCCCATCTTTTGGCGTTGTTTATAAACATCAAACTCTTCAGAATTAATTTTATCAAAGAGCTGAATCACTTTGATTGGAGAATATACCTGGAATCAATTGTAGTCCTCAGAGAAAATACACCATTTATAAAGCCAATATTCTTTGAAACTTGAATTTTTAAGTACAAGTTGTGGTTGAAGAAACTTTTAGAACTGACCACTAGTCCAAACTAATGATAAGTCCATCCATCTTCATCAGGTGAATATAGTTGTACCAGATCAATGACAATATCTTTAAAGATAAAAACCAACTCCATCTTTTGGTCCATGAATGCATGAAATATTCTGTAGGAGAACAATAAAAAATGGTGTGTATCTGTAAAGAATAAATTGTAAAAATGATATTGTTATAACAATAACTATCTTTTAAAATTGCAATATTATGAATAATAAATACATATTAACTGGAAAATGTGTAAAATATCAAAATTAGCAAAATTACGGAGAAATTAAGAATCCATATTTAATATATTTGTGAATTAAACTATCCCCCTTTTATAAAAACTTTAACTTTTAAATGAGGAGATGAAAATACTAACTCAATTTCAAAAGGTTGCTGTGAGGATAAGGATGAGTCACTTAGAATAGTGCCTGCTACATACAAAGAACTCAAAGTGGGAAAATATTACTCCTGCATTATAACAAAACAAAAATTGGATTTTAGTAAATATCACTTTTTATAATTTTTGAATGACAACATATCCTGAACTTCTCAGTATGTCATTAATATTTTTCTATAGTATGAATTTTAAGCCACAATATAATGTATTTTGGTCAATAACCTTTAAAGCACACTAAAGAATTTTAATAATTTTAATAAATTATAAATTAGTACTAAAAGAAACTTCCATATTGGACATTTAGATAGTTTCTATTTTCCAGTATTATAAATAATGCTAGAGCTCACTTTATAAAACATCTGATTATTTCCCTAAGATAAACACCAGAGGTAGTGGAACTAATAGGTCAAAATGAAATCAACAATTCAGTCTCCAATGTTAGTCAACATATGATAATTCTCCCATTCCCACACCAAACTCACAGAAATGCTTGAATTTTTTAAAAATTAAAAATACATAGTCATGCTAAAAAAAAGAAAGGGAATTCTCTATGGATCAAGTCTGTGAGACCTCTCTGGGGAAAGGGAACAGATGGGTAGCTGCAGTGATAATGTCAACCATCTTCACAACATGGCCAGAGGAAGAGCAAATCAAATCAGAAGATTTGAGTGCAGAGCTGAAAATGATCAAACATGAGGAAAACTATAATATGAGATTTAACAAGACCACCAAACTGATGGACTTATATTTTTAGAAAAGAATTGACATCATTCTGAAAATAATTTTAAAACAAATGTTATTATATTTAATATCCTAAGGGGACTGAAGGAAATCTCATCTATGAAATAACATACAATTTGTAAGAATAACCAATTAGATATCTTGGCTATAAAAATAGTGGTTGAGTAAACTCAATATATGACTGAATAATAGCATAGACTTGGAGGAAGAGCCAGTTAGTAAGATGGATGATTGCACTGATTCACTCAGAATGCAGAGTTCAGTGAAATAATCAGAGGAATAAAATAGAACAAAGAGGCGGCAATAATTTCCAAGAATTTCTCAGAACTGGAAAACACTGAAGTTCACTGAGTATCAAGCAAGATAAAATTCTTACTACACACCACCAAACTGTCAATAAGCTTCAGAAAATCAAGAATAAAGAAAAAAACCTAAGATGCTTCAAAAAAAAAATCTAGATTATCTCAAAGGAATGTATATCAGCCTGATATTCAGACTTACTCATTAGAAATGTCAGATTCAAAATGTTAAGGGAAAAAAAGGACACAGAAACATCAATTCCAAAGAACACCTGCACCCCTATGTTTATAGCAGCACTGTTTACAATAGCTAAGCTTTGGAAACAACCCAAATGCCCAAAAATAGATGACTGGATCAAGAAGATGTGGTACATATATACCATGGAATATTACTCAGCATTCAAAAAAGATAAACACATGCAATTTGCAGCAACATGGATGGCGCTGGAAGGGATCATGCTCAGCGAAATAAGCCAAAAAGAAAAAGAAAAATACCGGATGGTCTCACTCATAGCAGGAATCTAGAAAACTTAAATAAGGGACCAGGAAAATGAATAACTATAAGAAAGTGAAAATCAAAATCAACAAAAAACTATGAACCAGAGACACTTTTAGGGGGGCGGGGGTGGGAGGGGAGGGATTGGGGTCAGAATGGGGGGGCTGCAATTGTATGGGGAATATAACAATAAAATTTATTTAAAAAAAAAAATGTTAAGGGAAAATAAGTCTGAATCCAGGATACTATTTTAGCCAAACTATCTCTTGATAGTGAGGCTATAAGAAAAAGATGATACTTTACAAAGTATTCAAGAAGCTACTCAGCAACTCTCTGAAGAAACAGATGTATTTCATGAATAAAAACTAACCTAGAAGGAAGTACTAAGATACAAGAAGCAATAGCAAGCAAATGAGTAAAACACATTAATACCAGATACAGATTAAAAATAGGTTTTAATAACAAACTAAACACAAATGCTAGACGACATAACCATGGAAAATTATTTTTTTGGAGAGGGGTGGATAAAGTGACTGTTTCAAGACCAGAGAAAGTACGCTAAGTTCTTCTTTGTAGGGAGAATACTGACACTAATTAAATTTAAATTTTATTAGGAAAGTATAAATTTAAGAACTGTGTTGAAAATGCAAAGACAATCTATTAAAAAAAACAGGTAAGACAAAGAAAACTCGGGGCTAACCTCAATTAAAAAGAAAAATGGAAAAATAAGATATAAAGAGAAGTCACAAAAAAAGTTACTTATTAAAGACAGACCCCTCAGATTAGATTGCAAGCAAAATTAGCTATTTTAAAATATTTCAAAAAACCTAGATATTTAAAATAAGAGATTCATTTAAAAGACAAAATGTTATTAAAGTTTGAAGTGAAGGAATGTGAAAAGACCTAATAGCAAATGTAAGAAACAGAGCAAACAAAAATAGAATTCACCACAAATACCTAATTGAAATTGACTTAATACCAAACTGGCTCAAGAAGTTAATCCCAACTAAAGTTTAAAAAAGAAATTAAGGGCCGCCTCTGGTTGCCCAGCTGTTGAGCGCTGGGCTGTGAAGCTGCCTGCAGCCTCTGCAGCGCTGGTTCGATCCCCGGCCACAGGCGAGGGTCCCACATGGTGCAGCAAACCTCTCCTGCCAAGCCCGCTGAGCCCCTCAGCAGTGTATTTTGTCAATCTGTCTGGTCTGTTCCCTGCTCTGGCTCTGGTGAATTCTCTCACCCTCCCGCGATTCTGACTGAACCCAGTGCTTATATAAATAAATAAATAAATCTTAAAAAAAAAAAAAAAAGAAATTAAAACAGGTAATGATCTTACCAGAGCTGCATGTCACACATCCCCATGTCAAATTTCAGTATAACATATCTCTATAGTTTTAAAGATGAATTCTACCAACTTTCAAGGAATGAATTTCTACAATATTCAAATTTTTTCATAGAAGAAAAAATAAGGGAGGCTATTCAACTTTCTCTGAGATTAGTATAACCTTGACACCTAAGAAATTCAAGGCCAACGCATTTCTGGGTATGAAAGCCAAAAAAAGTAAAAATATGCTGACATAGAGTAAAAGTATATTACCAAATATGGTTTATTCCAGGAATACCAAAAAAATCTTAACATTGGAGAGTTTATCAGTGTAGATTCTACCTTAACAGATAAATGAAAGAAACTATCAAGTCAGATGCAGAAAAACAAAACGAAATTGTAGGGAAAGTCAACAACTACTGGGGAGGATGAAGAGAGGGACCTTTAGTAAACTAGGAAAAAGAACTTCTTAAATCCTGTAAAGACTATCTACTAAAACTAGCAGCACATACTCTGGTTTCTCTTCAGATCGCATAAATCTTTCGCCTTTTACTAAAACTAGCAGCACACATCATAATGATAAAACAATAGAAGCATTTTCACTGAAGTGAGGTACAGGATAATGATACTTGCCACCGTGACTGCTCAAGTCTTAGAGAAATACAGTGAAATAAAGAGAACAAAAGATTGTAAATGAGAAAAAAAATACCATAGTATAAATAAACAAAAATAAAACAAAGTCAAAAGCCAATCAAGAGTTAGGTAAGGTTTGTGACATATTTTAACAAAAGTAATAAAAAGATACTGACATTTTTCTGTATCAAGAACACAGAACTACTTAAAAATTATTAAGAAACAGATAAGTCAACAGAAAAATGGATAATTTTTAAAAGAAATTATATTTATTTACATATATCTCAGTTAGTCAACACTGTTGGACATTGAACATTCATAAACTACTTGTGGGACATGTATATTTGTAGAAGTATTTTAGAAGCAAATTTGGGAAGACCTGTTAAACTCGTAATTTAAAAACCATGCAATTCCACTTTTAGGTATATATCTTGAGAAATAGCACATATATACAGGATAATACATAAAAAGGATTTGCTTGCAGCACTGCATGTTAAGGTGAAAAACTGGAAACAACCTAATGTCCATTAAAAGGAGAAGGGCAAATAAAATGTGCTGTACAGCGCACATCAAACAGAATTTAGTAAAAGAACCAATGAAAGGGACAAAGATAGTTTACATTAACAGAACAATTCAATCATACACTGGAACATTAAACAGCAGGTCAAACAAATGAGGCAGAAGTCACACATAAACACTAAAAACATTATCAAGTGAACAGAGCCACAAAATTAAAGAGTATATTATTTCCATTTAAAAAAATTACAGGGCCTCCCCGGTGGCACAGCGGTTGAGCACTGGGTTGCGAAGCTGCCTGCGGCCTCTGCGGCGCCAGTTCGATCCCCAGCTGCTCCCCGGCCACTGGAGGAGGATCTCACATGGTGCGCAGACCTCTCCTGCCACCCGCTGCTCCCCTCAGCAGTGTACTTCAGTCCTTCTGCCTGCTCAGCTCCCCACTCTGGCTCTGGTGAATTCTCTCACCCTCCCACGCTTCTGACTGTACCCAGTGCATGTATAAACAAAACAAACAAACAAATAGAAAATAAATAAATAAATAAATAAATAAACATGCCTCTATAAAAAAAAACTAAAAAAAAAATAAAAAATAAAGATTTAAAAAAATAAATAAATAAAAAATAAAAAAATTACAAATGCCTGGCTGCATCTATATAGAATATGTAAGTATAAAAAAATGAAGGCCCTTGCCCCAAAATCTTTAGTGTGGGATAGGAACAAGTGAAGGGGGAATTCAGAGATTGTAGATTGTGCTTTATCTATAAGGCAAAGAAAGAATGCAAAAAGTGCACTTAATTTAAAAATTAAGTATATTATTTTCAAAGTGGGATTATCCATTTCAAAGCCTTCTGGCGCATACTGCCAAACTGCTTTGCATAAAGGCACTGTCAATTTACACCTCCACCTACAGCACATAAGTACACTCAGTAATACCTTCTTTAAAAAAAAAAATTACATCCTTGTTAATTTTTTGACAATATTAGATTTCTCCCCTCAGGTGTAATACCTTCTTTTAAAAGAAAGCCCTCACTAGTCTTGTTCACATCTACTGAAAATTTAAAAATAACTGACCTTACAAAAGTGAAGCCTGTTTACTGAAGAATATTTGCAAAACATTAAAGCATAAAGATGAACACTTAAGTCATTTATAGTATCATCATCTAGAGACAACCAGCGTTAATACTTTACTGTGTAACTGATTTATAAATTTTGTTCACGTTTTTCCTCTTCTTTCTCATTTTGGCAGAGTAGTCGGTTTTTGTTTCAACTCGTTTTCGTTTTTAAAAATAGGCTTTTGTGAAACTGCTTATTTTGTTTCTTGCTTTAATCATAGCAGTAACGAACATTTATTGAGTACAAACCATGTGTCAGGCACGCTGTTAAATACTGTTTATTAAACTGCACAGCAGCAATCAGGTGGGATAAACTGGCGTGCCTATTTTTATAAAGAAGCTAAAGCAAGTCACACTGTTAAGTGACAGAGACCAAAAAAAAAAAAAAAAAAAAGAAAGAATCAGGAAGCCTGGCTTCAGAGCCCACGGTTTTTTTTTTGGTTCCACTCTGCACCCTCAGTTATCTTTTTTCCTAGCCTCATCTATTAATACAATATTCATCGCCGGTTTTCACACACTTAAGAGAACAGTTAATTACATAGTGTTCTTTATCTTAATTGCTAATTGGGTTGTGGCTAATGAAAATCAGTAGCTCAGAGGATCTGATATCAGTTCCATAATATTGGAAACATGATTCTACTTATGTAGATAGGGCTTGTGCACTCTTACCTTTGAAATGGGTCAGTGGCTAAACCTTTTAGTTCTGCTTCTGGATTTTATACTGCAGTCCAGTTCCTGCATCCCCACTTAGCCTCGGGCTTCCCGCTGCTTAGGAAGTACCTCATTACGGTGTGCACCGGGAGACAGAGACTGAAAATGAGGGTGAAAACTCTGTGCGCCCGCGGTCCCCTCTCCAGCCCGGACTGCACGAGAGTGCGAGGGAGTGTGTAAAGGCTGGGATCCACCCGGTCTAGGGCTCCACCGTGTTCCTGGGTCCTCGGGGAGGAGCTGTCGGCGGCCACCCACGGCCGTGCCTCGGCTGCACTGCGTTTCCCAAGCCGCCCGCCAAACCTGAACGCGGCGCGCCTCCCGCTCCGCTGACAAGGCTGGACCCCCCCCGCGCGGGTCGGGTTTCTCTCCGACACCACGCCACAGAGGCCCTCCGGGCCCCGGAGTCTCCTGAACGGGAAGTAGCACTTGACCATTTACCAGACCTCACCTCAGCAACAACTGTCCCACCGCGCCTCGGGGAGAGAGCACCGCCCAATAGGTAACGCCGAGGCCTACCTAAGGCCAAACCCAAACAAGAGGACACCACAGGCCCCCACCACCTGGCCGAGAGCCCATTGGTCGCACATCCCACAGAGTCCACGCCTCAGAGGCTCCGCGCGCGTACCGCCCGCAACGCGGCGGCACCCGAGCGCGCCGCCTTGTGATTGGTTGTCAGCTCTCCCGTGTAGTCTCGCGCTCTCTGGCTGGGCCAATGGGGATGCCCCCAGTCGAGAGGTCGGCGTCGCTGGAGTGGTGGCGCAGCTGTTTCCTCCGGTAGGTGTCTCGCTGCCATGTTGTGTGTGGCTTCATGGCGGTAGAAAGATTACTTAGTGGTTGGTTGTAGGTGTGGAGGGGTCCTGAGGAAGCATTAGAGGAAAGGAGGGGCCTGAGGGAACCGACCCGGCGTCTTCTCACTTCCAATTTCCCTGGGAAGGGAAAGATTTCCTGGCCCCCGACTCAACCCCTGGCTAAGGAGCTTGGGAATGGCTGGTGGGGATCCCAGGCTTTGCTTTGTTCTTCATTGTGGGGGTTTGGCGGAGACTGGGATGTCTTAATCCTGAGTTCTTGGGCCCCGGGGAGCTATTCCAACAATGTTTGTCTCAGAAAGATTCTGATCTGGAGGTTGGCTAATGGACTGCCTGACTGAGAAAGGAACGTGCCAGGAAATGGAAGGGGAGAGAGGGAGAGTCCCCACCACTGTCCTCAGGTTCGAAAGAGACATCTTCTTCTCTGTCGTTTGCCGGGAGCGGAAATTTAGCGGCAGTTGAATTGTTTGCTCCTCTGGGTAGTTGCTCACTAAGGTCAGCTTTTGGTGGTAGCGGGCGTCACGCTCTGCTTTCGAGCAGTTTTAAATAATGCGCACCCCGCATTCCTGCATGGTTTTTAAAAGCTAGAAAGTGGTGATCTTTGCAGAAACAGTGAAAGTGGACGGAAAATTTTGTCAATTATTTATTTCCCTGGGTACGACCTGTTGAACATTTAGAAATCTGCAGGTGTGCCTTGATACTTGGTTACTTCGTCCTGGGAAAAGAGGAGGCTTTCGTAAGGGAAAGCATCTTAACTTATGTGCTCTTTGCGGGGCTGGAAGAAAGGAGACCAGAATTATCTCCTTTATCTCCTTTTCATTTTAAGTGTCCAAGTAGAACGTATGTGTTGTCTTTCATTTGAGGGGGAACCTAGCCGATAAAAGGCTGAAGTTTTGTGATTAACAATCGATTTTGACACGCATGAGAAGAAAGTAGAGATACTTATCCTTTGTTGTTTGAGTTTAGTTTTCGGTTATTCAGGGTTAGTCGATGACCCAGCCAAGTTAACAGTACCATATAGATATTTTTGTGGCAGGAATACCAAGGAATACAACAGTGAAATAATTGAATAATTAAGAATTAATTTAAAAGTTTTTCATCCAAGAGTCTTATAAAATCTAACTTGTAGGAGTTCAAGTATCAAATTAATAGTGAATTGATGGCTGTGGTACTTGCCTAGTATATATACTAGCTATCATAAAGTAGATCAGTGGCCAAGAAACACCAATGATTACATAGTAGTTGCTCAATAAATGTTGGCTAAAACTTTTGTAGAGGCTTCACATATAGTAGTGCCTGCCATGTATTCAACAGTATAGTTGTTCAGTGGGTAAAAGAATGCACTATTAGGAGGTAAAGATAGGCTTTTTTAAAAACCTAACTGAAAGTTTTTTAACCTGCTTTCTGGAAAACTTGATTTACAGTTTAGAGTAAATTTATTTCTTGCTTCCAGGTTATTTGTACAAATAAGGATCATTTCATTGTCTTCTTTGAGAAGTCTGTTTATGAGATGTTACCATACAGAAATTTAGATAATTAAGATGAGCCCTCAAGTAGTACTCTATTTGCCACTGTTCTCTTGAAAGCATGGCAATCTACCAAACAACATCAGTACCTTAGCTCTCTTCTGCTAGAGGAAACTTAGTTTCTTTTTAACATAACTTAGTGAAAAAATACTGTAACTTTAAATTTACTGTATTACATGAGTATATTTTATAAATTCTAAGAAGGTAATTCTTTTAAAAAAGATTATTTATGCATGCAGGAACTGGGGTGTAGGCCAAAGGTGTGGGAGGGGGATGTGAGAGGATTCACCAGAGAGAAAATGGGGAGCAGAAAAGGCAGATCTTCTGAAGTGAGGGGAGCAGTGGGCAAGACAGAAGAGTTCCGCAGCGCCACAGGGCAGGGTGGGGGCAGTGCAGCCAAGCCAGGGAGCGGGTGTAAGCTCCTGGCTGCTGCAGTGGCTGGTGATAGTTTGATAACGCTGTTATCTTTTAAAGTTAGGTATCCTCAGGTTTTTCTTTGAATTCTGTATATTTTACAACATATAAACTTAAGAAGATCCTTAGAAAATTTCATGTCATTTTTGTGTGAAAATGTTAAATAAGTAAAAATGATTTTTTACTTAGATTGGTATGAGATTGTCATTGAAATCTCATGCAAATTAAGATTTTTCTCATTATGAAGGGCTGCAAACTGATTATAAAAGAAAAAAATTACAACTTTAAATAAATGTGATGTTTTGTGACAATATAAATTAAGATCTAATTCATTAAAAATTCAAACACTTCTCAGAACTTGTTTGGTTCTTGTGTTTGTTATTTTGAAAACCTAGTTAATTTAGGTACTTTGCTATAAAAAAAGCCATTAAAACTATCATAGGTTCCTCACCACCTCCCCATCCTCCCAAATTGTATTTCTTTCCTCTTTTTATAAGTATTAGAAATACCTTACTTTTTGCTTTGTAATAACTTTGATTCTATAAATGTCAATTTGGGGGAACATTTTGAGATTAATTTGCAGAAATATTTCTGTATTCCTTATAAATTCAATGTATTTCACCATCATTCTTTAGTCTATATGTGCCATTTATGGGAATAACTTAAACACTGAATAAAGAAAATACACAACTGTATATAAAATCTAAATGACTACTGTAGTTTGTTGTTCAGTTATTCGGTGACATTGATTGAATGCCTGAATGATGAGGGTTTCCATTAACCACTAAAAATGCTAGTGAAATTTAAACATGTGGAACATAATACTGAAATATTATGTATTTGGCTTTTTTAAGATGGAGGAATCGAAATACATTTGCTGATTTATAAGCTCATTTGTTCCTGTTGTTTAAGCTATTGTTTCTTTGCAAGTGAGCCCTAATACTGTCAAGATCTGGTCTGTTGAACATTTGCTTTTTTTTCCAGTTTTTTGGGCAATGAGACTAATTAGTATGTAACTTTCCCTCTTTGATGTTTCCTATGTTCAACTATATAGTATATAGGCATCTTCTGAGTGCCATATAGGGAAACTGAAAAATTGTGACCTGTTTCATTTTTTTTAACTAAAAGTTTCTTTCTTTCCTATATATAAAAGTAAGAGCCGATCAGGTATCATTGCTACACATAGTTGTCAGGTGCCTAAGCTCCTTCTGTTAAACCTGTAGCTCTGCCCTTCGCATCATGCAGTTCCATTTAGTAGGCCAAAATAACAGACTTTAAAAAGTAGATTTTGGACTGTAATTTCTTAGTGGGGTATATTCACTAGTAGTGTAGTATCACTATTTTAAAAGTATATGTATATTGTTGGAAAAATAAATATAATAAAATTTTGATGATTGTTGAACAAAACCATAGAAATTTGTCAAGGCTATTAGTTAAGAGATTTTAGTGTGAAAAGTCCTTTGACAGAATGAACAGGGGAAGTGAAGTATGAAATTACACAGGACAGCTATTTTTAGTCAGGTTATAGATCAGGCATTGTGTTAAGCACTACATAAATGTATATATGCTATATCTTTTGGTCCTTAAAGTACCTTTGATAGTCTTTTTTTTTTTTAAAGATTTATTTATACATACAAGAACTGGAGTACAGGCCAGAGGTTTTGAGAGTAAGAGGATTCACCAGAGTCAGAGTGGGGAACAGAACAGGCAGATTGACTGAAATACACTGCTAAGGGGAGCAGCGGGCGAGTCAGGAGAGTTCTGCTGCACCATGTAGGTAATGGCTGGCCAGGGATCAAACTCGTGCTGCAGTGGCTTTGGACAGCTTCATAGGTTGCATCTTAACCCCTTGCGCCATCAGGGAGGCCCTACCCTTGATTGTCTTGATATTTTCCCAAGAGGTATAGAGAAGTTAAGTAGTTTGCTTCAGGTTAGACAATTACTAAATGCGAGGTTGACTTTTAAACCCTGATCTATATGATTCTAAAGACTCTGCTTTTTCTACTATGTTATTACAGGATGTACATCAAATATTAGAAGAACACCAGGAACTAAATGTTCAATTTCAACCTGTACTTGCTGCTCAGAAAGTAAATAAAGATGCTGACCTGTAGTCAATGTTTTATACCTTCTTCATGCAAGAGTAATGTGTTAAAGGAAAGAAGTGTAAGTTTTCTCTTATTTCTAATGGGGAAATGCAAGCACACATATCTTTATATAGCTATGGAGATTAAAATTTTACAGACATTGCCATTACTGAAATTAGTAAGAGATTCGAGCTAAATTTATGACAGAGCAGAATAGGAAGGAAATCTGGTGGGCATGAATTTCCATGATGCTATTAAAAGCAAAAAAGAAAAAAATAAAACTTCCCTCTGTGATGCTTCAAAGCCCTTCTAAATTTTGCCCAGCCATTTTTAAAAATTGGCCTTTAAGACCCTAGTTTAAATAAGTTGTTTTCCTCCTATGTCCTGATGGAACACCGAGTTATCCTTTCATACTAGTGGTTTCACCTGATACTAAAATATTTTCACTCAGTTCAGTACTACTTTTTAAAAGGTCTCCCACTTGAAACAACTGGATAAGGAAGGGAATTTTCCTGTTTCTATGATTATGATGGAAATTTAGTTTATAATTCTGTAAACCTGGTAATAATATCTTGACTTGCTATAAAGATTTTAAAAGTTAATCTTGAAGGGCTTTTTGTGTTTTTTTTTTAAATCAGAAACTGTGTTGATCTGTGACTTTAGAGAAAGTGGAAACAAATTTACAGATGATACACAACTTCTAAGGTAAGCTAATATAATGACTCAAGATTATAAATGCTCTTGACAGACGGATAGGTTACAGTAACATGCAATTAAAATTCATTAGGAATGAATATGATACCCAGGTTTGAATTTTACAAAGCAACTGCAGAAATACTCAGTAGATTTCCATTTTTGGCAATATGATAGATGAGATCTTTAATCCCTCCCTCCATTGAGTGTATAAAATATTAGATTAAATTTTTTTTTAAAAAACTTCAAAATGAGGGCCTCCCCGGTGGTGCAGCGGTTGAGCGCTGGGTTGCGAAGCTGCCCGCAGCCTCTGCAGCACCGGTTTGATCCCCGGCTGCTCCCCGGCCACCGGAGGAGGGTCCCACATGGCGTGCAGACCTCTCCTGCCGCCTGCTGCTCCCCTCAGCAGTGTACTTCCTCAGTCTGCCTGTTCTGATCCCCGCTCTGGCTCTGGTGAATTCTCTCACCCTCCTGTGCTTCTGACTGTACCCAGTGCTTGTATGAATAAATAAATAAATCTTTAAAAAAAAAAAAAAACTTCAAAATGAATAGATGAACATATAAAAAATCTAAATATTGATATAGTGTATATATTTCTCAATTTAAGAAATTGATTATGTAAGCTGGCTATATTCTTGACATTATGTATGTTTTATAACGTGAATATCAAATATTTAAAACATTTTTTGTTTTTATTTTTTAACTCTATGTATTTGACTTTCATAATTTATGCCATAGAGGAGCAAAAATCTACCTGTGTCTTTGGCAAGAGGTTTATTTTCTGGGATGGGCTCTCAGGATTGGGTAGAAGTTATTTTTGATGTTTATAACCAAGCTTTTTTCTGTAAAGGTCTATTCCGGGAAGACTTAATCCCCTAATCTCTTTTCCAGAGAGAGGGCAGCAGTATCTTTTTTTCCCCCAGTAAATGCCCTTCTCCAGTGTTACTGAAGTTAATTTTCAGTGTCTCCTAATTGTCTATTAAGACTTTGTTTGCAAAAGTTGTTGCTTCGTCTTGGTTGAGTAATGTAGGATTTCTATCCCAAACCTTTTTGGGCAACTCTTTTTGGCTTTAAGACTTTTGTTTATAATGTTGATTAATCCATTGGTTTTTGTTTATCCTAGTACCTTACTTTTCTGAAAAGTGAGGTTTGGATGTGTTTCATTTGTATTGTGTTTTTATGTGTTATTTTATAGCATATTTTCCAACTCATAATCTGGGTAAGGGTCTCTTCCACCTTGAGGTGCTGTTCTGTTTTAATCCATGGGTAGGAAATTTGGGTTCCAGGACTTGCCTTGCATTTTTTCAGTCTTGAGCATTGAGTAAAAGGAACTGCCATGTCTAGATCCTGTTTGCTGTATAATAAGCAGAAATGTCCACTAAAGTTAACAGCTAATGTGCTGAGGAAACATTAGAAGCCAAAAGGCACAAACTTGCATGGCAAGCGTTTGAAAGTTACTAGAGCACTTCCACCTCAAAAACAAGTCTCCCATGTGAGATATAAGTTGGTCATGGACGAGGGTATATTAGGTACCTAACAATCACAAGAAAATGTCCATGAGTCTTGAGAGGTTTACACTGTAAAAAAGAACACCCCCCCAAAAAAAAGAACATACCCCAAAATCTGTGGCTAGCCATGTGGTTATATTCCATTCAAGTCTTTCATGAAGAATGTATATATGAACATACTTTGATATTATGTTATATTGATGAACATTAATGTAGATCATAAATTTGTATAAACTTAAAAACTTTGTGGTAAACCATTTAAATTTCTGGAGTTTAGAATATGGCTTCAAAAGAATGTAGTTGTAATCACCATTTTTTTAATCTACTATCTTTTTTAAGAAGAATCTTGTGGCAGAGGGTTGATTATATAAAAGTAATGTTAAACTTCTGCTTTACCTGCTTACCTCCCATGATTGAGGCTGAAAATGCCAGATACTCATTTATCTAGAATCCTTTGCATTTAGGGGTAGCAATTTTATCCTGTTGAGGCCAGTGTGATAAAGAAGCTTGTTTTTCATATAACTTTTTTTTTTTTTTTTTTTTGCATAGAAGAATTAAGGAGTAGGCCAGAGGTGTGGAGTGGGTTTGGAGGTTGGTGAGAGGATTCACTAGAGACAGAGTGGGGAGCAGAACAGGCAGATTTACTGGAATACATTACTGAGGGAGCAGTGGGCGACACAAGAGAGGTCTGCTGCGCCATGTGAGTCGGCTCCCTGGCCCGGGATGAAACTAAGGCTGTAGCAGTGATAGCACTGAGACTTAACCCTAGGCCCCCAGGGAGGCCCCTGCAGAAGTTTGTTAAAGGATTTACTGAGCAATGCATTTTACCTCCTTGTAAAGGAAGACTGTGAAGAAAGTTCCCCTTTGGTCACCCATTTTTTTTCCATCTTTACTTGGATGCTGTTAAACTACAATCCAATGCCTAGTATTGCCAAACCATTTTTGGTTTCCAATCTCCAAGATGACCCCCACTACATCCTGGTATTCATGCCCTGTGTATTCAGTCTTCTTCCCTATTATACCAGAATTTGTCTGTGTAGCCAGTAGAAGAGAGAAGGATGTTATTTTTAACACTAGGTTATAAAAGATGTTATAGTTTTCAACTTTATTGCATTCTCTTTCTGCTTGCTGCACTGGAAGAAGTTAGCCTTATTGTGAGCATCCCTATGAAGAGACCCATGTAGCAAGTAACTGAAACTTCTAGCCAGTAGCCACATGACTACTTGGAAGTGGTTCTTCCAGACCCTACTCAAAACTTCAGATATGAATGTAGTCCTGGCTGAGGCTAACATTTAGTGCAGAACCTCGTTAGTAACCTGGATTCCTGACTTTGAAAAACTGTGTTAGGTAACAAACGATGTTTTAAGCTCATAAGATTTAGATAATTGTTACACAATAGATAACTCATCCAGATACTGGTACCAGAAGTTGTATGATGCCATAACAAATATTTTTTAAAGTAGGCATGGCTTTGGAACTTGTCAGTGGGTGAAAGGTGGATGAAATTTGAGGACAATTTGAGTGAAATACCAAAGTGTTAAAGGAATGTTACGACAGTCTTACTGGAAAGGGTAGGGAAGAGGGGGAAGGAGTATTTGTAATGTAGTAGTAAGGCTGAGACATAGGTTGGCCACTTGGCACTTGGAAGCCAAACATAAGAGACAAGAAGTATAGTTAGGAAAGCTAGGTTAATTCAAGAAACCTGTATTCTGAGGAGATGGCCGGATTTATGTCCCAAAGAAACCATCTCAAATCTTAGGGCTTGGGGTAAGGTTTTTATAAAAGTCTTGACTCAGAAGTGGGTTTCTGCTGTTCAGCATGACAGTTCATGCTATTGTTTCCAGTTTCCTGTTGTTATTTTTAGTTGTTTTAGCACATTTTTTGCAAGCTCTTGTGGTTATACAGATGCTGATAAAACAGGTGTTTTGTGTTTCTGACTTACCTGTTAATTGAAATTCAGCAGGAATGTGATTAGTGTCCCTAAGTTTACTTGAGTCTTTAGGGAAATTAATATGTTAGTGTTTTAAAGTTATAGCAATGGCTACCTAGGGTAGGGTCCTTTTTCTTAGACTGTATTTTATTCATATACCTGCATTTTGAGTAGCAGAAATTTTAGTAACCTCTAGTGATATAGAAACTAGACCATGTACATAATGACCTAAGTGGCCCAGTAGCTAGGGAAATTTTTGAACAGAGAATTGAAGGTGCCACCTGGTTTATTTTTGCTACGATATGAGAGGAACAAGTGTGCTAAAGAAAAGTCTGATAAACTAAAACAGCTGTGATGTGAAGTTTCAGTCATTGTTGATCTCTCTAGACAGCCAGTGATGCTAGAATTTAAGAAATCCCTTCTTAAGGAAGATCAAATCCAAGCCATTATCAGGAAAATTTGGGGTTTATTTTTTTTAACTTGTATTTATGTATACAAGAACTGGGGTACAGACCAAAGATGCAGGAGGTGAGAGGATTCACCAGAGACAGAGTGGGTAACAGAACAGGCAGACTGAAATATACTGCTGAGGGGAGCAGTGGGCGAGACAGGAGAGGTCTGCTGCACCATGTGGGTAGCTCCCTGGCCTGCTGGATCGCTTCACAGTGCTGTGCTTACCCCTTGCACCACCAGGGAGCCCCAGGAAAACTTGGTTTAAGGATGAAGCTGAGGGTGTGGTTGTAAAATTCTGTTTTTAATAGTTAGGAAAGATCTAAGGTGCTTCCTTGTAGTACTTTTCAGTCAAATGAAAGGCCAGCTGAAGTGTTTTAACGGTGTGACTGGTACCTATTTAGTTGAAGTTTTGTTTAATGGAAAGAACTCCAGTAAGACTCCTAGCAGACACACAATCTTTAAGAGCATTATATTTTAAGGTCCCTTGGATTAAAGAAGACAGTATACAATGAAAAAGAAGGGTTACCCCAAATTTCTACAGCAGGAAGCAAATTGAAAAGACTGCTAAGCTAATGAAATGTGCTACCTTGCAGGAAAAGAAAGAACGAATGACTCAGAGGGCTCAACCTAGAGGGTAGTGAGTCTAGAGAAATTGAGTCATTTCCTGATGGATAATAGGGCTGAGTCTTAATGAAGGAAGTTACAGGATTTGCCTGACTGGATTTCAGTGGCCCCTATAGACTTTTCATTCCCCATCTTTTGACCAGGTATGTGTATGATGGTTATCTATACTTGATCAAAAAATGGGCATGACAAATAACCTGTCCTTTTTTCCCTTGGGGTCAGTAGACCTTTCCTGTAAAAGGCCAGTGTAGGGTAAGGAAAAATGTCAGGTTTTTCTGCCCTCCTGCCATCAGGATAGATGATGGATCCTTGCAGTACTGAATGCATGTCTGATGGCGGGCACCTGGAGTAGGGTGTGGGCATAGGTAGATGAGATTCACCTGGGCTAAGACTGGGCTTTTAAGGACGGCATCACGGGACGCCAGGAGAAGCCAAGAAGCAGCAGAACGAATGGAAGAGCAGAGAAGCAGAGAGAAAGCCGGAGAGCCCAGATAGAGTGATCATTTGCTGGGGGCTGGGAGGCCTGCCATCCTCCCTGCCCCCCAGCACCTTGCCTGCTGTGTACCGGGTAAATCCCAATAAAAGACCTGCAAAAGCCACTGAGGACTCTGACTGCCTCCTTTCCCCTGTCTGCTGGATCAGAAAACCTGCACTGTGTCATTCCTGCCTTTACAGCCAGATGGTAATTATTTTGGGCTTTGTGGGCCATTTAGTCTCCATTGCAACTACGTGGTCTTTGCGTTCTTGTGAAAATATCTGCAAACAATATGTAAATGATGTGTGTGGCCAGATATGGCCTAAATGCTGGTTTGTCAGCTCCAACTTTGCTCACAGGTCTACAGAATAAGAAAAATTATATCAGGAGAAGTTACTGAAGGAATTATACCCAAGGGACCCTATCCACACATGTATATTATTTAAATGATCAAGTACTGGAGTTGATGCTGTTATGTGATGAGATTATTAGAGTCTGGGAGGAGTGATATATTTTGCATGTGGTTTGAGATGTGAATCATTGAAAGTCAGGAGAGTAAATTGTGATAGCCTCCGATATGTTCAGTGATCTGTCTCTTGGTATTCATATCCTTGTGTAGTCCCCGTCCATAAGTGCCACATTAGGTCTGTGTGACCAGTAGAATGTGTGCAATGGTTTATCACTTCCAAGATTATGAGACATCTTGGTCCCTCTCTTGCTGTCCTGGATTACTTGCTCTGGAGATAGCTAGGTGCTACATTGTAGGCAGCCCTATGGAGAAAGGGTGGAACCAAGGGCTTTGGACAACACAGTTGAGTGATCCTTTTTAGAAGAAATGTCCAGTCCCCACAAACCACATCAGTGTATCCCTGGTAAGTAATTTGATTGATTGCAACCCGATATGAGACTTTGGGTTCGAACTGCCTAATCCTCAATAGCCATGTATTGTTTTAAACTACTAAATTTGGAGTAATTTGTTATGTAGCAACAAAGAACTAATATACCACCTTTTTTTTTTAACTTTTAAAAAAATATTTATTTATGTATACAAGAATGGGGGTATAGGCCAGAGGTGCGGGAGGTGAGAGGATTCACCAGAGACAGAGTGGGGAACAGAACAGGCAGATCTAGTGAAATACACTGCTGAGGGGAGCAGCGGGTGAGACAATAAAGGTCTGCTGTGCCATGTGAGTAACTCCCTGGCAGTCTGGGGGTCGAACTCTGTGCTGCAGGTAGCTTCACAGTGCTGTGCTTAACCCCTTGTGCCACCAGGGAAGCCCTAAGATACCATCTTATTACTACGAGGCTACATCCCTGTGGATTGCTAAGACCCCTAATTACATTCACTGAACTACTGAAAAGCTTGGGAACTTTAGCCTTCCACAACTCGTTATGTGAGTTATTAAATGTCTGTTACTTAAATTATTGTTAGGTGGACATCCTTTTACTTAGAGATAAAAATTATAACTGATACAAAAATACTTTTAATACATTTCCCTATTTTCATATGATCCACGTTTCAGGTTTTTTTGTAGCTATGTCTAATTTATCATCTTAGAGTCTTAGCTATTTCCTTTTTCATGAACTCGAATTGTTTCTGATTTGTCTTAATTATGAGTAGGCGTGCTTTGAAACTCTTGTATAAATTACTTTCTTTTTCCTTTTGGGGTTATTTGTGTAAGGATATTTCCTAAATGGTATTTATTGGATAAAAGGCTCTGAGTACATTTATAACTACCATAATTATCACCAGATTATTCTCCTGAAAGTTACTGTTGATTTATGATGTCACCTATGGTAAATGTACTATTTTTCCCCCCCAGAATTTAGTTGTGATAATATGGCTGTGCATTTTTTTTTGCCTTTAGTCACTTACTGTTTTCCTACTAGGAAACAGTTTCCTTCAACAGTGCACAATTGAATTCATTCATTAATTTTTTATACATCTCTCTTTTTTTTTATATACACATATTTTGTATATTACTTTGCAATCATTTTTTGCAATGATTTTCCTATTCTATGTAAATTTTCCATAAATATGTCATTAAGTTGTTTTTCATTTGCTAATCCATCTGGTGCTGTTTTGATTACTCACCCAGTCCAAGAAGAACATAGAGGGTATAGGATGATTTCTTTTGTCCCCCCAACAATTCTAATATATGAAAAAAGGTGTGGGGACCGGGAGAACACAGTGGATTACAATAGAGGACTATGGGTGCTTTGGTGGTGAGAGAGCTATGGTGACCACACATGAGTTGAGAAATCCTATACTGTCAAAATATTAACAAGAATATAAAACAATGTTACTTAATTAAAATAAATGAATACATTTTTAAAAAGTCTTCAAAAATAAAAAGGCAAATGCATAAAAATTTTTTTTCATAAATAAAACAAAATTTATAGGAAGAAATTTAATAGATTAAGAAAAAGATTTATCATATAAAATTAATCAAAATAAAGTAGCTCTGGCTATTTGTAAATATAAATAAAGTTTTGGACTTCCAAAAAGTCTTTTTCTTTTTTTGTATAAAAATTGGTGGCACTGGGCTTCCCTGGTGGTGCAAGGGGTTAAGTCTCAGCACTATGAAGCTATCTGCAGCCACTGGCCCTGGCCAGGGAGCTAAACCACATGGAGCAGCAGACCTCTCTTGTGTCGCCCACTGCTCCTCTCAGCAACTTATTTCAGTAGATTGCCTATTCTGTTCCCCATTCTGTCTCTGGTGAAGCCTCTCACCAGTCCCCCATCTCTGGTTTGCACCCCAGCTCTTGTATGCATAAATAATAAATAAAATGAATCTTAAAAAAATTAATGGCACTTATTAAAATATATAAGATCAAGTGACAAAATATGTTGCGCTAAAATAAAAAATATCTTGGTGTAAATACATTACAAATATTTATACTGTATAGTGATAATTTTTTGAGCTAGTAGAACTTAATAAAGCTAGTAGAACTTAATAAAGTTGAATACATGTCTATATAAAGCAGTACACTTAGTAAAATGTTTTCCTTTGCTTAAATGGAAGAAAGTAACCTTGAACGTATCTCAGCTGAATGACAAGAGATGAAATTTCATCCCAAATTAGAAAATAATTGAAAAAGTTACGAAATTAGTAGTGTGCTAGTTACCAGATGAGGATATCAATTGTTGTTTGTTTTTTTCCCTTTAGCCCCTGTCATGGGTGAGGTGTTTTTTTTTAATTTGTTTGTTTTAATGCTGTTAACTTTGGTTTATAATACTATATACGTGACTTAGTGGAGTAAGTTCACCCCTCTTAAGATCTCTTACTACACCACACCACACCTACCTCCAAAGTATCCAGAGTCCTCCAACATAGACCATTGAATTCCCAGCCCCTTTATTCACATGCCCACCTTCCCCCTCTAATAGTTTCAATTCTGTGATCATAATTCCAGGGTTTGTTTTCATTTAGTTTTTGTCTTTTCTGGGAATTCTTTTGAAATGGGAGAGGTTGAGTCTTTTCACAGCTTGTTTAACATGCTGTCCACCATCATATATGAAAAAAGCCTTTTTGGGCCTCCTCGGTGGTGCAGGGGTTAAAGTCTCAGTGCTATCAGGCTATCACCAGCCACTGCAGCTTGAGTTCAGTTCCCCACCAGGGAGCTAACCCACATGGCACAGCAGACCTCTCCTCTCTCACCTGCTGCTCCCCTCATTAGTGCATTTCAATAGATCTGCCTGTTCTGCTCCCCACTCTATCTCTGGTGAATCCTCTCACATCCCCTCCTCCCACACCTCTGGCCTACACCCCAGTTCTTGTCTGCATAAATAAAATAATAATAAAATGCCTCTTTTAAGTCTCCCATTTACTTTTTTTTGTTTTCTGTTCTGTTTTTAAAATTTCTTTCTTTGCTTCATTTCTATAACTACTTGGACTTTTTTAGAATTCCGTTAGTGGATCTCTGTTGTTGTTTTTTAATATAGTGGTATTATATAAACATAGTTCATCACAGTCTGTATCAATATTTTTTTTAGTTTGAGAGAAGTATTCAAACCTTATCTCCCTCTCTGTCCCTATACCCTCCCACATTTGTATTATAATTGTATGTAATATTTCCTTTGCATACATTTAAAGCCACATCAAACAAAACAAAAATTTTTGTTTTCAGTGTCAAACACAACTTTATTTTTTTTTTAAAGATTTATTTATTTATGTATACAAGAACTGGGGTGTAGGCCAGAGGTGTGGGGCAGTGAGAGGATTCACCAGAGACAGAGTGGAGAGCAGAACAGGCAGATCTACTGAAATACACAGCTGAAGGGAGCAGTGGGTGAGGCAGGAGAGGTCTGCTGCGCCATGTGGGTTCCTCCCTGGCAGGCCAGGAATTGAACTCAAGCTGCAGTGGCTGGCTATAGCTTGATGGTGCTGTCTTTAACCCCTGTGCCACCATGGAGGCCCTCAAACACAAATTTAAAAGTTCAAGTCTATTGTGTTTTATCCACATCTTTATTCTTAACTATATTTTAATTCTTAATGTTTAAGCAAGAGTTTCTTTTATTATTTTGTTTTTGTTTCATGAACTTCCTTTATTCTTTTCAATAGTTGGATAAAGACTTGTTCTTAGTTTTTCTTCATTTGAGAATGTCTTTCCCCTTCATTCCTGAAATATTTTTTGGTGGACATAGAATTCTGGGTTCTTTTCTTCCACCACTTAAAAAATATTGTGCCACATCCTAGTTTCCACATTTTATGAAAAGAAATTTACTATTTGGTTTTCTTTTATAGTTAATGTGTATTTTTGTTTTTGTTTTCCTATGACTACCTTCAAGATTTTTTCTTTAGGTTTCAGAAGTTCAGCAATCATGTATCTTGGTATGGATTTTTTAGGATTGTTCTACTTAAAGTTAGCTAAGCTTCATGAATGTATGACTTTATAAATACTTGTCCAGCTCCAAACTTTTTCCTTTCCCCCTAGCGCTCTGATGACACAAATGTTGGATCTTTTGTTGTAGTCCCATGTTTCCTTTAGTCTCTATTAATGTTTTTTCCTTCTGTCTACTCGCTTGGTTGAATTTGTCATTTCCATGTTCTATTTTCAAGTCCACTGATTCATTCCTATGAATGAACAGCATTCTGTTGTTTAGTCATCCACTTGGCTTTTTATTTAGGCAGTTAAGCTTTTTGGTTTTAAAAGTCACATTTGGTTCTTGTCTGTGACTTGTTTATGACTTTTTTCCCCATTTGCTTCAAGTGTGTTTGTAATTTCCATTGAAGCATTTTTATGAGCACTGCTTTTAGTATGTTTTCAGATAATTCAATTGTGTTATCTTGATATTGGCATCTATAGATGTAGCATTCAATTTAAACTCTTACTGGTTCTCGATGTAATTCATCTTTATCTTCCCAGAAACGTCTACTTACATTTTATTATCCAGTACTTAGTCACACTGACACTTCTGTCTGCAAAAGAGCCACAGGCTAACTTTGAGGATGGTATACTTAGAGCAGTAGTGGTGCAGTGTGTGTGTCTTGCTGCATATCTTGCCAAATGATTATGTTCCTTTCTTTGTTCCCGTATTTTCTCATTCTGATTGTTATAGAAAAGAATAAAGAAGGAAAACGGATTCATAATCCTATACCCAAAGAAAATATAATTTTGTTCCATTTCTTTCTAGTCTTTTATTTGCCTAAAATTATATATGTGTATGTACCCAGATACATACATGATTGTGCTTATACATACATTTTAAAAAGTAACTTGAAATAGTTGTATGTATTTGTTCAATTCTTAATTTCTATTTAACAGTGATTTTCTTGTATGGTTATATAGCCTTTAAAGTATTTATCTGATGATTCTATAAGATGATAGCATGGCATAATTTATTCAACCATTTTTTGTTTGATAGACCAGGTTTTCTTACTATAAATATCATTATATAACATTGTTGAGTATGTGACCATAGTTCTGATTATTTTCACAAGATAGAATTAGTAGTAGAATTTTTGTTTCTGTTAGTAGAATTAGTATGTTAGTAGAATTAGTACGTTAAAGAGCATGAATATTCTGGAAAATTGTTTCCTAGAAAGATTCTTAGGGATTTTATTCTGTTAAGCCGTATATGAGATTTTGTTTCACTGTATCTTTGCCAGGTGTGGTTTATGGTTTTAATTTTTTCCCTTCAATTTCTTAAGAAAATTATTTTAACACTTATGTTTCTTTTGCTAAAGTGATGTCTTAACTGACATTTTGATTCTGTATAGAAATGGAGAAATTATCCCTGTCTTAATAGTTGGCACAATAATTGTTTTTGTAGAAAATGCTGTATTTGTTTAGAAAAAAATACGCTGGCAGTTCATTTGTGATGAATCTTGATCTGTTACAGACTCTGACCCAAAAAAATAGGTTCTTTGCCCTTTAGGAAAAGAATTCCCCAGAGAGGGCTAGGTGTAGTTGAACCAGGCAAGACTTTACTAGAGAGATGGATGTGTGAGGAAGCCAATACAGGAAAGGAGCTAGCCAGGCTAACCTTACTCTTCAAAGGGTATTAACAGGAGCTATTTAAAGGGTTGGTTTACAGAGGAGAGCAGCATCATAGCTAGTTCTGGTTTGGGCTACATCTGGGCTTGCGCAGACAAGTTACATTCCAACTGTAATCCCGTCCAGGAAATTGTGAGATAATCATTAGTCAGAGTCTAATGCTTTTGTCTATCATGGTGCCTCATGGTCAGTATGGTGGGCCAAATTGTTTGGACAGGGCTGCCATTCCATGATTTAATCCACCTGTTCAAACAAGACTTAGGGCAACTCATCCTACCATCTTGCAATTTCTTCTACCTAAGCTGTTTCAGATCCACAAGAGGATTTGTTCAAATATCAGATGATTGTTAATAGTTTCTTAAGTAGATGTGTTATGTCCACTGGAAGGGCCTCTGTTTTGTCCAAATTCAGAATGAATTAGACATACAGATTTGGAAGCTGGCACAGAAAAAAATGGGGAAAAGTTTTGAAAGGTGAGGGGAAATAGTGAGGGGATCAGTTGGATCAGAGATTCTCTCTGCTGAGAACAAATGTATATACCCAAGAAACAAACAACTTCTCCCTGCCCTCTTCTAGCTCAAAACCTTTTCCCTATATGTTTTCTTCTTAACTATGGTTTTCTTTTCTCCCTTTTTCCTAGCCTTTTTTCCCCTTCTATTTCCCTTTCTTTCATTCAGTATTCAAGTTTTTGCTAAGACATTTTCTTTTGTTGAAAATAATCTTTCCCCTTTTCTTTATCACTATCCAAATTCTAGCACTTTTCCAAAGTGCATCTAAACCCCATGTCCTCCATTCTTTACCCTTTTTTTCTTCATTAGGTAGTTCCTATATTTTACCTTACGATATTTAGCCCCTTGATTATCCATTTTCCTTTTACATTTTCTTTGATCTTTGTATTTTGTTAGTTGTTTCATATAGATAAGATTTTCCCCCAGATGCTGCAAGTTCCTTGAAGCTGTTCTTTTGTCATTGACTTCAGTAGGCTTGTAGAAAAACCAATAATGAATATTAAATGTAAGTTAGCAACAGTGAAGAATTAGGCCATAATGTGCAGTTAACGTGAAAATTAGTTATGTGTTTAAGTCTTCAAAATAAATGATAACATTGTATGACAACAGTGATGTTTGCATGTTTATCAGGTATGAAAAGCCACAAACTTTATTTAAAATTCTACAGTGTTTATTGCAATTAGATGATTTTATAGCTTCTTTCAAAGGAGAGCTAGCATCATGATTTTTAATCCTAATGTATACTATATTGTCAATAAAATTATTAAAAGTATCAGGTTAAAGTAGATCATAAAATATCAGGGGAAAAAAAGCAATCTGAATATCTACATATAGAGTAGTGTTAAATTGTGCAGTATTAAGGAATGCTATGCAGCTCTTTCAAAACAGTATGTGTTTATGATCCATCTTAACACATGGTGTATCTATATTCAAAGAAATATGTCTGGAAAATTTATCTGAAAGTATATGGAACTAAACCATTAACAGCAGTTAACTGGGAGAATGAAATTAGAGACGAGGAAGACAAATTGTTAAGCAATAGAGAAGCATATAAAATATATTTTCTAAGAAAGTTTATTTTGAAATCAAAATGTAAAAATAAATATTTAAAAAAATGAATATAGCAAGAAAAGTGCAGTAATTTGTACTTTATTTGTGAAACAACATGCTATTCTGTGTTTGCACTTATTAAATATATTCATTAATGCTCAGGTATTGATAGATTGCAATCTTGTTCCTAGATCATGTTTTATAAAACTTGAGAGTTATGATAAAATGTGTTTAATAAAGATTATGGAATCTATAATGGCTGAACTAATTAATTCCATAGAGCTTTTTCCATTCAATAAATTACCTGAGTATGTTTTATTACAAACATTAAGTTTTAAATCAGTCTTTGAATATGAAAATTAAATGCCTAAAAGTACTTTCTACTATTAATGAAATTCCTAACCACATAGATAGATACACTTTGAGACTTTTACACCTTGACATTTTAAACCCATTTACTTATCACCTAGGGTTTTCTGTCCCTTTACTTAGCCTACTTTTTTCTTTGTCCTTCCCATTTTTAGATCCTGTTTTTCTTCTTGGCTTTGGAGCATCAGCTCACAAATTGTACTTTTAAAGATTTATAAAAGTAATAATATGATTTTCAAATGTAAAATTTTTGTGTTCTGATTTCAGTAAATTGTAGGAAAGTGAAAGTTTGTGAAAACTTGGAAAATTGGAAGGTGACAGATCTTATAAAAAGAGAATGTGCATCAGGTGGGGAGTTGTTCTTTTATTAGAAGGTTTTCTTAACCGAGTCAAGCAAAAACTTTTCATAAAAGTATCAGCTGTGGAGAAAACAGAAAACAGAACCACCAAAGAGGGAGGGACAGGTGAAGTATGAGAATTCTTACATACTGACTGTGGTCATAATGCTAAGTCCATATTGTTTGATAATGATACCAGTTATATCTTGTATCTCTGGCTTCTGACTTCTCTCTTACCTCATTTTTTGGGGTTTTTAAAATGGGAATTTGAAAGGAAAAATCCTCATATGTATTTCACATAGTGTTCCGTTGTTTGAACATTAATAGAATTGATCATTTTTCACTCTGCTCACACATCTGTTACTCCCTCCTCATTCTCTTCAGGTGATCTTGAGTTCTTCTTTTCTGAGAAAATTAAAGCAAACTTTTCCTTACTGTCTTTATTCCTCTTTATCTGAATAGTATCTATACTCATGCTTTTTACTCTTTTTCATTTTAAGAAAATAATATTGTTATTCTTGGACATTAAACTTTTCACTTAATGTTTTTGTCTCATTTTTTCTCTCCTTATCTTGCATCGGCCTCTATCTGTCCCACTCAACCTACTAAGTTCAAAGTGAAAATTTTTTAAAAAGTAAGCAAAACTTCTTTCATTAGACTTTCAAGATCTACTTCCATTCTTTTTTTTTTTTTTTTTTTTACATGGAAGAACTGGGATGTAGGCCAGAGATGCAGGGGTGGGTGAGTGAGAGGATTCACCTGAGACTGACTGGGGAGCAGCATAGGCAGATTTACTGAAATTCACTGCTAAGGGGAACAGTGGGCAAGACAGGAGAGGCCTGCTGTGCCATATGTGGGTTAGCTTTCTGGCTGGGACTCTAACTCAGGCCATAGTGATTATAGCGTTGAGACTTAACCCCTAGACCAACAGGGAGGCCTTCTACTTCCATTCTTTATCAAATACTTGAAAAAGGTAATATATGCTCCCGCCCATTACCTTAAACTACATTACCTATTTATTTCTGCTAAACTAAATTATTGTTTGCTGTTTATGTTTACTACTTGCTAATCTTGTTTTTATCGCCACTTGATCAGATCAAGCCTTCTTTCAAGACTGAGTTTTAGGACCATCTTCCTATCAAACATTCTGATTCCTGAAGATATAAGTAATTTTCTGGTACTTCTGAATTTTTATGGTATTTCATTTGGCTTTTCCTTTGTGATTCATAACTTTTTCTTTTGTACTGTATTTTGGCCTTTATTCCCTATTAGCATATGAATTATATATTCCACTCTGTCGCTAAATAGCAGACTGCCTTCAGGTGGTTGTATGCATGATTTTTATACTTTGGAGTAATTAGAAAGTTGTAACATAGCCTTTCCATTGTAAATTGTTCTGGGCCATTACTTTTAGTTGTATGGTTTGTGCACTACCTAAAGGCTGTAGGGTAGCCTGAAATCCAGCTCACAGCGCCTTCCACCTCATCTAACCATACCTAGGCTGGCACAGAGCTGCATTTGCCTGGAGGAGAAGGTACGTGTTCTTTGCATGAAGGTGCTATATGCTGGTTAATCTATGCATTTGCTTGACTGCATCTCTCTTTTTTTTTTTTTACTCTTAATAAGCACCATTTAAGCTAGTATCAACCCTGAAAGTATTGACAGTATTAACTGAAATTGATCATGAAAATTTGTCTCACATCGAAACTATCCAAACATTGTTGCAATGAAAGAAATGAATTCACTATACAGCAGGCATTGTAGAGCATCTCCTTGATTATTATTTCAGATCCACAGATAATGTGGAGATCTTGTGCCCCTTCTGGAACCTTTGAGATAACTTTTGTCTTATTAATGGCTACTTGTTCAATTTCTTTTGCCTCCTGTTCAACTCTACCTTTGGTTAGAATAATCGGATATGAGGTGATTTTTTTTTTTCTAAACTTGCGTCTTCAACTCCATTATGGTGGATTCAATGATAGTACCTTCTGGAAGTTTTTCCAGTGTGATTTGAGGGTTAAGTCATAGAAAAAAAAAAAAACAGATATTCTTTAATTTCATTCCATTTTACTAGTTTTCTTGTTTACTAATTTGTCTCGGTATATGTGTGTATGTTTGTGTAGCATAAAATTTTCAAAGCTTAGAGAGGTTAATTTGGCACAAAACAAGTAAGTCATAAGTTAAACTATAATCCAGCGTTTTTGTATCCTTATCTTATGCTGTTTTAAAATGTTGTATCTAACATTCTTTTAATGGAATTATTTTATTCTGGTTAATATATAAGACAAATTTGTAAGCCCTAAATACATGTGAATGGTTTGTTGGTGTCTTAGTGTGTATACCTTTTAAACACCTAGAATAAACTTTATCTGCTAAGTAATAAGTGGAGTTGATACATACTACTTATGACTCCTCCATGAATTCTTCCCCATTCTAGAGTAGTGACAGTAAAATCACAAGTGGATTGATGTACTTTCAATACATGCCAAGTTGTTATTTTATGAGTAGAACAGTGTCTAACATGTAGCACTTAACTGCTAGGCATGTGTTATGGTATTTCATCTTCACAGCATGACCTGTAACTGTATATTGCTATCACTAACTTAGATGTGTTATTTATACATAATCAGTTTTCATTCAAATCTAGTTTTGCCTAATTCCAAAGACTTGTGACCTATTAAAATAGGCCACTTAATATGTGAGGGATGTTTCGAATAGCTTTATTATGTAGTGATTTTCAGAAGCTGTTTATTTATTGCTAAATAGATATAAAGAAGGTAGTCACTCCTTGTACTGACTGGCAGAATAGATCTGAGGGATAAATTTTCCAACTGCCACTGCAGCTCAGTACCAGCAGGGGGCCTGAGTAGTGCTGGAAAGTGAGAAAAAGAATGACTTTCAAGGCTTTGAAACTGCTCTCACATTTTGGAACTATATAAAGCCCATGAAAGAAGAGGGGTCACCTAATTTTTGTTTTTCAGCTTTCTCCTTCCTCGAAAGAGCAGGAGGAGATGGGAAGCAGAGTCACTTAAGAGAGAAACCAAAATAAGTAAGATTCGTTCTTTTGTTGAAGTTAATTATAAGACCTTTTAAGGATTAGCAATTACTAGACAATTGGAAATGAATTTTTCACGTCCAAAGCATTTCTCCTATAGACTTTCTTCTATATTCTTTTATGAAAGTAAATTTGAGTATATTTAAGTAACTTCCAGGGCTACGACATAAATTCTGTATGACATAGAAATTATGAAAAGGAAGAATTAGAGATATCTCTGGTACTTGGGAAGCATAAGTTCCTTCAGACAGTAAATATGTTCTTTGTTTTCCCTTTTCAGCCTAAAGTTAGTGAACAATAAAATGTTAATCCTGGGCTATCTGAAGGTATAGCTGTGATATTTTATATCAATACTGTGGTCTTTAGGAATAGGGAATCAAAAGCATGAATGAAAAGTAAGGACAAAAAGAAAATGAGAAAAAGAGAGAGGTAAATACCATTGAAGTTATCCAAAATTGAAGTTATCTGTAGTTATCCAAATTAGTAAAATTAAAATAGGCCCACAATATTTTTTAGTATACACATAACATGCGTCTTATGATGGTAAAAACAAGTGCCTTAACACTTGATTTGTTCCAACATGATTGATGACTTAGGGAACAATTTGAGCATAATGCAAATTTCTCATTTTTTTGGTGTGTAGTTTCATGACAAGAAACACTACTTGAATGTAGAAGACCACCCAGCTGATCCATGCCATGGAGAAATACACAAGATATACACACACACACCTCAAACACCTATCAGCTGTCTTAGTGTACCACATGCTGTATGAGCCACATCCATCCATGTCTGGTATTAGAACTTTCCAACTGATTGTAGATAACCCCATTTCCACTATTTCATAGTAACTCTAAGATACAACTCTTCTAACATCAACTTCCACAAGCACTCTCATATGTTTTTCACAGTAAAGAGGCATATTGTAGTATATGTGGTGGTTTTTTTTAACCATTTAACATGTATAGAACTGTGCTACTGTTTTATTAGATTTCTACCTTTTTAAAAATATATCTATGACAAAGGTTTTGATTATTACTCTTCAACTCCATTTCCTCCATGATTTTACGTAGCCTGGTGATTTTTTAGGATTTATCTTATGTAGCAAAACTGACTATACATATTTATTATAGAACATTTGGAGAACCTACAAGAATACAAGAAGAAAATAAACAACAGTCCAACTAATGTTAACATTTTGGTATTCTTTCCATTTCTATATGGAAAGATGATTGTGTGAAATGGGATAAAAATTTTGAGTAACATCTTCTTTACTAAGTTTAGCATCTTGGATTTTTTAACTTGATATTATATAATAAGCATATTTCTAGTTCCTTAAATATTCTTAAAGAACTTAACTGTGATATTCTGTATGAATGAATGAATTCCACCTGATGTTTAAGGTGTGCTAAAAGACCTATGGCTGTGCTGATTGTTTGGTTGTCTGCTTTAATTAGTCAATGCCCATGCCATGTGTAACCTGATGATTAAATACAATCAATCCTATAATTTTGGACTTTGAAATTACCTTTTTTTTTACTTTTTTTTGCTATAAATACTAGTATGATAAAAATCCCTGTATGTGCTCTTGCAATATATTTTTCTTAAAATATATTTGTAGATATTGAATTACTAAGTAAAATGTATATGAATACCTTAAGACTTTTTCAACTTATTATTATCCTTACAGAAAAAAATGTTAATTTACACTGTATGTCTAAGCACTAAACTTTTTGTGTTGTTAGACCCTCACCATTAGAAGCATAATTAAAATTAACCCCCAAACAAACTTTATTTTTAGGTAACTACAGTGTTACTGATCAAGAGAATAATAGGTGGAAAATATAGAGGGTGACCCCTTTCTAGGGGGAGTTAAATACAGAAGGACCGTGTACATGGGGAATGGAGTAGTAGATAGAAATGATAAATGGGCACTTAATGTTTTAAGTAACAAATGAATGTGCTAGAGGTTTAATAAATGATGTAGGCAAGATAGGGGCATACAGAGGTCTTTTTGCAATCAAAAATGCTGAATGATCCAATGATAGGAATAAATTCTAATCGAAGGGAGTGTAAGTGTTATCTAAGACTGTCCAGATATCACTTCCAATTGCAAGATTTTAAACCCTGTCCTTATAACGATATAAATAAGCAAAGGTATAGGTAAGTGAAATCAATAATAGAGGTAGTAGAATTTGTGGATTTGCAAAGCTCCACCTGGGTAGAATTTGAGTCCAAGATTTAAAGTGAAGGCAAAGAACGAGCTCATATGGGAAAGGATCACTAAAAGGGATTACACAGAATCCAAGGGAGCTACGACCTTCCTATGCATTCTCTCTGCCTATTTGTCTTTCCAGTGAGTGTGATCATAGCCCTGAACAAAATTAGTGTGAGCAAAAGTAGGGAGGCAAAAAGTATGGGAAAGATATGAGAGAATCTAAGAGAAGATACAATTAGCCAGAAAAGGTAAGATTAGCACTTAAAAGAAGTTAGGAAATAAGTATCTCCTGCCACTTGTCTCTTGTTGAACAAAGGTAACAGTCATGAGCAATCTGTTAGAATTTAGCTTTGTGTGATTTGCCCTATTTGTTTGGAAGAACAGGCCAAGGAGGCAATTTAACCTGGGACTTGAGTAATGGGTAGCTGGTTCAATTTTGACAGTTTCTATCTTTGATTAATAGAAGTCCAAAAGCAAAGTGATTATGAAAAGCCAGTTGAGAATCTAAGACATTGCGTTGTTGTCGGGACAGGAATGGACATAATACAGGTTCTCTGATCCAGCAGACTGGGTAAAGGAGGAATCAGAGTCCTTAGTGGCTTTTTTTTTTTTTTTATAGAGGCATGTTTTATTTATTTGTTTGTTTGTTTTTGTTTTTATACATGCACTGGGTACAGTCAGAAGCGCGGGAGGGTGAGAGAATTCACCAGAGCCAGCGCGGGGAGCAGAGCAGGCAGAAGGACCGAAGTACACTGCTGAGGGGAGCAGCGGGTGGCAGGAGAGGTCTGCGCGCCATGTGGGATCCTCCTCCGGTGGCCGGGGAGCAGCCGGGGATCGAACTGGCGCCGCAGAGGCCGCAGGCAGCTTCGCAACCCAGCGCTCAACCGCTGCGCCACTGGGGAGGCCCTCCTTAGTGGCTTTTTGCAGGTCTTTTTATTGGGATTTACCCGGTACACAGCAGGTAAGGGTGCTGGGGGGCCAGGAGGCTGGCAGGCCTCCCAGCCCCCAGCAAGTCTTCATTCTATCTGGGCTCTCTGGCCTTCTCTTGGCTTCTGCTTCTCCTGCTTCTCTCTCGGCTTCTACTGCTCTTCTCTGCTTCTTGGCTTCTACTGGCGTCCCTGTGACGCCGCCCTTAAAAGCATAGTCTCAGCCCAGGTGAATCCCATCTACCTATGCACAAACACCTTACTCCAGGTGCCCGCCATTAGGTATGCATTCAGGACTGCAGATCTGTCATCTATCCTAATGGCGGGAGGGCAGAAAAGCCTGACATTTTTCCTTACCCTACAATTGTCAAGGAAATTCAAGCTTGAGAAATAAAGATGTATAATTGTCCACCTCCTAGATCCCTAACACTGACCCAGAAATGAATGGACTTGATTTGTTGCATGATTCAGTAGTTGATTCTTTTCTTTCTTTTTTTTATTCCTGTTTGGTTTTTTATTCCATGCATATGCCACAATTTATCCATTCCCTCATTGATGAACTCTGGGATGATTCCCATTTTATGATAATGAATGAAGGTGCTGAAATTTTTTTTTAATTACCATAATATCAGGTGGCCTCCCTGGTGGTGCAAGGGGTTAAGTCACAGCATTATGAAGCTATCTTCAGTAACTGCAGCACGAGTTCAATCCCCATCCAGGGAGCTAACCCACATGGTGCAGACTTCTGTTGTGCCCACTGGTCCCCTCAGCAGTATATTTCAGTAGATCTGCCTGTTAAGCTCCCCACTCTGTCTCTGGTGAATCCACTTACCCCCCGCATCTCTGGCCTATACCCCAGTTCTAGTATGCATAAATAAATAAAACTTTAAAAAAAAACCATGATATCTACAATATTTCATTTCTAGGCATATAACCAAAAGAATTGAAAGCAGAGTCTCACAGAGTTATTTGTATGCCCATGTTCAAAGCAACATTATTCACAATGGCCAAAAGATGGAAGCAACTCAAATGTCAATCACTGGATGAATGAATAAACAAAATGTGATACTTATGATGGAATATTATTTGGCCCTAAAAAAGAAGGAAAGTCTGATACATTCTCCAACATGAATGGATATTAACATTATGCTAAGTGAAATAAGCCAGTCACGGGATAGATACCTTGTGATTCCACTCATACTCAAATTAATAGAGGCAGAAAGTAGAATGGTGGTTGGTTAGGGGTTGAGAAGGACTAATGGGTACATAGTATCAGTTTTGGAAGATGAAAACAATTCTGAAGATGGATGGTACAGAGGAAAATGTGAATGCAAAACAGTGAATTTACTTTCTGTAATTGAAATCTATAATATTTAAAATGGTATAATTATTGCGTATATTTATCACAAAAAATAAAAATTTAAAAGAATAAGATTGCTTTGAAAAACAAATGGACTACCTACTATGACCCTCTCAAATGTGATTTTGGAAGGTAGTTGATAAAGAGATTCTCCCAACAATCTAGTTACCTAAGGTAACTAGTTTAGTAACTAAGGAATTTGCTCCCTTTCCAATGGCAGGGAAGCTTACTTTTCCTCTGCAGCAAAATATGATATATATTTCAGGGTGTTATTTCTCTGCTTACCATTTTTCATGTGCCAGTGTCCTGTTTTCCCATTTCCTTTCCTTGTTTATTAGATGTTTTGGAGAAGAGGTAGAAGTATTAAATTTGTGATTGAGCCATCATTTGCTAGACCATATGGAGATATTTCAAATTTGAGAAGCCTATAATGAACAAATTATTGAAGCTGGATGCAATAAGTAAAGAAGTATGAGTGAGGATGAATGCAGTTAGTCACAATTGGAGAATTTGCCCAACGTTAGGCAGGATCATTCTTGAAAGTATTGATGTGGCAAAAGGATAGATACGGATGTTGAGCAACCAGTTTGGACTGCAAAACAGTATTATATAATACTGAAATGTAACAGTGAATCCAATTATACATGCTTTGCTATTAAATCATAGTGCAGATAATATAACCCAGCATTTCACTTGACTGAGTAAGCTATTCACTAGATAGACTTGAATTTGCTCTTTAATAGCCCTTCACTGTGCTTCTCTCCTACCTCCTAGGCGTGTCACTTAGCACCCATACTAATACACTCAGCGAGCTGGTCAGTGAGAATGCCCCATTCTTATGAATATGGTTATTAGTCCATGGTTGGTTGCCTGAGTTGGCATTTTTAGGACTTGAAGTGGTTACTAAGACGCCCAGGGCTTCTCTCCTTTTCAGATAATGGGGATGATGGCTATGTAATCTGTCAGGAGTCATCTTTGCCACCAGTAGAGAGCCCAATTGTGAATGAAGACAATATAAAAGAAAGCATTGCAAAAAGACAAATCTCTGATGACATTGTGTAACTTCAGGCTGAAGTTAGCTTTCAATATGTGTATCTCAGGCTTGCCACTATTGACATTTTGGGCTGGTTCATTCTGGGCAGAGGTTGTTCTCTGATTGGTAGGATGTTTCACAGTACCCTGGTCTCTACCACTAGATGCTCCCTCACCTGAGTGAGCTGAGCACAGGATGTGTACAACTTTTTTGTTTGTGTCATTTCTAAGTCAGTTTCTATTGACTGATTTTTTCTCCTTAATATACATTTTATTCTCCTCCTTTGCATGCCTGGTAGTTTTTAAATAGATACCAGGCATTGTGAATTTTCTGTGGTTGTATGCTAGAGTCTAAAAATTTCTTTATGTATTTTGAATTCTGCTATAGGATACAGTTATTTGCAGAGAATATGATCATTTCAAGGCTTACTTGAAAACTCTAGTGGGAGGAACCAGAACAACCTTTAATTTAGCCCCACTGCTACAGCAACATCCTTCTGGGTACTCAACCCATTTTTCCATCTATTATGAGATTTCTTCACTCTGGATGTTAACATGAACTATTTCCAGCCCAGTATGAGTACTTGAACTTCTTCAGCCTGCCTCTTTTCCAGTGGTTCTTTCCTTGGCCTTAGAGAGTTTTTTCATAGATATTTGCTGATCAGTTTGAGGGGATCTCTGTAGCTCTGGGCCTCACTTTGCAGCCCTCTTCTCTCTGGTATTCTGCCCTGTGAATTTTAGTCACATTGGCTTTCTTGAATATTCAACTTTATCTCTTTAACTCTGGGGTATTGCCTTGCTCTTTTTGGGTTTCCCTTCCTGCTCTGCAGCCTGGGGCAACTGTAAGGCTTACCTTGTTTATTTCCCTTCTCTCAGGGATTACTGGGCTGAGTTGCCAGGTGTCCAGTGTCTGAAAACTAGTGTTGATATATATATATATTAATTTTTTTTTTAGTTATGTAAGTCAGCAGAATAGATCTAGTCCCTGTCAAACCATTGTAGCCTAAAACAGAAGTCACCATAATGTACTTTTAATTCTCTATCCAAGTAATTTTTGGAAGAATGGTCTTTATAAATTTTCAGGTATTAATAGAGTTTTTAAAAGAACATTTGCATGTCTGTAGAAATTTTTAATATAACTTACAGTTTTTTGTGTTATGTTCAGAGAATGAAGTTTGGGCATGTTTCCTTCAGAAATGAATTGATTTCTCTGTGGCCTACTATAAGGTTGCTTTTTGTAATTTCTCTGTGTGTCTTTTAAAAAAAAATGGCATTTATGGGAGGTGGGGGGCTGGGAAAGGAGGGCTTGGGGTCAAAATAAGGGGGTTGTAATTGTATGGGGAATATAAAAAATAAAATTTAAATAAAATGTGAAAAAAATGGCATTTAGTTGGAATCAAAGACGTATACACAATCACAGTCAATATGATTAGTTATATAATGAATGCCTTGTTTTTATCTTGTGCCTTAGAATTAAATTGAAATAAATTCTCAGCATTAAAGTGACTTTTAGATAATTGACCTGGTAGTTATTCTAAGCATCACCCTTACAAATTCTTGAATTTCTTCAGTTATACCAGAATTCTTTGAATATTACCTTAGACACAAGAAAATAGTAAGTACTTAACATGATATAGTGATTTAGGATCATTTCCACTTAACATTTCTTTTAAAATAGGAAATAAAACTGCATTTTATAAAACAACTAATTTAAGAAATAGTTACCAGTCAAATCACTAGTTTCTTTGATACCTATTTCTTAGATGTTAAGTAAAACCAAATTAAAATATATTCACATTCTGAAAGTCTTTTAAATGAACTAGATTAAGAAATACATATTTAAGTAAATATATATGTATGTTTAACTTATTTTTCTTAAGGATTATAAACAAGTATTCACAGATATTTACCTTTCACTTTAGTTAAGCATATAGTGTTAGAGATATTTTAGTTCTGTAGAGTATGATTAAAATAATAGTAGGTCTAATAACTAATTCATCAACTCTGTATTTGGAAGATGTGTCATCAGAAGAAGAGTCCAAGAATTTTGATTGGAAACACAGAGTGGAAGACAGGGAACTTAAAAGTCAACCTGAACAGAACTCCAAAGCAGGCTCTGACTAGTGTTCTCCAGAGCCAGCATGTATTCCTAACTGAACATGTTACCTCCTAATTCCAAAGAATCCTACAAATGCCATCTGTGCCTATCACTAACCATCATCCACAATCCTTGTGGACAAACCATAATTTTAAGATACATTACACCATAATTACACATTTATAATAGTGGAAAAATAAAGGGTTTTTTGGGTAGCTATTAGCCTTTTATATTCTCACTGAAGAAGCATTGTGCATCTGAACCAATAATGCTCTGAAAGTGGGGAATATTTTCTTTCTAAACAAAATAATATGCTTTGCACATAGCTAAGCAGCTCTATTTCGTATTTTTGATGTCAGTATTTTTCTATTTTAAATTTTCCCTTTTATAAATAAATGTAAATGTCATATTTAACTTTCAAAATATACCCTATTCTAAAATACAACGAATTTCCACAAAATTACACTTAACATCATATTATGAATACTTTAATTCTAAAATCTTCCTTGCTTTTTAACTCTCAAGATTAAATTCATATTTGAGTATTTGCTTGCTCTACTTTCTTACTACAACTAGGAATAGCACCTTCCCTGAGGAACTAACATTAGCAGATGAACCTGTTACCATCATTATCAAAGGTCTTTGTTAGAAACCTTTACTTACAATTTTAAAACATGATGATAGTCCAGTTTAATCTGTTAACAAGATCCCAAGCATGAACAAGTATGGAATATATGGGGGGAATGTGATGGAGAAAATCTTTTTTTTTGTTGGTCCTAGGCTTTTTTTTTTTAAGGCAAGGATTAAATGTGTTTCGGCCTTAATTGCTTTATGCACATTCTTGTGACGTTGCTGGAGTGGGAGGGAGGAAAAAAAAGAGGGAGCTGTGATTGTGTGGTATGCACCTAAAAGAGTGTGTTAGAGAAGGAGAGAACTCCTAAGCAAGCTGGTTTGACCAGTAACAGAACTGCCTGTGACAGATTAAGAGACAAGCAAGGCTTGGAATCTGAGAGCAAGCAAAGAGAGTGGAAATTTACAGCTGCCCTGTGTGAGTGTTCAAGTGATCGTTTTCAGCTAACGTTTTCCGGTGGTAACTGTTACTCCTCAAAGAGAGACAGAAAGTCAAGACAGGGTTGTGGAAACTCTCGACTCTGCCATGCTTTGGTAATAGAAGGCACCCTCTGTTAAATATAAGATAAAGGCTACTTCATCTAAAGTGCTTTGAGCCTAGAGCTGTCTTCAGCACCTCACCATGTGTCTACTTTTTGTTTCTTAGACAAGCCTGGACATTCTATAACATTTGGTGAGTATCAACCAGGTTATCTATATTGGCATATAGAAATGGAGTTAATATGGTAAACTTTAGTTTTAGTTGGGGTTTTACAGTATTGCTTATATTCATTTTAGCTGTTGTTACCTTGATTCTTTGTGCATAAGGAGATGAACTGCTGTTACTAGGAGAGGTTTAAAAAAACAACAACTACAAAACAATACTTCTCTGTTGCCTGAGGCACTTGAACAATTACCAACTATTCTGTGTCCATGGAATATCTTATTTTGGAAATGAGTTTTCATTTGCAAAGAGTTTCCAAAAATAAAAATAGTGGCAGTATACCATTTTTCATGTTTCTCTTTTGACTGCATGAGAATTCAAAATTAATTTTTTATCTGTTATCAATAGATTTAAAATTATTGTGATGTTTGTTTGGTATCATCAGTTATTATGAGTTATAGTATTCCCTCATAATTCAAATAGAAGTCTTAATGATGAACTTAATTAAAAGAATATGTAATTTAAACATTGAATGCTTAAAACTTCATTTGTACAATCATAACATAGGAGAGTGTATGCTAATTTTATGTCTTTTTAAAAGGAACCATGGAAGGCATATAATCATTCTTCTGTGGGAGGAAGGAAGTTTATAGTGTTAGCTACTGAACTGAGTCATTGCATAAAGAATCACCATTCTGAACAAAGTTTCTAATCTGTTTTCTGCCAGCCTCAAAAAATGTGTTCTGAGTTATTGATTCAAGTAAGTCCTGTAAGAAGCAACAACTTAGCTGAAATGCAAACTTCAGCAGTGTCAGTAAACATTAAAAGTGTTTGTTTCCTAGACACAATATAAAATGGCTGTACTTTCTCTAATATTTCCTCTATGTAGAAGCCTGTAGAACAGGTTTTGTGTTGTGGGTTTTTGTGAAGTTTTTTTTTTTAGCCATTGACCTATGTATAAAAAAGAAATTTAGCTGCTCTATGGAAAGCTTTTCTGAACCAGTATCTTAATACTTAAAAGTCAATAGTAAATACAATAAAGACAATATTACAAAATAACTTTTACTTCTTTATAGAATTTCCCACATTTAGTCCGTCTTAAACTGATAGAAGATTTGCACAATTTTCAAAAATAGTTTTTTATTTTAAACTAGTAATTCAGTGGTATTACCTGAGTGACAGCACCTTTTCTTAAACCCATAAGAATGTAAATATAGAAATAGAGAATAAATGATCTCTATTTATAAATTTTTATGTTTCATAAGTCGATTTCTAAGTGGCTTGGTGGCCTTTGGACTCGTCTTCCTCGGGAAAGAAATGGTTATTGGCTTTTATTTTCTCCAGAGAAAATTTTTTACTCACATTATAGAAAAAAATATTGCCACCCTGAAAAAAATTAAAAATAAGTTCTAGTATTAAAACTCAATATAAAAGCAATTATGTTACAAAGATACTTTTATATATCAAATATTAATGCTTGAAGAAAAGCAAATTCAGTAAGAGGTAGATAGGCATTTAGAAGTATGCTTATATAGAGAATTTCTAGATAGTTTTAAGAGTTGATTGTACTGTTAATGAGATCTAATCTCATATTCAGATCAGTAATTTTTATTTTTCTTGCTACAAGAATATTGTAGCCCTTGCTTTTATGCTTATTAGCTGTTTCTGAGCACTAGCCCAGTGTCTGGCACATAACTGGTTACCTAATAAATAGTTACTAGATGAGGACTGAGCTTTTAATTTGATTCACAAAATGGAACAGAGTAATTTTTCCAAGGTATCCAAAAAAGGAAAGGGATTTAGGACATGCTGCTTTCATATGAGGAAGAATTGATTGAATTGTAGAAACAAAGCAATAGTAGAAGAGAACAGTCCTAACTATTAATAGAAAAAGAAAACGCCTTGGTAAAAGTTGGTGACAGTACTGAATGAGTTAGGGAAGGTAAAGAAGGAAGATACTTTATAAGCTAGATATCTTCAGTACATGGGACATTTTGAAGTAAGATGTTAAGTTAAACTCAGAAGAGTAATGTATTTTCATTTGCTTAGTAGGATCCATGTGAAGAAATGTGGTCTATTTAGTTACACTTGCCCTAAAAGTTTCTTTAAAGTGCATAGATATAAAATTAAAAGTTAATAATACACTAAACCATATGTAATAAAATAATAATGTAAAAACTTGGATGAGTTATAGTAACAGAAAAAACTTTCCCAATTTGATATTTCAAATCATAGTTAAAAAGTAATCATTTCAAATAGTCTTAATGGCATTGCTAAGTGTTTAATAAATGCTTGTGGGATAACTAAACAAAATAAGGTGGAATAATTTGGATAATTTTCTATTTCTGAAATAAGGATGTCTGTTTACAGTCTGTGTACATACGTATTTATAATGAGGCCTAAAAACAATATTGAACGAACATTCCCTTAGCAAGGGAAAAATCTATTGAAACTCTATTAACATTTTAAAAAAAAGATTTATGCATACAAGAGCTGGGGTACGAGGCCAGAGGTGCAGGGTGGGAGAGAGGGGGAGATGAGAGTATTCACCAGAGACAGAGTGGGGAACAGAACAGCAGACTGACTGAAACACACTGCTGAGGGGAGCAGCAGACAAGGTGGGAGAGGTCTGCTGCGCCATGTGGGTTGCTTCCTGGCCAGGCGGGGATCAAACTCGTGCTGCAGAGGCTGCGGATTGCTTCACAGTGCTGTGTTTAACCCATTGTGCCACCAGGGAGGCTCTTAATAGGGCATTTTTTTAATTATGGTCAGATATAGTATTCCATTGCTAATGAAATAATTGGTTTACCTAAAAACTTTACTATTTGTAAATGAGACAATATGCTTTTATAAGTTTTGTGATTTTTTAAAATTTCTTGTAGAGGCTCATCTAGTTATATTAACCTCCACAACCAGAAAAATGTGTACAAACCTGAAAGACTGTAGGATGAGAGATAACGCTGAATAACTTTAATTCTTACTCTCGCATGTTTTTTGTTTATTTGTTTTAAAGATAGATTTATTTATGCATACAAGAACTGGGGTACAGGCCAGAGCTGTGGGGGGTCTGAGGACTCACCAGAGACAGAGTGGGGAGCAGAACAGGCAGACTGAGTGAATTACACTGCTGAGGGGAGCAGCGGGTGAGACAGGAGAGGTCTGCTGCGCAATGTGTGTAGCTCCCTGACAGGCAGGGGATCTAACACCTGCGGCAGAGGCTGCAGATAGCTTCACAGTGCTGTGCTTAACCCTTTGCGCCACCAGGGAGGCCCTCTCCCATGTTTTTATAGATTGACAGTTTGTAGACAGGCACTGGAGCTTATTGAAGCTTTGAAAGTTGTATTTCACATTATAACTTTGAAATTGTCTTAATGCTTATAGCAATAACTATAATTTGATTATTATTATGTATAGTAAATAGATGGGAAAACTAAAAAATGAATTTTTAGTGTCCCTTGATAATTCTATTGTGAAAAATAATGATTTGTAAATTTCAGTTATTCATTGGATACTCTCATGACAATTACTAAGCTTTGAGAATATTAACCTAGCTTCATTTACAGCTCTGCTACAAATTGATATTGTGAAGTTCTAATATAGAGTAATCATTTATTGATAGCCACCAATAGCTAAGTGATAGAGAAATTTTAGCTCTAACAATTGGCTGGAGCTGCCAACAGAGACATTACTATAAATCTGATGAATGAAGTTACTGGGTTTTGTTTTTTTTTTTTTTCTGTAACAGTGGTCCACAAGATTGTTAATTATAACAAATATATTAGTTGTATATCTTCCTATTTTATTCTATTTATATTCTATTTTAAAATACATTCAGTGGAATTAAGGAGCAATTCTCAAGGAAATGGGTTTCCCTTTTTGTAAAAGCTTTTATTTTGACATTAATCTGAGCTTCCAGATGAATGAGGGTACATAAATATTTCTCACAAGTTTTCCATTTCTATGTAAATTAGCCATTTTTAGAAAATGTCTCTCAAACTCCATTAATAAAACTTACCAAAACAAAATCCTTATTAGTCATTTTGAACTGGGAAAATGGATGACAAGTGAAAGACCACATTTGTACTTTATTGTCCACTGATTTCCACTCACTTCTATAGCTTTTCAAAGTCAAAATTTAATTATATGACTTTTAAGTATAATTAGGGTATATATTTTAAAATGGAATTGTTGAAAAATAGAATATATTGATTGTATACTTTAACATACATGTGCTTTGTAATTTGGTATTTGGTGTCATAATACAGATAACTATAGTAATACGGTTTGTGATTTTTTTAATCTCCATAAAGGCAACTCCAAATTATGATTTTTCAAGGAGTGGGTAAAATGGACAAGGCTCTTTGGGTACAGCAAATACAGTAGAACTTACAGGTATACTTTTTTAGTTTTGAAATTTATATTCAATCAAATGAATCCATTTAAGAGAACAGATCAATAACTGCTGGCAAATGTAAACACTCATGTAACCTCCATTCCATTGATTTTTTTAAAGGGAATTTTATAGGTCTGGTTATTTGCCATGAATGTACTTTTGATTGTATATTAGTTCTGTCTGATACCTATTTGAAATAGAGATAAAAAAACGATAACTCCTAAAATTTTCTGAATTTTTAATGTAGTGGTAGGTTTATTCTATTTTATTTTATCAAAAAGCATATGTGGGTTAAGTTTAAATTAGCAAGCTCTAGGGAAGAATTCTGGAGGGTATTCCTCTCATTCAATGTTTGATTTTAAAGTAAGCTTGTGAAAGAAAAGAACACTCATCCTTGAATTGACTTTCTTATAGTGTGTTGACAGTTTAATATTTTTTATGATTTCACCTATAGAAATCATGAGATTTTTGTTGGCTTTAGATATAAATTTACTATTTCCTTAAACTTCTATGGGGATCCGGGCCTCCCTGGTGGCGCAGCGGTTGAGCGCTGGGTTGCGAAGCTGCCCGCAGCCTCTGCAGCACAGGTTCGATACCCGGCTGCTCCCCAGCCACCGCAGGAGGGTCCCACATGGCGTGCAGACCTCTCTTGCGGCCCGCTGCTCCCCTCAGCAGTGTACTTTGGTCCTTCTGCCTGCTCTGCTCCCCGCTCTGGCTCTGGTGAATTCTCTCACCCTCCCGCACTTCTGACTGTACTCAGTGCTTGTATAAATATAAACAAATAAATAAAAAATATTTAAAAAAAAAAAAAAACTTCTATGGGGATCCTTTGAAATTAGAACTATTATTGAATAGTATAGTTGGAGGCTAGACCTAAAGACCTGTAAATACTCTTGTCACCTACAAGTGGACATTATTCTTCTTTAAAATAGTTATTTATTTATTTTTAAAAGATTTATTTATTTTTATACAAGAACTGGGGTACAGTTCAGATGCGTGGGAGGGTAAGAGGATTCACCAGAGACAGAAAAGACAGACTGAAGAAATACACTGCTGAGGGGAACAGCGGGCGAGACAGGAGAGGTCTGCTTTGCCATGTGGGATTCTCGCTGGCCGGCCGGGATTGAACCCGCACTGCAGAGGCTGCAGACAGCTTCACAGTGTGGCGCTCAACCGCCTGCGCCACCAGGGAAGCCCTTCAGAATATTTAAAGCAACTATGATGATGGCATTTCATGCCCTAAATGAGCTCTGCTCCCAACTTCTCCTTTCAAACCCTCTTCACATATGTCACTGGATATATTTTATATGACTCACTCAGGTGATTAACATTGGACCATCTTTAATGTCCTTCACATGTAAGTTAGAAATATGAAATATTTTACTGTGTATTTGGACATATAATACTGCCAAAACATACTACAAAATCTACAGGGCCGGAACTCCCTGGGAACAGAACTGAATAATCTTTCTTGGCTTTCTTTCCAGAATTAGAGCCAAGTACTACTCTTTATGAAACTTCATAGCCAGAGTAACAGAAATCGTATTTGTTTCACTAATACTTTGAAAAACATGATGAACAAATATTTCACAAATTGAACTTTAAAAAATGGTTGTTTAGTCATTGAAACTATTGTTTATCAGATGTTCCCATTATAAAAGCATTTGCATGACCTATTAAAGTTTGGAAAAAAACAGAAAATTTGAAGGAAGAAGAAATTAAGCCTCCATAAGCCAACTATCTAGAGGCAATCACCATTAACTTTTAAAAATTATTTTTCTACACATAGGTTTGTGTATTTGTTCGTTTGCTTTTACATAGTTGTAGTTGTGCTCTATAATATGGGATACTGTTTTGAATAGCATTTTCAATTTATTTTACACTCTTTGTAAATATTTTCATGGCCATGAAATGTATTTCATTAAATCTGTGAAATCATTGGTTGTAAGGTCATATATTTTCATGTACCACTAAGAAAGAAAAAAATCTGTTAGTGTAAGGTTCCAACAATTATAAGACATCTAAATTATTAAGTGATGTTTAAGATGTGGAAAGAAAAGTTGTGAAGATAACAAGATAATTCTTTATTTTCTTAGGATTAATTACCAGAAGTGGAATTACTACTCAATCACAGGTTGGTGAACATTTAATGATTCTGGATCCAGATTTCAAAATTTCTGTACCAGTTATATTCCTACAAATGAATAAAGAAGTAACCTTTTGCATCTTACCATTGACAAAATAGAAATTTGTAAAAACAGTAACAAGAATATTAATTATATGATGCCCAAAATAGCCTTGCACTTTGAGGATGCATTTTTTTTTTTTTACCATGTGTTTAACTGTATTTCCTCCTTTGTGGTTTCCCACTAGCTATATAAATTATTTTTTAATGGTTTTCCTATTCATCTTGAACTTTTATAATGATATTAGCCTTCTGTTTCATATTCATATAACAATTTCCTTATTTTCCTTTGCCTATAATCTTGTATTTAATTTTTTCAAAAAGATTTATCAGATTTATATTTATAAGACTGTATTTTTCTTTGAGATTTATTTCATCACTTCCATAATTTCTAAAATTGGAGAAATTGTTTATAACCAGAAATGTTAAAGTCACTTTATATTAACACCTATATTTGGACTCTGTTATTCCATTGATCTGTTTTTCATTTTTCTTTTTTAATATTCAAAAAGGCAGGTTTATTATAAAAAGGGAAGAGCAGTAAAGTATGCTGGCATAGACACAAGCTAGCAGAAGCAGCTGCCCCTGAAAGGGACAGGTTTGTTAAAAGAGACCTGAATAGTCACAGTCTTGGGAGGAGAACTGCCTCTGCTGCTTGCACAGGCGTAGTCACAGGCAGGCAGAAGAGCTGCTGCCTCCATTGATCTGTTTTTCTTGTGCTGCTGTTTTGCACGTAGTGGATGTAAGTCAGAGGTGTGGGGAGGGGTGGGTGAGAGGATTCACCAGAGACAGTGGGGAGCAGGACATGTGTATTTAACTGAAATATACTGCTAAGGGAAGCAGCCACCGGACATGACAGGAAAGGTCTGCCACGCCACATGTGGGTTAGCTCCCTGGCCTAGGATCAAACTCAGGCCGCAGCAGTGGTAGCACTGAGACTACCTAGGGAGGTAACCAGGGAGGCACCTTTATAACACTTGTAGTATTCCCTCCTAAGTAATATTCCTTTAAAAAATTTATCCTCTTTTTTTTTTTTAAGATTTATGCATACAAGAACTGGATTACAAGCCAGAGGTATGGGGGGTGAGGGGATTTACCAGAGACAGAGTGGGGGACAGAACAGGAAGACTGACCAGAATACACTGCTGAGGGGAGCAGCGGGCAAGACAGGAGAGGTCTGCTGTGCCATGTGGGTAACTCCCTGGCAGGCCCGGGATCGAACTAGTGCTGCAGAGCTGCAGATAGCTTCACAGTGCTGTGCTTAACCCCTTACACCACCAGGGAGGCTCCAATTTATTCTTTTTTATGCTAAATGAAATAAGAAGGAAAGATAAGTACTGGATGTTTTCACTTAAATGTGGAATATAAAGAAACCAAACGAAATGTCAAAAAAGAAGACAAAACTTGCAGACTGACTATAGATCAGAGGCAGACAGCAGAGGAGTGGGAGGAAAAGGAGTCAAAACAGGGAAGGGAAGAGCGCAAGGAACTAGTGAGGGTTCACTGGTGATATGGTGGTGGGAGAACTACGGAGACTACACCTGAGGGGATAAATCATATACTGTACAAAAATGAACGACAATGTAAGAAAATAAATAAATAAATTTAGAAAAAAAATTATCCTTTCTTTCTTGGCATTCTTGCTTAATTTAGTTCACAAACACTTTTTTGAATTTGTGATTGGAATTGTATCAAACCATGGACTATAGAAATAATGTACATGTTAGTAGTAGTCAGTCTTTCTATTAAAAAAGATTGATTTTATATTGATGTCTTTTTCTGTTAGTTATATAGGTTTTCTCCTGAAATCTGTTTACTGTTTCAGTGAAGATGTTATGTGCTTATTTTTTTAAAGATTTATTTATTTATGAATACAAGAACTAGGGTACAGGCAGAGGTGGGGGGGGTGAGAGGTTTCACCGGAGACAGAATGGCTGATTGACTGAAATACACTGATGAGGGGAGCAGCAGGTGAGACAGGAGAGGTCTGCTGTGCCATGTGGGTAGCTCCCTGGCCGGCCAGGGATCAAACTCGTGCTGCAGTGGCTGCAGATAGCTTCACAGTGTTGTGCTTAGCCCCTTAATTTTTGGGAGACCCGGTAATTTTTGTTTTATCTCAATAATTATCTTACCCAATTTCTTAGTAACAAATACTCTGATTTGATATTATTCTGTATGTATAGCCTTTTATTTATTGACAGGAATTATGCTAGAATCTACATTGAACATATTTAACCTGAAAAGAATTTAGATCACTTCTCTATTTCCATTTCTCCTATTTCCATTTCTCTCAGTAAATAGTCTAAATTTTTAAATTTTTCCTTAAATTCTCTACCATATTTCTCTGTTCCTCTATTTCTAGGAATGACTTCTCGTTATATAAAATCAAGGTCAAAAAGTAAAAATAGATATGTAATATAGTCCTTATTTTACCCAACATATAAAAGAATTTCATTTATAAAGGTAATTGACATATTTACTATGTATTACATATATGTAGTTTATATGTTCTGTGCACAATAACAAATGTACATATCTATACCACATGTGTGTAGTATTTATGTTTATGTATGTAATATCTAACAATTATGTTGAATTCTGTATTCATGTTTTAATATTACTTGTTATATAATAATCTCTTTATTTCTAACGTTTTTGTGACATTTTGTTTTAGTTATGTCCCTTTTAAAGTTTGTAGTTCAATTATGTCTGTGTGCATGCTTGCATGTATGTGTGTACATGTTGCCCAATTTGAATCCTGGTTTTTAGTAGTAGTATTTAATACATTTGTAATGCATTCATTACTAGTGTTTGTTTTCATTTTTCTGTATTGTTTTATATTCTATATTTACTGTTTATTTTTTTCCTTTTCTTTTCCATTCCTGATTGTTGCTGATTCTGTCAAATTATTTTTGTTCTTTTTTTTTTTTCACCATCTGGTGTTTGAAAGTCCTACTTCTGTTATTATAGTGCTTAAGGTTTAATTTATAATAAATACAAGATACAGAATTGCCTTAATTGATGAATGATATAATTTTAGAAAGCCCCAGAACTTAAACTAATTTGACAAGGTGGTTAAATATAGGAAAATATATTTAAATTTTATTGTGATTTAATCAGCACCTCTATCTTTTTCCTTAAAAGAAGGGTCTATAAAAGAAATTTAGTTGTGCTTTCCAGATTGTTAGTAGTTTTTGTTATATTTTGCCTCTCAAAATATTAATACTTTAGGAACACTTTTGAACAAATTTATTAAGCTTCACAGACACATTTCAGCATTCATTTGGACTTACCGAAAAATTTTATTTATTTATTTATTTTTTGCTCAACTCCATATCTTTCCTTTTTTTTTAACTAGTTTACAGTACCACTGTGCATTTATTTATTTATTTTTTATGATGAATTTTATTTTATATTCCCCATACAATTGCAACCCCCCCATTCTGACCCCAATCCCTCCCCTCCCGCCCCCCGCCCCCCGCCCCCCAAAAAGTGTCTCTGGTGCATAGTTTTTTGTTGATTTTGATTTTCACTTTCTTATAGTTATTCATTTTCCTGGTCTCTTATTTAAGTTTTCTAGATTCCTGCTATGAGTGAGACCATCCGGTATTTTTCTTTTTCTTTTTGGCTTATTTCATTGAGCATGATCCCTTCCAGTGCCATCCATGTTTCTGCAAATTGCATGTGTTTATCTGTTTTGAATGCTGAGTAATATTCCATGGTATATATGTACCACATCTTCTTGATCCAGTCATCTATTTTTGGGCATTTGGGCTGTTTCCAAAGCTTAGCTATTGTAAACAGTGCTGCTATAAACATAGGGGTGCAGGTGCTCTTTGGAATGGATGTTTCTGTGTCCTTTGGGTAAATACCTAGGAGTGAAATTGCTGGACCGTATGGAAGCTCTATGTTTAGTAGGTCCAGAATTCTCCACACAGCTCTCCATAGTCTTTGGACCAGTTTGCACTCCCACCAACAGTGCAGGAGAGTTCCTTTTTCTCCACACCCTCGCCAACATTTGTTGTTGCTAGTTTTTTTAATATGTGCCATTCTCACTGGTGTAAGATGGTATTTCATGGTAGTTTTGATTTGCATTTCCCTGATTACAAGTGATGTTGAACATTTTTTCATATGCCTGTTGGCTATTTGCATTTCCTCTTCAGAGAAGTTTCTTTTTAGCTCTTCTGCCCATTTTTTGACTGGATTATTTTCTTTGTTGCTGTTGAGTCTCATCAGCTCTTTGGAGATTTTTGTGATCAGTACTTTATCATTAGTGTTGTGTGCAAAAATGTTCTCCCAGTTGGTGGGGTTTCTCTTTGTTTTTGTTATATTGTCTCTTTTGCTGTGCAGAAGCTCTTTAATTTGATGTAGTCCCGGCTGTTTATCTTTGCCTTCACTATCACTGGTTTGGGTGATGTGTCTGTAAAGATGTCTTTGATGTGCATATCACGTAGTGTTTCACCTATGTTTCCTTCTATGTATTTTATGGTTTCAGGTCTTATGTCTAGTTCTTTAATCCATTTTGAGTTGATTTTTGTGTATGGTGTGAGGTAGTGGTGAAGCTTCATTCTTTTGCATGTAACGACCCAGTTTTCCCAGCACCATTTATTGAACAAACTTTCTTTGCTCCAATGCATAGTCTTTGCTACTTTGTCAAAGATTAGTTGACCATAAATCTGTGGGCTTATTTCTGGATTTTCTATTCGATTCCATTGGTCTGTATGTCTGTTCTTGTTCCAGTACCATGCAGTTTTGATGATTATGGCTTTGTAGTATAGTTTGAAGTCTGGAAGTGTGATGCCTCCATTCCCTTCTTTTTTTTTCAGGAGAGCTTTGGCTATTCGGGGTTTTTTGTGATTCCATATGAATTTCATCAATAATTGTTCTGTTTCTTTGAAGAATGACATTGAAATTTTGATTGGAATAGCATTGAATCTGTATATTGCTTTTGGTAGGATGGCCATTTTAATAATGTTTATTCTTCCAATACATGAGCAGGGGATGTCTTTCCATTTCTTTGTGTCTTCTTCTATTTCTTTTAACAGTGTTTTATAGTTTTCTTTGTATAGGTCCTTTACCTCTTTTGTTAGATTTATTCCCAAATATTTGATTTTTTTGTTTCGATAATAAAAGGAATTTTTTTTAATTTCTTCTTCTTCAGATTTATTGTTTGTGTATAGGAAGGCTACTGACTTTTGCGTGTTGATTTTCTATCCTGCCACTTTACTGAACTGATTGATGAGTTGAATTAGTTTTTCTGTGGAGTTTTTGGGGTTCTCTATGTATATTATCATATCATCTGCAAATAGTGATAGTTTGACTTCTTCTTTTCCTATTTGGATTCCTTGTATGTCTTTCTCTTGTCTTATTGCCCTGGCTAGGACTTCCAGTATTATATTGAAAAGCAGTGGTGAGAGTGGACATCCTTGTCTTGTTCCAGATCTTAGTGTAATTGCTTTGAGCTTTTCACCATTGAGAATGATACTGGCTGTTGGCTTGTCATAGATGGCCTTTATGATGTTGAGGTATGTTCCTTGTATCCCAAGAATTTCAAGGGCTTTTATCATGAATGGGTGTTGCACTTTGTCGAAAGCTTTCTCAGCATCTATTGATATTATCATATGGTTTTTATATTTCTTTTTGTTGATGTGTTGGATAACGTTGATTGATTTTCGGATGTTAAACCATCCTTGTGTCCCTGGAATGAATCCTACTTGGTCGTGGTGAATTATCTTATGGATACATTGTTGGATTCTGATAGCTAAAATTTTATTGAGGATTTTTGCAACAGTGTTCATTAGGGAGATTGGCCTGTAGTTTTCCTTTTTTGTGTTGTCCTTGTTTGGTTTTGGTATTAGTGTAATGTTGGCTTCATAGAACATGTTTGGTATTGCCCCTTCCTTCTCAATTTTTTGGAAGAGTTTGTGAAGGATAGGCACTAATTTGTCTCTGAATGTTTGGTAGAATTCATTTGTAAATCCATCAGGTCCTGGGCTTTTGTTTTTGGGGAGGTTTTTGATTACCATTTCAATTTCGCTGCTTGTAATTGGTCTGTTTAGGTGTTCTATTTCTTTTTTATCTAGCTTTGGGTGATTGTAGAGTTGTAGGAATTTGTCCATCTCCTCTAGATTATTGAACTTGTTTCCATATAACTGTTCATATTAGTTACTGATTATTCTTTTGATTTCTGCTGTGTCCGTTGTGATTTCTCCTCTTTCATTGATGATCCTGTTTATTTGTGCTTTCTCCCTTTTTTCCTTTGTGAGCCTGGCTATGGGTTTGTCTATTTTATTGATTTTTTCGAAGAACCAGCTCTTGGTTTCATTGATCTTTTGGATTTTTTTTTTTTTAGTTTCAATTTCATTTATTTCTGCTTTGGTTTTTATTATTTCTTTTCTTCTACTGGTTTTGGGGTTTTTTTGTTGTTCTTTTTCTAGATCTTTGAGCTTCGAGATTAAGTTGTTTCTTTGAGTTCTTTCTTGTTTCTTGATGTGAGCTTCTATTGCTATATATTTCCTCTTATTATTTTCCTGCTTTTGCTGCATCCCATACATTTAGGATATTGGTGTCCTCCTTGTCATTCAGTTCAAAGAATTTTTTAATTTCTTCTTTGATCTCCTCATTAGTCCAGTGGTCTTCCAGTAGTGTGGTTTTTAATCTCCATGAGGTAGGAGAGTTCCTTGCCTTCTTTTTATGGTTTATTTCTAGTTTGATGCCTTCATGGTCAGAAAAGATGGTTGGTATGATTTCAATCTTGATGTATCTTTTGATGTTTGTCTTGTGCCCCCGTATGTGATCGATCCTGGAGAATGATCCGTGTGTGCTTGAGAAAAATGTGTACTCCGTTTTTGGGGGGGTTTAGTGTTCTATAGATGTCTGTTAAGCCCAAATGCACTAGGTTCTTATTTAGAGCTTTAGTTTCTTTACTTATTTTTTGTCTTGTTCATCTATCCATTGTTGATAGTGGCGTGTTGAAGTCTCCCACTACGTATGTGTTTTCTCTGATGTCTGTTTTCAGAGAGGACAACGGTTGTCTGATATATTTTGGTGCTCCTTCGTTTGGTGAGTATATGTTAATGTCAACTCCATATCTTTACACTATTGCCTGGTTATCCTGTTTCTCTTCTCTCTTCCTTTCTCTTCCTCTACTCCTTCTCCATGTTAGGTCATTTTATTTTGCCCTCACACATATGTAATAGTTTTAGTAAGGAAATGTTTTTTCCTTGGAAACTATGTAAATAGTGTTTCACTATTTCTTAGGATTTGAACTAAAATTATAAATCCTGATTCCACTCATTGAACATGATTCTTCGGTGCTACTATAGATTTTTTTCCCCTTTGTGGAAGTGTATAGGATTTCTCTTTAGTCTTACAGTTCAGAAATTTTAGAATGTATCCTGGAGTAGGCCTTATGCATTTCCCCAGTATGATAACCATTAGTTTAATTAAATCTGAAGACATGTGCCTTTGTTCCACTTCGTGAGTTTGTTTCCATTTTTTCTTTCTATATTAATTTTCTATGTCAGTCATCTGTTTTTTAAAGAACTCCTATTCAGGGCCTCCCCGGTGGCGCAGCGGTTGAGTGCTGAGTTGCGAAGCTGCCCGCGGCCTCTGCACCACCGGTTCGATCCCCGGCTGCTCCCCGGCCACCAGAGTAGGGTCCCACATGGCGCGCAGACCTCTCCTGCTGCCCGCTGCTCCCCTCAGCAGTGTACTTCAGTCCTTCTGCCTGCTCTGCTCCCGGCTCTGGCTCTGGTGAATTCTCTCACCCTCCCGCGCTTCTGACTGTACGCAGTGCATGTATAAACAAACAAACAAATAAAAAAAAATGCCTGTATTAAAAAAAAAAAAAAAAAGAACTCCTATTCAGTCAGTATTGGCTCTGAATTGGTTCTTGTTTGTTTTTCACTCTCTGTTCCAGGAGATTTCCATGGCTTGTTCTTCAAATTGCTAATTTGTTTTTCAATTCTATACAGTCCTCTCAGTCCAGCATTTTATATTTAGTTACGCATGCCTTTAGTTATAAGAACGTTTTCTTGTCCACTGTTTCTTTTTCATAGCAGCTGGTTCTTATTTTATGTATATAATAATGTATCATATTTTGTGGGAGAAATTAGTTTTTCAAGCTTCTTGTTTTAATGCCTTACCTCTTCTCTCTAGGAGTTTACTCTCTTAATATTTCTCTTTTATTTTTCTTAATTTTCCTCTAATGCCATTGACTTTTGTTTATAAGCAAGAGACTATATTAAATAGCATTGGTTAGCAAATATTGCTTTCTCCAACTATCTAAAGAAATGGGCAAAGCATAGAAATTGGAAATTCACAGAAAAAGCTTAAAGGCCAATCAGTTTATGAAAAAGTACTCATTAGTAATTTGGGAAATGTAAATTAAAATAGTAAATGAATAACCTTTTACGACTGTCATAATGGCAAAAATTTTAAATTCTGACAGTGTAAACTGTTGGCAAGGATAGAGCACAACTACAACTCATACACTGCAGTGAGTATTAGTTGTTAACAACTAATGACATGCCCAAGAATTTTTATTACAATCACAGTTGTATAGTAAACAATTAGAACCTGGAGAAGTGGTAAATAAATTATGGTTTGGCTATACAGTGAGAATGCTATACAGCAAGTAAGATGATCAACTAGAGGTGTGTGCAGTAGCACAAATAAATCTCATAAACATGGTTTTAAGGGGAAAAAAGGAAATGATCATATGACCACATTTCTCTAAATCTTTAAAACATGCACAGTGGTGTGGTATATATTGTCTCAAAAGTATGGAAACACAAAGGAAGAATAAATGATGAATGAGGGGGTTCTAGGGTGTTTTATCAAAGGGGTTGTTGCTTTAGTTGCTTTTTATTTTTTTAAGATGGAAAATATACAGAACTTGTCAAACAGTTCTCTTTTCTTTTTTTTTATCTAAATTATAATACCCAGGGGAAAAAGTGCTGTGAAGCATTTAGATTAGCTGACTGAATCACTATCCATTTGCCAACCAATTGCTATAGCCAGGACAGGTGATGGAATACTCTGGCCACTCCTTTGTCATGTTCCCCCTGTGTGGGTGGGATGGGGTTGGGTAAGTGGACAAGTCTATTATCAGAAGAATCAGGGACCAAATAGCTGCCAGACATTTTCTCTTTTGATTCAGGTCTTTAATATTCCACTATTATTATTATTTTCATTCCTCTTATTTCCATTCTTTTCTTGGAGGTTTTCATGGCAGTGCCCTCTTCAACTTTAGTTGAATTCTTATTTTCATTTCTACATGAATGAATTATAGGCTCCCACCCTCCTACATGTTCTGTAAACAATATTAAGATTTTCTTTAAAGAATCATTTTGATTTTTAGCATATATTTTGTTAAACTCCTGTGGCCTTGATTCCATCTCGTCTTTTTAATGAAATTTTTAGTAAGTGTGCATGTTCTGGTCACACATAAATATGTTGGCTAGGGATTTCATCATGAGGTTATCGATTTTCCCTCTTAGAACTCTATCTAGATTTCTCCATGGTCTTATGTTTTATGGAAGTCCAAAAACAACTTGATTTTTATCTTTCTGTTGTTAAGGTCATTTTGTAGGAATGTGCTTTGAGAGAGAATGTTTATTTCTTTTAACAGTCACAAGACATAACTAAATTTTCAGACTCAACTAGAAAAATACTTTAAATCACCGGATTTAGATTGTCGTCTTCTGTTTAAGCTGTTATGTCTTTGATTGTTATAGATCCATTTTTAGTTCCTTTTGTTTTTGTTGACCTTCTCTACCTTCCCCTATTGTTATAATACATGTTTTTTACAGGGTAACACTCCATCCTCTCCATATCTTTCTTTCTCTGTATGTGTGTATCTCTTGGTATCTCTTCTTGGTATCTCTTCTCTCTTGGTATCTCTTCTCTAAAATTTTAGTTTCTTTGAATTTTTTGTACATTCTGGCAAAGCCTTTTGTGTGTATGTCTTCTACTACATTTTGAGGTTTATTTTTTCCATCTTCTAGTTCAATGACACATTATAGATGCTCAGTAATTTTTTTAATGAAGTATAGATGGACTCATTTTGAATCTTTAAGTTGTCCTCAGTGTTCTGTGAAGTCATTTTTATTTATGCAGATACATACAACCATGCTGCATTAGGGGTGCATGTATGGATATTATTTGTGTTTTTGATCTTTTATCTTGGCCAGTTGCCTTTTTGTCTAAATCCTATCCCCTTTTTTTCAACTATGTCTCTTCCATTCCTACATAGAATTACTTTTGGAAGCAACCTTTTCTGCCCAAGTCCACAGGGTATTTCTCCTCTTTCCTTGTGCTCTTTTAACAAAACAAACAAAAAGTATGTTATTTGTTTTTTATTCTATTTGTTCACTCTTGAAAGTAGAGAAGTACAATAGGGCCACTCACATTTCATGACACTTGTGTGCTGCATGGTCTGCTGTCAGTACTGACCTACAGGACAGGTTGATATGCCAGATCCCAACATTGCTTTCAATGCCTATGGTAAGACAATGTCACAGTGTTGGACTTAAATGGCATCATCTTTTGTCCCTTCTTCTTGCTTTTGAAATATACATCCTAAAAACTGTGAGGAGGATTTTATAGAAAAACTACTGCTGCTGCCACCACCGCCCCTATAGCTGCCCTATTCCCCAGAGACATTGTTTTCAGGACTCCTCTGTTCCTTTTATTCCTATGATCATTGTCTTTCATCATGATGGATAAGAAGTTAAAGATTATAGGGCCTCCCCGGTGGCGCAGCGGTTGAGCGCTGGCTTGCGAAGTGGCCCGCAGCCTCTGCAGTGCTGGTTCAATCCCCAGCCACTGGTGATCCCACATGGTGCGCATACCTCTCCTGCCGCCTGCTGCTCCCCTCAGCAGTGAACTTCATCAGTCTGCCTGCTCTGCTCTCTGCTCTGACTCTGGTGAATTCTCTCACCCTCCCGCGCTTCTGACTGTACCCAGTGCTTGTGTAAATAAAGTATAAATAAATAATCTTTAAAAAAAAAAGTTATAAAGATTGCAGAATGGCTGTGGGCCATCAGTGAATAACCTAAAATTGATAGCTTAGGGCCTGTGTAATTTTAAAATGTGATGTTCTTTCTTTAAAAATTGCCTTATTTTACTGATAAATAATTATGAGACAAGGATGAGAACTTCTGAATCATTTAGATCACTTACAATTCAGGTTTAGATGGTGATAGGATTAGATAAATGATAAATTCAGGATTAGATTAGTGATAAATACCTTGTGTTTTGAGTGCCATTGGTTCATTATTGAATGGCTGGGAGGTTAAATATGACTGAGGTGGATGCATATGCAGTGACCAGCATGGTTACCCACAAAGTAGGAACACCAATTTCATGTTTGAGGGTGGTATGGGGACCTTAGGGGTGGAGTCAAGTTGGCCAACTGAAGAAAATAGTTTCACCTTAATTTGTAAGACATCTGAAGATTTTATGAAGGTTGTAACTATGCTGTTTGAGAATATAGCATGAGTTTTGATTTCCTTTAATACATGGGCCCCAGAATTAAAGAAGAGTGATGCTATCAAATTTTAAAACTTTAAGCTAGTTTAATGTAATAGTTATTATGATAAATAGGTACATTTAAAATATGTATATTTAAAATATGAACATTATGAATTTTAAAAAAGATAATGTAGGGCCTCCCCTGGTGGCGCAGCGGTTGGGCGCTGGGCCCCGTTCGATCCCCGGCCCCCGGCTAGGGTCCCACATGGTGCACAGACCTCTCCTGCCACGCCCGCTGCTCCCCTTAGCAGTGTACTTTGTCACTCCGCCCGCTCTGTTCCCCACTCTGGCTCTGGTGGATTCTCTCACCCTCCTGCGCTTCTAACTGTACCCAGTGCTTGTATAAATAAATAAATAAATCTTTTAAAAAAAAAAAGACTAATGTATTATGAGGCACTTTTTTTTTTTTTATAGAGGCATGTTTTATTTATTTATTTATTTATTTGTTTGTTCGTTTGTTTTGTTTATACATGCACTGGGTACAGTCAGAAGCGCGGGAGGGTGAGAGAATTCACCAGAGCCAGAGCGGGGAGCAGAGCAGGCAGAAGGACCGAAGGACACTGCTGAGGGGAGCAGCGGGCGGCAGGAGAGGTCTGCACGCCATGTGGGACCCTCCTCCGGTGGCCGGGGAGCAGCCGGGAATTGAACCGGCGCTGCAGAGGCTGCGGGCAGCTTCGCAACCCAGCGCTCAACCGCTGCGCCACCGGGGAGGCCCGTATTATGAGGCACTTTAAGGTGTGTTACATCCTTTGTTTTAATCTCATTGCCTCTGAAACATTTGCTATCTCCACATAGAAGAGCAGGAATTATTTTTCTGGGCTAGACTTGATCCCTAGTACTTAGCAAGATGCCTGTGCTTAGTGCTTATACAGATTTTTCAACGAGTGAATTAATAAACCAATAGGCAAACGAAAAGCTGGGAGACAATGAATCAGGAAATGCTGACTTAAACACCATGTTAACATGAAAGTCCTGAAAATGTTTATAATTTTAGTACGATTAGCATTAGGATTAGCTGATAGAATGAGAACTGAGCAGAATAATAGGTAATGGACAAATATCATGAAATATATGTGATATTGTATTATAATTTATACTCTTGTGATGTCAAGGAGTATTTAGTTGAACTTCCTACAGTTGTGTATCTTTTCCTTAGTGCAGAACTATATGCAGAAAAAACACAATTATACAAGTGCATTTATCCTTTTTTTATTTTATTTTTTTAAATAATAAATTTTATTTTTATATTCCCCCATACAATTGCAAACGCCCCATTCTGACCCCAATCCTTCCCCTCCCGCCCCCCACCCCCCAAAAAGTGTCTCTGGTTCATAGTTTTTTGTTGATTTTGATTTTCACTTTCTTATATTCATTTTCCTGGTCCCTTATTTAAGTTTTCTAGATTCCTGCTATGAGTGAAACCATCCGGTATTTTTCTTTTTCTTTTTGGCTTACTTCGCTGAGCATGATCCCTTCCAGCGCCATCCATGTTGCTGCAAATTGCATGTGTTTATCTTTTTTGAATGCTGAGTAATATTCCATGGTATATATGTACCACATCTTCTTGATCCAGTCATCTATTTTTGGGCATTTGGGTTGTTTCCAAAGCTTAGCTATTGTAAACAGTGCTGCTATAAACATAGGGGTGCAGGTGCTCTTTGGAATTGATGTTTCTGTGTCCTTTGGGTAAATACCTAGGAGTGGAATTGCTGGATCATCTGGAAGCTCTATGTTTAGTAGGTCTAGAAATCTCCACACAGCTCTCCATAGTGGTTGGACCAGTTTGCACTCCCACCAACAGTGCAGAAGAGTTCCTTTTTCTCCACACCCTCGCCAACATTTGTTGTTGCTAGTTTTTTTAATATGTGCCATTCTCACTGGTGTGAGATGGTATCTCATGGTATATCCTTTTTTTAAAAAAACCTGTTTTAATTCTTAATATTTTAACATTGAGCATTAAACAGTCAAAGAATATTTTTTTTTAAAAAAAGAAAAACCTGGTTCCAGGCATAAAGTGTCTAGGATATTTAAATAAGACAAAAATCATATTTCAACTACTATGTCTTTCTTTTTCATGAAGTAATTTGTTGCCTGTGTTGTGTAGCTTTTAATTTTTTGTATTAATTTTTTTAATTGAAATACCATTGGTTTATGTAATTGTTAGTTTTTCCTAAGTATAGAATCTCCCCCCGGGGCAGAGAGTGTAGTGCACCCATCAACAAAGCACCTGTAGTCCACCATCATAATCCACTGTGTCAGAAACTTTTTATAATAGCAGCTAAACATAATAGAGTACCTTATTTATAAAACAAGTCGCTGTACAAGGTGCTTTACATACCATTAATCTTCACAACCCAGTGTGGGAAATGGTGTTGTCCCCACTGAAAGATAAGAACACAGAATCTTAGAGAGATCACATACTATGCCCTGGATCACCAAGGCAGTAAGCAAAAGATTGCTTGTCTTGCCAAACTATCCAATGACTTACATACCCACCTCCAGACTATATAAGCTTCTAAATACATTTCACATTTAAACCTTTTTTAGAGCTACTTATTAATGAAAAACTTAGTGCATCTTTATATTTTTATTCTTGAGTTTTGTAAATGGATAAGAGACTATGTTTTTCCATTGCTCTTTTTTGCACCTGACACCACCTACTGAGAATCACAGTGTGATCTTCACATACTTTATCTTTGATTGCTTTGTCAGCCTTCAGTATTTGCTTTAGAGGCTGATGGGCTTTGATTTAACTTACTTTATTCTTGCCCTGAGAGGAGAAAAGTTCCCTTCAAACTTAGCCTGACCACACTGGAAGTTGAGGCATCCCTACTAAAAACAGAAAATGTCTAAGTCTTATTAAAATTCATACCAAAAGTTTTGTTTCCTACTTCCTAACATATATGTGTTCTATTGGAATTCTTGGTTACAAACAATGATACTGAAGGAATTTATTGGAAGGATATTAGATATCTCATGGATCTAACAGAAATCTTAAGAAACCACATTTAGGAAGTAGGGATCTAGGTGGGAGAAGGATGGTTTAGAACCATAGCCAAGATTAGAGCACTGGAATTCTGGTTAGAGTGTTACCACTGCTGTGTCCATGTATACACATTTGTATATATAATTTGTGTTGATTATTGCATCATTGTTAATGAAATAATAGAAAAAGGGAATGAATTCAAATATCCTACAATAAGGTATTAGTAAAATATAAGAAATTGCTAAATAATAATAATTAAACAATGTGTCTGTATGATGTAATGACTTTCTGTGGCTATTCTGTATCATATATCTACAACAACCAATATTGTTGTAGATATAAATATCACAGAATGATATAATAAGTGGGGGAAATTGCAAAGTATTATGTTTAGTAATTTAATTTTATTTTTAAATGCTTTTAAATTTCAGAGGACTATATACCAAATTGATATAGTTGTCATCTCTGGGTGATTGGTTAATGGGATCCTTTTGATTTAGTGCATGATATTTCTTTATTGTTTGAAATATTTTTGCTAATAAATGTAAAGTACATGAATATACCTTTACTAAGCTACTCAGTTAAGTATAATTAGGGGATGACAGCCATATTTGACTTTCTCTGCTGTGGGCAATAGATGTTCTCAAAAACAAGAATTTATACTTTTCCCTACTCTCCTCACCCTCTCCTTTCTTAGTCCTCATTTCATCAACTAAATATTTGAAGACTAAATAAAAACAGATTTTAAGTAAATTTACAATGTAATTACATGATTATCATGGGTAACATGCTTTTATTTATTTTTTTATTTTATATATTTTTACATCATTCTTCATTTTTGTACAATGTATGCTTTCTCCTCTCTGGTGTAGTCCCCATGAAATTCCCACCACCATTTCACCCATGTACCATCACCAAAGTACCTCCCACACCTGTTTTGATCCTATTCCTTCTCCCCTCAGAATGTCTCTGATTTATAGTTGCCTGTTGATTTTGATTTTTAATTTATTATAATTACTTTTTTTCTCTTCCTGATTTCTTATTTGGTTCCTCTACATCCCTCCTATTAGTGAAATCATCTGATATTTTTCTTTTTCTTATTGGCTTATTTCACTGAGCATAATCCCTTGCAGCTCCATCCATGTCACTGCAAATGGCATGAGTTTATCTTTTTTGATTGCTGAGTAATATTCCATCGTGTGTATGTACCCGCACCTTCTTGATCCAGTCATCTATTTTTGGGCATTTGGGTTGTTTCCATAGCTTACCTATTGTAAACAGTGCTGCAGTAAACAGGGGTGCAGGTGTCCTTTTGAATTGATGTTTTTGTATCCTTTGAGTAAGTACCTAGGAGTGGAATTGCTGGATCATATGGTTGCTTCATTTTTAGTAGTTTGAGGAACTTCCACACAGCTTTCCATAGTGATTGGACTAGTTTGCATTCCCACCAGCAGTGTAGGAGAGTTCCTTTTTCTCCACATCCTCGCCAACATTTGTTGTTGCTAGTTTTTTTAGTATGTGCCATTCTCACTTGAGTTAGGTGGTAACAAGTGATGTTGAACATTTTTTCATATGCCTGTTGGTCATCTGCATTTCCTCTTTGGAGAACTGTCTTTTTAGCTCTTCTGCCCATTTTTTGACTGGATTGTTTACTTGGCTTTTGTTGAGTCTTGGCATCCATTTATAGATCTTTGTGATCAGTCCCTTATCATTAGTACTGTGCACAAAAATTTTCTCCCAATCAGTAGTGTGTCTCTTTGTTTTAGTTACTGTCTTTTTTGCTGTACAAAAGCTCTTTAATTTGATGTAGTCCCAGCTGTTTATCTTTTCTTTTACTTTCTTTGCTTTAGATGATGTATCTTTAAAGATGTGGGTAACACACTTTTAAATATTGTTTTATTACCACATATGGATTCCACTTCCACTTTTATTTAATGTTTATTTCATGTATTATATCATAATCATCATCACTGTCTTAGTTAAAATATCCTTTTGGAACAGACAATTATAAATCAGAGACATCCTGCAGTGTAGGAGGAGGGAGAGGGATCAGAGGGAGGAGGAGCACAGGGTACTGTGGTAGTGGTGTACAGGTGCATTGGTGAGGGAAATTCTATGGGGACTACACCTGAGGAGGACGGGAGCAAATATTATTTAAAAATGAATAATATTGTAAAAAAATTTTAAAAATTACCAGAAAAAAATATCCTTTTGGAAAGGATTATGCTATGCGAATAAAGCAGGAGAAAGACAAATACTGACAGAGTCAGATAAAGTCAAACCAACAACAAACCGTAGAAATTTGACTATGGAACTGAGGCTACCAGGGGAGGAGGGGAGAAAGAGAAGACAGAGTAGGGAGGGAGCACAATGGAGGTAGAGGACTCTGGGTGTTTTGGTGATGGGTGTTGTGTGGTAACATCTGAAGGGGAGGTTCTACACCTCTAAATCACATACAGAGTTGTAAAACAATATTACCTCAATTAAAATTCAGTGTTAAAGATATATGAAGAGGGTTTTTTTGTTTTCCTTGTCTGCCTTGTAGTGCAGTAGGAGGCACAACAGTCTCACAATCTGAAGGTTCTGAGTTCTAGCCTCAGAAAGGGCAGTTTCACATTTTGCAGTATCAATTTTGTTCCTCCTAACAGATATAGGTATAGCTATATTTGTCTTAGGTATAATGATTTATGGGTCATCTCTCTCCAGTGGGAAAGCTCTTTTGTCCAAGTTTCTGTGGTTTCAGTTATTTCTTGGACAGTAGCCTATTGATGCAACTTAATTTATTCAATAAACTGAGTAGTCAGAAAGGTGAAAACCTCATACTCATTTTTCCCAGCAAGTCTTGTTCTTTGCTGCTCATAAATGCATATAGTCTCCTTGCTATAACCTCCCTATATAATCTGGCCAGATTGCCCTTCTGTAGGAGACAGAGGAAAGAAGTTCATTGAAAATGAAGGTAGGGATTTAAATTAGTGTTGTCACAAGCCAAGGAGCATCTAGGATTGCCAGCAACCACCAGAAACTGGGAAGAAACAGGAAGGGTTCTTCCCTAGAGCGCTCAGAGAGAGCACAATCATACCGATGCCTTTATTTTGGACTTCTGTCTTTTAGAACTGTGAGAAAATAAATTTATATTGTTTTAAGCCACTAGCTTGTGGGAATTTGTTGTGGCAGCCCTAGGAAACCAATACACAGTTCCATCTCTCACCAACCTCATAGCACATCACTTCACCCTATTTCATTTTCTTAATAGCTCAAAGTGTCTTGTCCTTTTATTTAATATTTTTATTGTTTGTTCCTTACCAACCTCCATTAGATTATAAATTCCATGAGAATCATCATTAGGTCTGTTATATACACTCCTGTATTTCCAGTGCCTAGCACAGTATCTAACGAACAACAAATATTACTCCAATAAATCAGAAGGAAAAAATCCATTTTAAATATCAGCTTATTCTCTAAAAGTACTTTTCCCGTTTTTGCACAATCCTTGTATTTATAGGAAAATGTTAAACTTTGAGTAAAGCTTTCAGGAAAAGTTTTTTAAATGTATTTCTTAAAATGTTTTATATGTTGGGCCTCCCCGGTGGCGCAGCGGTTGAGTGCTGGGTTGCGAAGCTGCCCGAAGCCTCTGCAGCGCCAGCCACCGGGAGAGGGTCCCACATGGTGCGCAGACCTCTCCTGCCACCCGCTGCTCCCCTCAGCAGTGTACTTCGGTCCTTCTGCCTATTCTGCTCCCTGCTCTGGCTCTGGTGAATTTTCTCACCCTCCTGTGCTTCTGACTTGTACCCAGTGCTTGTATAAACAAACAAATAAATAAATAAATAAATCTTTTAAAAAAAAGTTTTATATTTATTTTTAAGTTTGGTGTAAAACTTGATGAAACTTAGTTTAGTTGATTTTAGTTTTTTAAATAACTGAATTAAGGTTATTGAAAACTAAGTCATTTTAGTATAACAAATCACATTAATTTTTAAATTCATGATCTTTGTTTGTTTTTAGTATTCCATATTGGAAGAAGATATCTCTACAAATGAAAAAAATGCCTTTGTTTAGTAAGTCACAAAAAAATCCAGCAGAAATTGTGAAAACTCTGAAAGACAACATGGCCATTTTGGAAAAGCAGGACAAAAAGACAGACAAGGTATGAGCCAAAACAAAAATGTCATGTATTCCAAGACCAAATGTTAAAGTTTAATGAAGAATCCCAGATATTGTCTGTGATGTGCTTATAGTATCTCTGTAATTACATTTAAATTGATTTCAGGTTATTTGTTAACTAATAATTGTTTTGTCTAATGTCTTGTGAACTGTTCATTCACAGTCTATGGACTTTCCGACCTAGAATCCCTTTAGACTATTGCACTGAAAATCTAAGGCATTATGCTGGTATAAAATGTTACATTGACATGAAAAGTAATAAGTTTTCATTTAAGGATCAGCTAATATTTTCTCCTACAGTGCAAACACATTTTAACATTGTTTCAAGGCCCTGCTAAGCAGGGTCCTGCTAAGCAGCCCTTCCTCACAGGAAGAAGGGCTTTCTAGTAGTTTAGCTATTCCTTCCAAGGGATATTGAATCCTGCATATTTGATTTTTTTCTAAAGTAACTGCTTGATGGCAAGATTCAAGATATCTATAAAATAAAAACCGTTAAGTTCATAGTATCTTTTTTAGTCTCAGGTATGATACAGACTTGTATTCTTGTAAGAATGTAGGAATATATTTTTCATCCTATATCTTATAAGGGATATAGAAATATATTTGCAGTTCTGATCAAACCGGGGTGCATGTACAAGGATGTTCACAGCATTGTTGTTCATAATAAACTGTCAATGTAAATAACTCAAATGTTCATCCACCAAAGAACTGATAAAAAAGTTACGATGTAGCCATTGATGGAATAATAGTGATGGAAATTAAGGAACTGCTGCCTACATGCAGTAACATGGATTTATTTCACAAATACAGTGTTGAGGGAAAAGAAGCAAATCATAAAAGCTCAAAATCAATAGAACTTAATTATGTTGCTTCAGGATACAAGCATAGGTGAGAAAAGTAAAGCAATTATCAAAGACATAAAAGGATTTTCTTTTGGGATGAACACAGGAACTCAAGTGACTGCTGTGTGTGAGCATCCTTGTTCACATGTACAAGACTACCTCTGGAGTTTATACTTAGGCGTGAAATTGCAGTGTTTAGTACCTGCACAGATACTTAACAAATAATATGGAACTATTACTCAAGCAGTGAATTCCAGTTTATACTTTCTCTTAGACATTGAATAAAAATTCTTACTGCTCTCCATCCTTACCACTGCTTAATCATCATTTTTTCATTTTTGCCAAGATAGTAGGTATGTAATATTAATGTATTAGGATTTTAATTTACCTTTTCCTGATTTTTTTTTTTTTTTGGCCGTCCAGGACAAGGGTCAGTTTAAGTGTCCTTATTTTTATTTTATTTTATTTTTTTTTAATAAATTTTATTGTTATATTCCCCATACAATTGCAGCCCCCCATTCTGACCCCAATCCCTCCCCTCCCGCCCCCGCCCCCCTAAAAGTGTCTCTGGTTCATAGTTTTTTGTTGATTTTGATTTTCACTTTCTTATAGTTATTCATTTTCCTGGTCCCTTATTTAAGTTTTCTAGATTCCTGCTATGAGTGAGACCATCTGGTATTTTTCTTTTTCTTTTTGGCTTATTTCGCTGAGCATGATCCCTTCCAGCGCCATCCATGTTGCAGCAAATTGCATGTGTTTATCTTTTTTGAATGCTGAGTAATATTCCATGGTATATATGTACCACATCTTCTTGATCCAGTCATCTATTTTTGGGCATTTGGGTTGTTTCCAAAGCTTAGCTATTGTAAACAGTGCTGCTATAAACATAGGGGTGCAGGTGTTCTTTGGAATTGATGTTTCTGTGTCCTTTGGGTAAATACCTAGGAGTGGAATTGCTGGATCATATGGAAGCTCTATGTTTAGTAGGTCCAGAAATCTCCACACAGCTTTCCACAGTGGTTGGACCAGTTTGCACTCCCACCAACAGTGCAGAAGAGTTCCTTTTTCTCCACACCCTCGCCAACATTTGTTGTTTCTAGTTTTTTTAATATGTGCCATTCTCACTGGTGTAAGATGGTATCTCATGGTAGTTTTGATTTGCATTTCCCTGATGACAAGTGATGTTGAACATTTTTTCATATGCCTGTTGGCCATTTGCATTTCCTCTTCAGAGAAGTTTCTTTTAAGCTCTTCTGCCCATTTTTTGACTGGATTATTTTCTTTGTTGTTGTTGAGTCTCATCAGCTCTTTGCAGATTTTTGTGATCAGACCTTTATCATTAGTGTTGGGTGCAAAAATGTTCTCCCAGTTGGTGGGGTTTCTCTTTGTTTTTGTTATTGTCTCTTTTGCTGTGCAAAAGCTCTTTAATTTGATGTAGTCCCAGCTGTTTATCTTTGCCTTCACTATCACTGCTTTGGGTGATGTGTCTGTAAAGATGTCTTTGATGTGCAAATCACATAGTGTTTCGCCTATATTTCCTTCTATATATTTTATGGTTTCAGGTCTTATGTCTAGTTCTTTAATCCATTTTGAGTTGATTTTTGTGTATGGTGTGAGGTGGTGGTCAAGCTTCATTCTTTTGCATGTAGCGACCCAGTTTTCCCAGCACCATTTATTGAACAAACTTTCTTTGCTCCAATGCATATTCTTTGCTCCTTTGTCAAAGATTAGTTGACCATAAATCTGTGGGTTTATTTCTGAATTTTCTATTCGATTCCATTGGTCTGTATGTCTGTTCTTGTTCCAATACCATGCAGTTTTGATGATTATGGCTTTGTAGTATAGTTTGAAGTCTGGGAGTCTGATGCCTCCATTCCCTTCTTTTTTTTTCAGGAGAGCTTTGGCTATTCGGGGTTTTTTGTGATTCCATATGAATTTCATCAATAATTGTTCTATTTCTTTGAAGAATGACATTGAAATTTTGATTGGAATAGCATTGAATCTGTATATTGCTTTTGGAAGGATGGCCATTTTAATAATGTTTATTCTTCCAATCCATGAGCAGGGGATGTCTCTCCATTTCTTTGTGTCTTCTTCTATTTCTTTTAACAGTGTTTTATAGTTTTCTTTGTATAGGTCCTTTACCTCTTTTGTTAGATTTATTCCCAAATATTTGATTTTTTTTGTTTCAATAACAAAAGGGATGGTCTTTTTGATTTCTTCTTCTTCAGATTTATTTGTTTGTGTATAGGAAGGCTACTGACTTTTGCGTGTTGATTTTGTATCCTGCCACTTTACTGAACTGATTGATGAGTTGAATTAGCTTTTCTGTGGAGTTTTTGGGGTTCTCTATGTATAATATCATATCGTCTGCAAATAGTGATAGTTTGACTTCTTCTTTTCCTATTTGGATTCCTTGGATGTCTTTCTCTTGTCTTATTGCCCTGGCTAGGACTTCCAGTATTATATTGAAAAGCAATGGTGAGAGTGGACATCCTTGTCTTGTTCCAGATCTGAATGGAATTGCTTTCAGCTTTTCACCATTGAGAATGATACTGGCTGTTGGCTTGTCATAGATGGCCTTTATGATGTTGAGGTATGTTCCTTGTATCCCAAGAATTTCAAGGGCTTTTATCATGAATGGGTGTTGCACTTTGTCGAAAGCTTTCTCAGCATCTATTGATATTATCATATGGTTTTTATATTTCTTTTTGTTGATGTGTTGGATAACGTTGATTGATTTTCGGATGTTAAACCATCCTTGTGCCCCTGGAATGAATCCAACTTGGTCGTGGTGAATTATCTTACGGATACATTGTTGGATTCTGATAGCTAAAATTTTATTGAGGATTTTTGCATCAGTGTTCATTAGGGAGATTGGCCTGTAGTTTTCCTTTTTTGTGTTGTCCTTGTTCGGTTTTGGTATTAGTGTAATGTTGGCTTCATAGAACGTGTTTGGTATTGTCCCTTCCTTCTCAATTTTTTGGAAGAGTTTGTGAAGGATAGGCACTAATTCGTCTCTGAATGTTTGGTAGAATTCATTTGTAAATCCATCAGGTCCTGGGCTTTTGTTTTTGGGGAGGTTTTTGATTACCATTTCAATTTCGCTGCTTGTAATTGGTCTGTTTAGGTGTTCTATTTCTTTTTTATCTAGCTTTGGGTGATTGTAGAGTTGTAGGAATTTGTCCATCTCCTCTAGATTGTTAAACTTGTTTCCATATAACTGTTCATAGTAGTTACTGATTATTCTTTTGATTTCTGCTGTGTCCGTTGTGATTTCTCCTCTTTCATTGATGATCCTGTTTATTTGTGCTTTCTCCCTTTTTTCCTTTGTGAGCCTGGCTAGGGGTTTGTCTATTTTATTGATTTTTTCAAAGAACCAGCTCTTGGTTTCATTGATCTTTTGGATTGTTTTTTTAGTTTCAATTTCATTTATTTCTGCTTTGGTTTTTATTATTTCTTTTCTTCTACTGGTTTTGGGGTTTTTTTGTTGTTCTTTTTCTAGATCTTTGAGCTTCGAGATTAGGTTGTTTCTTTGCGTTCTTTCTTGTTTCTTGATGTGAGCTTCTATTGCTATATATTTTCCTCTTATTACTGCTTTTGCTGCATCCCATACATTTAGGATATTGGTGTCCTCCTTGTCGTTCAATTCAAAAAATTTTTTAATTTCTTCTTTGATCTCCTCATTAGTCCAATGGTCTTCCAGTAGTGTGGTTTTTAATCTCCATGAGGTAGGAAAGTTCCTTGCCTTCTTTTTATGGTTTATTTCTAGTTTGATGCCTTCATGGTCAGAAAAGATGGTTGATATGATTTCAATCTTGGTGTATCTGTTGATGTTTGTCTTGTGCCCCAGTATGTGATCGATCCTGGAGAATGATCCGTGTGCGCTTGAGAAAAATGTGTACTCCGTTTTTTTGGGGTTTAGTGTTCTATAGATGTCTGTTAAGCCCAATTGCTCTAGGTCTTTATTTAGAGCTTTGGTTTCTTTACTTATTTTTTGTCTTGTTGATCTATCCATTGTTGATAGTGGTGTGTTGAAGTCTCCCACTACATATGTGTTTTCTCTGATGTCTGTTTTCAGAGAGGACAACAGTTGTCTGATATATTTTGGTGCTCCTTCGTTTGGTGAGTATATGTTAATGAGTGTTATTTCTTCTTGAAGTATTGTCCCCTTGATCATAATATAGTGACCATTGGGGTCTCTTTTTATCTTTTTGAGTTTGAAATCTGTTTTATCTGATATAAGTATAGCTGTTCCTGCTTTCTTTTTTGGTCCATTTGCTTGTAGGATTGTTTTCCATCCTTTAACTTTGAGCCTATTTTTATCTTTTGTAGCTAAATGTGTTTCCTGGAGACAGCAAAAGGTTGGGTTTTGTTTCTTAATCCAGGCTGCAACTCTGTGTCTTTTTATTGAAGAGTTTAGTCCATTTACATTTAGAGTTAATATTGATATGTTAACATCTGTATTTGCCATTGTGTTTGTCTTTCCTTTGATTTTATTTATTTATTCTTTTAATAACTTTTTTTTTTTTGGCCTTCTTTGATTGTTATTCGTCGCTCTGAGGTTCTGGCTTTAGGACTCCTTGTAGTATTTTTTGGAGTGGGGGTTTAGTTGCAATGAAATTCCGGAGTTTCTGTTTGTCTGGGAAGGTCCATATTCTTTCTTCAAAGAGGAAGGAGAGCTTTGTGGGATAGAGTATTCTTGGTTGGCATCTGTTTTCTTGGAGTCTGTTGACTATGTCCCTCCACTCTCTCCTTGCCCGTAGTGTTTCTTCGGAGAAGTCTGATGTCAGCCTGATTGGTTTTCCTTTGAATGTTATCTGTTTCTTCCCTCTTGCCAGCTTCATTATTTTTTCCTTGTCCTGGATTCTTGGGAGCTTTACTATTATGTGTCTTGCTGTATTTTTTCTTTCGTCGTGGAAGTTTGGTGTTCTTCTTGCTTCTTGTATATCAATTTTCAGCTCCTTCTTCACATTTGGGAAGTTCTCTTCAATTATCTCTTTGAATATTTTCTCTGTTCCTACATCTCTCTCCTCTCCTTCTGGTATTCCTATAACTCTTATATTTCCTTTCCTCATGGAGTCAGATAGTTCCCAAAGTCTTTCTTCGTTCTTTTTCCTTCGTACTTCTCTTTCCTTTTCTGTTTTGGTTCTTTTTATTTCTGTGTCTTCAAGATTACTTATTCGTTCTTCCATTTCATCTATTCTGCTTTCATTGCTTTTCCCAGAATTCTTTAGTTCTTCCATTAATTCTTTGATCTCCTGCATTTCTTTTACTTCCCTCTTTAGGGACTCAATTTCTTTCTTCTGACCATTGTTTTCCCTCTCTAGGGACTCAATTGCATTCTTCTGATCGTTGATTATTTTTCCCTTATCATTGTTTTCCTTTATGACTTCTGTCAGTTTTTTAATCACGGCAATTTTAAATTCTCTTTCTGGAAGGCTCAGAAATTCTTCCAAGTTATTGTCGTTGCAATCTGGGGGCTGGCTTTCTTTTTGTGGTGTGCTTTTTCTCTGGAGAGTTGCTAGGTTGCGTGTGGTTCTTCTCCTCCCTACTGTCTGTTTTCTTATTTGCCGTATGCGTTGGGACACTGTGTTGTTGGGACTGGCCGGCATCTTGGGTGGGCTTCTCTGTTCCCCTCTGGTTCTTCCAGGAGTCATCTGTCAGTTTCAAGCAGCCTTTACTGGAGAAAGGTCCCTGTTCTAAAATGCCGATGTGGGGACACACTCCCCTGTGCGCCTGGTCTGCCCCGGCGGTGGGTTCCTGCTCCCCTCTGGGCTTGGACTGCAGGCCAGAGGGGGTCTGGCGTGGGCGAACTTCCCCCGCTCACCTCTGGCTCCTGAGGAAGCCTTCTGCAGGTAGTCTTTACTGAAGAAATGTCCCTGTTCTAAAATGGTGATGTGGGACACACTCCCTGCGCTTCTGGTCTCAGGCACACTCTTCTGCGCGCCTGGTCTGCCCCGGCTGTGGGTGCTCGCTCTCCCTGTGGGCTCAGACTACTTGTTCGGAAGGGTCCGGGTGTGGGCTAACTCCCCAGCTGGCCACTAGCTCCTTCAGTAGCCTGTGCTGGGGTCAAGTCGCTAGGTGGCGCCAGAGATCTCTCCTAGAGCCCTTGGGGAGCTGATTTTCCACCCCGTGGGACAGGGAGCAGTGCGGGGATGGTAGGGTACACCTCAACGGCGCTGGGGTGCTGTGTCTGCCTTGTGCCCCACCGTCGTGGGGAACCCACGCCCCTAATTTCGTGCCCCGGGTCTCAGTTCCAAAGCCCTCAGTTCCAGGACGCGGGCTGTAGCCCAGATCAGTGGCGCGGGAATGGCGCCTTTTGAATCCCGCTCCCCTGCCTGGGCGCCTTGTTCCTGCTCACTCAGGGAGGGCCTCCGCCCGGGTCTCAGTTCCATAGCCCTCAGTTCCAGGACGCGGGCTGTAGCCCAGATCAGTGGCGCGGGAATGGTGCCTTTTGAATCCCGCTCCCCTGCCTGGGCACCTTGTTCCTGCTCACTCAGGGAGGGCCTCCGCCGCCGTCTCCCCGCAAGCCTAGGTCGCAGGCGCAGGCGCGGGGACCTGGGCAGCTGCAATCCGAGCGCCGCTTTCGCGCAAGCTTACCGGGCGGCCTGGGCTGTGTGCTGGTGCTGGTCTCCTCCTGGGGGGCGGGGCTCTCTTTAATGGCGCCTGGAGCTCACCTCCGCGGCGGATCCTGCAGGGTTCGCCTCAGCTCCCGTTCACGGGGTGTGGTGGCTGAAATAGTTCCTTTCCACTCACAGTCCCACTTGCTGCGTCCATTTTTCTTGTTGGGCGTTTTGGTTTGTTGTTTTCCTCCTCTCTGCCGGTCGGAGAGTGCCGCCTCTGTGGGCGGGGGAGGGGAGCAGGGTTCTGCGCTTCCCTCCCTTCTCGTCCTCTTTTATGGCAACTTTCTTCTTTGGGCAGTTTGCTGGAGTCGTCCGTTTATCTTCCGTGTCCCAGTTCTCACTGGGACCTGCCACTTTTCCTCCCTATAAACTTTTTTTAATGGGAGATCTTACTCGCAGCGTCTCCTCGCCGCCATGTTGCTCCGCCCCCCCCTTAATGGTCCTTATTTTTAGTCTCCAGTGGACATGACAGCTGGTTCCTAGGTTCTGGGAAAATCCCTAAATATATAGGTCCCCTCAGAATTTTGGGATGGAAATTAGATTCTACCTTTTCCTGATTATTAATGAAAAGGAGTATCTTTTTTTCCCCTTGGCCTGTGTTATAGTCACATGGATATTTATTTCATAATTCTTGAGTATGTTTAAACTATTCTTTTGTGGCCATATCTCACAATTTCAGAAACTTCTAACCTTTGGTAAATTAAGAATTGTTTCAGTTAGATCATAAAATACCCCTGGAAGTTATTTTTTAAAGTAGTGTCATGGTATTATAATTACTTTTGTTTAATTTTCCTTATTCTCCTCATTCTTTTCTGTAATTATTAATAATACTACTTTAATGATTAGAGTAGTATACTTAAAAGTATTAAAACTATCTTTTAAAATATACAGCCAATCCAATAATTCTTTTTTATTGAGTATAATTCAAGTGCCGTTTAACTTACCATTTTAAAGTGTACAACTCAGAGGTTTTAGTATACTCACAAGGTTGTGATACCATCAGCACTATCTAATTTCAAAACATTTTCACAGCCCCTGAAAAACCCCTCCTACATTAGCAGTCATTCCTCATTCTTTGCTCCCTAGTCTCTAGTATCCACTAATTTACCTTTTACCTCTGTGGATTACGTCATTATTTCTTAAATGTAGACTTTTTTTTTAAGTTTTGTGGATAGCAAAAAAGGTAATGATTATGGCCTCCCCTGGTGGCACAGTGGTTGAGCGCTGGGTTGCGAAGCTGCCCACAGCCTCTGCAGTGCCGGTTCGATCCCTGGCTGCTTCCCGGCCACCGGAGGAGGGTCCACATGGCGCGCAGACCTCTCCTGCCGCCCGCTGCTCCCCTCAGCAGTGTGCCTCGGTCCTTCTGCCTGCTCTGCTCCCCGCTCTGGCTCTGGTGAATTCTCTCACCCTCCGGCGCTTCTGACTGTACCCAGTGCTTATATAAATAAATGAATAATAAAATAATCTTAAAAAAAAAAAGGTAATGATTATGTATGAGGGATAAATGGATTGACAAAGTTTTTGACAATTTTTAAATGATACTTAGTCCATTAAAAAAAATCAGAACAGGGGTTTGTTGGAAAACCTTACTAGTAAATACTTTTTTAAAATACTAGTGGCTACTGATAAAATGGAGTAAATTTAATTTCAGGAAATTAAAATTTATAATTAATTTATAAATTAAAATTTATAATTAATTGCTAGGAAAATTATGAGTGTTGTTTTAAAGATAATTGTCCCAATTATGTTGACTAAGTAGAAATACTGGAGTATTTATAAATTAATTTTAGTAACATTTTCCAAAGTAGAAAAAGTGATGCCCACTTAAGTTTTTGTTTGTTTATACCTCTGTAGTGCTCTTTGATCATAAATAAACTGGACCCAAGGAGAGGGTTTTTTCTGTTTGTCTTATTGCCTGAAACTTTTCATTTATCTTAACCATCAGCATATTTTTTGGTCACTAGGCTTCAGAAGAAGTGTCCAAGTCTCTGCAAGCAATGAAAGAAATTCTGTGTGGTACAAATGAAAAAGAACCCCCAACAGAAGCTGTAGCTCAGCTGGCACAAGAACTCTACAGCAGCGGGCTGCTGGTGACACTGATCGCTGACCTACAGCTGATAGACTTTGAGGTAAACTATCTGTAAAGGGATGACACCTCTGCTTTTCAATATTAATATATGTGACTATAAATATTTGATTTTAAATTTTTGTTATTGCTGAGAAACATAAAATCACTTTAATCTTTTTTTTAACACTTTTTTTTTTAATAGAGGCATGTTTTTATTTATTTATTTATTATGTTTGTTTGTTTGTTTGTTTTGTTTATACATGCACTGGGTACAGTCAGAGGCGCGGGAGGGTGAGAGAATTCACCAGAGCCAGTGTGGGGAGCAGAGCAGGCAGGACTGAAGCACACTGCTGAGGGGAGCAGCGGGTGGCAGGAGAGGTCTGCGCACCATGTGGGATCCTCCTCCGGTGGCCGGGGAGCAGCCGGGGATCAAACCGGCGCCGCAGAGGCCGCGGGCAGCTTTGCAACCCAGTGCTCAACCGCTGCGCCACCAGGGAGGCCCACTTTAATCTTTTTTTAAGCAAATAGACTATAGTTATGTTTTATACAGTGGCAGTGAGTGACTAGTTAAAACAACAATAATAATAGATATATTTGTTGAGTACATGTCATACAATTCCACGCCCTCATTTATTTCTTAAAGGAATATATATGATTGTTATTATTAGCCTCATTCTATAAATAAAGAACTTTAAGTTCAACTTTTATATTAAATTGCCCAGTCATCCAGTTACAAAAAGCCTAAGCTGGAATTCAAACTCAGTATCTTCCAAGTCTTTTCTCTTAATTGAAGTAGCAGAACAAAGATTTAATATGTTTGTTAAATGCTAATAACATAGACTGTCTCACTTTGAAAGTGATTATACCTAGTTTTCCTAAATAATAGATTAATCATATTAAGTCAAAACCTATAAATAGAAGTGGTAAATATGGATAGCTATTTTATCTTCTGCGGTATATTGTAGAATAGTGATTTTTTTTTTTCAGTGAAAATGTATATTTGAGGCACGTTTGGACATTAGCTATTTCAATGATGAAAGCCTTGGCTTTGATTTGTTGTTTCTTTCTGTCATACATTCTGCTAAGTGCTAATTAAGTCTCTGTTAATTCTTGGAGATAGACAGTACAAATTTCTGAAGTAAATTGTTTTCAGTTTTATTGTTGAGAAAGTGAAAGGAAGTTAATTAGAATGATTACAGTGATTAGACCAAGCTAAGGTTAGGGCTCTGGGATTTCTGTGGCAACACTAGCCCGTAGCCTTCTGAACACTTTGATGAGGAAGATTTTTTTTTGGCTGGCTAGAGCCAAAGAGCAGGAGTGCAGCAAGACTTCTCTGGGGATGTGACATCAGGTGTGTTAGCTGGAGGCAACACTGAGTAAGTACCCCATATGCCTGCCAACTCTTCCTTCTTTTCAAATATACCTGTCTTCTTTTTCTTTATTTTTCTCCCTTTTCTACTCTATTTGACATTTTCTACCCAATCTCTTCCTACTTTTCCTCTTGCCTGGCTTGCTAGTTCTGTTTCTTTATTTTATCCCCCATTTCCTTTATAATCTGGTCATGTATGGAAATTAAAGTGTAGTTTTATTATTGTGTTTATATACTTCCATGTTTCTTTGTCATCTCTATATTAGAAATATTGTGAACTTAAAGCATCGTTTTAAATATTAAAGTAACTGGAAAATATGTACATACATATATTATGTGACACTATACATGCAAACTATATACAAATGTCAGTAAGTATATTCTCTTTTCCTTTCTTTTTCAAACTAAAGCTAAATATCATTATGAACTTTCATTGTTGTTTGTTGAGCAGTGAAAATAAATGGGGAGGGGGAGAGGGATGGAACTTCCTGTTCTTGGATTGTGTTATTCTATTTCTATAACTCTTCCTAATACTTTATGCTTTTCCCTGAAAGCAGCAATATATTAAGCAATGTGTCATTATTAACTAATGGTGGCTTAGATAGTTTATGAGTTTAGCCCAATTTATAGTTGCATGCTGGAGGGGTATGGTTTTTTTTTTTTTTTTTTAAGATTGATTGATTGATTGATTGATTGATTGATTGATTGATTGATTTATTTATTTATGCAAGCACTGGGTACAGTCAGAAGCACGGGAGGGTGAGAGAATTCACCAGAGCCAGAGCAGGGAGCAGAATAGGCAGAAGGACTGAAGTACACTGCTGAGGGGAGCAGCGGGCAGCAGGAAAGGTCTGCGCGCCATGTGGGACCCTCCTCTGGTGGCCGGGGAGCAGCCGGGGATCGAACCGGCGCTGCAGAGGCTGCGGGCAGCTTCGCAACCCAGTGCTCAACCGCTGCGCCACCGGGGAGGCCCAAGGATGGTATGTTTTAAAGAATGAGTCAGGGATGAGATGTTGTCAGTTCCAGCGACCTGGGGAAGTCTTAGCAGCCACAGAATAGCTAAGTTCAACGTATTTTCCAGTAATTGAGATAAGAGTACAAAGAAAAATTTTGCACACTTACAACTTAATGATTCACTTAGATAATAAAAGAATATTAATCAATACACAAGTTTCTTTTATTTTTTACTTAAAATAAATTCAGAGAGGAAGTTTGCTTTAAAATTATTTGGGGAGGGCCTCCCCGATGGCACAGCAATTGAGCACTGGGTTGCGAAGCTGCCTGCAGCCTCTGCAGCGACAGTTCAATCCCTGGCCAAGGGTCCCACATGGCGCGGACCTCTCCTGCCGCCCCGCTGCACCTCTCAGCAGTGTACTTTCTCACTCTGCCTGTTCTGCTCTCTGCTCTGGCTCTGGTGAATTCTCTCACCCTCCTGCACTTCTGACTGTACCCAGTGCTTGTATGTATAAATAAATAAATAAACAAACAAACAAATAAATAAATAAATCTTTAAAAATATAAAACAATAAAAAAATAAAATTATTTGGGAATTAAGACATTCAGTTGCCTAAATATTGATTTATAAATGATGAGGTAAACTTTAATTCTCTGAAATCCTTGGGGAAAAGAAGTATCTTTTTGAATATTTTTATTTTTCAGGTAGCTGAAGATCAGCTCTTTCACATGAACAGTTAATTATTTTTGTAGATTACTTTACATATTTATGAAATATGTATTTGCCTCTCCAAAATTACATACTAAATATAATAGTTTTTTACTGTTGAAGCCAAACCATTATTACAAAGATTTATTATTGCGATAATAAAACAGCAGTTGAAGATTTTTTTTCATCTCTATTAAGGTATAATTGGTGAGATAGCTCTTGACTTAGTTCATTCTAAACCATTGTTATAAACGAATGTGATGTTGAGTAGATACAGAAGTCATTCTCAAACTCAAGTCCATGGAAAATACTTATAAGTAACTTCTTGGTTGTATGAATGCATAATATTTAAAATTTTGGACAGTCCAATTTTATTTTATTTTATTTTTTAAATAATAAATTTTATTTTTATATTTCCCATACAACTGCAAATCCCCCATTCTGACCCCAATCCCTCCCCTCCCGCTCCCCACACCCAAAAAGTGTCTCTGGTTCATAGTTTTTTGTTGATTTTGATTTTCACTTTCTTATAGTTATTCATTTTCCTGGTCCCTTATTTAAGTTTTCTAGATTCCTGCTATAAGTGAGACTATCCGGTATTTTTCTTTTTCTGGCTTATTTCGCTGAGCATGATCCCTTCCAGCGCCATCCATGTTGCTGCAAATTGCATGTGTTTATCTTTTTTGAATGCTGAGTAATATTCCATGGTGTATATGTACCACATCTTCTTGATCCAGTCATCTATTTTTGGGCATTTGGGTTGTTTCCAAAGCTTAGCTATTGTAAATTGTGCTGCTATAAACATAGGGGTGCAGGTGTTCTTTGGAATTGATGTTTCTGTGTCCTTTGGGTAAATACCTAGGAGTGGAATTGCTGGATCATATGGAAGCTCTATGTTTAGTAGGTCCAGAAATCTCCACACAGCTCTCCATAGTGGTTGGACCAGTTTGCACTCCCACCATCAGTGCAGAAGAGTTCCTTTTTCTCCACACCCTCGCCAACATTTGTTGTTGTTAGTTTTTTTAATATGTGCCATTCTCACTGGTGTAAGATGGTATCTCATGGTAGTTTTGATTTGCATTTCCCTGATTACAAGTGATGTTGAACATTTTTTCATATGCCTGTTGGCCATTTGCATTTCCTCTTAGAGAAGTTTCTTTTTAGCTCTTCTGCCCATTTTTTGACTGGATTATTTTCTTTGTTGTTGTTGAGTCTCATCAGCTCTTTGCAGATTTTTGTGATCAGTCCTTTATCATTAGTGTTGTGTGCAAAAATGTTCTCCCAGTCAGTGGGGTTTCTCTTTGTTTTTGTTATTGTCTCTTTTGCTGTGCAGAAGCTCTTTAATTTGACGTAGTCCCGGCTGTTTATCTTTGCCTTCACTATCACTGCTTTGGGTGATGTGTCTGTAAAGATGTCTTTGATGTGCATATCACGTAGTGTTTCACCTATGTTTCCTTCTATATATTTTATGGTTTCAGGTCTTATGTCTAGTTCTTTAATCCATTTTGAGTTGATTTTTGTGTATGGTGTGAGGTAGTGGTGAAGCTTCATTCTTTTGCATGTAGCGACCCAGTTTTCCCAGCACCATTTATTGAACAAACTTTCTTTGCTCCAATGCATAGTCTTTGCTCCTTTGTCAAAGATTAGTTGACCATAAATCTGTGGGTTTATTTCTGGATTTTCTATTCGATTCCATTGGTTTGTATGTCTGTTCTTGTTCCAATACCGTGCAGTTTTGATGATTATGGATTTGTAGTATAGTTTGAAGTCTGGGAGTGTGGTTCCTCCATTCCCTTCCTTTTTTTTTCAGGAGAGCTTTGGCTATTCAGGGTTTTTTGTGATTCCACATGAATTTCATCAATAATTGTTCTGTTTCTTTGAAGAATGACATTGAAATTTTGATTGGAATAGCATTGAATCTGTATATTGCTTTTGGTAGGATGGACAGTCCAATTTTAAATAATCCACCAACTTCTTACTCATAGTATTTTCAGGAAGAAGTTTGCATTACTATAATTATTTGCCTGTTTGTAAAATGTGTTATGAATCTCTAATGGACTGACGGTACTGATCATCTGCCGACAGCAGTAACATGCCTCCTCAAACCTAGAGTATCCATAGAAGCTGGTGATAGCGTGATAAAAATTCCTCCCAACTTCAAAACTCAGACTTCTCATGCAGAACTCCACCCTCGTCATCTTTTTGTTTATACCCCTCCCTCCTCATCTTTTGGTTTATAGGTATCATTTCTATAGCCCTTTCCTGATGGAGAATATCTTGAATACCAGGTCTACCTTCCTATATCTAGTGCCTTGTCAGTTGGTTGAGCAAATGAATGAATGTAAAAATGAGAATGAGAGCTCAAAGCAGAGGTAAGAAAATTGGAACAAAGGAAGGTGTCCTGAGATAACAACAATAAGCCTCTTTTCTTGAAGAATCAGTATATTGTTTATAAAATAATTAATGCAGGAGTGATGATAATAGAATTTCAGTAGGGAATAGCAACTCATGGGACTTCTTTGAAGAGTACAACAATTATTTGACTGTAAAATTTCTGGTATGTTTTTATAATAGGAAGAAAAAATTATTTTAGGGATGGGCTGCAGATTTTGTCACATAACCTGAAAGAATGGAATATTTCTTACAGAGGGAAAACAGTGAACCTTTATTTTTAGAAGACTCTCAGATGAACTTTTTTGTTAATTGTGAATAGTTAGATCTCTAGGCAATGTCCGGAAGGAAAAAACTGAAAGAAAGGAGCTTGGATTCCTTTTGTAGAATAAAGTAACAGAAATTTGAGAAACACTTTTTTCTTTACCCAAGCTTGAAAGCAGTAGGAAATAGAAAAGAGATCGGAGAAAGGTTGGAGTAACAGATAGAGGAGCCTTCAGAAACCATGACAGAAGAAGAGGGACTGGGGATTAAGGAAAAAATGCTGAGGGAACCTTTAATAATAGTGATACATAGAATTTAATTTGAAGTTGTTACTTCAATGTACTATAATTACCATTTGATATCCTTAAACCTTTGACAGAATAACTGTACTGAAAGAATATGTTGAATGAAGAAAAATGATGATTTTGTACACTTGGGATAAATAGGATGTTGAGAAAATAACTAGTTGTAGGCAGCAAGAAAATGAACAGGAATGAAGAGGAACAGGGATTTGAAATCCAGAACTTACAGTTCTGATAGTGTCCCAAGGCAGTGGCATAGATTAGGTAGCAGGAATTAATTTGGGAATCTGTGATAAACCTGTTTCTTCTTTAGTAATCCAGATGAAAGTGGCCCATTGGAGTGGGGAAAGCATTGAAGAATTCTGCTATTATGTGAATAAGGCCTGTTAAGAGGCAGATATTGGGGTTAAAATAGTTTAAAAAAGAAAATCTCGGGCTTCCCCGGTGGCGCAGCGGTTGAGCGCTGGGTTGCGAAGCTGCCCGCGGCCTCTGCGGTGCCGGTTCGATCCCCGGCTGCTCCCCGACCACTGGAGGAGGGTCCCACATGGCGCGCAGACCTCTCCTGCCGCCCGCTGCTCCCCTCAGCAGTGTACTTCGCTTCTTCTGCCTGTTCTGCTCCCCACTCTGGCTCTTGTGAATTCTCTCACCCTCCCGCGCGTCTGACTCTACCCAGTGCATGTACAAACAAACAAACAAACAAATAAATAAATAAACATGCCTCTATTAAAAAAAAAAAAAAGAAAGAAAATCTCATTACTTCATAGACATGACTTTTTAATCTAATCTTTTAAACCTTAAATGTTGCTGACAGAAAAAAATGTACTTCAGTGTATTATTATGAGGTTGAAAAAAAGACTTGTGGTTAAGATTGCAAGGTTTCTGATTTTTTTTTGTTGGGCTCAGATCAAACTTTGGGGTTTGGCTTCTATTCAAGACACAGCTTTAGATTCTTTGATGTTTCGAAACACAATGTGATAAGAGATCAAAGGAAGAAAATTTACTGCATGTAAAAGTTGAAGCATTCATTTTAAAGGCAGGTGTGCCTTGCAAAAATAGGGTGGGTGCAAAGTCAACTGTTCAGGCAAAATTAGAAAGGAGCTCAAAGAAGCAGAAAACTTTCTATTATGGCAATTTCATTTCTAACGATTATTTCTTGCTAGATTAAAAACATCAGCAAAACTAAGCAGTTTAGGATTGGTTTCTTGATATAAACCTTTTTCTAGTCCTAAGTTTATGAAAATTTCTGTCCTTTAAAAATGCTTTTTTGGTCACTGGTCCTCATTAAAGTGGTCCTTCACCTTTGGTTTTATTACTATAAAAGTGAGAAATTATAATATGCTCTAAGTTACAAGCTTTGACTGTACTTCATGCATGTCACAATTTGAAATGTAGGGCATTGATTCAACTTGGTCTTAATTCTGTTTGTATGTTTTGTGTCCATCATTAGACAAAGTTAAAGGATTTATAATCTCAGGTGGGGAAATACTGTATCATATTAAGTAGAATTTTATATTATAGTTACCATTTTACCCTAATTGTCCTCTTAAAAGTAATAAGGTTAAACTTTAGGAGCACTCATCTTACGAAAGTATATAATGTGATTAAAAATGGTATTTGACATTAGGTCTTTAATCAGAAGCCTGACCTATTAATTTTTTGTATTCCCTGTATGCAAATTAAGATGATCATTTTAGCTTTATCATACATATATTTTAGGGGGGTACCCTACAACAAAGATGAAAACTGCTCATGCCATGTATAATGTACATGTCTTCTTAACCTCTCTGCTTCCTGGACAATGCTCTCTCCTTCTCTACCTACTTGGTTATAGTGGGAACGACCTTTTTTGTGCAACATAACATGCGACCCAACACACAGATTGCCCAGTAGCAGAACAGGGACAGAGTTTCTGCAGGATTCTAAAAGTATAACTGAGAATGAGGCCCCAATCTAACTAGGAACTAAGAATGTTAGATGTAGCTTGCCCATCAATAACAAGGTTTCCTACCATGCATACTAAAGCAGCAGAAAAAGTCGGCCTGCAGAGAGGATGATAAAGAAGATTGGTGTGAGGAGAGGGTATATCCCTGAAGAGTTCATGTAATATGTAAATTTAATTATATTTAAATTTTTTAAGAGTGGATAATTCTAAGCTAGCCTATGATTCTGTTATCTGAAACTTTCCCATTATCTGTAAATAGATTTAATTTGAATTGTAGTCCCCTGAAAGTGAGTTCTTGCTAATCCCTATAGTGAACTACCCCTACCTCAAAGAGTAATCTGCCTATCTAATTATGTTACTGAAATTCAGCAGGCATTTGCCTGTCCCACCTCAACTCTACCACTCACCTCTATCTCTTCCTCAAGGCAAAATAAGGAAGTCCATGACTTTAATGGCTATAAATACTTATTTTTTTTAATTAGGGTATGATTCACAAAAAGTTACATTCTCCCTTTTTAGTATACAATTCTGTGATAAATAATATTTCCATCAGCCCCCAAAATTCTCCCATGTCATTTTGTAATCCTTTTCCTATCCCCAGTGTAAAATGAATTAATCAGTATGTAGCCTTTTGAGTCTGGCTTTTTTCACATAATATAATATTTTTATTATTTGCCCATATTGTTGCTATATATCAAGAGCTTATTCCTTTCTATTGCTGAGTAATATTCCATGCATGGATGTACTACGGATCATTATTCATTCCCTAGTAGAGGGATATTTAGGAAATTTCTAGTTTTTAGCACTTACAAAATCTGTGTAACTATTTAAGTATAGTTTTTAGTGTCCGAGGCAGGTTTTCATTTCACTTGGGTAAATCCGTAGGAATAGGATTGTTGAATAGTATAGGGTTTCTTGTTTGTTTGTTTTTGACTTTGGTATTTAAATTTTAGCTATTTTAATAGTGTTACTGGTGTCTCATTGTGGTTTTAACTTACATTCCCCTAAGAGCTAATGGTGTGTTGTTCAGCATTTTTCCATGTCTATTTGTCACCATTTCTTTTTTTTTTGAACTGTTTTTTTTAAAGATTTATCTTTTTATTTATTTATGCATACAAGAACTAGGGTATAGGCCAGAGGTGTGAGGGGTGAGAGGATTCACCAGAGACAGAGTGGGGAGCAGAACAGGCAGATCTATTGAAATACACTGCTGAGGAGAGCAGCAGGCGAGGCATGAGAGGTCTGCTGTACCATGTGGATTGGCTCCCTGGCCAGGATTGAACTCATACCACAGTGCCTGGCCATGGCTTGGTAGCACTGAGACTTAACCCCTGTGCCACCAGGGAGACCCCCTGTTGGCCACCATTTCTTTTGTGAAATGGCTGTTCAGATTTTTGCCCTCTTTTTTTTATTTTGTAAGTATTCTGTATACAAGTCAAGGCTATAGTTTTAAAGTGGGTATTTTCTTTTTTAATCCCTGCTCTTTTACACTCTCATTTGCCTTTTTTCACTTAATATCTGTGAAGGATGTTCTTTTTCTTACTTGATTCCAATTATACTTCCATATCTAATATTCATTCAGCAGATAGTTTTTGAGCATCCATGGCAGGACTGACTTTTTTTTATCAACTACATAAGTGCTGCTTAAGAATTATTGGATAATTGCAGGCCTTTTTTTTTTTTTTTTTCCCCCAAATCATTTCTAGATGTTGCTTCACTATCATCCAAAATGTTTGTAGTGTTTTGTCCTTTTTTTCTGGGTACCAGAGTTTGAGATCTGGTACTGCTAGGGTTGCAAAAGATAGGTATTAAAATAGTTAATTTTTTACTCCGTTAAAGATTTGACTGGATATTTTCAAAGGTTACACATAATGTAGAGATAATCATTCATTATCTTGTATCTGTCTAATTTTCTCTAATTTTTCTACCCTGATCCTTTCCTCTGGGGAAGCTGTCCCTAGTAGCAGAAATTGTTTTTGTTATCCACAGGGGTGTTCTTTTGCCTTTGTACATATTTGCTAATGAACTAGAAGAATGTTTTCTTCTGTGTAAAAGTTGGATAGAGTTCTGTGGTGTTTCATTTCTATTGCTCACTAGAATGTCATATGGAAATGTTCTTGTGACATTTTACTGGGAAGTATGAAAAACACGCTTCTATGACATTTTCAAGAGGATTGCTATTCGTCATTATTATTGTGGGGCCTAGAAAGACTTGAACAAAACAGATGAGTTTTTTCATTTTCATAAAATTCATTTATATTTACATACATTCTTTAACAAATAAAATTCAGGTAATATGACCTTTGTTACTATTTTCACTATTTAATTTGTGACAAAGGAGTCAAGAGTATGCTATAGGGAAAGCATGATCTATTCAGTAAATGGTGTTAGGAAAACTGGACAGCACATGGGAAAGAATGCTATTGAATCACACTGTCTTATACCATACATGGAAATTAACTAAAAATAGATTAAAGACTTGTGTGCAAACCTAAAACCTAAAACTTCTAGAAGAAATCACTCCTTGAATTCAATCTTAGCAACTATTTTTTTGGATTTGGCAATGAAAACAATCAACAAAAGCAAAAATAAACAGCTGGGCTATATCGAACTAAAAGGCTTTTGCACAACAAAGGAAACCCGCAAAATGAAAAGACAACCAAAGAATGGGAGAAAATATCTTCAAATCATATATCTGATAAGAGATTGATATCCAAAATATATAAAGAGTTTATAGAATGCAAGAACAAAAAGAGAGAAAAAAACCCAATCTGATTAGAAAAAAATGTGCAGAGAATCTGAATACTTTCCCCCAAAAAGACACACAGATAGCAATGGCTAATTACAAAGTTGCCCAGCATCACTAGTCATCAAGAAAATACAAATCAAAACCACAATGAGCTTGTCACCTCACACAAGGCCATTGTTGAAAAGAAAAGAAATAACAAATATCCATGAGGATTTGGATAAAAGCGAACACTTGTGCACTGTTAACAAGTTGATGCAACCACTATGGCAAATAGTATGGAGATTCCTCAAAAAATTAAAAGTGAACTTCAGTGTGATGGCTCAATTTCAGTTCTTGGTATTTATTCAGAAAAAATGAAAACCCTAACTCAAAAAGATATATACACCTGTATGTTCATTGCAGAGTTATTTACAGTAGCCACATACAGAAACAGTGTCCATTAAAGGATGAATGAGTAAAAAATTTCATTATGTGTGCATGCATACGTACATACAATGGAATATTATTCAGCCATAAGTAAAAAGGAGACATTGAAGAGTTTAAGGAAAGAGAATGGCATGGTAAATTTGAATTTCTAGTCAGCTCACTCTATAGAGCTAAGGATGCTTTGAAGTGGAGAGTATCATTAATAGTTTAGATGAGAGTAGAAGGTCAGTATCAGAGTTTATAGTGATTGGGAATAGAATGTCATTTTTGTCCTTATTTTTCATATAATAAATTCTGATTCATTGAGAGCTTCCATTGCAGGAGAACCAGCTTGGCATAGGTTGTAGGGTGTGTGAGAGTGGAAGTCTTACAGGAGGTCTCTAAGAAGCCCTATCCAGCTAGTTCTTCTAGCTGAGGCTACTATGACTGTATGATCCTTTCTGTATCACTAGTTTAGCTGTGGTTTCTGTGATCACCTAAGTCCAAATGTATACGAATAGAAAACTCATTCATTTTTTTTCTTTGCATCAAGGTACATAGAAAATGGATAAAGTGAGGGAGAAAATTACCAAGAAGTGTTTCCTTGAAAAAAGGAATTTGATTCCCACTTACATTTATTAAAATCTTTATATTCTTCATCTTTTCTCTCATTTATGAAATTTTAAATATGTTGATCATTTTCTTCTTGAATAAAGCTTAAAGGTGAAAAAATGTAAAGAATTCAGTTTTGTCCTGTTTACTACTATAGTCTTCTGTGCCATTACATTTATTATTGCGAAATAGACTTTGAATTTTTCAAATTTCCCACAGTGCAAATCTTGTGGAAAGAAACTACATTTATTTTGTAGACTATGTTTGAAGGCACAGATTATTAAAGATATTTAAAAAGAATAATGTTTTTGCATGTTATAAAAAACAGTGGTGTTTCTGTTTGTGTGTACATTATTTATAAACAGCTTTTGAGTATAATGCCGTATAGTTTACCTATTTAAAGTGTACAATGTAATGGTTGGTTGTTTCTTTGACAGGGAAAAAAAGATGTGACCCAGATATTTAATAACATCCTGAGAAGACAGATAGGCACTCGGAGTCCTACTGTGGAGTACATTAGTGCTCACCCGCATATCCTATTTATGCTCCTCAAAGGGTAGGTACATGGTTTTCTTTAAAGTAGTTGTGAGTTTAGAATAGTTGTTAAAAGTTTATAGCATAGGGGCCTCCCCGGTGGCGCAGCGGTTGAGCGCTGGGTTGCGAAGGTGCCCGCAGCCTCTGCAGCGCCGGTTCGATCCCCGGCTGCTCCCCAGTCACCAGAGGAGGGTCCCACATGGCGCGCAGACCTCTCCTGCCGCCCGCTGCTCCCCTCAGCAGTGTACTTCAGTCCTTCTGCCTGCTCTGTTCCCCGCTCTGGCGAATTCTCTCACCCTCCCACGATTCTGACTGTACCCAGTGCTTGTATAAATAAATAAAAATAAATCTTTTAAAAAAAAAAAAATAAATAAATAAATAAAGTTTATAGCATAGGTCTCATTTGAGATACAGTTGGTTCTTTTCGAATCACAATAAATGTAGTTACCATGCTTTAGGACAGTCCTTCAAGTATATATCTCCATATCTTAGACCATACTGAAATCCTTTCCTTATATCATTTGACTTCTAAAGTTCTTCCATTTACTAACTCTCTTTCCTCCACTTTCCTATTATCTGTCCCTTTCTATGACACTATTGTTATGCTTCCCAATTTGTCCTTTCCCTAACTGCTCAATTACCCTTTTACTGTTTTCATTAACCCAAACTCCCTCATTACATACATAGCACACACTCATACTATTTTATCCCCAGCATGTGGAATGGTGCCAGGTATATCATAAATATTCAGTAGATATTGAATAAGTAATGTCTGAATGAACTGTGATAGTATCTATGCTCCTGTTAACAGCATTTTTATATCACTGTTTTGTCAATCGGATAACAGAATTCTCCATTTCTCTCATTTATGCATTAGATATGAAGCCCCACAGATTGCCTTACGTTGTGGGATTATGCTGAGGGAATGTATTCGACATGAACCACTTGCCAAAATCATCCTCTTTTCTAATGAATTCAGAGATTTCTTTAAGTATGTGGAGCTGTTAACATTTGATATTGCTTCAGATGCCTTTGCTACTTTTAAGGTAATTTTTTTTTTTCTGAATCACCTAAGTCATTTAGTTCAGGCATTTAGTTATAAAGTCAGTTGTCTTCTAAAGAAGTAATTTTTAATTTTAAAAAGTACAAAACTCTATTCCTTAGACCTGAGTGTAGCCCATTGTGCATTATGTGAATTACAGGAGGCATCAGTAAATAGAATATAATCTATTAGGCCAGTCTGTCATATGGTGAAAAAAGCAATTCAGAATACTTGTCATAAGGTTATACAAAATGAGTTCCAATATATAAGTGAAAAGGGGAACGCATAGTTCTCTGAGTATTACCTGCTTTCATTTATGTTATAAGCAAAGAGTATTATCTGCCATTTAAGGTGCATATACCCTCAATATCTTGGAAGTATGTCTGGGAAACAGTAACAGTGTTTGCCTCCAGGGAGAGGAGCTGGGGTGTAAAGGAGAAGGAGAATTACATTTTTGGATATGAAGAACATCACCCTGTTTTTTTAAATCAGTGTGGAAATTTTAAATTCCCACATGATGAAATAAATACAAATAAATTGTTTATTCATAATCATCCATATTTTTATAAACTTATTTACTTTGCTATTATGTAGGAAATAATTTTTTAGAATATTACTTGTGGTAAGATACAAGTCACAAAACTTACCATCCATTTTTTAGTATACAATTCAATCATATTAAATGCATTCATATTGTTGTACAACCAATTTCCAGAACTTTTTCATCTCAGAAATCTAAAATTTTTATCATTATACCCACTAAATAACAACTCTCTGTTTCCTCCTCCTCCTAGCCTAAGCAGCCAGGTTCTACTTTCTGTTTCTATGAGTTTGACTTCTCTTTAAAGAGAAGTTCAGAGGGCATATATTAAAACATAATATAGCTAATTTGCAAAATAAAATGCTAGAACTTGTACATCTAATAAGTAATGTTATCTTTAAGGTTTCTATAATAGAAACCTTTTACTTAAGGATCCTGCCATTGTTTTCATATATTTTGAAATTGGTATCAGTTATCTGTGGCATGTTCATTTGTCAATAATGGCAAATTTTTATCCTTCCAGGGCAGATAAAAAGTTTTAGAAACAGCAAAAGCTATTTGACATCCAGGTTAGTGAATAAAGTGGGCCATCGAGCTAGCTAGAACTGTTTTTGTTTTTTGTAATAACAGTAATAATAATAGAAAGGAATTTTAAAATGACTAAATAGAGTCCTGTTTCCTCACTGTCTTTCCAGTTTGCTGTGAAAATTATTTTAAGAGACTAATTGCAGAAATATTTTAAGATGATGATCTAACAGCATTATTGAAAACATAGGCTTTCTAGTTGATTATAAAACAGGCAAGACTTATTTAAGTACATAAATTTAGATTCACTTATTTTAAAAAATGAGCCAATTTACTTGTTCTTTTACATAATTCCAAATTTATTTATACTTTTTTCCAGAATATAGTAAATAATTTGCACCTTTGTTGCAATCCATGTATGACTTTTTATCTTTTATGTATTTCCTTAAATATGTATTTCAACAATATGGTTATAGTTTATATCATAATATTAAGATATACTTTAAACCATTTGAAAGTTGCCTATGATCTGGGTAATGAATAGTTCTTTATAGCTCTCTAAAGGTGAAGAAAGACGAGAGTAAGCAGTTTGCTGTGCTGTGTATATTAGCTATACACAGGGAATATATTCAATCTGTTCTGAGATTTAATCTGTTGTTAGTAGCTCACATGATGGCCAGAAGTGTGAAAGAGTAGCAGGGAGCAGAAAGGACCAGAGATTAGAGTGGAGCACAAGAAGATGGGGAGACCTCCAGAGAAGAAGAAAATCTGGCAGCAAGAAAGGGATATAGTGGTATCCAAGTGAAGGCTTAGACTACAGGCGGGGCAGTAAAGGGGACTTGATGTGACCAACAAAAGAGAACACTGGTGAATTGACGCCACCCTGAGCATGACTTGGTTTGGCTAGCCTGGACAAGGGAACTGAGATATCTCTGTAAAGATAATGAAATGAAATGAGGAATATGAATTGACAAGAACTCCTATCAGGGAGGATCCTATTTGAGGAAGACACTTGATGCCTATGGCACTTTTATTTTAACAAATGGGGTGTGCAGTTTTGGGGCCACGGCCTGAATTGCCTGAGACAATAGAGAAAGAGAGCCGCAATGTCATCATTCCCCAAAGCCTCAGCTGAGCCTGAGATAAATACAGAACCAACCTACAATCCTGGTTTGAAGGGAAGGTGGTCACCAGTCTGCTCAGGTTTTCCACAGATGTCCATTCTGTCCTTCCTGCTCCCTGGACTCTCCCTGAGAAAACAGGGAGAAATTCTGGGATAGAGATAAAATGGCAAGGGAAAGCAAGAAGGGGCATTTAGAGTATGGAGAAGACAAAGACATGGAGTAAGGAAGGAAAAAACTAAAACAACAAAGAGCAAAGAGAGATGGAGGACTAAGGGAGAAAAGGGCTAGATTGAGATTCTAAAGAGACTTCACTGGTAGGTGGAGGGAAAGGAATCAAAGTCAGCAAGTATGAACAAGTAATGAGTACTTTGAAATCTAGAGCCTTTTCCATTTCCCAGACCACTCTCCCACTTGACAAAAAAAAAATTGCGTAGTGACTGCAGATAAACCCCTCAAAGGAATACATCTAGAGCATAAGATGAAAGAGGCCTTGGTACATCAAATATGAATAATGACATTTAACACAAAGGATGATTCCATTTCTTTCTAGTAGAATGCCTATGCCTAAATAACAGATGTTTTCTATTAAAGAGTCTCTGGTCCCTTTTTTTTTTTTTTTTTTTTTAGATTTATTTGTTTATGCCTACAAGAGCTGGGGTACAGGCCAGAGATGCAGGGGTGAGAGGATTCACCAGAGACAGAGCGGGGAACAGAATGGGCAAACCGACCAAAATACACTGCTGAGGGGAGCAGCGGGCGAGACCAGAGAGGTCTGCCATGCCACATGGGTAGCTCCTTGGCTGGCCAGGGATTGCAGCCGTGCTGCAGAGGCTGCGGATTGCTTCACAGTGCGGTGCTTAACCCCTTGTGCCACCAAGGAGGCCCCTTCTATATGCTTTTAGGAAGCTTTAATTAAATATGTATTAAGGTATAAGAATTTATTTTGGAAAACTTGTTAAAATTCTTGTTATGTTTTTAATTAAATTCTGCATGGCACCTAACACAGCATATTTAGCCTGTAAGCATATAAAAGGGATTAAGGGAGACTTGTTTGCTTTCAACATTAAGGCGTATTAAGGATATAATTAAGTAGGAGTTGAAGACAGTCAAATGTTCCTTTATGCATTTGTTCCTTTTTCTGAGTTTATGTCTATGTTAAGATAGAGCTACTTGTCTTCAACTTTGAAAGGGTGCACTGTGCTACTTAGTAACTACACAATACCTCACAGCCCTAACCCAAGAGTAGGACAGTACTGAGACAGCACTGTTAAATACCATTTTTGTGCTTCCCCAGTTTCAAGGTACCTCCCTTTTAAAGGTGGTTAAGAGATAACACCAGAAGTTAAAATCCTTGGAAAACTTGTGCAATATCGTTTTAGGCTATTCAGAATTCTTTTTTAAAAGTGATTAGTTACTAATGGCATTTTTAAAAGGTCATCATAAACTTTTCTTGACTTTTTATTATATCATAAGCATAGCTAGAGTTATTTGTGGCTTGAAGAAATATATTGTAAATTTGTCTCTTAGGTGCCATTTATTTCATTAAATTATTTCTATCATAAATCTAACAGTGATAAATTTTAAGTACTCTGTTAACAGTAAATAAATGTGTGTCTTAAATTATTTTGTGGAAATGATTTTGTGATGTAAATAAAAATATTCTGAAACATTTATGTTTCAAATTAATGGCCTTATAAAACCTTTGAAGGAAAAGACAGATTTGTAAATATTTATTTCAATAATAATTTTGTTTCGCTTGGCTGTTCTTTTCTAGGATTTACTAACCAGACATAAAGTGTTGGTAGCAGACTTCTTAGAACAAAATTATGACACAGTAAGTAGAAGTAATTTTTTTTAAGACTTTATCTCATTTTTTTCTTCCTCTCTTTCTTCCCCTTAGATGTATGAGCAGTCAAAACCAATCATATCCAACCATACACCCAGTTTCTTTATTGTCTGGAAGTCAGGTCACCAGGAAACTATGGAAAATTGAGGATGACAGGAGATCAGGTCTTTTTCTTTTTTCACATCTCTTCCTATGTACTCTGGAGCTCCAGGAAACAAACTGGCATCTGCTCACTTTGATCTTGAACTGAGACCATCTATATTCCCTTTAATAGGTATCAGGTAACCTGAAATGGAAGAGCACTCTACTTGTGAGATAAATTTTACATGAATTCTGTGTATAAGCAGAAATACAAAACACTTCTATCTTCCAACTCCTTTCTCTAATTGTGAATCCAACTCATCTTTTTGGGATTCAACTGAAATGTCTGTATCTTCCTTACTGGCTCCTGAGAAGACTACATAAATAGATTTCTTTTAAGTGAGTTATATTACAGTCCTCTTAATTGATAATAAATGTTTTATTCAAAATGATTTATTGGGGAGACTCAATTACTCCATTTGTTACTCAATTTCCCATTTTAGAACTAAAATAATAGAGAAAAGTGTGTCTCTTACTGGATATATCATTTAACCTTACTATCACCCGAGGTATTTATGTGTAATAACCATGGAGAAATGGGCAACCTTCCTTTGTACAGTGGTGATTGACCTAGGGTTAAGTACGTGGAAATATAAAACATAGCAGCTAGACTACATTGAGCTAGAGGGTTGGATATTTACTTCTGAGACAAGAGAGTTTGCAGACCTATTGCAGAGAAATTGCTGCTGATTTTAAACTCTAATAATTCTTTTCATTAGATTTTTGAAGACTATGAGAAATTGCTTCAGTCTGAGAATTATGTGACTAAGAGACAATCTTTAAAGGTAATATAAAATTTCTCGAAGTTACAGTCTCCAAATGTTGATAACTTGTTAGTAAATGATTAGTTTATTAGTGAACAAATACAAAAAACCTGAAGTACCTTTTTTGGTAATTTGAAAATATGTTTTATGTTTTGACTGTACTTTGTTGCAAAATAAATGCCTTTTAGAAGTAAATGGTAAATTTTAATTACATGATTAGTGCATACTGAGGATGGGGAGATGAGAGTTGTATATGTGTCTGTGTAAGAAAATCGCATTTGCAATGAGATTATATTTCTTATGAAACACCATGAAAGTGCTGCTCTCCATTAGACAGGGAGCTTGGCTGAGTACGGCCATATTCATCTGTGAGTGGTTCCCTCCTTCAGTGAAAAAGTGCCTTGGGGCTATCATTTGGCCAGGAGGAGGTGGCTTAGCTCCAAAAGAGTGAAATGTTTGCTATAGCTGCATTTCTGCCCTTCACCTCCCACTCAGCTATTCAAAAGAATGTCTTTGGCAAATAAGAATTGGGTATTTTTATTAAGCAGTTTGCATGATTTTTGTTAAATGTCACTCTTGTATTATTTTTACATATGTTGGCATGATGCCATTCATAATACAATGTATTTGTTTCTAAATATTGAATACAAGAGTTCGAATATATGGACAACATGGCAATCAATGATTGAAAAAGCTATCTTCTTTTTAATAAACTTTACAGATTAAAGTTATAAAAATATATTGACTATAGTTTTGTGGCACCTTTTTTTTTTAAGTCAGTTAACTCTACCCATGATTTTGCCTTAACCATGACCTATTTTCTCCTGTATTTATACCCTCACTGCTCCAACTTTATCCATTGATGGAGAGAAGTCAATCTACTATTTTCAGTCAGTCATTCAGCACTCTTTATAGAGTTTCCCATTGTGTGGAAACTCATACAAGGTGATCCATGTAGAAAAAAGTACCACAGGTACACTGCTGTCTGTGCTGGAGCCTGGAGGGATAAGACCAAACTGGCCAAAGGCATGGCATCAGTGCCGTGCTCTCCCACATCCAGAAAGCTTGTTAAAAGCAGTTGAAGATAAAGATACAGCCTATAACCACAGTTTTATACTTCAACAATAGAATTCTTTATTTGCTATTGCTGCATAAAGATAGCCAAAATGGGGTGAGCTTGGCTTGTTTATGTTATGGAGAGAATCACCCGGGAGAGAATTGGAAATTAAAATAGTAGTGAGGTAATAATGCTGAAGGGCCAACATGTAGGAAATCATTTATAAATTTCTCAGTCTTTCCTTTTTCAGTGGGAATCTGTCAGATACTGGACCAAGTAGAGAAGCTGATATAAACTAAGGTGACTGAACAAAATCAGAATAACAAAGCTGAGGGTTATAGACTTTAGAATTTGTCCTTGTACTATTTTCAGCAGTGACAAGGGGAAGTGAGGATTCATTTCTCATCAGATTCTGCTGCCAACTGACTCTACCGCCTTTCCACGCGGTTCTCCAGCTATAAACCTCTGTCTAGAGACATAGGCAAGAGTAACTGAGTTTGTATCAGGTATTGGAACTCTCCTTTGTACTCTCCCTTTTCAAACATTGTGTTTCCTATACACTTATCAATGCCACATCCGCTGCAGAGGCTTCTTTTCTGTTCCTTATAAATGCACCTAAACATGCAACATTGGCTGTCTAAAATCCTTTATAGTTGATTTAATTTACAATATGGTAAAACTGAGCACTGATTGGCCAGTAAAAAAAAAAACAACAACAACAAAAAAAAAAAAACCTGATAAAAAGCAGATAAAGTGTATCTATAGATGCAGGAATTAATAAATAATGAAGAGGTTTTTTAATGTTAGATTATAGTCATTGCTAAATGGTTTTATATAATCCATTTGAGGAAAAAGCTCAATTGTTTGCATTTTTCTTCAATAGAAAACATTGTTTTAGAAAACTGTGCTGGTATGCTATTGGTTTTTCTGTTTGAGAAATTATGCTTAACAGTCTTTTCAGTTAGATTTATGCTTAACAGTCTTTTCTGTTCTGACAATACCATGTTTATATTTCTAGTTTCTGTAATATTTGGTAGATAGGTGTTTAATAATTTTAGGAAATGAAAGGTTAGATAACTGCACTCAGTTACAGTGTTCTATAAGTAATAAAGTCTAAAAATTATGCAATTTTCTTATGCCAAAGTAGCTGCTACCTGTCATCTTTTTAAATCATACTCTAAATGTGCCTGGACTATCTTCAGGTGTTTATATTCCCAGAGTCAGTAAAATATAATTAACAGAGAAATTCCTTTCCCTTGTGTGCCAGAGCTTAAGAATTTATTTCTTATCTTTCTGAGAGGTCTGGCATTTAATTACTTGCAGGAAAGATTATAGGTCAAAAGAAACTTGGTAGAATTTAGGGGGGAAGTATTTTGGGCTCTCTGGATCAATTTTATTCAAATACCAATTTAAAAATACTGCCTTTCTATTTCAGGTGCATAAATTTTCTATGTACTATGAGACATGTACCATAAAATTTAAAGAGATAAAAAATGCAAATTGTTTCCATTTACTACAGCATTGCTTTATAATGTTTTGTGTTACAATGTAATGCAGAACTTTATCATTGTCAATATACCTAAAAATAGATTATCATTTCATAGCTAAAAGATTCAGTGTAGTTAGCCAAATGAGTTAACCGAATTGACTGTTTCAGAAAAGTAGTAAAATTATATTAGCAGAAGATAGATTGGATAGAATTTTTATGTAGGTATTCCCATGTAGTAAAAATGGAAGTGACTTAATCTGAATTTATACATGTCAGTTCAACAGCTGTATTGAATGTGTGTGTGCGCGTACAGTATTTAAGTATAATTTTTTAATGAAAGTTGTTGCCAAATATTTTGTATGTCTATATATGATATGTATGTATATATTTCATTATATTTTTTCATATAGACATGTATTTAGAAACTATATCAAACCTTTATAAAAGCTATATATATTTATGCATATGTGTTTATCTATAACTATATCTATATATCTTGATAGGCCTCTTGTCAAAGTTATAACCCAGAAATATTTTTATTTTATTTTACTTTATTTTTGGAGAGTCTGGAAGCCATCCCACTGAAATGAAAATATCTAGAAAGTTAGCACTCTTATCTCTGTGTCACTAGGGTAGTTTAACTTCAGTGCTTCTCTTCAAGGTGTAACCATTTCTTGTCAGAATGATAGGAGAAATTTTACTATTGTCTTTATTAATTGAGTAAAGGCACTTAGCTAAAATAAGTATCAATGGCTACCTCAATTGTTAGCTATTTGCCAATTGAATTTGGGGGGAACTACAAAAAGGGTACATAGCAAATAGTGCAGTCAAATCTTCTCACAAGGTGCAGGTTACCTTTCATCTTGAGAATATATGTGTATATAATGGAATTGTAGCTGTTTGCCTGTAAAAAAAAAATGTAGAATTGTGTTTGTTGTTGTAATGTCTTTTTTGCAGATTACATAGTATGTTGTGCTCTAGATATGCTTTGCTTATTCAATAATAAAATGCGTTTGTTCACATTACGTGGAGAGGACTTAATTTCCCCAACAGTATTCACACATATCACACTGGCTGTAATGTTAACAAGCACTAGTATGTTTGATCGATGCCCTAGTGGAACTGACATACTAAATAGACTCACAAATAACTATATACAAGGTACAGTGTGTGTAACTGGGTGGGGGGAGAGGATAGGGGGAGTCAAAGAGCACAGAGAAGAGAGAGGAAATTCAGTTTGTGAGAAAAGATGAACTCAAAAAACAAAAGGTAGATTGGTAGTTATTTGGGGTCTGGGAGGTAAGGAAAATGGGAAATGTATACTATACTGTATTATATAGTGGAAATTTGCTGAGAGTAGATCTTAAGCACTCTCATCAACACACACACACACACAGAATACATGAGGTGATGAATGTGTTAATTAACTGTGCTGAATATTTCAGAATGTATACATAAATCAGCGCAATATACACTTTGTCAGTTATACCTCAGTAAAGGTGGGGAGAGAAGCTAAGAGGGAGAAGAATGAAAAAAACTAAGTGAGGGGACTCAGTATAGGAAGCAGGTGAAATTACTGTAGATTGCAGAGGGCTTTGAAGCCCATCCTAATGAGATTAATTTTTCCCCGAAATCACTATGAATTTAGGGGTTTGTTTATTCATTCACATTATAGGTGGAGTTAGTAGCATGAATAGGTCTGATATTCAGGGAGATTCATTTGACATGTTCAGGATAGGTTGGATTGATTGAAGACTAGAATGAAGATCATTTTGCATGCTGTTGCAGTAGTCTAGTTGAAAGTAAGGGTTTGAATAAGGATACTGTAAAAATGGAATAATTTTCATTTTAAAAACAGAAAACTGGGGCCTCCCCAGTGGTGCAGCGGTTGAGCGCTGGGTTGCGAAACTGCGCGCGGCCTCTGCAGCGCCGGTTCGATCCCTGGCTGCTCCCCGGCCACTGGAGGAGGGTCCCACAAGGCGCGCAGACCTCTCCTGCCGCCCGCTGCTCCCCTCAGCAGTGTATTTCGGTCCTTCTGCCTGCTCTGCTCCCCGCTCTGGCTCTGGTGAATTCTCTCACCCTCCCGCACTTCTGACTGTACCCAGTGCATGTATAAACAAAACAAACAAACAAACCAGCAAAACAATAAATAAAGCATGCCTCTAAAAAAAAAAAAAAAAACAGAAAACTGGAAGATCTGGAATGTAGGGGCTTTTTTGTATTATTTTTTATTGAGGTAAAGTTGTTGTATGACACAGTATAAATATTTAGGTGGGGTACAGGTTCACACACTCTTCAAATGTATGGTAAACACTATCCCCCCACCAAAGCACCCATAATTCTCCATCATAGACCATTGTACCCCCTCCATTCTTTGCTCCCCACCCTCTCTAGTAGCCTCAATGCTATGTAATTCAATTTCTAGGATTTGTTTGGTTTTAGTTTTGTCTGTTATTTTATTTCTTTATATTCCACATGTGAGATCATCCAGTATTTCTCTTTTTTCTGACTTATTTTGCTTAGTATAATCCCCTCCAGCTATATCCATGTTATCAAAAAGACACACAAGAGTTCCTCTTTTCTTTATAGCTGAATACTATTCCATTGTGTATATATGCCCCATTTTTTTTTAAAGATTTATTGTTTATGCATACAAGAACTGGGCCAGAGGTGTGGTGGGTGAGAGGATTCACCAGGGACAAAGTGGGATACAGAATAGGCAGATGTACTGAAATACATTGCTGAGGGAAGCAGTGGGTGAGTCAGGAGAGGTCTGCTGCGCCATGTGGGTATCTCCCTGGCCAGGGATAGAACTTGCGCTGCAGTGGCTGTGGATAGCTTCATAGGTACCTCTTAACCCCTTGTTAAGGAAGCCATATGCCCTATCTTCTTTATATGCTTATCTAACCTTGAGCACGTAGGTTTTTTCTATATCTTAGTTATTGTAAACAGTGGTGCAGTGAACATAAGAATGCATATATAACTTCATATTAGTATTTTTGCATTCATTAGGTAGTTACCTAGGAGTGGAATTGCTCGATCGTGCAGCAAATCTATTTTTAATATTTGAGAAACTTCCTGACTGTTTTCCATAAGGGCTGGAGCAACTTACATTCCCACCAACTGTATAGGAGAGTTCCTTTTCCTGCATGTTCTTAGCAACATTTGTTTCTGGGCCATTCCTATGGATGTGAGGTGGTAACTCATTGTGGTTTTTATTTGCATTATCCTTATAACTGAAGATGAGCATTTTTTTCATGTGACTGTTGGCTGCCTTATGTCTTTGGAGAAATGCCTTCTGCCCATTTTCTGTTACTTGTTTTCTTATTGTTCAGTTGTATGAGTTCTTGGATATTAACACGTTCTTTGGATGTATGATGTGCAAATATTCCCATTTAATAGGGTGTGTTTTCATTTTAATATTTTTTCCACTGTACAGAATCTTTTCAGTTTGATATAGTCCTGTTTGTTTATTTTTTTGCTTTTTTCCCCCTTGTTGTTGAAGTCCAGTTGTCAAAAACCTCACTGAAGTGAAAGTCATGGAGTGCTTTGCTTGTGTTTCACTCCATGTATCTTATGGTTTGAAGTCTTATGTCCAAGTCTTTGATCTATTTTGAATGAAGATCCATTTTGAATGATCTCCTTTGTGTTCATTTATGTGTATGGTATGAGTGATCTAGTTTCATTCTTTTGCATACAGTTTCCCAATTTTTCCATCACCATTTGTTGGAGAGACTTTTTCCACGTTGTATGTTCTTAGTTCCTTTGTTTTAAATTAACTGTACATATAAGTGTGGGCTTATTTATGACTCTCAGTTCTAGTCCATTAGTGTGTGTATTTAATTTTATTCCAATACCAACCAAACTATTTTGATTGCTATAACTTTGTAGGATAGTTTGGAGTTTGGGCGTATGATACCTCAATTCTTTTTTGTCAGGATTGCTTTGGCTATGTGGAATCCTTTGTAATTCCATATAAATTTCAGTAATATTTGAATAATGCCTTTGAAACTTTAATAGGGATTGCATTAAGTCTGCATATTACAGTGGATAACATAGCCATTCTAACAATATCAATTCTCCCAAATCATGAGTATGGTCTATCTTTCTATTTCCTTGTGTCTTCTTTTATGTCTTTTAACAATGTCATATAGTTTTCATTGCACAGTCCTTCACCTCCTTTCTTATTTCCTTTACTCCTAGATATTTAATTATATTTTATGTGATTGTAGACAGGATTGTTTTCTTTGTTTCATTCTTTTTTAGTTCCCTATTTGCATATCAGAATGCAACAATATACCGAGTAATTCTTTTAATGTATTGCTAAATTTGGTTTGCTAAGGTTTTATGAGGATTTTTGCATTTTTTTTGTTCATTAGGGATATTAGTTTGTAGTTTTCTTTTTCTGTGATATCCTTGTCTGATCCTTAGTATCAACATGAAATAAATTTGAAAAATTTTTGGAAGAGTTTGAGATGGGTAGATAATAATTCATCTTTGGCAGTTTAGTAGAACTCACTAGTGAAACTATTCTTAGACATTTGTTTTTTGGGATACAGTTGATTACTGTTTCAATTTCCTTGATTGTAATTGGTTTGTTCACATTTTCTTTTAACTGATTCAATCTTGGAAAGTTGTTTGCTTCTAAAAACTTGTTCATTTCTTCTAGATTATCCAGTTTGTTCACATAATGTTCAGTTTCATAGTAGTCCCTTGATCCTCTGTATTTCTGTCATGTCTAGAAACTTACCCCTTTCTTTCCTGAATCTATTTATTTGTTTTCTCTCCAATTTTTGTGATTTCCCCTTTATTTCTAATGACTTTTAATTTTATTTGTTCTTTTTCTGGTTTCTAGAGTGTAAGGGTTAGATTATTTGAGAGTCTTCTTTTTTCTTGATATGGGCTTATACTATATAAACTTTTTCCTCTTAGTACCCCTTTTGCTACATCCATTAGGTTCTGATAATTCATGTCTTCATTTTCTTCTGGCTCTAGGCATGTTTTAATTTCTCTCTTAATTTTCTCATTAACCCAGTAGTCATTTAATAACATGCTGTTCAGTATCCATATAGTTGAGATTTTTCCCACTTCCTTCTTTTGGTTGATTTCTAGTTTGATAATATTATGATCAAAAAAGATACTTGATAGAATTTTAATATTTGTGAACTTATTGATATTTGTGATCCAAAATGTGGTGTCTGTGAAAACTCTGAAAAGTTTCCATGTGCATTTGAGAAAGAATGCGTACTAAACCTTTGGGAATGGAGTGCCCAGTAAATGACTAGTAAGTGCATCTGGTTCAATTCCTCATCTAAGGCTTTTGTATCCTTATTGATTTTGCTATTTGGTTGATCTGTCCATTGACATAAGTGGGGTGTTGAAGTCCCCTATACTCTTGTGTTGCTGCTAAGTCTGCCTTTAGATTTGTTAATAGTTGATTTATATATTTTGATGTTCTTTCATTTGGCACATGTACTTATTCACAAGTATTATGTCTTTGTGATGTATTGATCCCTTATTTATTATGTAATGTCCATCTGTTCCATGACCTTTTTTAACTGAAAGTCTATTTTATGTAAGTATGACTGCCTCTGCTTTTTTTTTTTTTTTAATTTTTTTTTTTTTTATAGAGGCATGTTTTATTTATTTATTTGTTTGTTTGTTTGTTTTTGTTTATACATGCACTGGGTACAGTCAGAAGTGCGGGAGGGTGAGAGAATTCACCAGAGCCAGAGCGGGGAGCAGAGCAGGCAGAAGGACCGAAGTACACTGCTGAGGGGAGCAGCGGGCGGCAGGAGAGGTCTGCGCGCCATGTGGGACCCTCCTCCGGAGGCCGGGGAGCAGCCGGGGATCGAACCGGCACCGCAGAGGCTGCGTGCAGCTTCTCAACCCAGCGCTCAACCACTGCGCCACCAGGGAGGCCCTGCCTCTGCTTTTTTTAGGGTGGTATTTGCTTGTAGGATTTTTTTCCAACCTTTTATTTTGAACCTATATTTATCTTTGTAAGTCAGATGGGTCTCCTGGAGACTTTTTGATCCAGCCAGCCACTCTGTGCCTTTTGATTGGTGAATTCAGTCTATTACATTAAGTACGATTATTGATAATGTCTTGCTCCTGCCAGTTTGCCTTTAGTTTCCTTTTTCAATTTTTTTAATTGATCTCCTTTGAACTTTGTATTTTAGGAGAGGGCTAGTTTTGGCAAACTCCTTTAGTTTTTGTTGCATTTAGATAATCAGATGTTCTGTTAGCTTTGTGGACTTGTGTATTTAGTTCTTTCTCCAAGATTGGGATGTTTCCTTCTATTATTTCTTTCTATTATCTCTCCTCCTCTTCTCTGTCTGTTCTCCTCCCCATTCTGGAATACCCATTATCCTTATGTTGGCTTCCTAGTAGAGTCAGATAGTTCTCTATGTGCTGCCATGTATTTTTTTCCCCACATCTTATTATTTCTCTCTTCTTCACCTGATTGATTTGTGTGTTGCCATTGTTGAGGTTACTGTTTGAGTCTGTGTTTGGTCTATTCTGCTTCCATACTTTCTTCAGATATTTTTTTTTCTTGAGTTCTTTACATCTTGAATCTGTTGTTTTCTTATTTAAAACTTCAGTATCTACCTTCTCCTCATTGATTTTATTTCTGAGCTAATTTGTTTTTATGAATTTTCTGTATCTCTTTGATTAACCTTTCTAAGTTCATTTAAATGAAAATTCCCTTTTTGTATTTTCTTCTATCTCTTCAGTTTTATTACAGAAATTTTGAACTCTCTGAATGTAACATAAAAGCTTCCATTTTTGTGGTTGGGTTCTGGAGAGTTGTTCTCTCTTGTGATGTCATATTCTGTGAAGTCTCAAGGTACCATGTTTTTGGTTTTGGGGTTTGGGGTTTTTTGGTTTTTTTTTTTCCCTCCTGCCTGTTTTGTTCCTTTAGGTTTCTCTATAGCAGTAGCTTAGAGAATTGAACTACTTTCACTTTTCCTAAAGCAGACTGCAGGGCCTTTTTCCATTTGATTTGATTGTAGTTTTTTTTCCTTTGTTGTCTTCCTAATACATGTTGCTGTGTCATCAGGGTGGAGAGAGGCCTGGAGTTCCATCTGGTGGGATGAAGTGCCACTAGAAAATCACCTCCTATACACTTTGACACACCCTGCATATATACCTCTGGAAGGTGTTGTTGCTAGACTCTTGTGATAAACAGCTGGGCTTCAACTTACGTGCTTTTTCCTCCCATCCAGGATTTCTATAACTACCTATATAATTTAGTAATATCCTGAGGCACCCAGTAATTGAAAAATAAGTGTATCATATATGAAATTATTATAGAGGTACATTTCAGCTGCTAGTTGCTGAAGTGTTAGGAATTGTTATCACTACAATGAAAATGAAAGTTTATGAACTAGAGCACCAATACATTCATCTGTGCTACTAGAGAATCTTTAATCATTCTCACTTTTGGCTGTTTTAATTTTTTTTTTTTGAAGTCTCTTAGTCTGTTTCGGCTGCTATAACAGTAATTCACTATAAATTGGGTAGCTTCATTAAATAGCAAAAAATTATTTCTCACAGTTCTGAAGGCTAAAAAGTCTAAGATCAAGGTGCAAAGCAGCAAGAAAGCTCTTTGGAGTCTATTCTATAAGGGCATGACTCTACAACTTCATGTCCTAATCACCTCCCTGGGGCTTAAGTTTTCAACATATAAGTTTTATGGGGGCACAAACATTCTGTTCATAATATGGAGTAAGCTGCACTTTGGAAACTATAATCTGTCACCAGAAAATATTTTATTCTTTTCTTATATGAAAATGTTCAGCGTATATTAAACTTCATATAGAGTCAGGGTCAATGATTTTTTTTCTTCTTATGTATTAGGTTTTATAATGAAAGTTAGCAGGAAGAGTCACTTAACATAAGCTTTTTTCCAGTAAGTTAGTAAAGTACATTCATTCAGATAAGGATAGAGCCAGTTTTGTTGTTATTATTCTACCTCAGTACCTGATAATTAATGTAAGCAATGAAAATAATAAAGCATTTCTGTCTAGCTCTGATGATAACTGCAGAGAGACTTTTTAAAGCAGAAGTAATGCCTTTATATTTCCATACTTAAGCTTAAAAAATTTTAAATGCATTAAGGATGACTTTAGGAAAACTGAAAAGCGTCAAAGAATAACTACTACTATCATGCTTGTGCTATAAGAAGCACTTAGGACTCCCTTTTTTTTCATGTCATAACACTATATATTTTCAGTGAGATACATATTGAGTAAGATGACTCTCAGAATGATTATAGCTTGGATTTTGTGTTTTCTTGTAGCTGCTAGGTGAACTGATACTGGACCGACACAACTTTGCCATTATGACAAAGTATATCAGCAAGCCAGAAAACCTCAAACTGATGATGAACCTCCTTCGAGATAAAAGTCCCAACATACAGTTTGAAGCCTTCCATGTCTTTAAGGTAAAGTAAAAGCTATGGAAATACTGCTGTGGGTTTTTATTTTTGAGTTTCTAATGGCATACTCCCTACTGCTTACTCTCCGTGTACTTAAGAGAAAATTAAATAAGCAGTCTTTATTTTTGCATGATTTAAATGAAATTTTAGAGTGCTCTTAATGAATGCCCATTTATTTCTGAAAGTTTTGCTAACTAACCCATATTTCTAAATATTTTTTACTAAGAAAGTAGGTGAATGCTGTTTCTCAAACATTTCTAAATCAATGATTGAACTAGAACCTAAACCATAAGTGTCAGAATTTGAATGCTTTCTTCTCTGCCAATCACCCTCTCTTTAAGCCTTAAGTAAAGCACTGGAGAAACACATGGATTACTACTCACTTTTATTACTTGTTTATAAATTTTTTTTAATATTTTTTTCAATGTTCTATTTTTTTCCTCTGATATAAAAGAAAAATCACCTCCTATACACCTTGACAACAGATTTTATTCAAAAAGTAGGGTAGGTAATGGACATCTAATCTATAATCCCATACTCATAACTATTGTAAAGATTTCAGTAAATTTTATTTCTCTGTGCATGTGTTTGAGAGTTTTTTCCACATCTGTAGTTACATCATATGCAAAATTGATATAATTTTATCACATAATGCTATACCATAAATGAACACTATTCATTGTTATATATATGATTTTTAAGTTAGTAATTTTTATTGTCATCATAGTTCATTATTCAGTATATTTACTCTAGTTTATATATGCCTGTATCATTTATATTTTGGTTATTTCCATGCTTTCCTACTATAAAATGTAATGCTTTTATGTATCCAGCTAGTTTTTTCCATACTTAAGAATTTTTTTCCTTTAAGAAAGAAATCTAGAGTAGAAATAAAAGGGTTCAGAATTGCAGTATTTTTTCTTTGTCTTTTTAACAAATACTCAGTGATAGAATATATATCTATAAATGGGAGATATGACACTTTATAAGGTTATATAATTGTTGGCCTTAGCAGGTTATAAAAATTAGTTTATCTTTCAGCCACCAGTTTTATATTGTGCAGAAAGCCACTGGAACAATTCAAGTCCCAAATTAATTTATTAATTCCATTCAAATCCCAATAGGACTTTTTCCTCGAACTTGACAAGTCAGTTCTAAAATTTGTATAGCTGTAGGTCAATGACCTAAAATGATATGACAGGGCTTCCCCGGTGGCGCAGTGGTTGAGTGCTGGGTTGCGAAGCTACCCGCAGCCTCTGCAGCGCCGGTTCGATCCCCAGCTGCTCCCTGGCCACCGGAGGAGGGTCCCACATGGCGCGCAGACCTCTCCTGCTGCCCCGCTGCTCCCCTCAGCAGTATACTTAGGTCCTCTGGCCTGCTCTGCTCCCTGCTCTGGCTCTGGTGAATTCTCTCACCCTCCCGTGCTTCTGACTGTACCCAGTGCTTGTATAAATCAATCAGTTAATCAATCAATCAATCTTTAAAAAATAATAAAATAATAAAAAATAAAATGACATGACAGTTTGATCCTAAAATGACCCAAAGAACGAGGGGGGGGAGGGAGTTTGCCCTATTCAATATGAACACTTATTATGGATTTACAGTAAATGAAAACAGTATTTTATTGGCATAGAGATTAATAGAACAACAAAAACAGAGTAGAAGGCCCAGGTATAAATCAATGAGAATACAATAATTGATTCTGATATTAGAGGGATTAAAAATCAGTGATAAAAGGGTTAACTAATAAATGGTTCCAGAGTAAGGGATGATCTGTATAGAAAAGCCTACCCTCTGCTATACTCAGAAATAAACTCTAGGTGAAGAACTACACTTGAAAAGCAAATTTTTTAATCTTTACAAGTGAAAGTAGGAAATTATATGATTAAATTATAAGAAATAAAAATCACAACTCATAATAGGAAATATTAATAAGTCTGACCACATTATAAATTGGACACATTCTGTGCGAAAAGACATAATAAGCAAAGTGAAAAGATAGGATAGAATGACACAACTGACAATCATTGATTAAAAAAGCTGTTTATGGACAAATGGGCAAAGAGTACGATCTGCAAATTAGGAACCTTGTTGCAACTGTTAAGTGAAGATGCTATTTTCATTCGTAATCACAGAAATTACCATCTGAAATATCAGTATCACTTCACATTCTTCATATTAGCAAAAATATTGAAACCTGACAATGTCAAATGCTGTTGGAGGGCAGTGGGAACTCTCATACACCGTAAATTGGTACAACCATTTAGGAAAGCAGTTTAGCCAAATACAGAAGAAAGTATTTAGCAAAATAAAGAACTGAAAGTGAAAATACCCTTCAACCCTGAAATCTCATTTCTCAGCCATTTCCTGGAGACACTCTTTTAAACATGTGCATCAGGAACCATGTTTAAAAATGTTTGTTGCAACATTGCTTAGAATTAATAGAGTTATATGGATCAGTAAGATAAATCTCAGATAAAACATTGAGTAGATATTTAACCTTAAAAAGATGTTACTTATTTAAATTTCGAAAACGTTCAAACAGCACTATGCATGGAACATACATATGCATTATTGTCCAAAAGCCATGGGAATGGTAAACACTGATTCAGGATAAGGGATCACTTGGGGGAGATGTAGGTAAAATCATGAAGTAGTGTTCAGAAACCTTTAATTGTAAGGCCTCCCTGGTGGCCTAGGGGTTAAGTCTCAGTTCTGTCACCTATCACTGCTATGGCCTGAGTTTGATCCCCACCCAGGGAGCTAATCCACATATGGCACAGCAGACCTCTCCTGTCTCTCCCACTGCTCCCCTTACCAGTAAATCCGGTGCTCACTCTGGTGCTCACTCAGAGTGCTCCCCACTCTGTCTCTGGTGAATTCTCTCACCCCCACACCTCGGGCCTACACCCCAGTTCTTCTCGCTCGCTCTCTCTCTCTCACACACACACACACCTTTATATCTGTAATGTTTTATTTAAAAATATGAAGACATACGTAGCAAAAATACTGATAGGGATGAAGGAAACATGAAATATGTTATTCCTCCATGTATTATTCTGTTAGAATTATTTCATAAGAAATAAACACAGGGGAAAAGGTGGGGAAGAAAAGAAACACAAATTGGATGAAAGAAAAATAGGCTGTTGTAGGACTGGAAAATGTTTAGATAGTATAAAATGATAGACTCTCTTAAGACCCTCTGATTGACGAAACTATAGAAGGCTGTATGTTATATCATTCAGCTTCCACATAATTTTAATGTCATCCTAAGTGATAACATGCTTCGTATAATTTTTTTAAAAAATAAATTGTTATAGAGTACTCAATGGGTGGCAAAATAGAAACAACCAACTTCTGTTCTCTAAGAACATCAGAATTTAGATCATATAATCCCATTGGATTGGACATAGTAAGTGCATTTAAAATTACTTGATTAGGGCCACCCTGATGGCACAGGGATTAAGTCTCAGCATTATGAAGTAATCCACAGCCACTGCAGCACAAGTTCGATCCCTGGCCAGGGAGCTAACCCACATGGCACAGCAGCCTCTCCTGTCTTGCTCACTGTGCCCCTCAACAGTGTATTTCAGTGGATCTTCCAGTTTTGCTTCCCACTCTATCTCTGGTGAATCCACTCACAACCCCACCCCACCCCCACCCCCACCCCACCGCCGCCCACACCTCTGGCCTACACCCCAGCTCTTGTATGCATAAATAAATAAATCTTTTTAAAAAAAACAACACCCTTTCATTTTGCAAGTGAGGAAATAGATCCAGATGGATTTGCTCACAGTCATTTCTGGCAACTAAGCCGGAACATAATCCCAGGTCTCCTGACTCCCATCCAATGCTTTACCTCCATACATCATCCTGCTCATGAGTAACAGAAAAAAATATTAAATGACATCTCATTCATTTAATGAGCTAATGAAAATCAGCAAGCTAATGAAAATCAGCTACTACTAACCCAGGCATTTTCGGGCCTCCCTGGTGGTGCAAGGGGTTAATCACAGCACTATGAAGCTATCCGCAGCCTCTGCAGCCTGAGTTCAATCCCTGGCTTGGCCAAGGAGCTACCCACATGGCGCAGCAGACCTCTTCTGTCTTGCCCAATGCTCTCCTCAGCAGTGTATTTCGGTCAGTTTGCCTGTTCTGTTCCCCACTCTGTCTCTGGTGAATCTTCTCACCGCCCACACCTCTGACCTGTACCCCAGTTCTTGTATGCATAAATAAATAAATCTTTTAAAAAAAATGGCATTTTCAATAATATGTTTCACATTATCAGTACCTGATGGACGAAGCTTTGGGGGAAAAACTATTAATAAAGGAAGGAGAAAAACTCCAGGACTCAGCAGTCACTTTTTCTTAACAAAATATGTTTCTGGCATGCAAACAATTCAGTTCATTTTGCAGCAGAGGGAACATAGTTAGGGTATAGGGTAGGTCCAGGTTTATGCACATACAAGTAAACAAGTGGCCAACTGTTTTTATTTTTAATTTCATATGAAATTAAAATTTAATTAAAATTAAAATTTAATTTCATGGGGTACAGGCCAGAGGTGCGAGGGGTGAGAGGATTAACCAGAGACAAAGTGGGGAGCAGAACAGGCAGTTCTACTGAAATACACTGCTGGGTGGAGCAGCGGGCAACTCAGGAGATGTCTGCTGCACCTTGTGGGTCACCTCCCTGCCCAGGGATCGAACTCATGCTGCACTGGCAACAGATTGCTTTCATAGTGCTGCATCTTAACCCCTTGTACCACCAGGGAGGCCCCAAGGGGTTTTTTTTAATGTTTTTTTAATTTATATCTTTTACATCACTGTGTATTCCTCATAAATTTCCCATCACCAGTTCACCTGTGAACCATCACCATAGTCCCTTGTGCTCTTTTCTCCCCTGTTTTGATCCCTCTTCTTCCCCCTCCCTCACAGAATGTCTCTGATTTATGGTTGCCTGCTAATTTTTTTTTTTATTATTGTTATTTTTTTTCTCATCCCTTTTTTGGTTCCCCTGTATTCCTCCTAAAAGTGAAACCATTTGATATTTTTCTTTTTCCTTATGACTTATTTCACTAAGCATGATCCCTTCTAGCTCCATCCATGTTGCTGCAAATTGCCATGAATTTATCTTTTTTGATTGCTGAATAGTATTCCATTGTGTATAGATATATACCACATCTTCTTGATCCAGTCATCTAATTTTGGGCATTTGGGTTGTTTCCATAGCTTACCTATTGTAAACAGTGCTGCAATAAACATAAAGGTGCAGGTATCCTTTTGAATTAGTGTTTTTGTGTCCATTGGGTAGATTCCTAGGAGTAGAATTGCTGGGTCATATGGTAGTTCCATTTTATTAGTTTGAGAAACCTCCACAAGCTTTCCGTAGTGGTTGGACCAGTTTGCATTCCCACCAGCAGTAGGAGAGTTCCTTTTTCTCTACATCTTCACCAACATTTGTTGTTACCTGCTTTTTTTTTTTTTTTTTTTTTTTTAATGTGTGCCATTCTCACTGGTGTAAGGTGGTATCTCATTCTGGTTTTGATTTGCATTTCCCTAATTATAAGTGATGTTGAACATTTTTTCATATACCTGTTGGCCATTTACTTTTCCTCTTTGGAAAAGTTTCTTTTTAGCTTTTCTGCCCATTTTTTGACTGGATTGTTTGTTTTTGTTGAGTTGTGTGAGCTCTTTGTAGATTTTTGTGGTCAATCCTTTATCAGTTATATTGTGTGCAAAAATTTTCTCCCAATCAAGAAAATTTTTGCACCAACACTAATGATAAAGGACTGATCACAAAAATTTACAAAGAGCTGATGAGACTCAACAAAAACAAAGAAAATAATCCAATCAAAAATGGGCAGAAGAGCTAAAAAGAAACTTTTCCGAAAAGGAAATGCAAATGGCCAACAGGCATATGAACAAATATTCAACATCATTTGTAATCAGAGAAATGCAAATCAAAACTACAATGAGATACTATCTTACACCAGTGAGAATGACACATAATAAAAAAACTAGCAACAATAAATATTGGCAAGGATGTGAAGAAAAAGGAACTCTTCTGCACTGCTGGTGGGAGTGCAAACTGGTCCAATCACTATGGAGAGCTGTGTGGAGATTCCTCGACCTACTAAAGATAGAGCTTCCATATGATCCAGCAATTCCACTCCTAGGTATTTACCCAAAGGACACAGAAACCTTAATTCCAAAGGGCACCTGTGCCCCTCCATTTATAGCAGCACTATTTATAATAGCTAAGCTATGGAAACAACCCAAATGCCCCAAAATAGATGACTGGATCCAGAAGATGTGGTACATATACACAATGGAATATTACTCAGCAATCAAAAAAGATAAACTCATGCAATTTGCAGCAACATGGATGGAGCTGGAAGGGATCATGCTCAGTGTAATAAGCCAGAAAGAAAAAGAAAAATACTGGATGGTCTCACTCATAGCAGGAATTTAGAAAACCTAAGAAAGGGACCAGGAAAAAGATTAATTATAATTAAATAAAAATCAAAATCAACAAGCAACTATAAACCAGAGACACACTACTACAGGGTCGGCGGGGAGAGGAAGGATGAAGGTCAAATAAGGGGGGTGTGGAATTGTATGGGGAATATAACCAAAATGAAAATGCATACATTGTACAAAGATGAAAAATGATGTAAGAATTATATAAAATAAAATATTTTTAAAAAATTTCTCCCCATCAGTAGGAGGGTATCTCTTTGTTTTGGTTAGTGTCTCTTTTGCTATACAGAAGCTTTTTAGTTTAATCTAATCCCAGTATATCTTTTCCTTCACTTTCTTTGCTTTGGGGGATGTGTCTTTAAAGATGTTACTGAGATGTATGTCATGTAGTGTTTTGCCTATATTTTCTTCTATATATTTTATGGTTTCAGATCTTAACGTTCAAAATGAAAGGTTTTAATTAAATTCTAACATCTGGTTCTAAGATAATAGTTTTGGGAAACCTTTGTCTGTGTGATCCTGGCTCTCGTAAATGTGTGTCCCATATAATAAACATAGGAATTAGCTATGAGCTGATCTCCCTTTCTTTACTGTTAACCTCCTAATAGCAAAGGATTGTGTTGCTACTTCCCACCAAGCTATGAAGGGAGGGGCAGAGCAGGAGGGGATGTGATGGGTGAGCTGTGCCTTTTGGTTCACCACTCTAAACTGCTCAACCTGGGCATGGCCTGAGTGTATTACTCTATCATTTAGATCCTAGGAGTTGGCCACAACAAAGTAAAAAGCCGGCTTGACAAATCATCAAGTATATAGTACAAGATGGATTCTAGATGAATAGAATAGTTTCATTGCAATTCTACTAAAAAAAAAAAAATTGCTGAGTTGTAGATTAATTTAGTGAAAGACTAACCATGAATTAGCCATTTCCTTGGGAACCCATTGTTCAGCCGGTCACCTATTTCAGTCACCATTTTCCAAATCTCGTGTACTTATACGGAGTAGTTGAAACCAAGTGAACTTAGCTATGACCTTGTTTACTAATTTTTTTCCCAGAAATTGTAATAGTACAGTAAAAAAAAAAAATCAACTGTCACCTTAATGTTTTATCATCCACTTTTACGTAGTGGAGAATGCTCAACATCTTTATTTGATCTCATTTTAGCTTATATAACAAATAGGCATAGCAGAAAAAGTGAAAAACTATAATTAAGATCTCACTACTCGTTTCTACTTTTTAAAGTACTTTCTTTAAAATTACAGAAAATAATCAATTCTAGGTGTGTTTATAGAAAGGTTTACAATTTGGTGGCTTACAGCCAATTTTAGCACTGTTACCAAATGCTCGTGGCTCAGTTTGCAATCTGCTGCTGAATATTTATAGTATTACCTACTTTAAAAAATACTTTGTAGTATCCTTGATTATTACAGCACTATTTATAGTAGCTAAGATATGGAATAACTGTTCCCCACCCTGTCTCTGGTGAATCCTCACACCCTCCCACGCATCTGGCCTGTACCCCAGTTCTTGTATAAATAAATAAATCTTTGAAAAAAAAGATATGGAACAACCTAAATGCCCCAAAACAGATGAACAGATTGAGAAGATGTGGCACACACACACACACACACACACACACACACACACACACACCCCAATGGAATACTACTCAGCAATCAAAAAAGATAAACTCATGCCTTTCACAACAACATGGATGGAGGTGGAAAGGATTATGCACAGTGAAATAAGTCAGAAGGGAGAAAAATATTGGATGGTACAGTGTGTAGTAGGAATATAGGGAAGTTGAGCAAAGTGTCAAAAAAAAAAGACAAGACTTGCAGGCAAGCTATAGATCTGAGGCATACAGCAAGGGAGAGGAGAGAGGGAGAGGGGTCAAAATAGGGAAGCGAAGAGCACAAGGGACTATGGTGATAGTTCACAGGTGATGTGGTGGGAGATTTACAGGGACTGCACCACAGGGGAGAAATCAAACAATGTATAAAAATGAACAATGGCGTAGGAAAATTAAAAAGTGTAATAAAAAAATAAGTAAAGATTTTGGTGTAAAAATATTTTTAGTAGTATATAAGGAAAAGGAAGGCTTTATTTTATATTTGAATATTATTAGAATAAGAAAAATTTTTAAGTTGCTTTTCCTTGTGATTTTGGAAAAATACATAGTTTCATATATAATTTCCATAATGGTGTATAATTTGTAGATCCCAAAGACTTGCATTCCAAAATATTAAAGCAATTATAATAACAATATCAATTTGTAGTCCTGACTATATCTTAAATGGTAATCAGCTGCAAGTAAGAAAAAGCTGTAAGTAAACATAATAAGTGGAATAGTAGGTTATAAACCATTGTATACAGAATACAAGCCCACTTTTGTCTAATATTATTTATATATGACTACTCGTACAGAAAAAAAAAATTACTGGAAGGGTTTACACCAAGTACTCTCAGTGGTTATCTCTGAGTGGAGGAATTGAGTGATGTATTTTTTCTTCTTTGTGGCTTGTCCACTTCTCTGTTTCCCTAGTTTTCCACAGGCATCGCTGTTACACTCAGTGACGAGAAGCCTGGGGGCAGTGATGAGGAGAAGTTGATGAGATTCTAGAGATGTTGAAAGCATCCTGTACTTTCTGGCCTGTTTTCCTTCTTTATTCATAGCTCTCCCGGGGCTTTCATTCCTCCCTTGATGTGCAGCACAGCCCGATCTGCTGCGGGTTCCTGAGTGCTCTAGATAGCAGCCAACTGGCAGAGGCAGAGATTGTGTCCTTCTTTCTTAAACGGGAAAACATTGCCTGTTTCTTATCAGTACTAATAAATATGTGTCAAAATATTCTAAATAATTGTATTGCTTAGATTTGTGTTCATTTGGGATGGTGAACCTGTGGAATAAAAAAGGTCTTATTTTACACTTTCATAGAATGGTATTTTACTATGAGTAATTCCATTTAACTGTAACGTGAACCCCAATTTCAAATTCACTGACAAGGCATTCCAGACCTAGAACAAGCCGCCATCAATCAGTTTAGCAAATCAGAGCCTAGCCTTCTACTATCTAAGTTAGCATAAATCCCTCTTGGAAAAAATAGAATTTGAATGAAATGAATGAATATGTGTAAGATCATGCAATTTTTTACCTGATAAAAAGCTTTCGGATTTAAAATAGAGAGCACGATGTTCTTAGTTTTCTGAACTAAAACAGTTGAATTGTGGTTGTAATGCTGCCTTTCTCCAGCCTAGCAAGAACTCTATATCTGTTTGAGACATGTTGTGTAAATGAACAGGTACAGCCCTAAGACTACATTCTAAAAAGAAGTTGCAGGTAGTTTCAGTTGTTTAAGTCTGTCACACAGTGCATGGATTCTGGATTCAGTGACTTGATCAGTGATAACTACCTACAAATTCCACTGTATTTTACATTTATTTTGGATGGAAACAGAAGCTTAGTTTGTTCAATATATTTAACCTTTTTTTTTTTTTAAGAAAGAAAAGCTGTTAATGAATTATATATGGTCACCATAAAATGCTATACAATTTCTAACTAAACTGCATAGCACTCCCTTATAAACAAATGTTAACAAGAAGAGCCACACATTTGGCTCTAGGATGTGATTTCCTAACATACTAATAGGCATTAAACATCAGAAATTTTGTAAAAATGTAAATAGGACTGGAGTACTTTTTTTAAAATAGGTAAAATATTAGTTTATTGTAGTTAAATCACATAACATAAAATTCACCACTTTAACCATTTTCAAGTATACAAGTCAGTGGCATTTAGTATATTTACAGTTATGCAGCAATCAACCACTATTGAGTCCAGAACATTTTTATCACCCCAAGAGGAAACCCTGTACCCATTAAGCAATTAAGTATCCACCCCTGACAACCACTAATCTGCTTTCTGTCTCTATGAATTTGCCTATTCTGGGTTTTTAATAGAAATAGAATTATACATGTGGCCTTTTGTGTCTGATTTCTTTCATGGCATAATATTTTCAGGACTCATCCATAAGCTAGCATGATCAATACTTCATCCCTTTTTATGGCTGAATAATATTCCTGTGTGTATGTGTGTCTGACATTATGTTTATCCATTCATGGGTTGATGTACTTCTGGCTATTACAGTAGTGCTGCTGTAAACATTCATTTACAAGGTTTTTTTTTTTTTAAATAAATATTTCCATTCTTTGGGTATATACCCAGAAATGCGATGCTCAGTTTTATGGTAATTTGATGTAAAGCTATCTGAGGTACTACCAACCTATTTTCCATAGAGGTTATACTATTTTGCATTCCCACTGACAGTGTACAAGATTCCAATTTCTTCCCTTGCTCACCAACACTTACTATTTTCAGTTTGTTACTGCAGTTATCCTAGTAGGTGTGGAGTGATATTGTGGTTTTAATTTGTATTTCTTAATGACTAATGATGCCAAGCATTTTTCATGTGCTTCTATATTTTTAGTTAATTTCTGTTTATGGTGTGAGGTAAGAGCCTCATTTTCCTCTTTTCCATGTAGATATCCTGTTGTCATGTGTCAAATTTTTTTTTAATCATGAAATATGTTGTCAAACACTTCTTCAGCATCGATAGAAATGATTATATAGTTTTTCCTCAATGTATTAATGTGGGATAGTAGTTTCCAGGAGCTGCCAAAGCAAACTATCATAGGTTGAATGGCTTAAAATAAATTTTCTCTCAGTTCTGGAGACTCGACTGAGATTGTGGAGACTGTCAGTAAGAATCTGATCTATGCCTCTCTCCTAGCTTCTGGTTGTTGTTAGCAATTCTTGTCATTCCTTGGATGTACAAACCCAATCTGTTTCATCTTCACATGGCAATTTTTTCCTGTATATCTGTGTGTTTCTGTCCAAATTTCCCTCTTCCTATAAAGACATTAAGTCATTGCATTGGGACACACCTTAATCTACTATGACCTCACCTCAACTTGATTTTATCTGTAAAGCCCCTATTTCCAAATAAGGTCATATTCGCAAGTACAAGGGTTAGGACTTGAAGGTACAAAGTTCAACCTAGTACATGACATTGATTAATTTTATTATGTTTAAGCACCTTGTATTTCTAAAATAGACCCCACATAGTCTTTGGCATATAATCCTTTTAATATGAGGCAAAAGTTGGTTTGCTTATATTTTGGTGTGTGTATTTTACATCTTTGTTTATAAAAGCGATATTGGCCTGATAATTTTTTATGGTATCTTGGTCTGGCTTTGGTTTCAGGGAAATCTTGGCTTCATAGGATGAGTTAAGAAATGTTCCCATCTCTCTTACCTTTTGGAAGAATTTGAAAACAAGTGGCATTAATTCTTCTTTAAAAGTTGTAGAATTTACCAGTGAAGTCATATGGTCCCAGGTTTTTCTTTGTTGGAGGTTTTTGATTACCAATTCAGTATCTTTACAGAAAATGTAAAAAGATTTTAAAAGAATACTACAAATAATTGTGCATCAACAAATGAGATAACCTAGATGCAATGTACAAATTCCTGGGACACACACTACCAAAATGACTCAAGAAGAGATAGAAAATTCATTCATGGGATAGTTCTCATGCCACCTGCCCCATAAGTCCTTCCCATTCCAAACCCAGAAATCTGATATGACCACTTCCTCTGAATCTTCATAGCCTTTTAGTCCCCTCTCATAGGAACTTAATATCTTTACATAGTTTTTTCCTTCCCCCTTCTTGCTGGACTGGGGGATCCTTGAGGGACTCAGCCTTGTAGCCATCCTTACCCACAGTGTGCTCAGAGCAGCAGGTACACTGCTGGAGGGACAGGACGGGGCCTTGATGAGCAACAGAGCTAGTGGTGAAGCACTCAGCCCTTTGGAGGAGAGTCAAGAGCCTAGAAAATGAAACCATAAAGCTATATAGGCATCAGATACTTTTATTTGTATTCTAGTCATGATGTACTGTATGTAGCCTTTAACTATAAAGTGTGCCCATTGCAAAGTATACCAGTCAGTATTACTGTTTTGAATTATTGTCCCATTATTATAGTCATTGCTGTCTTTAAATGTATACCTGATTGGGGGCCTCCCCGGTGGCGCAGCAGTTGAGCGCTGGGTTGCGAAGCTGCCCGCGGCCTCTGCGGCGCCAGTTCGATCCCCGGCTGCTCCCCAGCCACCAGAGGAGGGTCCCACATGGCGCGCAGACCTCTCCTGCTGCCCGCTGCTCCCCTCAGCAGTGTACCTCGGTCCTTCTGCCTGCTCTGCTCCCTGCTCTGGCTCTGGTGAATTCTCTCACCCTCCCGCGCTTCTGACTGTACCCAGTGCATGTATAAACAAAACAAACAAACAAACAAATAAATAAATAAATAAAACATGCCTCTATTAAAAAAAAAAAATGTATACCTGATTGTTAGTCCAGGATCCTCATTTCAACCAGGAGTGCAATTATTAAACGTGGAAGTTTATTAAAAGATAGAATGCCAGACCTCTACCCCAGATCTGCTGGGAGGTGAGATATGGGCAATTGTAAATTTATAGATTCTACATACATTACATAACAGAAAATGGTAACCTTGGTGACCTCCAGGGGAAAGGTGAGAGGGGAACTTTTTATCCTTTTCTTTCTTTCTTTCTTTCTTTCTTTCTTTGTTTGTTTATTTATTTATTTATTTATTTATACAAGCACTGGATAAAGTCAGAAGCGTGGGGGCGGGGGGCGGGTGCTGGTGGTGTGAGAGAATTCACCAGAGCCAGAGCGGGGAGCAGAGCAGACAGACTGATGAAATACACTGCTGAGGGGAGCAGCAGGCGTGGCAGGAGAGGTCTGCGTGTCATGTGGGACCCTCAGTGGCGGCCAGGGATCGAACCGGCGCTGCACAGGCTTCAGGCAGCTTCGCAGCCCAGTGCTCAACCACTGCGCCACCAGGGAAGGCCCTATCCTTTTCTTTTTGACTTTTGCGTTAGATCAATGTATTAAAATATTAAACATTTTAAGACTATATTATTATGCTAAAGGAACATTATGTTGTGTATATAATTTTGTATTTTGTTGTAATTTAAAGTGTGGTATAGCACTTTAAATACATTCATTATTTTTAATATATTTCTGTATTATATATAGAAAATGGATATGGATAGGGAATTACTGATTTTCCTCAATAAGGAATTATCTAGGGCTCTGTATATTTTACAAATACAAGAGACACATGTCGAATCCATTTTGTCCTTGGCAAAAATCCTCGAAAATTAGGATGGTTAAGGCATGGAGCAACAACAAAAGGCCATGATTTGTTTTCAGACACCAAGTGTATAAAATTGGATTTTAAAGGTATATTTGCAAAACATTCAAAGTACATTATTATGCATTTCTTGTCCTAAGTTTTTGTTGTTTATGTTTCAGGTGTTTGTCGCCAGTCCTCACAAAACACAGCCTATTGTGGAGATTCTATTAAAAAATCAGCCCAAGCTCATTGAATTCCTGAGCAGCTTCCAAAAAGATAGGACAGATGATGAGCAGTTCACTGATGAAAAGAACTACTTGATTAAACAGATTCGAGACTTGAAGAAAACAGCCCCTTGAAGATCTCACTCAGATTTCTGCCATACTCACTGTCTCCTTTGGTGTTTGTACAAAAGTGTCATTTCAAACAGTAATCGTTCTTGGGAAGGGTAGATGGAATATAAATATTTGAATGAAAAAAATTAATCTAGAACAATATATTCATTTTAATCAAGTCTGTGATTATTTATGTGAAATCAGAGCCATTATATGAGACACTGATAAAAGCAATTTTAACCCTTTTTTTGACAAAAAGCATCAGGGCCGGGGCTTGCAGGCCTGAGCCCCTAGTCACCATGCGCCACGAAGCAGAAGCCCACGTGGTGAACATCCTGAGTCCTCAATGAAAATTAAGTTATCAGAGAAATGGGCCCGGGGGCAAGAGGCACAAAATGACTCTGCCGATCTGCACTTGACGGATATATTTCTTAAAGCATAATGAAAGAGCTGAAAATAACACTCATGTTTTCAGTCATATACCCGTTCCCTGCCCCTATCTGTTGACTGTAACTAACCTCCCTTCTCAGCCTTCCTTTCTGCTCTCTGCCCCACATTCCATTCCTGCAGATCTCCTCAGCACGCCTGACTCATGCTACACATACCCCGCTCCTTCCTGCAGTCAGGTTAGCATGCAAGTAAAATAAACTAAGTAAAATAGGATGGCTAAACAAGGGTCACAGTACCTAGAGGATGACCTTTGGGGTATGACAGCTCACTTCAGACTTGGACAGTTAAGAACCACAGCTCCACCTCTAGTCACTGCTGTTTCATGCCAATTTCTGCAGGGTTAGTGAATGTTTGGAACATTTCAGTCACAATTGTCATCTTGGGGGAAATTTTTGTTTTGTGGTGAAGTTGTATTTTAGAGTAGGAATCATTGCACTGGGATGCCTAGCATGGATAAAACCATGGGGCCAGCACTGGTCTTTAGCCCACTTTTATAAGGAAACAGGTTGCACTGGTCTTTAGCCCACTTGTATAAGGAGACATTCCCATTAGAAGGGCTAATGATGGCGTGCATAAAAATATTCTCAAATTGCAAATTGTTTTTCAGTTTATTTTCTATCACTACTTTTTCATCAAAACCTTTAGTGACAAGGTAGAAAACCTGATAAAACTGGTCCCAAATTTCTCGCAAACTAGGATGATTAAGGCATGGAGCAACAACAAAAGGCCATGATTTGTTTTCAGACACCAAGTGTATAAAATTGGATTTTAAAGATATATTTGCAAAACAGTCAAGGTACTTCCATAAGTCTGTATATCCAGATCATTAGTTGTTGCCTTTCAGAAGAACTCTTGGTTTTTACAAATTGGGTGCTGTGTTCTTCGACCAGATGTTTTTCCACCTGGAGGGGGAGAAAGCTCCCTTCAGGAATCCTTCTCCAGCATCGGTACGCTCGGTTGATACTGCATCTGAAGGATTACCTGGCAAGGTTTCATCCTTCCTGGCTGGGGCATAGACACTTGTTCCCTGCCCAGCTTGGATCCTGAGGCAAGTGATGTGAAAGCTGTGGACCTTGTAACAGCTCTGGCCATGATGGCCTTCACTCTTTACTCACTGAAGTCAGATCATTTTTATAACATTCCCTGACAGTCCTGAATCCCTTAGAATTTAACTTCTCTGGTTTTGCTTCTTTGATAAAAAGAATCAACAGGCCTGTAACTGTTGGACATTTAGTTGGTTGCTTAATACTGTTCCACAACAGTGTCATAGGACACATGTTTTCAATTGGAAAGCAAGGCTTTGTTTTAATTCTTTTTTGATAAATAAAACATTTTATTTCCTCTGGACTTGAGTTAGTTTTTTCCTAGCAACCCCTTAGCCTAGTTTACTGTCAAACAGAAAACTGAATCTGAGGCAATAAATGAAAACAAATTTATAAATTATTAACATGGAAGGGGGAGCAAGACACAGCCAAAATATGTTTGCACAAAATTCAATGCAAATATTGAGAACTGAATTTTAAAAAGGTCATATTTCATAAATTATTTCCCAAGCACACATTTAAATAAAGACTAAATAAAAAGATGCCACATACTCCGTAGTCAGTTTCATTCCTGAGCTTGTGTCTCATCCTTGTCACCACACCAAAAGGAAAGCCTCAGGTGAGGCCAAGGTCCTCTCAGTGGAGGTCCCCGTGTGCTCTGCTAACTCCTGGACCTGTTGCTGCCCCATCCTCCAAGCGGTGCTGCCGCTGATGATGCACTGCTTGCCAGACTAAATATTCACGCCACATAACTGATGCCGCCCCACTGCCAGAGTCAGTCCCATTTTATACTTGAGGAAACTGAGTCTCTGAGCAGATTATCCCAGACTATGTGGGCAAGACCTGGGATACAAGTCACCATGGCCTGAAGCCAAACTCTGTTCTTTCTCCGTCTTTCATCATCAAGGCTGTGAACTGGGAAAGTTCAGGAGGATGTCTGTACTAGGTACACTCCCCCACTGTGGCCTGGGAGGCTCCTGAGGGCGTTCAGGTCCGAGCGTGAAGCCAGCAGGGATTGAGATCATAATGTTCTTGGACAAGGCTCTTGGCTAAAGCCAGGCATCCGCCCAAACATTAGGATTACCCTCAGAGAAAAGACTGAGTGGCATAAGGCCCTTGTGCTGACTGCCAACCTCCATGGGTTCTCATCCTTAGAGGCCCCAAGGGAGCAATGTATGCTGGGGAGGGGCAAGTGAGTTTTTCAAAGCCTCTGTGACTAACTGCACTGGGCTGTCTGTACGAGACGTGACTGCGCTCAGCCATGGTGCAGTCTGGAAGGTACCCAGGACCCAGAAGTGTAATAAAGGGAAGGGGAATGAAATTTTAAAAACCACTAAAATTGCTTTGAATGTGAAATCTTTTGCTTTACACATCTTTTTTGTCTATATTAGAAGAAATTAAGATTTTTATCTTTTTCTGTTTTATCCCAAAGAATATTGTATGTATGGCACAAATAGTCACCATCCTTCCAAGTGTGTTCTTTCAGGGAGGGTCTGGATATTTCAGTGAAGTCCCACAATCAAATAAAGGTCTGAAATATACAGAGACTGAAAAACTAGACTTAGTCTTTCAAAGAAGATTGAAGTGATTGAAGATGAGTATGAACAAGACCATGGTTTTACTTTTGAAATACAGAAAGTGCTGTTAACATAGTTCCCATAAAGCAAAGTATGAAACAAAAGGAAAAAACCTGGCCCACACTGAGCTGCTTCACACAGCTCATTGTGTCAGCCATCAGTGAAGGAGGACACCGAGTTACACAAGAGTGTGAACGGTTTGCTCCAGATCAAGCAGCTGGCAGGCAGCATAGCCGGAATTTAGAGCTAACTGATCCCAAATTCCCTGTCGCTGGGAGTGAGGCTGCATATCCTGCCACCTCCCACCAAGCTCTCCACCCAGGGGACCAGACACTTCATTCATCATGGTCCCCAAGGAAAAGAGGGAACCCTGGATAACTCAATGGAAAGATTTCAAAAACAAGATTCATTTACAGGGGCTAATTTTGTGCCACTCGGGTCTGATCTTGGAAGATCAAATTAGACCTATGTGTAGGGTATGGAATTCGGTCTTGAAATTTCTTTGGCATTTTAAGCAATCCCTTGACTCTACATAAGTGTTAATTTCAGACTGCAATTCTGCACCTGCTTTTGTTTTCTTGGCTTATTTTTCCAGTGGAACGTAACATCAGCTCAGATTTCCTGATAGGAGTGCTTGCTACCCAGCCAGCCATTCCTGCACTTCACATTCCTCAGTGGCAGGGCCCTATCAGGCGGTTCCTGATCAATGCAGATCTGAGTCCTCCCAGGCTCACCTAGTCCCTCATTGCACTCCCAGGGAGGAAGGTGTGCAGTTACCGGTTCCTTTCTAAAGCCAGAACCCCTTACCATCAACTCAACATCAATTGTATTTAATCACTTCACTAGGCTGTTGCTTCAGGAAACTGTGATCCTAGGGGCCATTTCGGAGAAAGTATAATACACGTTTATCCTTTGGGGAAGGTAGGGACAAGATGAGTTCCCCTAGGTTTGGTTCTTCTGCGAGTCAAAGGCTGAAGCAACCAAAATATTTACTTATTCAACTGCTTGTTATTTTACTTCAGCCACTGAACTCATCCTACCTGCTCACTAGGGATTGACCAAGGGAACAGAAAATGGCGTTGTACTCTTAGGGGTTTTGTGGTCATGGAGCTGGTAACTGCCCTCTCTAACCCATCCCTTGCATCTGGCACCATGCCTGAGCCAGCAGAGTAGGGAAGAGGGACTTGAAGTCCCTCTTGAGGAAGAGCTGGGTGCCTGGAGATCATCGGTGACCCACAAGGCCCTCTGCCTTCCAGCCTCCACCTTGGAGAATGTGGCTGACTCAGAACGGCACAATTCACACAGAGCTCTCCGGGCTGAACCCAGATTCAGAGAAGCTGAAGGAGGAGATACAACAAAGCCATGGGGCTCCCGAAAGCAAGGGGACCTAGCAGATGTTGCAACAACCTTCGAGCTGACCTTCCTAGCATGAATGTGGCTATCACTTACCTTCCCTTTCAACTCTGACAACTTTCTCTTGACGCCAACTCTAATTCACTACCATTCCAGAGAGGAAATTCTGAAACACGTTCAAGCTTAGCTAAATTGACACATTTCAAGCCCAACCTTATATTCTGTTCTAGGGGAATGGTTTCCATGTCCTTTTAATGTCTTTCCTCTCCCAGAGATCTCTGATTTTCCTCTTAAATGAGTTGAGTGTCTTGTGTGGCATCAGTAGAACCACATCAACTTTGGGGACAGCCACACCTCGACTTTATTCCAGCTCCACCACTCACTCTGTGAGCTTGAGAACCACTGAGCTTCAGTGATTTTCTGCCTGTGAAATGAAACAAAAAGTTCTGCCTCGCAGAAGGTTGTGGAAATTACATAAAGTAATGACTCGCTGGCTCAGAAGGTGTTCCTAGGTCAATTACTTCAGAACCCTGAAGGGTTCTCTGCCAGCGGGAGAGGGGATTTTACTGAAAAATGGACTCTGGGCCAAAGGACCCCCAGGGCATGAAGCATGGGTGGCTGAGAATGATGAGCCATGTGCCCAAGGGAATGCTGTGTGGACACATGGAGGGGCATGTGGAATGCCTCCCTGAGGACGTGATGTCATTAAGGCAGCTGGCTTTTAAACAGAAAATGACATGCAAACCTACATGTCTGAGCAAGGAGTTCTGGAGGAGTGCAGCTAGCAGAGGACGCTGAGCAAGAACAGCTACTTGATTAGTATCTGGGTAGGTCTTCTTCTAGATGCTTCCAAAGTACCAAACTCAATCCTTAGAAGCACCCCACAAGGTGTGTGTCATTATCCTGACTGCGCAGGTGTGGAAATGGAGGCACAAAGAGGGTCCCTCGCCCAGGACAGTATCGTGAGCACATGGCAGAGCAGGATTCAAACCCAGAGCCCAGAGGCAGAACCCATGAGAGATTTTGGACTAAATCTTGACTGGCTGTAGGCTGCACCAGTTCTAGCAGGTAAGGCAAGCAAGTGGGTACCCAACAGGACTAAGGACGAAGGGCAGAGCCACATGACCAGTAGTGAGTTCAGCTCTGAGCAAGTTGTGTCCAGACATATGAGGTTGTCCAGGCAGCAACTGGACAAATGTGTCTGAAATCAAAAGGCATTGATTTGATGGTTCCTGAGATTTAGGAGCAACTGTAGTCTATGTGGGAGGGAAGCACTCCATTCTGAGCTGTGATACAGGCCTGCAAACCGCCCACTCTCATCTGTTTTCATTTGTATTTAACCGTATCTGTAGCAACCTCCGACTTGAAGACTCTCCTCCCCTCCCAGTGGAGGCTCAAGAGGAAACCACAGTATCCCTCCCCCACAACCTACTCCTTTTTTCAGTTAGGGGTGAGTGCTGTACCTCTGGGCACTCCCACGACCTCCCTGACAGCCATCAGGTTCTGTCTGGATCTCCCCCAGTCTGAGACTGCAAGGTCGCCCCAGAGGACTTCTGACCCAGGTATCTGTGTCAGCTGCAGCTGGTCACAGAGAGGTTTGCTCACCCCATGACCTCTGACGTCAGCCTGGCCTCATGACCTCTTGTAACAGGGTGGTCCCCAGGAAAGGGGGAGGTTCCCTGCCCCACCCAAGGGAGGGTGGAGCTGAGCAGGGAGAAGAGAAGCTGCAGAAGAGACTGAGGAAGGAAGCAGGATGGAGCCAGGAGACCTGGAGGAGGCGCGTGGAGCCTAGAGACACGTGAAGAAACTGTGCTTGTCTTTTGGTCGTGGACTGGGTGACACAGATGTGGGTGAGACCCGTGGGGAGGTGACCATGGCAGCTTTTATCTTGATGTTGATTTTGCTCTTTTCCTTCCGGGCTTGTCCGGTTGTTTCTGACCCTTTTCTGTGGGTCCCCACTGGAAGATGCTTTAGACTTGTGGCAGGCCTTGGGGCCTTGCTCTGGGCCGATCCCATATGGATGGACTTTTACCCACGAGGGGACGGGTCACTTTGGGTGCTTCATTTAGAAACTAGACTCTTTGCCTTTCCTGTCTTGTTTCCTAGTTTTATTAAAGTTCCTTTTCATTAAAGTCTCCTATGTTTTGTGTTGATGCGGCGGATGGCAGAACCCATTTAGAATAGGCAGGTTTGCGGGGTTTGGGCTGCCCCTCTCCCTGTCCTATAACAGATTTGGCGACCACGTGATTTAGGACAGAGCCATCCGTGGTTAGTCAGCCCCATGGGGAAATTGGGCTTCCCTATGGCACTGGCTACCATAAGCGCAAATGTGATTTTTGGTTTCTCCAGTGTGTTTGTTTCATATGTCGATTTGCTGTTGAAAAACTGGCTTGGGCTTTGTGAAGATCTGTGTGTCTGTATGTAATTTGTTTGTAGTGACTTGCTAAGACATTTGATTTTGTGGAAATTGTTCTGTGCCAGTTTTACTCAAAAGATTAGGCAGTAAACGTTGGACCATGTGGCCAGATCAAAGATGGCGTCTGAGGCCACTTGGCGTGCTCTTGTAAAATTCAGAGGTTCTTGTTGCTAGGACTTTGGAACTTTTTTTTTTTCTTTCTTTTTGTAATCTCTGCTGTCTCATTAGCATTTCTAAAGGCAATAATGGTTCTTTAGTGGTATGTTGCTTTGTCTTTGGCTACTTCCTGCTCTCTGCCTGATGGATTTTGCAAGCCAATTGTGGAGCAGTGGTGTTTAAATTAGCAAATGTATGCCTGGGTGTTAAGGAAAGAGTAGCCTTAAGCAGTAACTGGTAATCGCTGGTATCCTTGATGGATTCTTGGAGATAACTTGAATTTTTGCAAAGTCTGGATCAGAAAAATTAACAAGATTTTGTCTGAGTCTGAAAGGATTTGCTGCTGTGAATTTTGTCTACACAATTTGTTTTGGGCATGTTTGCCATTTTGAATCCTGGATTTGTTCAATTGCTGGTGTAAGACAAGATTCTAAGTTTCTGCTTCCTACTGAGGAAGGTCTGTTATGGAAAGCACTCTTTAGGGTGCATCATGTAACTATACCAGGTTTTCATACCTGTGTTGTTGTTGTCCCTCCCTAGTGTGGGGGAGGTGTAATCTATGCTTAGATGTTTAATCTGCTCTTTCAGCTTCTGTCCCAGAGTGGCTAACAGAAGTAAGGAGATGACTCCTTTTAATTGAAAGTTAATTACTGATATTTTGATTTTGCTTTTTCAGGTTCTATTCCAGGAAACCCAAGGAATGCCTGCTTGGTGGCTAACAAGAGATGACTCCTTTTGCTTAAAAGTTAACTGTTACTTTTATTCTTTCAGTTGCTGTACAGAATACCCCAGGATTGACTTCTAATAAAAAGTCTTCAACACTGAAAACCCTAAGGTGATAAACAAGGTCGTGTAACCCTTGTGATTAATAAAACTTTTCCTTCCTATTTCCAAAGTCTTAGGTTTGTAGGATGACAACTGGAAATTTTTCTGCCAGCAACACTCCACATTTTTTTTTGGACTTTGACATTTTTTTTTCTGAGCCTATGGAGTAAAACTGCAGTTACATAACATATTCTACGTGGCATAACTAAAAAAAAAAAACTGTCTTTGTCTATATGTTGTATGTCTGTATGTCCTTGTGTCTAACTGTCTTGACCTCCAGTGATTGACAAATTGGTATACATGGTGCCCACGGACATTGAAAAAAAAAAAAAAGAGTCTCCACTTATGAGAAAAACAAAAAGTTATGGTTTGATTGTCAACATTGTGCTACTGAACTAAGCCGGTGCCTTCATAGAGATTGAATATTGGTTTCTGCTAATTTTCTGATATTTATGACAAAGCTTCCCAGAAATCTAAATTCAAGTACAAATTTGGTAGCCTGTCATTTGACTGATGCAAGGAAATTTTGTGGAACCTCAGTAGAGCTCCTGAGACACTCCACGAAGTTTCTCCTTTTCCTCCTGGGAAGGCATTACATGAATTTGTTCTATTTGGCTTTTACCTAATGAAGTAAAACTGAAAGGGAAGCATTGTCACTTGGGAAAATGGTAAAAACTTTGGTATGTACAAGATGTTAACAGTAGTATCTGGTATGTATGTAAATTGTCAGTGGTGATTGTCACCTTGTAATATTGTATAATTCAATTGTTTCACACCTACAGAAATTGTTTCCGGAAATATAGGGAGAAAAGGTCTCAACAGATTCCTATTGATGGAACTGTTGAGAGTAAAAAACTTCCCTACAAAGGACTGAATAGACCTGGAAATACACCTGACATTTACTAAGGTTTCTTTGACATAATACTGGAAATTTTTTTATGCATTCTGTCCTGAATCCACGAAGTTTTTGTTTTGTTTTGTTTTGTTTTGAGTAACCAGGATCTGCAGAAAGGTTGCAATTTTTTTTTTCCAGCAAAGCTAACTTGTCACATTTTCTCTCCCCTTGATACCAACACAGCATACAAATAGTGGTAGTAATTTTTGCTACTTATTTCAGAGTCTGTTTTTGCATAACTTCCATAGGGATTTTGTCTGCTTAAAAAAAAATTGGACGCGAGTTTGATTGTGTGGCTTTGTGTGGAGTTCTTCCAAAAGTTGAAAAAGAGCTGAACCAAGAAGAGGAGAACCTGTTTGCCTTGTTTGTAGGGTTCCAGAGACCTCCAAAGAAGGTGAGGAAGCTTGCCTCCATTGGCAGGACTGGACAACCCAGCCAACAAAAATGCCCTGGTACCCTCGAGAAGAGGAAAGCCCAGGTGGAGTCTGATGAGACCAACTTTATACCTGAAACATACATCGACTGGATGCCACTGGTTCGCTCTGATCCTGTATGGAATATTTCAACAAAGCCAGCTAAAAAAATTGCTGTTAGTTATTTCTACCCTGTGATTTTATGCAAAAATAGGAAAAATGGTTTAAAAGTAGATTTAATTTGCAAACTTTTGCTATGCTGTTAAAGTTTGGGATCAAGGTTGAGAGAATTCGTTTTTGCATAAGTTAAACCATTTTAACATTCTTTCCCTGTGATTTTGATATATTTGCTATCTTGTTTTAGCCAATGCTCCATTTTTTTTTTTCTTTTGGCTTGGATAATGGACTATTTTTAAGTAATGAAACTGTCATACTGGACATTCATGGACAATGCTGCAAATTGTTGCTTCTCTTATACACATTGTAACCCTAAAAAAAGACTGTCTCCTAAGACTACACCCTGAGATCTGTGCCACCATAGATATGGTGGAATAAAAATTAAAAGGGGGGATTGTAACAGGGTGGTCCCCAGGAAAGGGGGAGGTTCCCTGCCCCACCCAAGGGAGGGTGGAGCTGAGCAGGGAGAAGAGAAGCTGCAGAAGAGACTGAGGAAGGAAGCAGGATGGAGCCAGGAGACCTGGAGGAGGCGCGTGGAGCCTAGAGACACGTGAAGAAACTGTGCTTGTCTTTTGGTCGTGGACTGGGTGACACAGATGTGGGTGAGACCCGTGGGGAGGTGACCATGGCAGCTTTTATCTTGATGTTGATTTTGCTCTTTTCCTTCCGGGCTTGTCCGGTTGTTTCTGACCCTTTTCTGTGGGTCCCCACTGGAAGATGCTTTAGACTTGTGGCAGGCCTTGGGGCCTTGCTCTGGGCCGATCCCATATGGATGGACTTTTACCCACGAGGGGACGGGTCACTTTGGGTGCTTCATTTAGAAACTAGACTCTTTGCCTTTCCTGTCTTGTTTCCTAGTTTTATTAAAGTTCCTTTTCATTAAAGTCTCCTATGTTTTGTGTTGATGCGGCGGATGGCAGAACCCATTTAGAATAGGCAGGTTTGCGGGGTTTGGGCTGCCCCTCGGCGCGTGGAGCCTAGAGACACGTGAAGAAACTGTGCTTGTCTTTTGGTCGTGGACTGGGTGACACAGATGTGGGTGAGACCCGTGGGGAGGTGACCATGGCAGCTTTTATCTTGATGTTGATTTTGCTCTTTTCCTTCCGGGCTTGTCCGGTTGTTTCTGACCCTTTTCTGTGGGTCCCCACTGGAAGATGCTTTAGACTTGTGGCAGGCCTTGGGGCCTTGCTCTGGGCCGATCCCATATGGATGGACTTTTACCCACGAGGGGACGGGTCACTTTGGGTGCTTCATTTAGAAACTAGACTCTTTGCCTTTCCTGTCTTGTTTCCTAGTTTTATTAAAGTTCCTTTTCATTAAAGTCTCCTATGTTTTGTGTTGATGCGGCGGATGGCAGAACCCATTTAGAATAGGCAGGTTTGCGGGGTTTGGGCTGCCCCTCTCCCTGTCCTATAACACTCTGACATCAGTCTGCCACAGCCTTTTTTAAAAGGGACAAAGGGTGTTGACCTCTGGGCCAGGACCTCATTGTTTCCCCCAGATGCTGCCTTTGAGAGGTCCTGATCAGGACCCCGGCCTCAGAATCAGACCATGATTCTACAGTCCCGGGACCTGGGGAAAGAGGCCGCTACCTGCAGACTGGTGCTCCTGCTGTGGGGAAAGAAGCCTGCAGCTTTCCTGGCACTGAGCATGCCATTCACATGGCCAAGAGCCGGCCTGTCTGCATGAATGAGACTCTGTGCTGCCCAGGGTGTGGGAGGAAGAAGGCAGAGGGCGTGCCTGCAGCTGCCTGGCAGCGTCTGGCAGCACCAGTCGCCCTTCACCTTGACCAAGGACAGTTTCCAAGGAGAGTGACTTTTGTTGGTGGTCAGTTTGCTGAGCCTTTCTGCATCCAGGCGGAGCACATACCTGAGTAGCCAGGAAACTGGTTCCAGGCGAGGGGGATGAGGGGCCGCTCACATCACCTTTTGGAAAGACTCTGAATCTAGTCCTGGCCTAATGGCATGGAGCCAGGCTCTAGGCTGAACCGCTTGCAGAAAAGCTGTGCTGAGCTTGTGGGCCACCTCACTGGAGACAGCCTTCTGGGGTACTTGCAGTCCCTGCTCCTCCCAGAGTCTAATGCTCTTGGTCCTCTGAGCTCTTCTCTGTGGCCCCTCCCAGCCCCAGGAGGCAAGCCCACTCACCATGGAACTGCAGCGTCCTGGGGTCCCCCACCTTCCTCCCAACCCCGATGCAGACTGTGGGGTTCATGCAAGTGCAGTGAGCCTGAAGGAACCACCAGAAGGAGCAACACCATCGAGCCCTGCTTTCCTCCTCACCTCCACCGGGGGCTGCCGGCCACCAGGAGAAACCAGCCGTGATGAGTCAGTCCATTACCCCAGATTCACAGCCTCTGCTCCCAGTCTTGGAGCATCTCTGTGGGGCCCCCTGAGGAAGCTGACCAACAAGGCAAGCTCTCTTTGGGGTTGAAGGAAGAGGGAGACATACCTGGGCTGCAGTGGCGATCACTCCCAGGTCCCAAAATGGACAGATAAGGGGCCCTGCCTTCTGCTGCCTCCAACTTAGCTCAGGAAGAAAGGCACATTTTGCTCACAGGGGAGTATTTGGCCCGAGGGTCCTGTAAGCTCAGCCTTGCTCAAATGCCTGGTCCTCCTCCTCTTCTAAGACTACATGCTGCAGCAGCCGGTTTAGGCCACCAGAATAAATCACCACAGACTGAGTGACTTAGACATTTCTCGAAACTATAGCTCACCTTTTTGGGAGCTGACTTCCTAATATTTTATACTTTGCATGTAAGTAGACATCCCCATGTGTGTGCATAGGGGCGGGCAGAACAGGTGAGAAAATAAGTGGGAGTGAAATATTAATGACAGGTCAGTCTTGGCAAAGGGTGTAAGGATAGTCTCTGTACTAGGTTTTATTTTTATAATTTCTATAAACTTGAAATTATTTCCAAATTAAAAAAATAATGTAACAGAGGGTCTGTGTCCCAAGGCCCCATGTCACCCTGCGGCTTTCTCTTCTCCTACCTCCTAGGAGCCCTCAGCTTGGCCCCTCCAACCCACCGGCCTGCATTTCCCCTGAGCCTCACACCTAGAAAGTCTGTTTAAAACGTGTCCCTGCCAGCATGCTAGGGCTTTGCTGCCCACAGACGCCAGACTCAGGGAGGTGGTCAGATCAGGGGCGAGGGTGCATCTGCCACGGCTCACCCCTTGGTCTCCACCTTCAGTTGGAGACATTATCCTGATCACCACAGCGGGGCCACAGCTGCCTGAGAAGCCCAGGGCTTGTGCCAGCCCCGACTCAGAGTCCTTCCGGAGGGTGGCGGAACACTCTCAAGAGCACGGGAAACTCCCTTGAGCCAGGGGCTTCCATGAACAGGGTCCACTGGCACAGGAGGATTGGGGCAGGAACTGGAGCAGTATACCAGGGAGGCTTTTTAACAGATGGTCTTTCAGGAAATGTAGAATTTGTATTAGTTTAGCAAAGAAAACATTTTCATGTAGCTAGTGCTGAGGGGCAGAAAGGAAATTGGCCCCCAGGGACAGCAGAGGCTGGGCACTGTCTTGGGGCCTGGGGGTGGGGTGGGGGGAGTAGGGTGGTGCTCAACTAGGTCCAGGTTCTAGAGACCTTCACTCCCTCCCCTCCCCCATGAGACTGCACTACCACGGGCCTGTCCTGAGGCAAGTGGAGAGGAACTGTGACTCCACTTGCTGGAAGGGTCTGATGCTGAGTCAAGGCCCCCAGATAAATTTCTGCCCCATCCATGGCAAAGGCAACCCCTCCATTAGAGTGGGACAGATTGGGGATAAAAGGTTATGAGCTTCCGAGGATTTGCCTCTCCTAGCAAAATAATGGAAGTTGCTGGGAGCTTGTGGTGAGTGTGAGTGCCTGTGGGAGTGAGGGTGAGTGTGTGGATGTGTGTGTGAGCAAGCAAGAGAGGTGGGGAGTGGAGGTATCTATATTCGGGTGCACACAGCTAGGGGCGCAAGAGGGGATAGGAAGGGAGCAGGGGCAGAATATCACCCACACAGCCTGTCCTGACTGCTTTTGCAAAAGCTCAGTCTGGGGACAGAGGAGGCCACATGACATCAATGCCAGGCTCTTTGGGGATCTTCTTTTAGGTAAAATTGTACCCTGAGGGGGTGAGGCATGGTTTACCTCTAAACTGGAAAACCAAGGAACTCCCCGCTCAGCAGCTGTTCAGCCCTGCCATGGGTCCCCTGGAGGACTCTGAGGCGGCAGGAGTGGAGTGAGAAGTGAGGAGGGCACTCTTCCTGGCCTTGAGGACAGTATGAGGTGCTCTGGTGGGGGCAGAGGGCAGGAGCTGCGGGAAGGCCTGGCGAAGGTCTGGGGCAGGGAGGAAAGGCACCTGAGTCCAGCCAAATCCACTCTTCTCCCACTAAGGCCTGGCCAGGGGGTGCCTGAGAGCCCACACTGGGAAAATAGTACCCAGTTCCATCACCCCCTGCACTTCAATCAGTCCAGTCAGCCACTACACATTCAATAATACTTGCTGTCACTTGATTAGGTTTCGGTTTCTCAGCCTACCAAGTTCCCTATGGCTCCCTGTTGCTTCTAAGAATTGTTGCCAAGGCCTTTCCGTTGGCTTATTCTCTCCTGCCAACCTCCTCTCCTCCCTCCCCCTGACCAACAACCCACAAACATCTCCACTTCTCCCGTGAGAGGTGTTCCTGCAGCGCTCTCCCAACCTCAATTCCTAATCCCATGGAATCCAACCGCACTCTAATTTCACTTCTAAGGTGCACTTACCTCAATTTCTGAGACACGCAGCCCTCTGGTGGCTAAAACTAATTACAGTCTTTAGGGTGTTCCTGCCAGGCGCATCCCTGCCTTGACTGGGACGGGAGTGACACACTGAGCAAATGGCTGAGTGGCTTCTATCTGGGAGGGATGTCTAATTAGGGCCTTAACAAAATCAGCAAGGAGCATGGGCGCAGTACTAGGCTCAATCTAACCACAGCTAGATTAAAAAAGGTCTTTGTGAAGTTCTACACTCAAGTCCAATAGCAAAATGTCACCTCTGCAAGTGGAAGCCCAGGTGCTCACATGAGGGCTTCTAATGACCCTGATGCCTGAGTCGGGCGTGCCTAGACTCTTAGCAGCCTCTGTCTGGAGGCCCCACTTCTAGTCTCCAATCTCTTCCCTGTGCAGAAGCCTGGGGGGGAGGTGGGGAGAGAGGAAGGAGAAGGGGCGGCAGAGGGGTGGGGGCTGTCAAGTCAAGGGGCACACACAGCTGGGACTTTGAGGAGAGATGTGTCGAGAACAATATCAGCATTTTGGTGCTTCTTGGGGTCACCGAAGAGGGCACAGGGGACGCCTGAGAGGAGAGGGGAAGGATGAGAAACACAGGAGCAAAGGTTGAGGGAACCCAGCACCTGGAGGAGAAGCGACAGGAAGCCCAGGAAGGCGTTTCAGAAGCACAGGATGGTCCCTGAGGGGCTGGGACCAAGTAAGATTGGTCCTAGGAGCTGGGAGCAGCTTCCCATGGGGACAGTGAGACAGAAAGGGTAGCAGTTGTTTGTGGAATAAATAAAAGACAAAGATATTAGGGAAACCAGCACAGGCTTGGAGACACACTGTGTGCTTTGGTCAATGGCAGACGGCGCACGCCCCGGGCTGTGCCACCTCGCTTCCCGCACTACAATCTGTCACCTTCGCACACTGACAAAATTGCCGAATGACACGTTTCTCAGAATTACCCTGGTAGCTAAATGCATGACAATAATGAAAGGAAAGGAAAAATGGGAGAGGACGTCTTAATTTTTTTTTTTTTTGAGGTTGAAAAACCGTATCAGTGAGCAACTGCGGCATAGCAATACCCTCAAAACTCAGTAACTTTAATAAAGCCAGTTATTTTCCCCCTCACAAGTCTGTGGGTTGGCTGGGGGCGGGCTGGCTAAGGGGCGGTTGCTTGCTTCTGGCGATGGCACAAATGCAAAAGAGTAAGTGGGAACACATGAGGCTTCCTGAGGTGTAACATCCAAGCCGGCACGATGGTATTTGCACTTCACTCCACTGACCCCTCTGTCGAGGACAGGGAGCTATACCACACATGCTGAGGGGAGGAAACTGCACTGTGGAAATTACAAAAAAAGCCTTATGGGAAAGTAGAGAATACCAGGAGGAGTGAAAATCGGGGACACGGATGACTTCTACCATGGGGGACAAGCAGCACTGAAATGAAAAGGAAGAGACACCAGAGAGGGGGAGACTGGACAAAGTTTAGTGAATACTATGAAAACTGTGACAAGCGCAGGATTTGGAGATCTAGATTGTGTTTGGGCTTTGTCAGTTACCGGGAGGGCAATCCACTCTCCTAAGGCTCCATTTCATTAGCTGTGAAAGCAGAAATACGCATCCCTACACCTTGGTGTGCCAATTAAATGAAGTAATATAAAAATTGCTTTACCATGAAATGCAAACTTATGTACAGACAAGATAAGTTTCCAGGAGAGGTGGGAGGCGGTCACGGGATGGTGGGAACACAATAGCTACTTTCCAGTACTGAAGGGCATTCATGTGGAAGGGAATGAGACACAAAGAAGCCTGTGTTACAGGCGGAAGACTAGTGATGGAGACAGGGAATGAAGGGGGAGTGTGTTACGCCATAAAAATATCAATTCAATAAGTAGAGTTTAAATCTGGTTTTAGGTGGTGATTTCTTCATGGGTGGGGATGTGAGAACAGAGCCCAGGTGATAACAATCTCTAGAGGACAGCTGGAGCGGAGGGGCAGCTGCCGAGGGTGGTTGGATTGACCAGTGGTTCTCAATCCAGAGCAATTTCCTACCCCACCCCAAGGGGCATTTGGTTGTGCGAATTTCTGGGTGATTCAACTGGTGTTTGGTGGGTGTAGGCCAGGCCATGAAATCTCTGGCAATGCTCAAGACAGTCCTAAACAATGGAAAATGCCATCAGTGTCCCTGTTGATAAACATGGATGAGATGATTTCAGAGAATCCAAATAAACACATGTTCCATTTTTAGCAACTGTAACTCAGCAAGACCCCCCTTTTCTGCCACAATGGCTCACTGCCTGGGCTGAAAAAGCACTTGACTAGAGAAAAGTCTACCATATGGCTAAATAAGAACAGTCACAACAGCAAGACATTATAATCCATTTCAATAGTAAAATTCTACTCAAAGTTTTATCAAAGAATAATAAACACACATGATTGCATCACAAGCTATGAAAAGACTGTCAGGTACACACATTGTTGACTTACTTTCACTACCATGTAATGTTAATAAATACCCTGCTTGGAGACATCACAGTGATGATAAAACTAGCAGCTAGCAAAAATAACAACACATATTTAATGAAAAATTTAATGAAAAATTATGTTGCCTGCCACTTTTAATTTTAAGATTTATTTATTTGCGCATACGAGAACTGGGGTGTAAGACAGAGGTGCATGGGGGTGACAGTGGGGAGTATAACAGGCAGATCTACTGAAGTATATTGCTGAGGACAGCAGCGGGTGAGACAGGAGAGGTCTGCTGCACCATGTGGGTCACCTCACTGGCCAGGGATCAAACTTGTGCCTAAGTGCCTGGCAATAGCTTGATAGCACTGTCCTTTTTTTTTTTTTTTTTTTTTTTTTTGTGGGACCCTCGCCGGTGGCCAGGGATTGAACTGGAGCTGCAGAGGCTGCCGGCAGGGCAGCCTCGCAACCAGCGCTCAACGGCTGTGCCACCAGGGGAGGCCCGATAGCACGGTCTTTAACCCTTGTGCCACTAGGGAGTCCCTGCCTGTCACTTATTGATAGAACACAAAAAGGCTGTTGGGGAATGTCTTTTTTCTTTTAAAACAAACAAACAAACAAACAAAAATCTGGCAAGTCAGTTTTAACTATTCCTTCCATTTTTTTTCCATCAGCATTAACTTTTTTTGATTTGGGGGAACTAAGAGGGAAGTTTCTAGTAATAGGCTCATATAAAGAAACAAGAAAGATCTCAAATAATTAACCTAGCCCTAAAGAAGGCATGCAGATGGCAAACAGGCATATAAAAAAATGTTCATCATCACTTATGAGGAAAATGCAAACCAAAACTACAATAAGATACCACCTCACACCCATGAGGATATGAGAGTAGAATAAAGACTTTTGTAAATACAGTAATAAGATTGCTCTTCAGCAATAGTGTGGTCTGATAGTCATCATGCCACCAAATACCCTTAATATTTATTTATTTATGCATATAAGAACTGGGGTGTAAGCCAGAGGTGCATGAGGGTGAGAGGATTCACTAGAGACAGGAATCATCAGAAAGATACTGTATCTCAGGAATCTTCAGGTACATCCCACCAAATTGAGAGGATAGACAAGGTCTCAGGGAATCAGGGGTCCCCAGGAGAGTGTGAAGGGAGAGTAAAAGAGTCCCAGCAGACACCTGGTTGGTGTGTGGTCAGTCCTAGTGGTCAGAAAGTTCTGGCAGGGATTTCTTCAACAAGAACATTTTTAGGATCTCTAATGTGCCAGAAGGTTACACAATAGGAGAAAGAGTTTGGCTATAGATAAGGTAATAAAATAGAAAAACAAAAAAAAACTAAGACAAAATTTAAATTCAGGAAAATAAATTCAGCAAGGAAAGAAAAGTAATCATAGTATGTAATGTGCCAAGCTGGGAAGAGCATTTACATAGTAATAATAACAAATAGCGACTCTTGACGCAACTAAAATCCAAGTACACCAACATGGGGAGGATTAAAAGATGGACGTGTGTACAGAGGAGGGGAAGTGAAAGAAAGCGCTCCCATAACCCAACTCAGAAGACAATGTCTAAAACTGAAAACAATTGAGGGGCAATGTAGAGACAACATTTGGAGATTTGAAGATAAAAAATAAAAAGATTCAGCTAAAATAGTTGATCCTGGTTGCCCCGGGAGAGGGGTAACATATGAGGCAGGGGAGACAACTGTTTCAAAGTAAGGTTTATAGATTATGCAATCATTTTAAATACATTGGTATAATTTTATTAAAAAAAAGACTAAATTCACAATAATGGAAATCTTTGAATTTATTACTGTAACATACAGGTTAAAGTCATCCAAAGTGTCAACATGTAGAGAAAAATTGTACTTACTTTAAAAACAACTGAAAATGGGGGCAGGAGAAACTCCTGATACTGCTTGATTAGGGTCCTTACAACATTCTGAACTAGTATTCAAGAAATCCTTTTACCTTCCAGACACTTGTTTCCCTGTTTGTAAAAGAAATATATTAAACAGATGCCTTTTAAGTTTCCTTGAAATTTACATACTGCTATTTACCAACAGCTCATTGAACTCGGTAAATACATTTTAATGGATCAACTATTAAATTACTAACACATGGATGTTTCATTTTAAATGGACCTGATTTCAAATGGTTCTGATTAATAGGGCTTGTTTTCCTTAGGTACAGAACAGCCAATAAAACAGCCTGAATGACAGAAAAAATTTGCACAATATTAAATAGACCCACTGGATTTTTAATGGTCAATACTATATTAAAAATATCAATAACTTTAAAATACATGTCAACTGTGGATACAAAAAATGGAAGGCCTACCTGATCAACCAATAAGATAAAATGCAGTTATGCTGAACAGCTGCCCTAGCCTCACATAACAACCACAGAGTGTATGTCAATTAAGGCCATGTGGCAGATATTTCACTTTTCTATACTTGTGGCAAATATCATAGGTTCAATTCTCTGCTCCAGAGAGAAGCAAACCAGCTTGGTTCTACATGACTCCAGCTGTGACCAAACCAAACCCCCTTACCACAAACGAACTTTTGACTGACTTATGTATCACCCAGGTGAGTGTAGAACTCTGTAGCTCTTCCACTGCACTTTGCGAACAGGAAAAATGATTGGATATTGAGGGTGTTTATAAAATGATCTGGTTGGCTCACATATATAATTAATCTGACAAACAAACCAAAGCCAAGCAAAAACTGTAAGTTACAACTCCCCACCCCACCCCCTCTGGCCCCCTACATTCAAATTGGAGGAGATTGCAAAACTGCTTTTTACTCTTCCACCCTAAATCTAATTTCTTTAAGACATTTGAAGATGATACAGTGGAATCCCATCCTCTTGATGGCTGGTATGTAACCATAAAAAATGCCTTAGGTGTCACAGTCACACTAAATGGAAAGGCCTCAGGTCTCATATGGGGTTGGCAGATATAGCAAAATACACACTTGGACTCACTTAATTGTGTTGGTGACTTTCAGCTAGGGGTAACTTTGCCCCCTAAGGAATGTTTTTTTGGTTTCATACTGGGCAGGGAGTTGCTACTGGCATCTAGTGGAAGGAGACGGGGATGCAGTTTAAGATTCTACAATGCACAGAACAATGTCCCACAGCAGAGACTCATCTGAAGCAAAATGTCTGCAGTGTCAAAGTTTGAGAAACCCTCATGTCTGTTGATCTTTTGTGTGTTCTAAAAAAAAGGACAAAACTCTAGTCAAGACAGTACAAGTACTCCAGAATGTCATTCAAAGGTCTACTAGTATATCATTCAGATAGAATTTTGAATTACTCATAGCTTTAACTTGTGCTAGGTGGTAAAGGTACACACTCCACAATATAAAGATGGGTTTCACTCTGCTACTGAACAAATTTATTAAACTTCTCAAAATTAGACTTATGAAATTTGACAATGAAAATTCAATTCCCTCTATTTAAGAAAGTCTCCAAAGCCAATTACGTTGTTTCCATTTTAAGCTGAAAACCTAGCACACAATTTGGCACGTAGGGCCTCTGGAGTTGAATCAATGGTTCTACACATTTAAATGTTGGCCAACGTTAACAGCTACCTGGGTTCCAGGGGCAGTAAGTTATAAAGGTGACTGAGTCATAATTTAGGTGGCGCTTAGGGGGCTGAGGCAGTCCACCATCATTCTGCGCGACACGTGGCAGAAGACCAAAATGTAAGCTACAAAGAAATTAGAATAACTGTAAAGAGTTGGGCTCAATAAACTGGCCCACTCACCAGAACTAGGTCACCTGGGCTAGAAAGGCTGGTTTTCTTTTTCTGTGAGGAAAAAACATCACATTCTTATTCCAAGGAGAATAAAGATATTTACAGACAAAAGGTAATAAAGTAAACAAAATGGACTGCTTATAAAGTCTGTCTTGGCCGCAGGTGCAGCCATAGTGCTCTTGGTAATGGTCGTTTGAGGGTCTTTGGTTGGACTTAACACTGCGGCCCTGCAGTGAGCACGGACATTCTGGCAGGAATTCAGATGTGCCCTTGAAAACAAAGGTAGAAAGGATACAAAAGAAGGCTCTAATTTAGAACTCAAAAGAAAATTGAGTAACCTATGAACAAAACTCCAAGTGCTAACATATATCAATTCTATATATTAGATAGATGAGTATTTGCTGTAACGATCACTTTATACTATTTTTATGCCTGAAATATGCTATAATTTAAAATGACAGCAAAAAAATTACACATGAAATAAAGGTACTAAATGAATGCTTAATCCTAAATAGCAAGAGCGGCAAACTCAGCCAAAGCCAAGCGGCCACTATTGGCGATACTAAAACATTAAATAATTGCCAATTGCTCTCAAGTGGGTCAACTTTTTTTTTGGAGACAGACCCAGTGGGTCAATTTCGAGGGCCAGGGCAGACATGGCACTGACTTTCTATTGGTGCACTTCAGGTATATGACTTTGATCTCATTGGGGTGGAATGTAGGGGGCATGGTGAAGGCAGCCAGTGTTGGACAAACTCAAATTTAAGACAAATGAAGAAAAGTTGCACCTTGGCCTCCTGTGAGCCAAAAGCCAATAAAAAAATTCTTTTTTTCAAATTATGAATTTACTATTATCCTCCTAATCTTGAAATTAAGGGAGACATTGAATTTAACTCAAAATTCTGATTTTTCAGGCTAAGGGATGAAGTCTCTTGACTTTTGAATTTCAAGATCTTAGTCAATATTGCTAGTCCAGGGCTCTCACTTCAGCAATTCTTATGTGGGTCCCCAATCATGTCTCTTTGCTACTTTACAGTGTGACCATCTATCTCCAATACCCTCTCTCAGAAGTTCATCTTATCACCACTGTTTGCCTGCAAACTCCTGGATCCTCCAGCCCTCCACTTCTACAAGGTCATGTGATGCCATGGAAAGGAAGGAGACAGAAGTAGAGGCGAACCTGATTACTTCTGTTCAGCCTAAGGACTCATTCCTCAGAATGTCTGCCCCAGGCTTGTGGGCCTTGGGTCACTGTTAACTCCCTTCCTCACTTAGGAAAATACAAAACTTGTACTTTCAGTTTTGGACTTATTTTACAAAAGTCTCTCAGTTCCTAAAAATGAAGAGCAATTTGAAATGTAACTGAACTGACTATAAAGTCTACTTTCAAGACTTTCACACTGCAGATGTTTTTAAAAGCCCTTCCATTAAAAGCCAGGAGACACTTTGTGTTAATTACATGGAGGGGAGAAATGGGTGACATTTGTGAATGGATATTAAACAGACTAGTTTCAATATTTCAGACTACAAATTTCTTCTCTGTTAACATCATAATGAAATTTGAGGTTCATTGTGAGCGATTTCAAGAGTCAGTGACATTAAAAGGTAATACTATCTCAGAATAACATTCTTTTTCTATTGCTATGCATATCAGTGATAAAACATCCAAGTTCAACAAATCAATACAATTTCTACATATCAAAAGAATTACGAAAAATTAATGACCCTTTTTAGCAACATAGTTTTATAATGAAGACCATGTTCCACCAACTTCATTTTTATGATTCATTCTTAAGTAATCTAAATTCTGATTATTAGAAAGCTTTGGGTATAAAAGTGAACCTTTGGTGAGCCATATACTGATTCTTAAAAATGGCTAAGTCATCACTTATTTCCCTGGAGCATTTGTCACCTTCATAATCCAAAGGGATTAATATTTCTTTTTTTTTTTAAGATTTTTTCTATTTATTTATACAAGCACTGGGGTACAGGCCAGAGGCGTGGGAGGGAATTCACCAGAGACAGAGTAGGGAGCAGAACAGGCAGAAGGACCGAAATACACTGTTGACGGGGGCAGCGGGCACGACAGGAGAGGTCTGCCACGCCATGTGGGAATCTCCCTGGCCGGCAGGGAATGGAACCAGCGCTGCAGAGGCTGCGGACAGCCTCACAGCACTGTGCTCAACCTGCTGTGCCACCGGAGGCCCAGGATTAATATTTCTGCTGAGAAGTGACCTCACTGAACCAGTTCCTTTTCAAATTGGTTAATATAAAGCTAAGACAAGGAGAAATCAATACATATTAGCAATCAAACTGGTCTCATTAAATATTGCCACCTCATTTAGTGTAACAAAAGAACACAGTACTATATTCTGGAAAACACAAAAAAATCTAAAATAAAAATATTCTCATTAACATCATTCATACGCTAGTAATAAATTAGCTTCCTTAAAATATTTTTTAAATTGTTCACAAAATCCATCCTTATTTTCTAAGTTAACAAAGATGAATTTTAAAAGTGCATAAAAATTCTTCAGGGCTTCACTGCAGTTCAGACAGGACTTCTTAGTGGTTTCCAAGACACAGCTTCTTGTCTTGGTGCTGTTCTTCAGCTGGAGGTCTGGATCTCAACACACCATCTAGCATTCAAGAATAACAGTATCAGGAAAAGCTTATTTCAAATAACATCTGTTAGCCATACAGGTTGTAAGATCAAAATAATGCATAAATTTTAAAAAGGGAGATTCATTTTACATAAAAATTCTCAACTGTTAAAAACTCATTCTAGATTATTCACTCAATAAGAAACCTTTAAAAACTGCATTCACTTAACAGTCTAAGACCAATAATTCATAAAATATTTTTTCTTTGAAAAAGTTATTATTAGATTGAAAAAAAATAAAATGCACCTACTTATCCTCCAAACAGAGGTGGGAACTGTCTATGGGGCAGGAAGACATGAGGGAGCGAGTCACCACTCCTGCATGCCTCCCCTACAAGGGAAATAGACATCTCATTGGTAGGTAGGAAAAATCTTTCTCATGTCTTTTTTTGGTAATATTTACAACATTAAAAGAATATATGTTATACAGATAGGAGTTCAAGAGTCTAGTAACAAACGAATATATGTAAGAACCTACCACCAAGCCCCCAAACTAGAAAGTTGCCACTTCCCATGTGCTCCCCAGTCTGATCCCACCCTCTTTCAATCCCATTCAGAGGTAACCACTATCATGAATCTTGTAATTTATCATTTCATTGCTTCTTAAAAATAATTTTACCACATATACTAAACAATACATGATTTGGCTATTTTTTTAAACTTTATGTAGAAATTGTATCATAATATATTTAGACTTCTTTTTTTTAAAGATTTATTTATTTATTTTTAAGATTCATTTATTTATTTATACAAGGAGTGGGTATAGTCAGAAGCGCGGGAGGGTGAGAGAATTCACCAGAGCCAGAACGGAGAGCAGAGCAGGCAGACTGACGAAGTACACTGCTGAGGGGAGCAGCGGGCGGCAGGAGAGGTCTGCGTGCCATGTGGGACCCTTGCCCAGTGGCTGAGGATCAAACCAGCGCTGCAGAGGTTGCGGGCAGCTTCACAGCCCAGTGCTCAACTGCTGCGCCACTGGGGAGGCCCCATAGACTTCTTGACTTTTTATTCAATATTATATTTCTAAGATCCATCCATGATTTACACAGATATAGCTCATTTATTTCCACTGCTATATAATATTCTATTGTATGAATATACACAGTATTTTTGTCTAATCTCTAGAGAGAAACATTTGTATAATTCCTAGTTTTTGCTTTTAAGAACAATGTTGCAAATAATTCTTTGTCCCTTGGTCTTTTATACTCAAGCAAGAGTTTTTCTAGGGCCTATACATATTATTCATATTGCTGAGTCATGAAGTACATGCATGTCAACTTTACAAAAATAATGTTAAATTGTTTTCAAAGGTGATTGTATAAACATTCAGTCCAATCAGCAACACAAAAAAATTCCTACTGATCCACAACCACTAGCATTTGGTACTGGCAATCTTTAATTTTGCCACTGTAATGGATGTAAGACATCACTTCAATATTTGCATTCCCCTAACTGCTGATGAGTTTGAGCATTTTTTTCATGTATTTATTAGATACTGTGTTTCATTTGTTTTGAAATACCTATAACTCTCTTTTACTCATTCTCCATTAAAAATTCTCTAAGACTTCTTTGTATGATCTGGAAACCAGTTTATTATCATGTATGGAAATATATTTTTCCAATGGGAAGCTGGTCTTTTCGTTTTATAATACCTCTTGGAGAAGAAAGACCTTAATGACAATGTTTTCTAATTTCCCCACCTTTTCATTTAATGGTCTTTGCATACCATGGAAGGCATCCTTTCTATTCTAGGTCATAAAGATATCCAATATTTTCTTCTAAAACTTAAAATTACTGGAATTCTGGTCTCTGTTTCTGCATGGAAGTAGCTCAGAAGTTGTCATAAGTCTTAGCAAATAAAAAATGGACAGACTCAAATATCAACAACTCATCTTAGAACTCCAAGAGAGGGAAGGACACAGAGCAAACCCCTGAGATTGGAAAGACAGGAAAATATTGGGAGTCTCAGCTAAATGGAGCACTCATGAGCAGAAACTGCCCTGAGAACCAGAGCAAGGATAGGGAGATCAGAACTGTACTTGGTGAATTGCTGGAGGCTCAGTGTGGATTTAGTCATGGAGGGGAGCCTCCACAATATTGTAAGATCTACTTCAAGGAGCTTCATCAGGTTGTCAAAGGAATTACAGGAGAAAAATTCCGTCGTGCTTCTAGTAGGGAGAGGGGAAAAGACACCATTTTGAAATATGCCAAAGTTCTCTGTTCTTAGCAGGGGGACTCTAGTCAACCAGAACCTATTCTACTGGGGTATTATTATCAGAGCCTAACTGAGTTGGAGGAAGGGAAACACCGAAATTCAGTCCACTCTAGTCATCCTGATCCACTTAATAGGGGAGGAAAAAAAAAAAAGAGAAATACTAATGAAATTCACAGCCCAAAGGCACAGGTTTACTGAGACTAAGACCTCATCACAGGGATCACAGAGGTTTCCCATCCCTCATTACTAAGGTCTAGTTGCAACATGTCTTCCTTCTCCTAAGTGAGCTAGGAACAATAATCCCCGGATACAGGCCTTTTGTTGATTACTGTAGATAAATACCTTCTATTCCCTGACTTGCCTTTGTACTCTTTTATTTATTTTTATTGAGCTAACACTGTTTACGACAACATACATGATTCAGAGGTATAGGGTCACACCTCTTCGGATGTGTGTTACTTACTATATCACACAGTGGTATCTTTCAATAAACAAATGTTCATAATTTTATTTTTTTAATTTTTAAAAAAGATTTATTTTTATTCATTTATGCAGACAAGAACTGGGGTGTAGGCCAGAGGTGCAGAGGGTGAGAGAATTCACAAGAGACAGAGCTGGGAGCAGAACAGGTGGATCCACCAAAATACACTGCTGAGGGGTGTGTCAGGTGAAAAAGGCAAGGTCTCCTGTGCCACGTGTATCAGCTCCCTGGCCTGGGGATGGAACTTGTGCTGCAGTGGTTGACAACAGTTTGACAGCGCTGAGACTTAACCCTTGCACCACCAGGGAGGTCCCAATGTTTGTAATTTTAACATAGGTAAATTAATTGATCTTTAGTGGCTAGTGCTATTGGTATCCTTTCCTTAGCCACAGGGAAGTATTTACTAATACCCTCAAAAACTGCTATTGACTATACATTATTTAATCAGATCCATATATATTTTTCTTTTACTTCTTTCCTGATAGTTTTTTAAAAGAAAGATGGGGTGGATATGTACTTTTTCCAGATAGCAAATAAAAGATTTGCCACTTGAATAAAATAAGGCTAAATTAGAACACAAAACCAAGATATTTGCATAGAAATTAGTTTTATTAAAGGCTTTTATAGGTCCGGATTTTTCAATTGTTATTATTAAGGAAATTTTACTTATACTAAACTTCCATTTATGTAGGGTCCAAACAGAAAAATAATATGCCAAATATTTAAAAATAATACTATAAAACAATAAATAACATTCACAATTACATGCCTAAAGAATGACAAGATCTTCCAAAGATTATATTGCATTAAAAATATCTATTAATATGCAAATAACAGAACTTTGAAGATTAGGAATTCATTTATGGTAGCTGTGATGACTCTTTATTATTCAAAAAAGCAGAACATTTACATTCTCTGACCAATCTAAGCAAATGTGACTTTACTCTAATAAGAATGATTATAAAATCATTTGACCCTATAAGCATCTAAATTATACATTTTTTTTTTCTAACTGCCCAAGAATATTTTGTTTTGGTTTAGAAGAGTAAGAGTATTGTCACATATTAATTTAACTGACAAATTTAATTTGTACATGGTTATTTGTATTAGATATATTCTATAGGACTATTTATTAACCAGCACTTTCTATCATGCCTTGTTTGTGAAACATTGAATGTCAAAAATCTAAGCTGTGAAAAGAATGTGGTACATTTAAGACCACAACAATTTCTAACACCTGATCATTAAAATTTATGGTGTCCTATGGCTGGTGTCCTATGGAAATGTGATGGTTAGGGCTAGCACCGAAAAGAAGAGGACCTCTAAGTCCACAACAATTTTTAACACCTGATCATTAAAATTTACTATGTAGTCCCTTAACAACAAAGCTAACCATAAGGAAGGACTTGTAAATACTTACTCTCTTTGCTTTCAGTCTCGTTTTGTTCAAGAGCACAAGGTCCTAATGGATTCAGCTGCCACTGTAAAAGGGCACAGTTTATTTATATGTTTAAGAAGGATTTAACAAAAAAGCATTTTAGCATCCTGCTTTTAAATGTCAAAACTGCTTTTTTTTAATAAAGATTTATTTTTATTTATTTATACAAGCACTGGGTACAGTCAGAAGCGCGGGAGGGTGAGAGAATTCACCAGAGCCAGAGTGGGGAACAGAACAGGCAGACTGATGAAATACACTGCTGAGGGGAGCAGCGGGAGTGGCAGGAGAGGTCTGCGCGCCATGTGGGACCCTTGCCTGGCGGCTGGGGATTGAACCGGCACTGCAGAGGCTGCGGGTAGCTTCGCAACCCAGCGCTAAACCACTGCGCCACTGGGGAGACCCTCAAAACTGCTTTTAAGAAAAAAATAGTGAGCATGATCACATTAACCAAGCTTTACTAATGACCCCGAAGGGTAAGACTTCTGGGATCAAAATCAGTATCCTTAGAGAAGGAAGAAACTTTAATTTTAAAGGTACTTTACTTTTATTTTACAGATAAGTGGAAGGCTAGAGAAGTGTAGTGACTTGTCCAACGTTACACACTAAGGGCAGTGATAGAATTAGACACTGAGTACGCCCATGACTGATACGGTAGAATGTCCATACCATATGCTGTCTCCAGGTCCCACAGAATCTCATAATGAAATATACAACCAAGATTATCTTGCCTTTGGATACAGTTATACCATACAATAAATACTCTTATTTACATCGTATCACAGTAAATATCATCTGACTATAGTTTTCCATCTCAACCATTCAGAAATAGGGAAGTCTGAAAATTCTTGATTATTACAGAGAAGACCAAAGCAGCAGATACGACAAACCAAGTATAATCAGTATCTCGTAACATAGCCCTTCCTTTCTTACTTGGCTAAAAATCCCCATCATCAGAATAACTAGTGACTTAGCCAAAAGACCTCCCTAAGGCATTTTCTCCAGAAAGATAAAATTAAGGGAACAGTACCTGGAAGCCTGTTCCATAAGTGTTAGTTCATCAGATAAACTAGTTATTATCATGGGCCTTGAGGGGTGATGAGATACAAGATGAACTATATGTAAAAAAGTCTTTGGAAAGGAAGGACATCTAGTATGGGCCAGTGTACTATGGAAATGTGATGTTAGGGCTAGCACCGAAAAGAAGAGGACCTCTAAGTATGGGAAGTTATTGATGAGATTTTAAAATGGCATGTTTCTAACACTAAATTCAATCAAACACTAAATTCAATCAAATCAAACCACTAAATTCTATTAATTTGGGCAAAGTAAAAACCCAAAACCCTGAATTTACATTTATGGATATCCATAAAAAGACTATTTAACTGTAAAAACTCAGAAACAATCTAGGTCTCTAATAACAGGGGAATGGTTAAGTTATGTCTATAGGTTGGAATATTATATAATTATTGAAAATTATTTTTGAAGAATTTTCAGACAAAATACAGTAACATGTTAACAGTGTTATGCATGAGTTGTGGGATGGTATCTATTCTTTATGTTGCTAGTTCTCTGCAATAAACATGTATTACTTTTTTTTTTTAAGATTTATTTATTTATTTATTTATACAAGCATTGGGTACAGTTAGAAGTGCGGGAGGGTCAGAGAATTCACCAGAGCCAGAGTGGGGAAAAGAGCAGGCAGAATGATGAAGTACACTGCTGAGGGGAGCAGCGGATGGCAGGAGAGGTCTGCATTCCATGTGGGACCCTCGCCCGGCGGCCGGGGATCGAACTGGAGCTGCAGAGGCTGCGGGCAGCTTCGCAACCCAGTGCTCAACCGCTGCACCACCGGGGATGCCCAAACATATATTACTTTTATACTAAAAAAAAAAACCCAATATGACCTAAAAGAAAAAAAATGAGTTTTTGAGGAAATAAACATGGGCTTACACTGGTTAAATCTTTTCTTGTTTGCCCAACAAAATTAATTTCCATTTGTTTTAATCTTAGTAACAAATATAAAATTTATTGATATTAGTATTTACTGATACATATTATATTACATAGTATTTATTGATACTATTTTTGATAGCATAAAGTAGGTATAATCATTATTGAAATTCAAACCTAGAAGAAATACTAGAATTTATGTTAGTTCCCAGTATGTTTGAAACTTAAGTGTTTAGCTAACTACATAGTTTAAATCATTTATTTCAAACCACAGGAGATGAGGAAAAGGAGTGAGAAGGCATCTTCATCTGAAGGAGAACAGTGTATCTCCTGGGTAGCGACCTGGCCCAACAGGTGCTTCTGTATCCTCTCTCTGCCCGAGGGGCCTTTACTCCCTTGTCTTGCCAGTCTCCTTTTGCTTCTCTTGCCCTGTCTTACATTCTTGATCTCCTCACTCTCTTTATGATTGAAAAACTATAAAGTCCACTGGTAAGAAAGATATTTCAGAATTTATGTAACTCATCATTCAAAGTCTTGAAGAGCTCGGTCACTTAATCTTTATGAAGAGAATTTAAAAATCTGTTTCTTCCCATTCTTCAGGAGGAATGAAGAGACAGAAAACTGGAGATTTCTCTTCGACTAATTGCATGGGAAGCTTTGGTTTAGTTTTACAAGAGAGGCCTTTTTTCCTATGTCAACTTCTTTTGATGCCACCTTTTTCTTTTAAAATTGTAGTAGTGGGCCTCCCTGGTGGCGCAAGGGGTTAAGACGCAACCTATGAGGCTATCCACACCCACTGCAGCACGAGTTCAATCCCCAGCCAGGGAGCTATCCACATGGTGCAGCAGACCTCTCCTGTCTCACCCACTACTCCCCTCAGCAGTGTATTTCAGCTGATCTGCCTGTTCAGTTTCCCACTCTGCCTCTGGTGAATCCTCTCACCCCCTCACCTCTGGCCTGTACCCCAGTTCTTGTATGCATAAATAATCTTTAAAAAAATAAAATTGTGGTAGTTTAAATAATACAATTGAAAATAGAAAAACAAAAATGCATGACAAAATGTATTTTGTTAGTTATCTGCATCTGTTAGTTATCTTATGTATTCCAGGAACCCTGGAATCAAACGGGAATGTCAAGGTGAAACTTATAAAGTGTTCCATTATATGCCTTTTGTACTCACTGTAAATTCTAGTATTTTTCTGCCAGGATTATTATTACAAAGCAATATGATTCCAGACAGGATCCTTTTATTACATAGTGAGCCCTGATTAGAATCTATGGATTAATAGTATTAATGTATCAATGATTTCCTGAGTTTTGTGACTGTATTATCTGATGTAGGGAAATAGGCTGAGGAAATATACAAGATTCCAGAGTTATATGAAGTCAACAATGTACTCTCAAATGTTTCTGGAAAAAAATTCTTTGTAGTGTTTTTTAGAACTTTTCTGTATAATTGAGATTGTTTCTAAAAATTTTTCTCCTAAAAACCTAAATGATAAAAAGTTAAAGTAAAAATTTTCATTTTCCTTGCACTTTATTTCAAAAATATCAAATATTAAATCCCTTCTAATTTTTCCCTGACTCTTCTCATGAGAAATGTGTGGCAAATGTGCACACAAGGTCATCTGTGTATATGTAAGTATGTGTATTACCTTGTTTTGGGTCATCTTATACTATTTTCACCTCCATTTACCAATCTAAGCCAGAAGGAAGGGTCGGGAAGGTGGGTCTGAGATTTTCTTTTGTTAGCCACCAGATGGCACTAAAGAGTCCACTAATGCAAGATCTGTAAGCTCAATATTCAACGCTCCATAGACATGTAAATTCCTTTTTTAAAAAAATTTTTTCTCCCACGTAGAAGAACTGGGGTGTAGGCCAGAAGTTCGGGGGTTGGCGGAGAGAATTCACCAGAGACAGAGAGGGGAGCAGAACAGGTGCTTTTACTGAAATACACTGCTAAGGGTGCTTGCAGTGGGCAAGACAGGAGAGGTCTGCTGTGCCATATGGGTTAGCTCCCTGCGCAGGAGATGGAACTCAGGGTGTAGGGGTGATAGTGCTGAGACTTTATCCCCTAGGCCACCAGGGAGGCTCTAAGATATAAATTCTTTTTTTAAAAAAAAAAAAAGATTTACTTGTTTATGCATACAAGAGCTGGGGTGCAAGCCAGAGGTGCGTGTGTGTGTGTGTGTGTGTGTGAGAGAGAGAGAGAGAGAGAGAGAGAGAGAGAGAGAAAGATTCACCAGAGACAGAGTGGGGAGCAGAACAGGTAGATCTACTGAAATACACTGCTGAGGAGAGCAGCAGGCGAGACAGCACAGGTATGTTGTGCCATGTGGGTCATGCCCGTGGCTGGGGGATCAAACTGGTGCTATTGCGGCTGCAGATAGCTTCATAGTGCTGACACTTAACCCCTTGCTCCACCAGGGAGGCCCCCAAAGATGTTAATTCTTAAGTTAGAGGTCCTAAACTGAACATTTGTAATTAAGCAAGTGTCTGCACATAACAATAAACTCAACGAAAATAGTTTGTTGAAATTTTTTAAAAAGGACAGGAATCATAAATTTAAAATATGCATCAGGGTACCTAACAACAAAATATAAAGTATCCTGGAAGAAAATGTGTATCTACTTACAGTAAATTTGTTAACACCCTCAAGTTCCCCAAATCTCATGTAAGAAATGTCTGCCTTCTTTTTTCCAACATCTACATCTCCTGCGTAGATTTGTTTTATGCCTGCACCTTTAATTAAAGGTACACATTCATCACATGGGCATTTTGTCACAAAAATCATACTTCTTTCTTCTGGTTTAATTTCTTGACACCTACAAAAAAGTATACAAAATATTAGAAAAGTAGTTTACAAAAGAGTAAGTTATATATTAGAAAAATATTTAAACATTAAAATTGATTTTTTAATTTTAAAAACAGGCAACATTAAAAACAACAATAATCACTTATTATTGCTGAATTAGTGCCTGCTCAAAATATAAAAATTCATAAATTGTTAAAATAATATCCAAGGGCCTCCCTGGTGGCGCAGCGGGTTGAGCGCAGTGCTGTGAAGCTATCCACAGCCTCTGCAGCGCCAGTTCGATTCCTAGCTGGCCAGGGAGATTTCCACATGGCGCAGCATCTCTCCTGTCTTGCCCGCTGCTCCCCTCAGCAGTGTATTTCTGTCCTTCTGCCTGTTCTGCTCCCGCTTCCCGCTCTGTCTGTCTCACCCTCCTGCATCTCTGGCCTGTACCCCAGCTCTTGTATAAAAATAAATAAATCTTTATTAAAAAATCCAAATTAAATAATTATTTTAAATAAATCCATTTATTCTAAGCAATTTGGCAAGATTCAGTGTGAGTAAAAACAGTGAGAGAGAGAAACAGAACACGATGTTTTCTAAGTAAGAACCTCTGTGTAATATCAGAATCAGGGGCTAGAACTAATACCCTCCATCAAAGTTTACCATCTAGACAGTAACTGGTCATAGTAGTTAATAGATATACCCTTTATCTTCTAGTACCTGATGGATATTTAATAAATGCTTACCAAATTGAAAAATTAATATTAAAAGTTGATTGTGAGTTATAGTTTTTTTACCACTTTACCCAGGACAGAACAACATGACTTAACATATGTTTGAATTTGACAGAACCATATCTACATACAAAATGAAATAAGTAAATCTGTAATGAACAGCAAAAGGAAAATAATAAAGTTGTTTTCTAAGGATAGCTTAGAACTAAGAAAGGCTCTCATCTGAGGCTCCAAGGGTGGTACTTCCTAGTTCTGTGGTTTATGCTGCTCTTTAAGTCACCACCTGTCTATATTCATCTCCCTAGTTCATGCTCTCAATCTATTCACCATTACTAGGGCAACAGAACTGTATGCATCTAGTCTATTCAAATTATACCTGCAATCCAAGTAATCGGTAGCGTGGCTCTGTCAATGCCATTCTACTACCCCACTGCCTAACAGAGGGAATCTAAATCCAAAGGCCTCCCTTGTCCAGTCCCAACCTATTACCATGTGCTCTCTGTTTCAGCATATCTGGAACATTCATTTTTTTTTTTGTGGGACCCTCGCTGGCAGCCGGGGAATGAACCGGCCTGCAGAGGCTGCAGGCAGCCTCGCAGCCCAGCACTCAACCGCTGTGCCAGCTGGGGAGGCCCGGGAACATTCATTTTTTAGAAAGATTTATTTTATTTATTTATGCATACAAGAGCTGGGGGTGCAGACCAGAGATGTGGGGGAGGGGTGAGAGGATTCACCAGAGACAGAGTGGGGAGCAGAACAGGCAGATCTACTGAAACACACTGATGAGGGGAACAGTGCGTGAGTCAGGAGAGGTCTGCTGCGCCATGTGGGTCACCTCCCTGGCCAGGGATCAAACTCATGCTGCAGTGGCTGCAGATAGCTTTACAGTGCTGATGCTTAACCCCTTGCACCACCTGGGAGGCCCCCCTCATTACATCTTAAAGAAAATACATGCAAATGAATTTCATACCTAAATGTCAAGGCATTCTGTTCCGCATGTACAATGTATCTGAATTTCCTTATTTCTCTGTCTTTCTGTTTGTCATCCATGTGTGGGAAGTCAGCGTATTCAGATCCAACAGGAAAAGCATTATAACCGCATCCTATGAAGTACATGGCACCTGTTCCATCACAATTTCGCTAAAAAATTGAGCAAACCAACAAAAGTTTAGTTTTCAACATTTTAAAATGGTACTCTACGATATATATATATATAATTTTATTGTTTTTAACTTTTTATTTATTATTTGTTTTTATTTTATTTATTTATACAAGCACTGGGTACAGTCAGAAGCGCGGGAGAATGACAGAATTCACCAGAGCCAGAGCGGGGAGCAGGGCAGGCAGAAGGACCAAAGTACACTGCTGAGGGGAGCAGCATGAGGCAGGAGAGGTCTGCGTGCCATGCGGGACCCTCCGCTGGTGGCCGGGGAGCATCCGGGGATGGAACCAGCGCAGCAGAGGCTGCAGGAAGCTTCGCAACCCAGCGCTCAACCACTGCGCCACCGGAGAGGCCCTATATATATTTTAAAGATTTATTTTTATTTATACAAGAGCCAGGGTACAGGCCAGATGCGCGGGAGGGTGAGAGGATTCACCAGAGACAGAGCAGGGAACAGAACAGGCAGACTGATGAAATACACTGCTGAGGGGAGCAGCGGGCGAGACAGGAGAGGTCTGCTTGCCATGTGGGTTGCTCCGAGGCTGGTGGGGATCGAACTGGCACTGGAAAGGCTGCAGACAGCTTCACAGCACTGCGCTCAACCGCCCGCGCCACCAGGGAGGCCCCTCTACAATATATTTTTAAAGCCTGGTATCATACTTTCTATAATGAATTCAGTTTTCTGTGACATACTGAGCAATCCAAAAAAATACAATATTAGATCATCCTACTGAAGTGTGGTCTTGTCAAGCTAAATTTCAAGGCCAGTCATCCTAATATATAACCTCATGGCAGCCGTTGGTTTAAGTACTTAATTAAACACTAGCTTGTTTAATTCACAGATTGTTTCACTTGATTCAGTCATGTCAACCTCTTCTCAAAGAGAGTTGTAAGATGCTGGAGAACAACAGTCACACTCTATGCCTCTTTTCTATCCTGTAAAGTACACCTGTTAGTGTTCGATACATAACAGGTACTCAACAAATGATTAATTTCTAATATTCTCTTTGTATGTTACTTGTTAGCAAGATAGAAATTTAAAAAGTATTTTACATAGAATATTTCTGTTGTATTAAAAATGTGCTTTTGTGATACAGTTGGAAAATTAAAAATGCACTTTCTTTTAACCTTCAATATTATTTGGGCCTCTAAGTCTATACTACAGAACTTTGTACATAAGTGGCTTGTTTTTTTATATTTCCTGGTGAATGGCATATTAGGAATATTTACTCTAAATAAATATTTACTCTAAATAAATGTCAAACATCCTGCTGAGTTTTATATGTATTATTTCATTTACTCAATCTTCACAACCTAGAATGTAGTACTATTATTATTTGTTTTATAGGTAAGGGAACTGAGGTAGAGAAACACTTAACTTTTTCAAGGATACAAAGCTAGTAAATAACAGCTAGAATTCAATCCCAGGTTGTCTGACTCCAAACTCATTTCTGTTGACTTACTCATGTTCCATATAATTCACCTGGCGACTTAAATTCTCTACAAAGTAGTTGAGAACCAGATGTGAAGGCAAAAGGCTGCTGAGCATTCATATAAACACACAGGAGAGTACTAACTAAAGGCTAGGCACTGCTTTAAGTGCTGGGAATACAGGTATAAATCAGACGGAGAATCCCTATCCTCAAGAAACTTCTTATCTAGAGATAATAAGACCAGACACATAATTTTTAGTATGATGAGTGTCACAAATGAATTGTACAGACCGGTATGGGAATTTTTTGGCAGAGGAACCCATTCTAGCACATATAATGGAATCAGGAGACATCTTGGAGGTGGAATCCATAGCATCTGGTTATTAATTCTGTGGAGCAACAGGGAATGGGCTTGTGACCACTTATGGAGGAATAGGTAAGCAAACAAGATTCTAGATATATCAGGCAGGATGAACTTAAAGGGCTTATTAAGCATGCAGGCAAATAGTCAAACTGCTTGCTGTTTCTACTGAAGCAAAACTTAGGCTCCTTACCCATCTTTTAGTCAGCTACTTAGTTATCAAGTATCTCTTGATTCCATGCCTTCTTAACTCATCTCCATGATTCCATGTTTTCACCATCTCTTATTAATCTCTCTATTTCCTGTCTACCCTCACTTCATTCCTTTCATAACGTAATCTGATGAAATCATTTCCCCATTTAAAATATGTTTAGGTTGCACTGTTCGATACAGCAGCCAAAAATGCTTAGTTTGAATTGTGAGGTGCTGAGAGCATAAAACACACACATGTTTTTGAAGACAATATTCCTCCAACATGCAGAACATTTTGTCAATAATTTTAACATGCGGGCCTCCCCCGGTGGCGCAGCGGTTGAGCACTAGGCTGCGAAGCTGCCAGCAGCCTCTGCAGCGCCGGTTCAATACCCGGCCACCGGCAAGGGTCCCACATGGTGCACAGACCTCTCCTGTTGCGTCCGCTGCTCCCCTCAGCAGTGTATTTCGTCAGTCTGCCTGTTCTGTTCCCTACTCTGTCTCTGGTGAGTTCTCTCACCCTCCCGTGCTTCTAACTGTACCCAGTGCTTGTATAAATAAATAAATAAATAAATCTTAAAAAAAAATTTTTTTTAACATGTTGGAACAATATTATTTCTGGACACCTAGTTAAATATAACATATTCTTAAAATTAATTCACCTGTTTCTTTTTATTTTAATGTGGCTCCCAGAAAATTTTGAATTCTGTATATAACTTGCCTTTTATTTCTGTTGGGTAGGGCTATGCACAGTAGCCCCCCCATTTAAAGGATAAAGTACAAACTCTCAACATGCTTTACAAACTTCCTCATGGCCCATTCCAATTTTTTGCCACTCTACTCTGCACAGGTCTCTGGACACCCACAATGACAAATCACTTGCATTTTACCACATTTTTTCTCACACCCCCTACCGTTCCCTGTTATCCTCCTAGTCTAATGAACTTGTGCTGCCTGATGAACTATTTATTCTGATTGGGACTGGGGAGGGATAGGAAATCGGGTTGGACACTATGAGTGGGACAGTGAGAAAGAGAATGATCAAGGTCAGGAGACAGCTGCAGCGAGATAGGTAAGTGGGGCCGAGGAAGATAATGGCACCAAGGGAAATGGTGTTGTGGACATCCAGAGTGCAGTGACAGATCAATGCCAGAAACAGAAAGAAACAAAATGTGAAACTGCCCTGCCTAAAAAGAGAAAACAAAACAATAAAAACTCCAACAGATAAAAGCAGCCTCCTGAATCCCACCGATGGCAACTCAAATTTTGAGCCCCCTCTTGGCAACAGGAGCTTTGCTTTGCTGCTTTTGCTTCAAATAGAGTTTGCTTTGCCTTGCCTCAAATAAACTTTTGCTGTGCATACTCTACTGTCTTCTGGTGTCAGTGCGGCCACTGGATCCTTGCACCTTCTGCTGTCTGAGGAGGCCAAGAACTCGAGGGTGAAGTGCCAATTTGTGGGTCTGCTACTCCTAGGCAGCCTATTCGGCCACCATTTTGTCACCTAAACAAGGTCAAAGTGGCCCGGCCAGTTAGGAACAGGAGCCCAAACCCTTAAGCCCTTCAGATCAAACAAGAGCACAAAGCTGGATCACACTGGGAAGGTTATGCATCACAAGGTATGTCCAGAACGCCTGGGGGGCTGAGGACTGATGCATAACATGTGCATCAGGAGGTATGTCCAGAATGCTCAGGGGGCTGAGGACCGATGCATAACATATACTCCCGACTTATACATCGAGACGTATGACTGGGAATGCCCGGGGGGCCGAGGACCGATGTATGACAAGGGACCCCAGAAGCTGATCAGTGGAGAGCCTTGTTGATAAGATTAGAACCATGGCTGGGGATTAGGGTGTAGCATCAAGTAGATTAGAAGTGCCTGGAGGGCAGACTCACAATCCCTAATCTTCTACATCCTTCCCCTTTCTTTAATCTCCCTAATCTCCTGACAACCAATTATGTGTGTCAATAAAAGGGCCAGGATCTTGCTCTTCAGCAGCATCCTGCATTATGTAGCCTGCTCCACAACTCCCATTTGTCAGTGTGTTGTTGTCTGACGCAACACCAATTGTTTGTTTCAGTAGGAAATCTGTACACACACATTGTTTATGGCCTGTCTGCTCTGAGTTAATTTTCCAGGCCAAGGACACGTCTGGAAGAGTGTGGGGAGCCAGTGCCATCTGAAGACAAGCCTCAGCATAATGGGACACGTTTGAGGCCAGGTGTCCAGGAGGGAGACGAGGTCCGGGGGCTGGATATCACAGGCTCCCGGCAGCAGTCAAGGCCTGCTTACTGCTAAACTGTCTTTGTCCAACTCACTATAAATAGCCAGCTGGAAATGAAATTTTAAGGCTATTTATTTAGGGTGCTAACCCCCTCTCCCACCACACCTCCCCTGCCTTCCAGATTGTTGGCTATCTGATTAAAGCCACCTTAAAGATTCAATTCCTGTCTCTACTTTATTAGCACTTGGTGGTGACAGGTGGCCCGAACTTTGTTCTTCCAGTTACAGCTCTTCAAGACTAGTAGTATCTTACCTCCTCTAAGAATATTTTACTTTTTCTCCAAATAGAGTGAAGGTTCCTATCCTTTATGCTCTCGTGGTATCATGTTATAATCACACTTAAGTACCAGTCTCTCTTTCACTTCGGTGGCTCCATCAGTAGGAACATAGAAGGCCATAAAGGGCAGAATATGTAGTCTTTAACTCCCCACTGCTCACTGGTACTGTGCCTACACCCTGTAGAAAGTGTTTAGTAAATGTTTGCTAAATGAATGATATTATCCAGAAAACTATTGAGTAAGCAAATGTTCACTACATTTAATAAATGCACCAATATAAAAGATCAATTCCAATGGGTCAGTTAGATGTAATGCACTTAAGATTCAACTGTGTTTAAATGAAATCAAGGTCAAATGTTTAATAAATTATTTTAAAACTTACAGATTTTCCTTCTGCCCAAATGACTGCTCCAACTCCTGTTTTATGATCCTCTGAAAGAGAAAGGTCATTTAACTTAGTAAAAATCAATGACTTGTTAATCTCAGAAACACATTGCCCCCAAAATAACAAAAACATATTTATTGAAACAAACTCATAAATGTAGCAACAGCCACCGACATCTTCACTAATTATAGAAAAGTATTAAATATTTGCAAGCATGGGATATGGGAACTAGCAACTAAACAGTGTTACTACCAGCCCAGTCACACATGATCTACATGGAGAAATTAAATGGCACTATCCATAGTCAGGGCACTTCAAAGCCACAACTAGAACTAAGTGTAACTTAGTTGATTCTCTATTAACAAGTCAGTTTCTGAATGACCATTTCTAACAGGTTATGAAATTGACTAAAAAATAAGTTTCTTAATTAACAGATGCAATGTGATACTATTCACAATAATCAAATGCGGTTTATTTTAGACTCTTATAGAAAATACACTTATAGAAATGTTCTTGCTAAGAAAAATGTTCAAACACAACACAAACATAAAAAATCTTTAGGGGCTTACACATAATGCTGGAAAGGGCATGAATGGAATTTTGATTCAAACAAAACTTCCTTTCCCTGACCATCACACTTTACTGAGAGGGGAAAAAGAATGCCAAGTTAGTGACATGATGCTCATTTCTAAATCAAGTGACAGAAATTAAAACATGAGATTATGCTTCCCCACAGCACCTCTGCAACAAGTAGAGCTGTACTTCTTAAAATATTAATCTGAAAAGGAAAGCTTAAAACCCAAATAGAGATTCTGCATATTTAAGGGTTGACTTTTTCCTTCTACTAATGGAAGAGTAAGTTTGAAATTTATAAAGCAATTATATAGTAATTACAACTTAGTATTTATAAAATCTTAACAAGGGACTAATGTAGTTTTCCATGTAGTTTTACACAGAGAAAGCAATAATCATCTGTGAACTTAACTTTAGGGAATTTTCATGTTGGTGAGAATTAAATAAAACTGTGACTTCCTTGCAGTTTCCTAAAAGTTAGCCCTTCCAATGATAACATTTTTAATACTTACTTTTCCCTTTTTTAATGTTTACATATAACACTATAACATAAAAAGTATATAAAATAGTTTTTCTAGTAAAAGTACAAAGAAATTATTCTATGTATGCATTAAAAGCCAGGATGCTCAATAAATAAGTTACTCTTAAAAAAATTATACTATAATGAAATTCCCCATCTTCAGTCCAAGCAAGCTCATGCTTTCAAAATTATATTACAAAGCACGTATATAACTTATTTTAAACACTTTTACCCATTATCTCATTTTCACCCTAAAGGTAAACAGGCACATTTCCCTTTCTAGATGAGAAAGCAGACAAAGAAATCACGAAAATTTGGCTTTGCAGACCCACCCTACTTGTGTTTCCTCTACTGGTTCCCTTGACACTTGAATGTCCAAGTATATAGTGGTGGGGGAAATAGAAGTCACCATATTCATGAAACTTATGCACGAGGACAGAAACAGGAAAAGATGTTAGTAGCTCTGCTCTGCTAGGAAGGAAACAAACATAGTGCTGCAGAGGAGGCAACCACTTTTGCAGGGAAATTGTCATGAAAGGGATTTTGGTGTTAACAAATTTTTCTCCTCTCAAGACCTTCAGACTATATATAACACAAGGAGAAAAGAATTATGGCTTTTTGCTCATTTCTAAGGCAAGAAGCAAAAGTTACAAATACAAGGTTACATTTGCCTGCAAAACAGAATCTTTTGCTGTAGATACAATGGTTCTTAATACATGCATAAGTCTGAAATAAAAAAATGAAACTAAAATAGAAATTCTTCACAGTAAGAGCCTACTTTTCCTACCTTTAACTTTTTTTGTCTTTGTTTTTTTTTTTAGTCTCAGGAGCCACTCTTATTGTTTTCAGTCTGGGGACAGACTGAAACTTGTCAGGAGGGGAAACGTGATTTTCCACAACATGCAGTTCTACTTCCTAGCTAAGTTTAGTTGCAACAAGAAACTATTCTTTACCATGTGTCTTAAATCAGAATACAAGTTCATCTATTTTAGTTAGAGGAGATTTAACTCAGTTCCAAGTTTGGATGACAGATGTTGGATGGTAATGTCTTAAAAATCTCTTCATGTTTGTAATTTTTAAAGAAATTGCTCCTCATAACCAGGTGATTGACAAGGTTCTTCTCTGTCTACCTTTGAAGGAAAGTCAGCTCTCAATCACTTACTCAATATCCAACACTATGATTACTGAAAGCCGGATAGGTCTTTATCCAGTGGTTCTAGAATTCAGGCATGACTATTTTAGCTTCTAAATGTGTAGTCAGGCCAGGATTTGTCCAAGAGTGGTCTATGAACCATTTGCACCACCATCACTGGATACTCATTAAAAACAGGCTCATGGCTGGGCAGGCAGGGTTCAGGAATTTGAATTTCTCGTGAGTATCCGCTCTGATTGGCAGGCATGCTAAAAGTTGAGAACCATGGAGTTATGATTTGAAAGTTAACTTTCTTGGCTACTCTAACTTTCCATTATCAAAAATTGTGGTTTGGGAGAAGGGCATAATCCTCAACTTTGTAAAATAACTAGTCTAATGGAAAAACAGTGAAGGAAGATATGACCTCTTTTGTCCTGAACTATAAACAAATTTTGTCACTTTTTTTGCTACCCTAAAGTATCCTAGAAACATACTTTTAATGATACCTTTGTGGATCATATTTATTTTCAAAAAGCAATTCTTAAGTCACTTATTTTCAATTCCCTTTAGAATTTTGCTTTAAAGATTTTGAAATTCATTTTAATCATTTGTACATTTTTACATGAAGTGGTTTAATGGTTTCTTCACCTAAAAATTATGGTGAAAAAAGTCATCAAAGTAAACTGAATAGTGTAAAATTAAATATCCAAGTTATTAGAGGCACATTCTCTCAGGAGTGTGATTGGTCTCAGTGTTAAACTATTTCTCTCATTCTCTCTCTCCTAGTTCTGTGCCTGCTCAATAAATCATTGCTATTTTATCATCAATAAAGAACACATTGAAAATTCCTTACCTAAATCCCTTGTATCAAGTTTTGGTTTTTTTTTGAATATCTGATGCACTTATTTTGTGGCTATGCCTGACCAAATATTTAGGGCAAGCATTTATACATTTCACTCCATATGTAAACATATGTTTACATGTGTTGACTTGAAGTCAACATGTGTTGACTTCAGGGTGCCCCAGAACTCCCAGGGAGTGTAGTGTAATATATATGAATTAGATTATTTCCGAAGGCTGAAAAATTCTGAATTCTTTTTCATTTGGCTCCAAAGGTTTTGGATAAAGGACTCTGGACCAGTTATCTTTGGATATAAAAACATTGTCTTTATCCATTCAACACACTATCCTTAGTGCTAAGGAAGAGATGATGATGAAGACATTGTCTCTTCCCTGAAAGAGCTCACAGTAGAGTGGAGTTCAAGACAGAGTTGTGTCCTACTGAGGATGTGGGTTCCAGGCAAAACAGTCACACATGGTCAAAAAATTAACCTTGAAAAATCTTTTAAGTGGGCAGAAGCACAGCTCTGTGTACAAAACTCCACACAGAAATAGTGGGTAAATTTATAATTAGAATATCTATAAAGATATACGTGCAAATTTGTATCTATGCATTACTACAGCTTTAGTCTTTGGAATCATACATCGCATGATGAGGCATCTGCTCCAGCAGATTCACATGTCATAGCTTAATGCTTACTTTGGAATCTGGTGAATTCTATTTTGCCAAGGGGAATAGAGCTCTAACAGCTGTTCCCATTTCTGTTTCTGTCCTTCCAGAATGATTTCGAAAAAATTCTTTTTAAAGTTGGCTTTAGAAAAAGTCCTACAGCACACAATACAAAGTAATTACATTAAACAGAACTTTTACAGTATGGTTTGCAGTCATAAAAATTGCACTTGTAGAATCAAGTTCTTTTCTAAGAATTGATGATTTTTAAGCTTGAACATGAGAATCCCTTGCACAACTTAAAAAATTATTATTTTTAATTTAATTTTATTTAATTTTATTATTCTTTTTTATAAATAACATTATTTATTATGTTATACCTAGGCCACACTTTAGGGATGTCAGCAGGTCTGGATTGGAATTTGACCATTTGTACTTTCAATAAAAGTTTTGGTGGTTATTCTGCTTCAATGGTGATGTTGCCAGTTGAGTACCTTCGTTTTACTGAAATGACTTTGACCTGTAGTCTTTGTATAGAATAAACTGTAGACCAGCAGCATTTGTATGGGCCTTCTGTGAGGATTTTCTTACTTCCCCCTCTTTCTTAGGAGTTTTTAAAATCCTATTACAGTCCACTCAAATCTTACTCCATTGTGTTCCTACCTGCATTTTCCTCTTGCCCTCTTAAAGTTTCTTTTAAACAAATGATGATTCTACTTTGAAAACCTTGTCTCATAAGATGTAAAAACACTGTTCTATAAGTGGAAATACTGATGTTATCTCTTTATCACAATAAAGAAAATTTTAAGGAGTATTTTCCTTTTTCACATACATACTCACGAACAATTTAATACTCATGAACAACATAAAGTAAAAATGTTTGATTTCTTGACTTACTGATTGAAGACATACCAGCAATGGAAAGAATTTACCAATATTCCTTTACTTTGATTCCATCAGTTATTTTGAATTCATACTTTTATTATAAAGATTTTTATTAAATACTGAATACATACAAAATATTTAATAATGAACAAAAATAAATGATACTGGTTCTCCCTTCTCTTTTTGTCCCGTTTTCTAGGGGAGACTTCAATGAATCAAGAGACAGAGAATGGCCTAGCTAATCAGTAATCAGACCCTGGTTTACAAATGTAGCAGTGAATACATGGTCACTAGAAATCCCAAAACTGCTAATAGAGTTTTTTACCCAATGGTTCCACTAATACATAGATACTAAAGCAAATCTTTAGTATCTAAGAAAAAGTGAACTCTATCATAGATGAGATGAATACCACTTTACGCCTAAGACAAATACAACCCAACCAATCAGCCCCACTTTATGAACTAAGCATGTAACTCACCAGTTCGATATGCCAATAACCTGGCCTGAACCATGCAGTGCCTTGCAATTTCTTGTGGCAAACTTTGATTGTGAATTTCATTAATCTGTTCGGTATTGCCACAGTAAAATCCGTAGTGTTTATAGTTGGGCACACTGGAAGCTACTGTGGCCAAAAGTAGGATAAGCTCTTTCATGCTTTGCCTTAGATTGCTAAAGTATGGATTTTCACACAGGTTCTCCAAACCTATAGTCATCAGTATTTGCTTATGCATGTCTTCATTTGAAACCAAAAATAACATTTCATATTCTTTTATTCTTTCTTGTTTACATTCAGAATAAAAGTCAATGTTAGCATCCGGTAATGTTTTTGTAATTTTTTGAATAAAGTCACATTTGTAAGAGGTCTCCTCTACAAACTGCACCATATAACACACCAAAGGTTGCAGTAAGACACACACATGGGCCCGACTATTTGACTTCAATCTTTCCACTGCTTTGGCATCTAACTTTGCATCTTCAGAATTAGAAGCCTCAGTAAGCAAACTTATTTCTGGATCAGCAGGCCAATATGAAATTCGGTTAACTCCGGCTGAAATACAGAGAAAGGAAGTTATCAGATATATACTGAAATTAAAGGTTTTCTTGACAAATTCACCTTATCATTGCAGTACACCTAGAGGTCCCAATATAATAACATCTACTACCAAGTGACCCATAATGTAGTTGGACAGACTATGATTCATAGGCCAAATTTAGCCTAGTATCTGTTTTTGTACAGTTTTCAGCTTAAGATGGTTTTATAGCTTGAAATATTTGGAAAATTCAAAAGAACATTTGCCAACACATGAAAATGATATGAAATCCAGCTTGCAGTGACCATAAATAAAGCTTTATTGGAACAGACTCACCCATCCATTGACAGTCTCTGGTTGCTTCTGCACTATAATGGAGATTTGAGAACTGAATAGCTCTGAAGACATTATATGAAAGTCTAAAATATTTATTATTTGGTCCTATAGAGAAAGTTTGCCAACCCTCAACAAAGTCCATGGAAGGTATCTATTACCATGAAAAGTATTTTCCATGGCGTTTACTGGCTTTGCTATGTGTGATCCCAAACCACAGACCCCCAAGTAATCAAATGACTGCTTAGAAATATCACAGCTGGGGCCTCCCTGGTGGCGCAAGGGGTTAAGCACCGCACTATGAAGCAATCCGCAGTCTCTGCAGCACGAGTTCGAACCCCGGCCTGCCAGAGAGAAACCCACATGGTGAAGCAAACCTCTCCTGTCTCGCTCGCTGCTCCCCTCAGTAGTGTATTTCAGTCAGTCTGCCTGTTCTGCTCCGCACTGTCTCTAGTGAATCCTGTCACCCCCTGCATCTCTGGCCTGTACCCCAACACTTGTATGCATAAATAAATCAATCTTAAAAAAAAATAATTAAATCTTTAACAATTATTAAAAAAAGAAAAATCACAGCTGATGACTTATAGTGCTAGAGTTTTGCTCTCAAATAAACAATTAATTCATGTATCAAAAATGTACCTGTACTCTGAATTATTCTTCTGGGTAGCTATACTAAGAAAACCTGCAGCCTCTGCAGCGCCAGTTTGATTCCCAGCCGCTGGTGAGGGTCCCACATGGCGCGACAGACCTCTCCTGCCGCATCCGCTGCTCCCCTCAGCAGTGTATTTCGTCACTCTGCCTGTTCTGTTCACCGCTCTGGCGAACTCTCTCACCCTCCTGCACTTCTGACTGTACCCAGTGCTTGTATAAATAAATAAATAAATCTTAAAAAAAAATTCTAAATAAAGACAAAAAAAATCACGCATTCATGTATTTAGATTAGCATTGTTTAAAACAGTAAAAATGTAAAATATCAGGCTTCCTTGGTGGCACAAGAGGTTAAGTCTTTGCACTATGAAGCTATCCACAGCCACTGCAGCATGAGTTTGATCCCCGGTCAGGGAGCTAACCCACATGGTGCAGCAGACTTCTCCTGTCTCACTTGCTGCTCCCCTCATCAGTGTATCTCAGTAGATCTGCCTGTTCTGTTCCCCACTCTGTCTCCGGTGAATCCTCTCACTCCCTGCACTTCTGGCCTGCACCCCAGCTCTTGTATGCATAAATAAGTAAAATAAATCTTAAAAAAAATGTAAAATATCCCAAATGGCCAAAATAGGGGAATGGTTTAACACATTAATGCCCTTTTCCTAATAAAATAGTATAATATTTATGTAAAATGTCCACAAAGAATTTAAAATGTGAGGGCAACAGTGGGGAGAGAGGAACAACAGATTAACACAGATTTTAATTTATTAAGAGCACATATAAATGACAAGAAGGCCTTGAGAGTGACCAAAAGATATGAACAATTTACAGAAGAGAACATGAAATTGAAATAACAAACATATAACAAAATGTTTTAATTTCTATTTGAGACTGAACAGTAAGGTGCCTTTACAGAGTTGAGCTTGCTTATCAATTAGTATTTTACAACAAAAAGATCCCTTTGCTAGTAACTCTAATACTTTTAGCCGAGAGACATTTTTTTATGATTGTCCCCAAAAGTAAACAGACAGATGGCTCACAGGGTATTATGCTTTCAAAATAACAGCTGAACTAAAAAGTCTTATTTGAACAAACACATATTTCTACCTACGCCCCTGACTGTTACTGTGGCTTAGGCTGTAAAGCAATTTTGAAGCACTGAAAGCTAGCATCATAGTGTTTCCTCTGGCTGTATTTCACTTTCCCTGTGCTAGAGTTCTAATAATTCATTTCCTAACTAGTACTAGCAATGATGGTCAAACTTTCATTTATATTGATCATCTCCTGATTCAAGGAGAAGGGATGATGACTAATCTTTGAACAAACATTCTTGTACCCATAGTAAATGCTAGGAGAAGTTCTCAAATATTTTGGTTTCAGGACCTCTTTATATTAATGAGGCACCCCAAACAGCTTTTGTTTATGTGGATTATATATATTAATATTTACTGTATCAGAAAATTAAAACAAAATTTAAAAATATCAATAAAGACCCTAATATACATTAATATAAATGTTTAATGAAAAAAACTACATTTTTCAAAACAACAAAAAATAATTGAGAAGAGTTGCACTGTATTAAATTTCTACAAATGTATAGCCTGGCTTAAAAGGAGTCAGCTGGATTCTCAAATCTGCTTCTGCTTTCAGTTTCCTGTGTTAAGTTGTTTTCATAAGATATGAATAGTTTCTGGCCTCACACAGATATGTAGCTGCAAAGGAGTATTTTAGCAGTCATTCCAGATAATTGTGGATATGCTTCTTTGACACTACATAAAAATTTCAAAGGGATCATTTCTTAAAGGCTAGTTACCATGAAGAATCTGAAATCACATCAACAAGCTTTTTGTACTGTTATGTTGAAATTCACTTATCCAGCTTGCACTGAAGAATGGCTCTTTACTGAGATATATGTCTTGTAGCGTTTTACCTATATTTTCTTATATATAGTTTATGGTTTCAGGTCTTATATTCATATCTTTTATCCATTTTGAGTTGATTTTTGTACATGGTGTGAGGTAGCAGGATGACTTCACTTATAGGAGGAATACAGGGGAAGCAAATAAGGCATAAGGGAAAAAAAATAATAAAAAAACACAACACAACAAAACAAAAACAGACAACCATAAATCAGAAACATTTTGCAGGGGAGGAGGGAAAGGGATCAAATTGAGGGCACAAAGAGCACAAGGGACTATGGTGATGGTGCATGGGTGAATTGGTGGTGGAAATTCTATGGGGACTACACCTGAGAAAACAAAGCAAACATTGTTTAAAAAAAAAGAAGAAAGAAAAAAGGATGTAAAATATATATATATAATTAATTTAAAAAAAGGGCTCTTTACTTGTGTGACTCTGCAGTATGATGCATGCATCAGTCTTTTGGAAAACAGGGGTCTACTGATTTCACAACAATAAAAAAAAAATCCCATGTATTAATATTACCATCAAAAGAGATCACCACTAATCTCATCTAAAGAGTCTTTAAGTATTGGGAAACACGTAAATTTATGACTGTGGCTACAAGTTTTCCAAAGCTCCAACTTTTACTTGAAGGCTCATATTTTATCATTGGCAACAAATACCTGGAAGTTGCAGCTTTACTTCATCCGTTTTTCATAAAATATCTGCCAAATAGCCAAATCTCAATAAATATAATTTGCCAATGAATGATTATGACAAACTACTTTTTTCATGACCATGAAATAAAGTAGATAAATCAGTTCATAACTCAAGCAACTGAGTGAATAGTTTTCTTTAAGACAAACTTTTGTACTTAAGTTTGTAACAAGAGTACTTTTTTTTTTTTCGGTGTTTTTTTAAAGATGTATTTATTTATGCATACAAGAACTGGGGTACAGGCCAGAGGTGTGGGGGTGGGAGGATTCACCAGAGAGAGAGTGAGGAACAGAACAGGCGGACTGACTGAAATACACTGCTGAGGGGAGCAGTGGGTGAGTCAGGAGAGGTCTGCTGTGCCAGGTGGGTAGCTCCGTGGCCTAGGATCGAACTTGTGCTGCAGAGGCTGCAGACAGCTTCATAGGTTGAATCTTAACCCCTTGCACCACCAGGGAGGCCCAACAAAGTACTTTGGGTGCACCTCCTATTTTCTCTCACAGAATATTTAAACTATATTCAAGGGTTAGGATTTCATAAAATAATCTTTACTCTTTTATCAAAAGCATTCTTACGTTAACTCCCACTCCGCTTTTTTCCCACTCCAAGTGCAAGGCCATGAAGAGTGCGATGACCACCTGGATCCCTAACATGCACCAATAGCTTGACTCCCACCTGTTTGGGTCTATTAGTATAAATGTAGTATTATGGAAATTGACCTCATGGACCACCAGGAGTCCACAAATCACACTTTGAGAATCACTTTGCTTTAGAAATATTTGCTTTGTAAATGAGATAATAGTAATTTTAACTAATAAAGAGATTTAACAACAGTATGAGGTTAAACTGTGCCCCTTCCCAGGATAGAATATACAAGCTTAATCTAACTAGCAATTTTATCTAACTATGGGTCTAACATCAACATGAAAGCATTTCCATAGTATATTTCCTGATTTCTCACACTTTATTTCTCTGGCTAGGTTTAGACGTATATTTGAAGACAGCAGTCAGTGGTGAGTTATTTGCACTCCTCTATTTGTCTTTCTAATTCTTATTTGTCTTTCTAATTCTTGACTCTGAGACTAGTAAGAGTACTTTCAGCAAAGTCAACTCAGTGTAAAACACAAGTATCTTTTTATTCATTCTCTCTTGACTCTACAACAGAAAAATCAATAAATGTTTTGGTTCTTCACATTCTTTCCTGTGTATATTAATGCTATCACTAGAATACTATTTCATATCCTGCTTAATGCAACAGTCAAGCTCCCAACCTCTTATCTATCCATGTTCTGATTCAATAAAAAATTAGTAATTTTAATGTTACTCCTGCTCAAAAATCTTAAATGACTTCACATAATCTGTAACAAGAATTACAGGTTAACACAAGTGAAAACACGAATATCCAACCTGCCCAGTTAACCGGGAAAAGCAGAAAAATAATAGGCCACTCTCATTATCTCCTCTATTCATAAATGCAAGGGAGAGATTACAGGATCTAATACAAATCATTGACAACTACCTGCTTGAAATAGTCATTTCAAGTCAGGAGGTTCTAGTTACATGACCACTTTTTCTGGAAGTTCTTCCATTTATAGCTTAAGGACACTGCCCTCCCCAAATTAAAGATTTGGTGTAAGTGAAAATAGTTCATCCTCAAAACAACTTTAGGAACTTTGTTCTATAAAATAAAGCCCAAAGATCATATGACTTTTAAAGTTCTCCCCTGACACCCCAATCGATCATTATAATTCATCTACCACTGTTTTTTTTCCCCCAAGACTGATTCTTCATTTCACATGCAGACTCCCAGAACCTGCTTCTTACAAAATGATGATCCCACATGTGCTATTCCCCTGACCAGGAATACATTTCTCCTCTTCTACACTGGACCCAACAAGATCCAGCTTAAGTCCTAGCATTTTATAAGTTGCAGGGATTACTATTTCTCCTTTGACCTCATGTACCACTTATAGCCTGTATCACTGAATTGGTAGAGCTGACATGTCACATTGTTATTTTTGGTTTCAAATAACACCTTGCAGAAAAGGACTAGGAACTATATTGGTCTTTCCTCCCCACCACCCACCATGCCCCCTCCAGAATCAATCTGAACCCTGTCCTTCTTGTTTTTTTTTTTTTTTAATAAATCTGTTGCTTTATTTTTTTATTTTTTAAAAGATTTATTTTTATTTATATATTTATACAAGCACTGGGTACAGTCAGAAGCGTGGGAGGGTGAGAAAATTCACCAGAGCCAGAGCGGGGAGCAGAGCAGGCAGAAGGACCGAAGCACACTGCTGAGGGGAGCAGCAGGTGGCAGGAGAGGTCTGTGTGCCATGTGGGACCCTCCTCCGGTAGCTGGGGAGCAGCCGGGGATCGAACCGGCGGTGCAGAGGCTGCAACAGCTTCGCAACCCGGTGCTCAACTGCTGCGCCACCGGGTAGGCCCTCCTTCTTGGGTTTTAAGGGGCTTTCATTACATAGGAATGATGGAATGTTATCATCGGCCATTAGAATGTGCACTCAAACACCAGTTTCTCTTCCCCACAGTTCAAGGGGGTGGGGCTGAAAGTTGCAACCCTCTAACCACCTGATTGGTCTCCCCAGCAACCATTCCCCATCCTGAGGGGCGCTCTAAAAGTTACCTTAGGTGTGGCTGAAAGGGGCTTGTATTGAGTAACAAAAGACATTTATTGCTCTTGTCACTTAGGAAATTCTGAGTTGTAGCTGTTCCATGCCAAATATATATTTTGTACCCTAAATCACAATAGCACAGTGTATACATAAAAAAATATTTATTTAAATGGGAGAATGGTCTGCATACTTACCTGGGTGTAAAATAGAATCTTAAGTGCAAGTTGGTTTAGTGCGTGGCCTGGTGTGGCAGAGATGGATAGCTATACATTAATAGTTTGTGTTCCACCTTCCAAAGTGTAGACTAGTCTTTGGGAGATAGCTGTCCAGCAATGACAGTTCCCATAAAGGAAGTGAACAGAAACTTCCATATCAAGTTTCTTAAGAAGTAGGTATGCCTTCTATACTATCAACTAGGGGATGGCAGTAGCAGAATAAAGAAGGGTCTAGACCTATGAATCTACCTCATGGGGAAGAACTGCCTGCCATTCAGCAATACTTGCAATGGACTACTACATGGATGATACATATCTAGCATATTAAGCCACAGAAATTTGGGGATATATTTGTTTCAACAGTGTTAACAACAAACCAACAAGCCAAAATGAAGTCTCTCATGCTAAGACTTGCATCACCAAGCTGAGACTTAATTGTAAGTCAGCACTCCCAGAAAAGGAATCTTAAACTGGTCAGTAGGGGATTGCCTGATTCCCAGCACTAGCTGGGTAACCTACCTGAAAAGTTACGGCCATACCCTAACGGAAAGTAACCTTAAAACAACCAAGCAGATTTTTTGCCTAGTATAATTTCCTCATTCCTCCTCTCTTCTGCCTGTAAGTCTTTGTACAGTTCTTTGGAGCTCCTTTCTATCAGCTACATTGGATGCTGTCTGAGTTGAACAGATTTTGTTCAAATAAACAACTAAAAGTTTTAATATTCCTCACTTCATCTTTTAACAACAGCTATCATTAGTCTAATAACAGAGTGAAGTCATATAACATGTTAGTGCCAGAGCTGAGACCAAAATCCATGTTTTCTGACTCTTCTTACAGTGTATCAAACTGAAATATATTTATATTTCTAAATTATCTCTGCAGTATTTAAGTAATTTGTTCCTATTGATTACTCTCAGATAAATGCTATTAACCCCAACAAAGCCTTATCTGCACTTACCATTTACAATCATTTTCAAACAAGCGGAACAAGGTTTTCTGGAAAAATAAAGATCACAGTTTTTCAGCCTCGACCCATGTTTAATAACAGCAATTTTCCCAGCATGTAAATCTTCGCTAGAACAGTGGAGACCAACAATTTTCATGTTCTTCACCACCACAAGCCCAGTTTTCTTCACCTACATTAAGATACAAAGTAATCACTTATCAGTTACATTTAACAATCATATCATGGATAAATCTTGATATATTGAAAAATTAAAGCTTTGTTTATCTTTATCTGAACACATTGAATAAAAGCACATTTCTCATTAAGTCCAAAAATATTTCTGAATGTCTAAAGTATTATTATTAGTTTGTCCTAGTGAAAAGTAAATTCAGTTTAACCTAGTAATGGGCAAGAACCAAGTCAATTTGACTTGTTTCTTAAAGCATCCAGTATAGGACTATTTAGGTTTAAGCCTCTAAGTGATAGTAAAGAAAAAAGTGGAAAACCCTCTGATTTTACACATGGATAAGTGAAGTTCAGGGAATTTACATGAGCTTCTGAAAGACCTACAGACGCTAAAAGGCAAGACTAAAGCAGAAGCTATTTTCAATTTAAAGTATTTTAAATACTAAAATAAAGATAATTCTCAACTTCTTTCTAAAAACTGGCTCTACCAATTTTTAGCATTATGACAATTTATCTAATATGGTTAAGTTCCACCTCCTACAAATATATAGATTATTTATGACCAAAAAAAAAAGGTTCCTTTTAAATGTATAGACAAGCTTTAAAAAAGAGAGTCATACCCTCAGGTGTCTGAAAGGAAGAGACAAGTTAAAGCTAGAGGGTGAGCTTGAACTATCTCAGCAGCACCCCACCCATCAGTGGGGACTGGGCTGACCCTGCTTTAAGCCCTGGAGGCTAGCCATTGGCTGAGATGTAAAAGAGTTGTTACTCTGAACTTAAAGAGTCCTAACTTACACAAATATTAATCAAAAAAGTAAAAATCACTTCCATGTAAGGCAAAGATAGTCTACGCTGTTATTGCAGCAAAAGACTCTGAAGTAAGGAAATGTAAGCCTGAATCTTGGGTTCAGGGCTAGTTGCTACAATATAAAAAGGGAAACTGGGCTAAGAATAGGGTATTTATTGTACTCAGAGACAACAGAATTGAAATCACATTAAAAATCAAACCAGAGCCAAATTATATTACTGAAAATAAGCAAGCTTCAATTTCAGTTATGAGCATACATGTTTAAAACTATGGAGATTAATACCCATTGTGAAATGCCTAGAGAAAAGATGTTATAGAATTCCTTTTCTGAGTTTACAAGCTACATGGACATTTAAAAGGAATACAAAAACCTGCCTTTACAAAATATATATCCAAAATACAGCTAAGACATGAAAAACCTATCTATATTGGCTTTAAAAATAAGTTTTAAATTAACCTTGAATTTGTGGACCCTTTCCCTTCCCATTCCAAAATTTTTGAAAGTTCCATGTTCCTCAAATACAAATGTTAGCATATGTTAGCATCTACTTCTGAATGTTCCCAGCAAGTTAAAAATAAAAATAAAAACAGGGCCTCCCCAGTGGTGCAGCAGATTGAGTGCAGCGCTGTGAAGCTGTCCAAAGGCTCTGCAGCATGTGTTCGATTCCCGACTGGCCAGGGAGTTACCCACATGGCGCAGCAGACCTCTCCTGTCTCGCCCGCTGCTCCCCTCAGCGGTGTTTTCAGTCCGTCTGCCTGTTCTGCTCCCCGCTCTCTCTGGTGAGTTCTCTCACCCTCCCGCACCTCTGGCCTGTACCCCATTTCTTATATAAATAAATCTTTAAAACAAACAAACAAACAAACACCTGTCACTTTGGAAAAGAACTGATGAGGCTTTCTCAAAAAAATCTCAGAGGGTTAGAGCTCATTTTACTAAATTGAGCCAATTGTGACCAATGAAAATGGCCTGCAATTGAATGTTTTTAACTTTAGATTTTCTATGTATTTAAGTAGACAGAAATAAGGTAGGAAAACCCTGACCACAAAAGACTTTAAAAAATTGTCTCCTAATAAATAAGAAGCATATTCATCAATTTATTTTTTATTAAAACAGTCTTTTAGGCCAAGTTTAGCACTTTTTTGTCCAGAGTTTTTTTTTTTTTTTTTTTTACATTTTGTTTTTAGCTAAGGACAAAGTATCAAGTTTGAGACAGAGATTTTTCCATCCCAAACTTAAATTTAACAAAACAAAGCAAATAAAAGTCTAGATACATCCCATTTTGGTAGGTCCACTTATTGCGACTGAATCTTTTCAGTGAATCACCGTTCTGGATTCTAATTTTGCTTCACTTCACTAGCATCTTGGCAAGTCATCTATGAATCCGAGTTATAGGTTTACATTAAAACTTACATAAAAGAGGGCAATCTGTTTTGCATAAGAACTAGCATATTTACTTAAATGGTGATTCACTATTTCTTTCCCTTAGCTTTTCTTATAATTAAAAACATCTAAATATTCTGAGATAAATTATTTCTATGTCATTGTTGGGCATTTTAGAGACTCACTCTCAGAACGAATCACGAAATCTCCAGGAATGTACATCAGAATCATCAAGGTAACATTTTCAAAATACATAAGCTTAGTCTCCATTCCACACCCAATGAATCAGAATCTCTGGAAAACTCAAAAGATTAAGGTAACAAGGAAATACTATGCAATATTAAAAACAACAAAGTTTATCTTGTCAAGTCTGGGCTTGGAGAGTACCCTATTCTCAAGCTAGTTAAGTATGCATCAATATTTCAAGGATGCTAAAAGACATGATATACTGGGGTCAGAGACACAGAACTTTATTAAGCAGTCAATCATCATGTTTATGATGGTTCCCTTGACCACAAGTCCTATTGGGGTAATACAGATGGGCCCAGATGGCTTCCTAGACAGGAAGTCAGGTACATTGTAGGAGAGGAACACTGAGCCTGGGGATTCTGTTGTTTTATTGCAATAGTAAGCAAACTTGTTCTTTGTCCCAGAGGGAGATATTATCTCAACCGTCAAGGTTGCTTGTTTCAAACACAACTCTGAGAAATGGCCAGGGTAAAAAGCAGTTAGGGCTTTGCATTCGTGGCAAAAATAGCAATATGTTTTATAGTTTGAGAGAACCACAGAATGCTTCTCATTTATCTGACCTAGATGGGAATGTGCCAAGAGTTAAAATTTGAAAATTAAAAAAAAAAAAGCAAGATATAGAAGCATATTATAGAATAATCCCATCTATAAACACATTAAATAGGAAAGATGTATAGACTTGTAAATGCATAGAAAATTTTTAGAAAAATACGCAAGAAACTCCTTTGGAAATACAAATGGGAACATGAGTATCTGAGGGACTCTGGGTTTTATACTTTTCCTTTTTGCTTTGTATTTTGAGTACATATGTCTTTTTAAAAAGATCATAAAAATTCACCTGCTTTTTGTCAGTAAATACTCTGGTCATCTCTTCATTATCTTCTAAGGGTCCGTGTTTTCCCTCTTCCTTTTCCTAATTAAAAGCAGAAGAAAGGGGGAGAAAAAGATTAGTACATAAGAGATATTACCATGCTCAGTGAAATAAGTCAGAAGGTAAAAGAAAAATAATGGTTTCATTTATAGGAGGAATATAGGGAAAGCAAAGGGTCAAAAAAGAAGATAACTTACAAGCTAACTATACATCTGAGGCATATAGTAGGGGAGGTGCAAGAGGAAGGGTCAATACAAGGGGGGGAAGAGCACAAGGGACTATGGTGACAGTTCATGAGATATTTAGTGGTGGTGGGAGATTTAGGGGGACTATACCTGAGGGGAGAAATCAAGTAGTATACAAAAATGAACAACAAAGAACATAAAAATGTTTAATCAATAAAAAAGACATTATTAATTCAATATTTACTATTTAAAGGTTGGTTTCCTTAGTTTTAGGTTTAGGTCATTCATTTTTTTCTTAATTAAATTCTGAACTAATTTCCTAAATTGTTCGAGTTCAGGCTACTTACCCTTTATAATCTGACTCCTGCATAGTCTTTTTTTTTTTTAAGAGTTATTTATTTATGCATACAAGAGCTGGGGTACAGGTCAGAGGGGTGGGGGGTGTGTGTGAGAGGATTCACCAGAGACAGAATGGGGAACAGAACAGGCAGATCGACCGAAGTACACTGCTGATGGGAGCAGCGGGCGAGTCAGGAGAGGTCTGCTGCGCCATGTGGGTAGCTCCCTGGCCAGCTGGGGATCGAACTCATGCTGCATAGGTTGTGGACAGCTTCATAGGCTGCGTCTTAACCCCCTGTGCCACCAGGGAGGCCCACTCCTGCATAGTCTTTCAAAATATAGAAGTACTAAAAATTGTAGCTAGAAAATAAAAATCTCTAGTTTAAGATTTCAGGGCTAGGGAAGTTTTGAGCAATGCAGTCCAGAGTGTGGCGATGGCTATGAAGGACTAACGGGAAATAGAGGTAAATTAATTGGAATTTCAAAGATAAGGAACCATGTAGCAAATATATATAGGTTATGGCAGGTAGAATAATGGTCTTCCAAAGACCTCCCTGTCCCAATAACTGGAGCTTGGAGCTAGTTCATGTTACATGGCAAGGAATTAAAGTTGCAGATAAAAATTATATAATTAAGGCTGCTGATCATCTGACCTTGAGATAGAGCAATTATCCTGGATTATTTCAGTGGGCCCAATGTAATCATAAGGGTTCTTATAAGTGAAAGAGGGATAGCACCAGTGCCAGAATGATGCAACTTTGAGAACACTTGGCCAGTCATTGAGGCCTTTGAAGAGGAAGGAGTTCAAGAACTAAGGAATGTGGACAGCTTCTAGAAGTTGCAAAAGGCAATGAAACAGATTCTCCCCTAGAGCCCTAGAAGCACCAGTCCTGCTGACACTTTGATTTTAGCCCAATGACACCCATTTCAAACTTCTGATATCCAGAATCATAGATAAGTGTGTTGGTGTAAGCCATCAACTTTGTGGTAATTTGTTGCAGCAGCAATAGGACACCAATATAGAGGTATCTATAGGTCTTCTGTAAAAACAGTTTTGAGCCAGCTGTCAAATTCCTTGATCAACTCAACAAATACTTACTGAACACCTGCCAAACTTATTCACTTATTAATTCAACAAAAATTTATTGAACCCCTACTATATGCCAGCCATAGACTTAGCTGACCAGAATGTAACATTAAAGCTTATGATTTATGAGCATAGAAAAGTGACTAAGAAGTAAGTAGATGATTAAGACAGGGTGATTTAGCAGAATTCTGCCTACTACCAAGTAGAGAGACTATGTAATAAATTGGAGAAAGTTTGAAATCGGGAATGGGAAACCTGTTGAATATTGACCTCTTAGTCTTAATGAAACAAGTGCTGGGTGCGAGAAAAGAAGTAACCTCTGAGTTTTCAAGAAAAGCCAAATTTTGTGTGTGAATGAGGTTGCTACTCAAGCAAAACAGGAAACGGAGAAGTGGTGACACTGGTAGTGAAATGGTAGAGGTGTGGATGGTAGTAGTAGTGATGGTAATTATATGGTATAATAGCAGTATCTCACATTTGTTAGCTGTTTACCAAGTCCTACCAGGTCCTAAATGATCTCATTTAATTCTCACAACCTTACAAAGTAGCTGTTACTATTTCCATTTATAATGAGGAAATTTTGGCTGAGAGAGATTAAATAACTCACCCATGGTCTCATAGCTAATAAATGGATAAGCCAGGATCTGGGCCTCAAATTCATTGACTTAACCACATTGCTTCTGTACAGAAAAAGGACAGTGAGGTCTTTCATGTGAAATTTAGGGACCAGTTGACAGAGTGAGAAGAGTTGGGACAAAGGAACAATATATTATGTATAGAGAAAAATGAGGAAATAATGTGGTTATTCTAAATTTTATTAAAATAATATTCAGGGGCCTCCCCAGTGGCACAGTGGTTGAACGCTGGGTTGCGAAGCTGCCCGCAGCCTCTGCAGTGTCGGTTCGATCCCCAGCTGCTCCCTGGCCACCGGAGGAGGTCCCACATGGCGCGCAGAACTCTCCTGCCGCCCGCTGCTCCCCTCAGCAGTGTACCTCGGTCCTTCTGCCTGCTCTGCTCCCCGCTCTGGCTCTGGTGAATTCTCTCACCCTCCCGCGCTTCTGACTGTACCCAGTGCTTGCATAAATAAATAAATAAATAAATAAATAAATAAATAAAATAAAATAAAATATGCAGGTAATTCAGAAAAATGTTACCTCACTAAAATTAAAAACCTGAAGCAAGCTAAGCTTTGGAAACAACCCAAATGCCCAAAAATAGATGACTGGATCAAGAAGATGTGGTACATATACACCATGGAATATTACTCAGCATTCAAAAAAGATAAACACATGCAATTTGCAGCAACATGGATGGCGCTGGAAGGGATCATGCTCAGCGAAATAAGCCAAAAAGAAAAAGAAAAATACCGGATGGTCTCACTCATAGCAGGAATCTAGAAAACTTAAATAAGGGACCAGGAAAATGAATAACTATAAGAAAGTGAAAATCAAAATCAACAAAAAACTATGAACCAGAGACACTTTTAGGGGGGCGGGGGCGGGAGGGGAGGGATTGGGGTCAGAATGGGGGGGCTGCAATTGTATGGGGAATATAACAATAAAAAAAAAATGTTTAAGACCTAAAAAAAAAAAAAAAAAAACCTGAAGCAGTAGGAGAGTTTTAAAATGACAGTTGTTTTCAATAGTACTTGATTTCTATTCCAAAATTTTCAATTAGTTTCTCTTCCACTCATTTATTTAGTTTGGGATTGAATTCTTTAAAATTCTACTCTCCATAGTCAATGTCTGTTCTGCTGAACAATCCTCAAGAGAGAGCCATACAGGGTAAAGACCACACAATACACAGAATTCCACAAATAACCAAGATTATACAGTTACTAAAAGGTGGAACCAGGAGTTGAAGCCAGGCACGCTAACTAAAAAACACTGGCTACTCTTAAAACCATTAGGGTAAATTGTGCCTGCAATATTATAATAGCAAAGAAACTTAAAGTTATTTCCTGCCAAAAAAAGGAGCAGGATTTAGAATTAAAGGATCTCAAATGAGTAAAGGAAATAAGATAAGAGTGAGAAACAGCATGAAAATGTCAGTCTCTGGGTGGCAGAATTATAAGGAAATTTTTTTCTTATTATTTTCTAAATAACAATCATGTATATTACTTTGGGAACACAAAAAATTTTAATTTAATTTATTTTTAAAAAGACAAGAGGTTGATAATGTCAAAAACAATGTGTCCAATACAATTACATGTCAAATTATATCTCAGAGCTTCTGTGAATTTTATGGTATAGCAAAAGCAGAATAAACAATTTAAGTGAAATAAACTTATTATCTTATGTTAAAGAACATTTTTCCTCTACTAATATCTTACTCAATCCTATGAACATCACACACTATACTGGAATTATTTACTTTAATGTGCTTGTCTATCAAAAAACAATCAGCACAGGGCCTCCCCAGTGGTACAGCTGTTGAGCGCTGGGTTGCGAAGCTGCCCGCCTCTGTGGCGCCGGTTCGATCCCCGGCTGCTCCCCGGCCACCGGAGGAGGGTCCCGCATGGCGCACAGACCTCTCCTGCCACCCGCTGCTCCCCTCAGCAGTGTACTTCGGTCCTTCTGCCTGCTCTGCTCCCCGCTCTGGCTCTGGTGAATTCTCTCACCCTCCTGCACTTCTGACTGTACCCAGTGCTTGTATAAATAAATAAATAAATAAATAAATAAATAAATAAATAAATAAATAAATAAATCTTAAAAAAAAAAATCAGCACAGAATGCATTCCTGCCATATATGAATTAAAATGAAGTCAAATCTTGATATTAAAAAAAAAAAGCTTCAAAATTACTATTCAATTTCTGAAAAGATAACTGAAACATTTGGTATAAAACATGTAAATTTAAAGTATACAGTATATTATCTGATTTTTTTTTAAAGATTTATTTATTTATTTATTTATACAACAGAACAGGCAGAAGGATTGAAGTACACTGCTGAGGGAAGCAGTGGGTGGCAGGAGAGGTCTGCACGCCATGTGGGACCCTCGCAGGTGGCTGGGGATTGAACCTGCGCTGCAGAGGCTGCGGGCAGCTTCAGTCCAGCGCTCAACCGCTGCGCCACCAGGGGAGGCCCTGATATTTATGTTTTGTAATATGACTGCTATTGCAACAATAATGAACACCTTACATCACATAATTATCCTTTCTTTTTAGCAGTTGGAATAATTAAATTGTAGCCTCTTAGCAAGTTTGATGATCTTAATACAATATGGTTGTCTATATTCACTATACTGTGCACTAGATCTCTAGGTTTTATTTTCTACTTCTAAGTTTGTACCCTAAAACATTTACCCTGTCTTTATACTCCTTAGCCCCGGTAACCACTGTTTTCATGAGGTTAGCTTGTATAGAATCCATATATAAGTAATATCATCTACTACTTGTCTTACTCTGTGTGATTTATCACACTAAGCATAATGTGTTCAAGGTCCATCCATATTGTCACAAATGACAGAATGCCTTCCTTTTCCACAGTAAAGCCCAGCTTTTATAATGCACTTTTAAAAGGTCTTAAATCTCTAGACATTTATTTTAAATCTGTCTCTTCTAGACAAATTTTTATCTGTAAAAAACTAATTAAAAAAAAAAAACCAAAACCAAAACCCCCAACAGCTTGGAATTTTACTTTGATAAAAAACTGTTAAATTATCAACAAGTAGAAAGAACAAAGGACTTCAAACCATGAAGGAAATAAACAGTTTTCTCAAAGTCATTAATAATATTTGTAGCAAGGCTGGTAGTTAGGAGAGTGGCTGAGAAAAAGGAGAAAAAAATGTAATATTTTAAGTAATATATTATTATCCATTAAACACTTCACACAGGAACTGGAGGAGAAAAATATTCCAAGAGATATCATTTTAACATGAAAAGTGAATTATGTATCTATACACAGACCTTACCTTTCACAAAAATTAACTCAAAATGGACTATAAATGCAAATGTAAAATGTAGAACTATTAAACTCTTAGAAGTTAACAAAGGAGAGGGGCAGAAGAGGGAGGTGGGGGGGTTGGAAGGAAAAGTAGGAGGGGGTCAATTGGACTATGGTGGAGGATTATGAGTGCTTTGGTGGTGGGAGTGGTATAGCAACATATATCTGAACAGTGTCAATCTATGCCCCTAAATCATATACAGTATTGTAAACCAATGTTACCTCAATAAAAAAATAACACAATTAAAAAAAAAAAAAGATAACATAGGAGAACTCCTAGATGATTTTGGGCAGCAAAGACATTTTAGATAGAAAATTAAAGATATGATACAGAAAAGAAATCAATGATAAGCTAGACTTTGTTAAAATTAAAACCTGCTCTGCAAAAAACAACTTCAAGAATGAGAAGTCACAGACTGTATGGAAATATTTGCAAAAAGACACATCTGATAAAGACTATTATCCAAAATACAAAATAGAACTCTTAAAATTCAATAAACAACCAGATTAAAAATTGGGCCATAGAAATCTCATCAAAGAAGATATATAAACATATGAAAAGATGCACCATATCCTTTATCAGGAAAGTGCAAATTAAAAAAAAAAAAAAAAAAAAAGAGAGGGCCTCCCCGGTGGCGTAGCGGTTGAGCGCTGGGTTGCAAAGCTGCCCACAGCCTCTGCAGCGCAGTTTCGATCCCCGGCCACCAGGCAAGGGTCCCACATGGCGCGCAGACCTCTCCTGCCGCCCGCTGCTCCCTTCAGCAGTATATCATCAGTCTGCCTGTTCTGCTCCCTGCTCTGGCTCTGGTGAATTCTCTCACCCTCCCGCGCTTCTGACTGTACCCAGTGCTTGTATAAATAAATAAATAAATAAATAAATAAACAAACAAATAAATAAATCTTAAAAAAAAAAAAAAAGAGAGAGAGAGAGAGATACCACTACATACCTAGGAGAATGGCTAAAATCTAGAACAATGACCGCACAAATGCTGGCAATGATGACCAACAACACAAACTCATTTATTTATTTATTTATTTTTTTAAAAATGTGTTTTTTTAAAAAGATTTATTTATTTATTTATACAAGCACTGGGTACAGTCAGAAGCGCGGGAGGGCGAGAGAACCCACCAAAGCCAGAACAGGGAACAGAACAGGCAGACCGAAGTACACTGCTGAGGGGAGCAGCGGGCGGCAGGAGAGGTCTGCGCCCCATGTGGGACCCTCACCCAGTGGCCGGGGATCGACCTGGCGCTGCAGAGGCTGCGGGCAGCTCCGCAACCCAGCGCTTAACCACTGCGCCACCGGGGAGGTCCCAAACTCATTTATTTTTAATGTGAATATAAAATAGCACAGTCTTTTTGAAAGACTGGAATTTTTCACAAAACTAAACATACCCTTACCATACACCTTCACAATCATGCTTGTCAGTATTTACCCGAAGGAGGTAAAAATTTATGTCACACAAAACCTGCATATGGATATTTAGAGCTGCTGCATTCATAACTGCTATCACTTAGAGGCATCCAGATTCCTTCACTAGGTGAATGGATAAATAAACAGTAATATATCAGACAATGACATCTTATTCCGGGCTAACAACACATGGGCTATCAAGCCATGAAAAGCCATGAAGGGCCCTTAAATGCATATGTAAGGTTGACATCACTGGAGTCCTTTTATAAAAGGACCAGAGTAGGCTATAGAAAAACAAAAACAAAAACAAAAAAAACACTTGCTCTCCTCTTTCAACTGAAACCAAACCTCTGGACTGGACCAAATTGATAACTTTCCAAGAAATAAGTATAAGAATATCCACTTTGAGCGGACTGATAAAAGTGACGGTTTGCATACTTTTATCTTCCACCATGCCATTTTGCCTTGTGACTCCTTCACCTCATCATGACTTTATGCTGCTTTTTCTTTTTATAAAAACTCCCCATGCCCTTACCTTTGTCCATCCTCAGGACATGACCCCTGAATCACAATTCTCTGCTATCCTGGCTCTTCCGTTACTTAAAGTAAACATATATTACTGCGTCTTAACCCCTTGTGCCACCAGGGAGGATCCTCCCTCCCTCCAACTTCTGACACAAGAAACACAAGTTCTCTCTTTCAAAGTTTTTCTTTGGTGGAGTTTTTTCCAAAGGAGTTCCTCTGGTTGGCAAATAGGTCTTTAATCTTCATGTCGCAGGGCAAAAGCAAACTCTTCTGTGAATCCATCCTTAACTTCTCCATGTAGAGTCTGGTCCTCAGGCATGAGTTTTTTTTTTTTTTCAATAAGTGGGGTAGGGCCTCCCTGGTGGCGCAGGCAGTTGAGCGCTGCACTGTGAAGCTGTCCACAGCCTCTGTAGTGCGGGTTCAATCTGGTGGGTTCAATCCCGGCCAGCCTGTGAGAATCCCACAGGGCAGACCTCTCCGGTCTCACTGTTGCTCCCCTCAGCAGTGTTTTTCTTCAGTCTGCCTGTTCTGTTCCCCGCTCTACTCTCTCTGGTAAATCCTCTCACCTTCCCACACATTTGGCCTGTACCCCGGTTCTTGTATAAATAAATAAATCTTAAAAATAAATAAATAAAAAGAAGTGGGGTACAGGCCAGAGTTGCAGGGTGTGAGAAGATTCACCAGAGAGAGCGGGAGGCAGAACAGGCAGATGTACTGAAATAAACTGCTGAGGGGAGCAGTGGGCAAGACAGGAGAGGTCTGCTGGGCCATGTGGGTTGCTCCTGGCCGGCCGGGGATCGAACTCGCACTGCAAAGGCCACGGACAGCTTCACAGTGCTGCGCTCAACCCCCAGCACCATCAGGGAGGACCCAGTCTTTTTTTTTTTAAAGATTTATTTATTTATGCACACAAGAACTGGGGTACAGGCCAGAGGTGTGGGGAGGTGAGAGGATTCACCAGAGACAGAGTGGGGAACAGAAGAGGCAGATGGACTGAAATATACTGCTGAGGGGAGCAGCGGGCAAGGCATGAGAGGTCTGCTGCGCCATGTGGGTATCTCCCCCTGGCAGGGGATCAAATTTGTGCTGCAGTGGCTGTGGCGAGCTTCATAGGTTGCATCTTTTTTTTTTCTTTAAAAGATTTATTTATGTATACAAGAACTGGGGTACAGGCCAGAGGTGTGTGTGTGGGGGAGGGTGAGAGGCTTCACTAGAGACAGAGTGGGGAACAGAATAGGTGGATCTACTGAAATACACTGCTGAAGGGAGCAGCGGACGAGTCAGGAGAAGTTTGCTGTGCCATGTGAGTACCTCCCTGATCGGGGATTGAACCTGTGCTGCAGTGACTGCGGACAGTTTCATAGGTTGCATCTTAACCCCTTGCACCACAAGGAGGCCCAGGCTTCAGTCTTGATAATATCTCTGCTTAAACTTTGTACTTCAGCCTGCCATCTAATTTGGACTTAATTTTTTAAATATCAAGTTTCTCTCTCCATTGAAAACAATGACTAAATCTTTTCTTTTTTATCTCCAGTGAGAAGTGTACAACCTCATTCAGAGTAAAGAAGGTATGGGGGAAAAAAGAGAAGATAAGATTATGATTAAGATTATGCTTGTAAGAGCACTGTGGGAATTTAAGTAATTACAAAAAGTCCTTCTGTGGAAAATTTAAGGCAACCTGTCTGCAGCATTATTGGCAAGTTGGAAATTTTAATTAACATATGCAGAATATAATTACAATTTTATGAGAGAGGGGGAAAAAAACCTGTGTTTAAAAAAAAAAGACTGAAGTACCAAATGCTAAAAGTGATATTTCTAGAATGGTGAAAGTCATCTTTGCCTTTTTTTTTTTTTTAAAGATTTATTTACATATACCAGACCTGGGGTACAGGCCAGTGGTTTGAGGGGTGAAAGGATTCACCGGACACAGAGTGGGGAGCAGAACAGGCAGGCAGACTGAAACACACTGCTAAGGGGAGCATCGGGTGAGACAGGAGAGGTTTGCTGAGCCATGTGGGTAGCTCCCTGGCCGGCTGGGGATCAAACTTGTGCTACAGAGGCTACGATTGCCTCATAGTGCAGTGCTTAACCCTTGCACCGCCAGGGAGGCCCCCCCGTTTTCCTGTTTTCAAAAATGTTTTAAATGCTTAAGTTATTTTTCACAATATATTGGTTCCCTAAAAAAAATGACAACACACTAAACTTCCACATCTACTAAACCAAAATGGTGAAAACCTGGCACCATGCCAATTTAATCATACAGTAAAGTGAGAACATAGCACCTTGCTCCCCTGAAGTAGAAAGAAAAGATGCACACACTTCCACTATATTGACTCTTATGATTTTCTTACATACATTCCTAACCTATCTTATCATCTCTTTTGAGATCCAAAAAATAAGATATCATCTCTATGTTCATGAAATTTACAGTTCAATGGTGGAGGGAAAAACAAACTAGATGAAGCACTAATAGGATACAACTGAGTGATAATGTGGCATAGTCAATAATCTAATTGGCCATACATATAAATACCATTATATGTTGCTAAACTTGGCAGTCTGAGAGGAAAACTATATTCTTAGACTGGAAAGGGAGCTATTACAACTATGTATTACAACTATGTATTACACATTAAACCATGGAAGTATTTTGAACATTTTAAGGTTTGTTGAGTTTGTGTTTAAGTGTGACAGAAACTGGAGCAACAAAACAAAAATTACACCATTGCTTCTCTAATGGAAAAAAAGATCTGAGAAAACAAATAATACCTGAGATTTCTGTCTTTGGGCTTCTACTGTTGGGAATAGTTCCATCCAGAGACTAAGCAGAGTGAAAAGGTTGACTTTAGAAAGCCTTGGTATTTGACCTACAAAAGAGAAGGCAAACACCATAAAATTATTATGAATTATGAAAATAAGAATTAAGCTCAATGCCACCTGGGCGTTGCAACCTTAGCTCAGGTGCTTTGGCAGGAGGCAGAGAAAAAAGGATTAGAGAACAACAGAATCAAAGACTTTCTAGAAGGAAGTTGGTTTCAATCTCCCAGGCAACATTCTCCTGCTCCTTGCAATGCCAAAGTTGCGCCCTCTTGCACCTGGCAGGAAAAAAAAAATGGTGCAACTGATGTCTCTTGCTGTGAAAACGACCCAAAGTAAGTTATGAAAAGTCCTTATATTTGATATTATCGTAGAGCACGCATTTCTTCCGACTGTGCTGAGGTGTTGCAACAAGGGTAGCGTTTAGAACACGATACTACAAATGTAGTGAGCTTTGAGAGTAAAACAGTTGAAATATAAGAAAGTGTTGAGTACTGTTAATTTGGAAATCAAGCCTAAAGCACGAGTTGGGTAATTTTCAGGCTCGTCGATCACGGAGATCCCAGTTCTATGTCCTGGAAGAAAAAGCAAAGGGGGACAGTGAGCTCGACTTCAAAAGTATAGGGGCGGCCTGGCGAAGGAGTACCAGCGATCGAAGATTGGAATCACCCAAGCTCGTAAGAGACATCCAGGAGCGGAAAAGTAGACCTAGAGGGGCGGACAAAGGAATCCGGAGTTAAACCGCGGGAGAGATACCCCGCAGAGCGAAGGCGGCGGGAGCGGAAACAGGTCCCGGGCACTCACCCGTCATGCTTCCAGTCTGGGTGCCGACTGACCGCCCGGCCCCCGCGCTCTCCAGGTTTTGCATTTGCTCTGCTTCTTTCATCCCAACCCTAGCGGCTTCTGGTGCTCAGGAAACCTCTCACTGTCAGGCATGATTTTAGCCCCAACGACTCCACCCCTGGCCTCCACCCAGCAACCGCCAATTCCGCGCAGTCAGATGACGTAAAGTTGGCCCGCCACTTCCGGCGCTCATGTGACGTCTAGCCGGGCGTCCACGCGCCTGCTTAAGGCTGTGAGACATAGCCTTTGAGTCCTGGGTTAGGCATTTCTTACTGGTTTTGTCGAGGGGAGGTCCCTCGAAGATGTCTTGGCTGGAAGTCTCAGGGTGCACAAACTCTGATAGGGTGACGACTGTGCAGACTTGAGCTTTGGTCAGAGAGCAGAGAATAGAAGCGGAAACCAGCCCCGTCTGTCACGGTCAAAGTCTTACAGAATGGAGGTGGAGGTGCGCGGCCAAGTGGGCGGGAGCCCCACGGCCCAGGTTGTTCTTAAAGATTGAACGGTCCTGGGGAACTAATGCCAGGAGACCACCGTAGCGGTGCTCTGCTTATCAAATACATGAGGACATTAAGACATAAACTGTGATTATGAGAAAGGTAGGAGAATGTAGCAAGTCGTCCTGGAAGATATGATATGTATGCTGTGCACTGGTTTAGCAAATCCAAAATAATAACAACTAATAAGATCAGGGAGCTTGCTTGTGTAGGATAAAAGGGGGAGAGGGGAGAGACTGTTCAAAAAAAAAAAGTTCATTGGAGGAGAGCTAGAGTCCAGATGGTGCTAGTTAGCTGGGCTGTGGTGCTTCTCGCTGGTGGCGCTGTTGCTGGGCAGAATAAAATAACCTTGGAGCAGATGATTTCCTTGTTTGGGAGTTTAAGGGTAACCTACTTCCTGTTAGGACAAACAGTGAATAATGGGGAGTGATAATGTATGCGAGCTCCCTCTACAGGTCTTCCTGACCCCGATTTTATTTAAGGTTTCCTTATTTAATTTTCACATGCTTGACTCAAAATGAAACTCTCCCAGTCACTCAGAGCTCAGAGCTAATACCAGTCCTTTCGGTTATTACAACTTGAAATAATGACAAATAACAAAATACAAGAACTGCTTTTTCAAAGCAAAAACTGAACGTTAAAATATCTCATTTTGTAACATAAATCAAGTATAAAGCACGTGTTGAATATGGCTTTTATCATTACTTTTCACTACTGTATAGTGCTTCATTGTGGCTATATAGCCTAATAATGCATGTTTAAGTGGAAGGATATTTGGGACCCTCTCCAGAATTTTGCTATTGCAAACAATGGAATGGTACTGTAAACATTTTGGTATATATCTCCTTGTTGCTCATATAAAAAATTAAGGGGGCCTCCCCAGTGGTGCAGCGGGTTGAGCATAGTGCCATGAAGCTGTCTGCAGTCTCTGCAGCACGGGTTCGAGTCCCAGCTGGCGAGGGAGCTACCCACATGGCACAGCAGGCCTCTCCTGACTTGCCTGCAACTCCCCTCAGCAGTGTATTTCAGTCAGTCTGCCTGTTCTGCTCCCTACTCTGTCTCTGGTGAATCCTCTCACCCTCCCATGCCTCTGACCTGTACCTCAGCTCCTGTATAAATAAATAAATCTCTAAAATATATATATAAAAAAATTAAGGGACTCTTCTTAGGAATTGAAATGTTGGTTTGTTACTGACAAGTTTACCAGATAATGCTAAAGAGTTTTCCAAAGAGATTGGACCAATTTGTATAGTTCTGGATCCCTACTAATCTTTCTGTTGTCAAGCTTTTAATGTTTATCAGTTTTGTTGGCATAAAATGGTATCGTATGTCTTTTACTTTCCGTGATTTCTCCTAGGTTGAGTATCTTCTTTCATGTTGATTGGCCATACATTTTCCCTCTCTGAATAAATACCCGTTAACCATTTTTCTATTTGGTTGTTCTCATTTCTTATTTTGTTGTAAGCATTCTTCATATATTCTGGATGCTTATTTTTGGTTGGGTGTGTTTATGGTAAATATTTTCTCCCAGTTTGCCACTTTCTTTTTTACTTATATCTTTCAGAGCACAGCTCTTTGTGTGGCAAACATACCAATAATTTTCTTTAATGAATTTTGGTTTTGTATTTTTTAAAATGTCTATTCTATCCCACATTATAAAGATAATCATTTATATTTCCTCTAAAAGTCATAAGTTTTTTTTTTTTTCACTTTATAGCCTTCTATAGCATACAGTTCATTTTTTTTGCATTGTGTGAGGTAGGGACCCAATTTTACTTTTAATTTGGATAATCAGTTATCATAACACTATTTCCTCATTGAGCTGTAAGATCACTTCTGTCATACACCAGATTTCCAAATACATGTGAGTTTGTTTCTGGTATATCATTGGTTTATTACTACCACCACTACCCCAAAAAACCTTTATTCAGGAATATCTTGGCTATTTTTGGTCCATTAATCTTTATGTAAGTTAGAATAATATTGTCAAATTCCTCAAAAAAGTCCACTGGAATATTGATTGTAAGGGCATTGAATTTATAGATCTATTTGAGATATATGTAAGCTTTCTATCCCTGAATTTGGTATATCTGTATGAACATGGTATGTTTACTTTTTAAAAGATTTTGTAATTTTTCTTCACAAAGATTTTGCATAGTAGTATGATTTGATCTTTTTTTTGTTTCTATTGTAAATGATTTTTTTCACATTTGTAAATATTTGTGGGTAGTATATAGAAATGTAGATGCTTTTTAATATATTTGTCTTTTATTGAGAAATCTTGCTAAACTTTTATGTATTCTAATACTATTTTTATTTAAAATAAATACTATTTTAAGTTTATTTTTATCTGTTTTTATTATATTTATTTACTGTTTATTTCTTTTGTATTATAGATTGAAATGCTATCATCTGCAATAATGCGTTTTATATCTCTCTGACCCTCAAACCTTTTATATCATTTTCAAGTCATACTGTACTCCAGAATGGCCAGGGAAATACTGAATAGAGCTAGTGGTAACTGGTATCTTTTCCTGTTCTGGATTTTGAAGGAAGCCATTTGAATGCTAAATGTTGAAGTATTTTTTTTTTTTGTTAAAGTATGTTTTTGGTGATTTTTTTTTTGCCTTAGCCTTTTGATAGCTGTGTAAGTTACCTTTTATTTCTATTGGTTTTTTTTAAAGATTTATTAATTTATTTATACAAGAACGGGGGTACAGGTCAGATGCGCAGGAGGGTGAGAGGATTCACCAGAGCCAGAGCGGGGAACAGAACAGTCAGACAGAAGAAGTACACTGCTGAGGGAAGCAGCAGGCAGCCGGAGACGTCTGCGCGCCATGTGGGACCCTAGCCAGCTGGCCATGATCGAACCAGCGCTGTAGAGGCTGCGGGCAGCTTCGCAACCCAGCTCTCAACCGCTGCGCCACCCGGGAGGCCCAACGTGGTGAATTTTATTAACAGATTTCTAATGTTAAACCAACCTTGTGTTCCCTTGATAGACCCATCTTTGCCATGTATTATTACATTTGTTAATATTTTATTTAAGATTTTCAAATCTGTGTTAATGTATGTATTATTAGTGTATAACTTATCATAATCTTATTTTTACATTTTAAAATTTTATTGAAGTAATATTGGTTTATAAATTATATAAAGATGTAGAACATTATAATTTGACATCTGTTTATGTTTCATTGTGATTTCCACCAACATTCTAATTTCCAGAAACCACCATACAGTTGACCCCTTTTACCTGATTTGCACACTCCCCAGCCAACTTTCCTTTTGGTGAACACCATTGTGTTCTCATTATCTAATTGTTTGTTTTATTGGTTTCTTTATAAGTTTCAGGTGCACAGCACTATATTTCACTATCTGAATATACTACATTATGTTCACCACTGATAGTTGAATTTCTATCCAACACCATACAGTTGGCCCCCTTCGCTGTTTACCCACCTCTCACCCCCCTTCTCCTCTTGTAACCATCATTCCGTTTTCAGAATCTAAGGGTTTGT